>NC_053038.3:377245873-377856507 GCF_002575655.3 Aegilops tauschii subsp. strangulata | reverse complement strand
CATGACACGAATTCAAAAATACTCCCTCTGGTCCAAAATATTTGTCATTTAGAGATTCCAACAAGTGACTACATACGGAGCAAAATGAGTGAATATACACTCTAAAATATGTAGATATGCATCCGTAAGTGGCAGTCCATTTAAAATATCTAAAAGGACAAATATTTAGGAACGAAGGGAGTAAAATGTAAGCCATGCATGGTCCTCAATTCAATATTTAAAATGCATAGTAAACTAAAACATGAATGTTAAGTCTAGTACTACATAGATGCAAATGTTATGTTTCGGTCTCTCCATCGACCCCCCCCCCCCCCCCACACACACATACTTCATGTATCGATTGATGTTCATTTCTTTGATAATAGAGCTATTGGTATCCGACACAAGCGCGCTCATTATTTCTCTTCACGTTTCGATCTCCATTTATGCCATTCCCGCCATCGCACTCTCAACAAATGTATTTCTCACACACAACCTCGCCGTGCCCTCCATGACAAACGCTCCCTCTCTCTCTCAAGACACATGTGTTGAGTTTGTAAAACACCTTCACTGTGCGCGCCCACACAAAGTCTATCTAGGCCACTCTCTCGATAACTATCTCCCTCCAGCCCTCACCACAACTTCGCCACACGATATCTCGGTGTATCGTCTTTAACATTCGAGTGTACGCTAGGCCACACTCCCTCGATCTCTCCCTCTATAAATGACTCGATTGACCTCGCTTTTTCGCGTCGTCTCTCTCACACATAGACGCTCGCACTACACCTCTTGCATAGGCGGAGCTATGTAGACTGTCGGGGGTTAACCCCTCGACCTCATATAAAATTGTGAAGCTCTGTTTAGGATTGTTTAGATTATATTTTTTGAACATTATATTTGTCCCCACCCTCCCAAACATCGATGGGTTGTGCACCCCCCTCCCTGGGAGAATATCATGTGCCCCCACACCTTAGATGCTATATGCTAATACGAGTTCCTTGGAGCTTGTAGATCTGAGATATAACAGCTCACATGATGTCTTAATATTTTTACAGGAAACCTTAATGAGCTTGAGAATTGCACACAATTTGTACAAAAACTACTCAGATTCCCTTGGATCCCATATCCAACGACCTCGAAGCTCGTATCACCGTAGCATCTAAGATGAGGGAGGACCTCATATTCTCTTGTATGTAAGAATATCATGTGCTACCACACCTTAGATGCTTTGCTGATACAAGCTCTTCGGAGCCGTTGGATCTGTGATCGAACAACTCCTTGGTGTTTCGAATGTTTTTTTGCAGAAAAGTCCCCAAAAAGTTTGGGCACTGCTCACAAGCATAAAGACTGCTTAGATGCCATTGGATCTCAGATCAAACAACCTCGAAGCTCGTATCACTGTAGCATCCGAGCTGCGAGAGCACCTGATGTTTTCTCGCATGGGAGAATATGAGGTGCTCCCACACCGTTGGTTCTATAGTGATACGAGTTCCCAGGAGATCTAACGGCTCACAGTAGGAGGTTTGAATGTTTTTGCAATATAGGCCTCAAAGAGTTTGGGAATTGCACAGAAAGTACAAGTACTACGCATGTGGCATCTGATCACAGATCATACGACCTACATGCTTGTATCACCGTAGTGGCTAATTAAGCTGCGGGGAGCACCTAATATGAGCTACTGGGAGCCGTTGGATCCAAGATGAAGCGGCACACACGAGGGCTGAATGTTTGATTTGCAAAAAGACCTTGGAGAGTTTCGAAATTGCGCATAATTACAAAGACTACTCCCAAGCCATTGGATCTCAGATCCAACGACGTAAAAACTCGTATCACCATAGCATCTAAGCTGCGGGGTGGATGTGATATTCTATGCCGCTGTTATTTTTGTTCCTAAACTTGCAAAATACGTGTAACTGGTGCCATAACTTGTCTAACCGCGCAAAGTGTTTGTGCGAAAAAAACCATCGTACACTGAAATATCGGAACAACACATGGGGGTCCCACTTGTCATTGATCAAGTTTGGACCTAAAACTAACAAATCTGAAAGACAAGATTTTAACTGGTAACCTGGACTACAAAGCGTACATCGATAGCCTGAAATAGCAACGGTTGTTGGCTTTGTCGCATAACTTGATTTTATACAGTATTACGTTGAGTAGAGTAGAGGGAGTGGCTCGTCAACACGTGCATGACCGTTGACTCACTTACTAGTGGGTCCCATGTCTGCGATCTCTCTCTCCTCTCCATCTAGTAACCTTTAGACGCACGGGCAGACACGAAGAGCGTCGCGAGCTTTCCCTGGTGTTATTATAACTAAAAAATGCTTGGAAAATAGAAGAATCTCCTAGAACAAGAGACGTTGTGGCTGGTCGAGACAGAGCTAACCACAACTATCCTTCATGCCATGTTAGCATGATGAAGTTATGTGGCTAGTAATGTGTTTTCGACCAACTGGCTGGGTCCCGAGGTCGAACCGTAGGTAGTACGTCTGATACAGTATAATTTTACACGCACATTTTTCCTCCGTACTGAGACATGGCACACCCTACCGCGCGGTTTCTGGGTCCTCCTAGGTGGTGCACGCATATTTGCTTCCTTGTCGAGACGTGGGACGCCCTGCCGCACGTTTTCTGGGTCCTCCTCGGTCGTAGCGCCGAAGCAAGTAAATGAGTCGTCAAATCTCAAAAGCCCACCTTTCCCACCAAGTACATCAGTGAAGCACGGTGGCTAGTTAGTTGGGCTACTGTGACCGATTAGCTAGGCCACCGCCACATTTGTTTTTTCAGCCCTTTTTTTCTCTCCTCGCCGGCAGGTAAATTTAAATATCCACGCGGCGTTGCTCTGGTCTTTCGGTGCGGCAGGCGTGGCAGGATTTTTATTTTTTTTATTGACGGGAGCAGGCGTGGCAACAATTAGTCATGATGACTCCGCCTGTAAAACCCACTGCTCCCTGATGTGAAAAGTCGTCGACTCGTGTTTTCCCATGGTGAAAAACAAATGATTGACCCCGCTCCTCGGCTGGCTCCCTCCACCTTCTCGTAGATTGCATTGCCTTTCAGCCGTTTTGCCCCCTTTGCTTCCTCTCCCCATTGCTTCTACATGGTTCCATGGTGGCGCACCAGATCACGGAGTCTGAGGTGAGGCCCCTAACACATGAGCTCCAGGCCAAGGATGCAGAGCTCAGGGCCAAGGACGTGGAGCTCCGTGAGCTCAAGGAGGAGAGGAGTGCCATGCTCCTCCTTTATGTGCGGGAGTTCACAGAGCTTAGAAAGCGGCAGGCGTCCACCACAAAGATGCTCGAGGCATCGGCGACGTTGCTGCAGAAAGCGGGAGATACGATAGGCAGTCAGGCAAGCCGGCTGGAGCGCTAGCCAGCCGATCGTGACGAGATCCAGGATCACCTCAACCAGTTGGTGGACCATGTTGCCATGCACGTGTTGCGGCTGCGCGATGCCTACCATCATGCCAGCATGACCATGCCGGCCATCGGGCTAAACCCGTTCGACCACCCCATCGACTTCAATGAGCTGCGGCTTCGTGACCTGGTCTCCTTCTTCACCTATATCTCTGAGGAGTTGAGCCGTCTCCGCGCGATGGTGGGGGTAGAGCTGGACAAGGAGGGGTTGCGGGCGGCCGTCGCCATTGCCGGGCAAATCCTCTCAGTGCTTCGTCACCGGAATCAATTCGTGCCATTGGACACCGTCTTTGACGAGCTGGCTCCTGTCGACCGGGAGCGGGCTCTGCAGGCGGTGGCACCCTGCATCACCAACGTCGTGCGCCTCGATAAGCAGAGAGACTTCGGTGGTGTTTAGGCGTCCTCTTCATGGGCATGTCCATCTGTCGGCGCAACATGACCGTTGGATCAAGTCACTGTAGTGCAAAGCGTGTGGGTGTGTTTGGTTGCATTCTCATCTCAATATAGTTGTTCCCTCTTCACGCATGCTCATCTCAGCACCCCTCTTCATGCATGCTCCTAGTGTATTTATGTTAACCTACTAGTGTGGACTCATGCACCCTTCATGCACTCTGCCAAACACCCAAAGTGGGTCGAGAAGGGAACTTTTGCTCCCATGCACGCTTCATACACCCTGCCTAACACTGGTTCGTGCTTCATATGGTTCATGTTCCGTGGAGTACTATAGCACCGTACTCTCCGTGCGCTGTAGACCTAGTAATGTTAACATTGATCTCACCGTTCATTCTCGACTAGACAATCAAAAAAGGGGTATGTTACATTACTATTCATATAGTTGAGATGCGCATAACATCATTTGTTATCGTGATATCTTACTACTACACTAGCAACAATATTATATAGTATTGACGTATGAACCACTGCACATGCCTAGTTGTAGGAGTACAATGTAAGTTCAAGTGGCTGCCGTGTTTCACACTCCTCCATCGTAAGAGTGGAAACACGTGCTGTAATCACTTTTTTCTTTAGAAACAGTGGACATGCTCTACCGTGCGGATCCTCCTCGACGGTCACCGGGAACCTTGCTACTCACTTTTGCCGACGTGTGGGACAGCCAGCATCGAGGCCCACTTGCCATGCACTAAATTACTCCATACTAGAGTGCACAACTGCACGGTAGACTACACCGGTCAAAGCGCCGCAGTAATGCCCAATGAGCCGTCAAATCACAAAACCCCCACCGTTCCAGCTGTAAGTTAAACGAAGGAAGCAACCATCATTTCACTCCACTCCCTCATCTTCCTCTCTTCAAGAAAACCCCAACTCGCTTCTCCCTCATCTTGTTCCTCATTTCTTCAAGAAAACCCCAACGCGCTTCTGCCATTGTTCTTCTCTCCCAAAGAAGGAAAGGTGAGCGCATCAATGGTGTTGCTTCTGGCCAAGGCCCGATCTTGCAACCCCGAGACTGATCCTATAACTCCCTCTCTGTTCTTCTTTTGGGTTTGTGATTATGGTTTCTTTTCTTTTATTTCTATTTGACAGTTTCTTGATGGACCCTGCAGTACCGGCCGAAGTGATGTCTATGGCTCTGGCCAAAACCGTCGAGGCTCAGGGTACGAAGAAGCGCAAGCACCCCGCAGAGACTACCGCAGACAAGCTCAAGGCCATCGCCCTGTCCATGCCCCCCTCTCCAGGATCCCTCGTTAAGCCAGTCCAGGTAATATCTCTTCTTGACGATCTTTTTGGCGATCTTGATCGTGTGTTTTCATCTAACACGCAATACTAGTACTAGTAGTACAACTTTCTGGGTGATATTGCATGTGATTTTTGTGTGCCAAATGACGGTTCTAAATTGCTCTTTTGACCAAAACATGCGAGAGTTTGACATACATATGATTATTGCACATAACACTGATTTCTTAAAGATTACTTTCTACTACTTTATGAACATCAATGCTAGCTCTAGGAAATGCAAGATTTTAGCTCTCATGCCTTTGAAGAGAGGATAGTAGCCTCAGTAACTTGTGTTATGGATATTGCAAGTAATCCCTCTGCTCTCATTCCTTTGAAGACATGTTCTAGTGTCTTTGATCAGTCATTTATGTGCGTATATGTAGTCTTATATGGAGTAAAATATCAGAAATCATCTTATATTTCTGAATGGAGGTAGTAATAAAATATTTGGTTTCTGTCTTAATTAGAACTAGGTTCGCGGTGGAGATGAAGTTCTCAAAGTCAGGCCGTGTGAACTACAAGACCTGAGGATGAGTTCTACTACTAAACTATCCAGCTACTCCGTCCTTGTCACCACGTGTTGTGAATAAGTGTTTTCCGGTAGCATTGTTGTCAGGCGTGTTCTCGAGGGTGTACTTCACCACAACAATTTCCTAGATATGCCTTCGATTAGGAAGGGTGTGGTTCTTTTAAAGCTTCCTGACAAATCTGATGCGGACTGTCTTCATCGTCATGTTTATGAGTGGAAAGACCACTCTGTTAGGTTCTCCAAGGTTGACGAGATGACGATGGTACCGGTAGACATCTCTCACGAAGTCCATGGCCTAGTCAGTTATGTGGTGTACATCCCGTAGGTCGGTGGCAAGAAATAGTCTGCAGAGTTTAATTAGTGCAACTTTGCTTGTCTGTAGTAAGTACTATTGTTCTATACTTGATTTGTGTGTGAACCCTATATTGTTTAGTACTGCCGCTTTTGTTCTGTGGTGAGTCTCGAGAACAATCTGTGTTAATGTCTGTCCACTCAATTCAGTCTGTATATTTTGAAGTATCCAGATCATTTTTTTTTGTGAGGATGGTTTATCAATTATGGTTACACTGCAATATCTGTATGCATTGCAGGGTTTATCGCACCCACCAGGATTTCCTGTCCCATGGATGTTCGGTCCATACGATTTGTCACGACCTTTGGACTGTCCTGCTTGTTGGTGTAAGCAGGGGCCCTGCAAACCACCCGTAATTGGATGATCAACCTTCAATTTAGAACTTGAACATAGTGATTTCCTGGTAAGGATTCACTCGTGTCACATCAAGTAAATCTTATTGATTCACTGTCTAAATCTTACTGATTTACTGTCATGTTTTCTTACTTTTGCTGCAATTTTATGATGCAAGTTTTGCCATGTGACATTTGTTACAGAATAAACTGTTTGATTTGCTCTATGATGGTTATTTTTGTAGGTTTCACTTCTTATGTCGTGTCAGTAACGAAGGCACTGCACATCACTTATATTACTGGACAGAATTGGATCAGTCTGTTGTCTGGGTACAATCTGAAGCCCTATGATGAACTGCAGTTTGGTTTAACAAAAACGCCACAATTAGTCATTCTCACGCTTAAAAGAAGTGAAGAAAAAGACTAGATCAAGGTCACGGAGCCTAGTAAAGTTAGAAAGTTGAAGTATGAAATCATAGCAGACCAGAGACGATTGCTGCTGTCTCGCACATCGGTACCACCTTCAGCATCGGATCGAGCACCGGCACCTTCTCCGACGGCACAGGCTCTAGCACTGATAGCGGCAACAACTCAGTCTGATCCACTAGAGGATTGGGCACCCACCACATCAGCGGATCAGGCTGATCTACTAGAGGACTGGGCACCGACACGGGCACCTGCTCCGACACCAGCACCAGCTCCACAAGGAGCACCATCTCCGGCAGCAGCAGCGGCACTACCAGTCGCACCGGCACGGGCACCAGCAACGGCTCCAGCACTTGCACCAACACTTGAAGTTGCACTTGCATCTACTCCGGCCCGTGCAGCAGCAACGGAACCAGCACTTGCACCGGCAACAGACTGGGCTGCAATTCGCACTGCATATACCAAAGTCCTTACAAAAAAACTAACATCTCCACCTTCTTGGTAAACATTGGCAGCCCAAGTGCTTCGTTCTTTTTTCTTTCCATGTTGTTTCACATGATTCACTGTCTTGATCTAACTGTTATTGTATGTATTCTTGTTTGCAAACAGAGAATTCCTTGAGCAACGAGGGAGTCGTTCAATAATCCGAGCGACCGTGGCCAAGTTTCTCTTACCATGCGCAACCTTGGTGTGAATGAACCTGCTCAATATACCGTAAGTACAAAGGATGGTCGCATGATGATTGATGCTAAAGGATGGTCAAGGTTCAAAACTCTATCAAATCTTGCGGTAGGGGATGATGTCAAAATCGAACTTTCTTGGCAAGGAGAGCTGGTCCAAATTAACTTTGAAATTCTTTAGTAGCAGCACGCAACCGCCGAACTGATCTATCCTCCGAGAGCTTTTGATGTAATAATATGGCATGGTGAAACAAGTGTCCTGCGTGTATAAGTAGTGCGAGAGTATTATTTATCATGTAGGATATCGTGAAAAAATTGCAACTCTGATTGCTGGTTAGGAACTGTCATTCAATTTTATTCTAAGAGTTGTTGTGCTTTATCTAATTTTTTGTATGAGCCTTGCGACAATATCTAAAACAAGCGACGTATCGATCGCTTGCAATATGAAATGCGTTAAGTTAGAACACATGGCCTCCCAAACATGCAGGCCCACCGACCTGTGGTCCAAAGTCCAGAACCGTTAGCCTATCTGAGTATTATATTATCATCTGAACCCCCATATTATGTTATATATATTCCCCTTGATTGTTCTTATGTAAAAAGTTTGTGATATAAAAGATTTTTATATTTCTTTATAGAGGGAATATGTCTCTATCAAAAATATATTTATTTGCAACTAGTTACTCCTGCCTTTCTACTTCCTTTCGCTGATATGTGCTACCTCTTGAGCATGCATTGGTTTTCCCTTGAAGAGGAAAGGGTGGTGCAGCAAAGTAGTGTAAGTATTTCCCTCAGTTTTTCAGAACCAAGGTATCAATCCAGTAGGAGACTACACGCAAGTCGCCTAGTACCTGTAAAAACAATCAAGAATTTTGCAACCAACGCGATAAAGGGGTTGTCAATCCCTTCACGGCCACTTGCAAAAGTGAGATCTGATCAAGATAATAAGATAATATTTTTGATATTTTTTGTTGTATAGATTGGAAAAGTAAAGATTGCAAAATAAACGGCGACAGAAATAGCTAGTTGACGGAAAACTAATATGATGTAAAATAGACCCGGGGGCCCTAGGTTTCACTAGTGACTTCTCTCAAGATAGCATATATTACGGTGGGTGAACAAATTACTGCCAAGCAATTGATAGAAAAGCGCATAGTTATGAGAATATCTAGTCATGATCATAAACATAGGCATCACGTCCGTGTCAAGTAGACCGAAACGATTCTACATCTACTACTGTTACTCCACACATCGACCGCTATCCAGCATGCATCTAGAGTATTAAGTTCATAAGAACAGAGTAACGCATTAGGCAAGATGACATGATGTAGAGGGATAAACTCAAGCAATATGATATAAACCCCATCTTTTTATCCTCGATGGCAACAATACAATACGTCCCTTGCTGCCCCTACTGTCACTCGGAAAGGACACCGCAAGATTGAACCCAAAGCTAAGCACTTTTCCCATTGCAAGAAAGATCAATATAGTAGGCCTAACTAAACTGATAATTCGAAGAGACTTGCAAAGATATCAAATCATGCATATAAGAATTCAGAGAAGAATCAAATATTGTTCATAGATAATCTTGATCATAAACCCACAATTCATCGGATCTCGTCAAACACACCGCAAAAGAATTACATCGAATAGATCTCCAAGAAAATCGAGGAGAACTTTGTATTGAGAGCCAAAGAGAGAGAAGAAGCCATCTAGCTAATAACTATGGACCCGAAGGTCTGAAGTAAACTACTCACACATCATCGGAGAGGCTATGGTGTTGATGTAGAAGCCATCCATGATCGAATCCCCCTCCGACAGATCGCCGGAAAAGGCCCCAAGATGGGATCTCACGGGTACAGAAGGTTGCGGCAGTGTAAAAGTGCTTTCGTGGCTCCCCTCGATGTTTTTAGGGTATGAGAGTATATATAGGCGAAAGAAGTAGGTCGGTGGAGCCACGAGGGTGGGGGCGCGCGCTCCTACCTCGTGGCCGCCTCGTTGCTTCCTTGACGTCCACTCCAAGTCTCCTAGATTATGTTTGTTCCAAAAAAGATCCTCGTGAAGGTTTTGTTCCGTTTGGATTCCGTTTGATATTCCTTTTCTGCGAAACACTGAAATAGGCAAAAAAAACAGCAACTGGCACTGGTCCTCCGCTTAATAGGTTAGTCCCAAAAATAATATAAAATAGCATATTAAAGCCCATTAAACATCCAAAACAGATAATATAATAGCATGGAACAATCAAAAATTATAGATACGTTGGAGACATATCAGCATCCCCAAGCTTATTTCCTGCTCGTCCTCGAGTAGGTAAATGATAAAAACAGAATTTTTGATGTGGAATGCTACCTAACATAATTTTCAATGTAATTTTCTTTATTGTGGCATGAATGTTCAGATCCAAAAGATTGAAGACAAAAGTTTAATATTGACATAAAAATAATAATACTTCAAGCATACTAATAAAGTAATTATGTCTTCTCAAAATAACATGGCCAAAGAAGGTTATCCCTACAAAATCATATAGTCTGGCTATGCTCTATCTTCATCACACAAAATATTTAAATCATGCACAACCCCGATGACAAGCCAAGCAATTGTTTCATACTTTTGATGTTCTCAAACTTTTTCAATCTTCACGCAATACATGAGCGTGAGCCATGGACATAGCACGATAGGTGGAATAGAACGGTGGTTGTGGAGAAGACAAGAAGAAGAAGACAGTCTCACATCAACTAGGCGTATGAACGGGCTATGGAGATGCCCATCAATAGATATCAATGTGAGTGAGTAGGGATTGCCATGCAACGGATGCACTAGAGCTATAAGTGTATGAAAGCTCAACAAGGAACTAAGTGGGTGTGCATCCAACTTGCTTGCTCATGACGACCTAGGGCATTTTGAGGAAGCCCATCATTAGAATATACAAGCCAAGTTCTATAATGAAAAATTTCCCACTAGTATATGAAAATGAGAAAATAGGAGACTCTCTATCATAAAGATCATGGTGCTACTTTGAAGCACAAGTGTGGTAAAAGGATAGTAGCATTGTCCCTTCTCTCTTTTTCTCTCATTTTTTTATTTGGGCTTCTTTGGCCTCTTTTTTTGGGCTTCTTTGGCCTCTCTTTTTTAAGTCCGGAGTCTCATCCCGACTTGTGGGGGAATCATAGTCTCCATCATCCTTTCCTCACTGGGGCAATGCTCTAATAATGATAATCATCACACTTTTATTTACTTACAACTCAATATTACAACTCGATGTCTAGAACAAAGTATGACTCTATGCGAATGCCTCCGGCGATGTACCGGGATGTGCAATGAATCACGAGTGACATGTATGAAAGAATTATGAAGGTGGATTTTCCACAAATACAATGTCACCTACATGATCATGCAAAGCAATATGACAATGATGGAGCGTGTCATAATAAACGGAACAGTGGAAAGTTGCATGGCAATATATCTCGGAATGGCTATGGAAATGCCATAATAGGTAGGTATGGTGGCTGTTTTGAGGAAGGAAAATGGTGGGTTTTCGATACCGGCGAAAGTTGTGCGGTACTAGAGAGGCTAGCAATGGTGGAAGGGTGGGAGTGCGTATAATCCATGGACTCAACATTAGTCATAAAGAACTCACATACTTATTGCAAAAGTCTATTAGTTATCGAAACAAAGTACTACGCGCATGCTCCTAGGGGGATAGATTGGTAGGAAAAGACCATCGCTCGCCCCCGACCGCCACTCATAAGGAAGACAATCAATAAATAAATCATGCTCCGACTTCATCACATAACGGTTCACCATACGTGCATGCCACGGGAATTACAAACTTTAACACAAGTATCTCTCGAATTCACAACTACTCAACTAGGATAGCTCTAATATCACCATCTTCATATCTCAAAACAATCATAAAGAATCAAACTTCTCATAGTATTCAATGCACTTCATATGAAAGTTTTTATTATACCCATCTTGGATGCCTATCATATTAGGACTAATTTTATAGCAAATTATCATGCTGTTCTTAAAGACACTCAAAATAATATAAGTGAAGCATGAGAGATCAATAATTTCTACAAAAAACCACCACCGTGCTCTAAAAAGATATAAGTGAAGCACTAGAGCAAAAATATCTAGCTCAAAAGATATAAGTGAAGCACATAGAGTTTTCTAATAAATTCCGATTCATGTGTGTCTCTACAAAAGGTGTGTACACCAAGGATGATTGTGGTAAACTAAAAAGCAAAGACTCAAATCATACAAGACGCTCCAAGCAAAACACATATCATGTGGTGAATAAAAATATAGCCTCAAGTAAATTTACCGATAGACGAAGACGAAAGAGGGGATGCCTTCCGGGGCATCCCCAAGATTAGGCTTTTGGTTGTCCTTGAATTTTACCTTGGGGTGCCTTGGGCATCCCCAAGCTTAGGCTCTTGCCACTCCTCGTTCCAAAATCCATCAAATCTTTACCCAAAAACTGGAAAACTTCACAACACAAAACTCAACAGAAAATGTCATGAGCTCCGTTAGTATAAGAAAACAAACCACCACTTTAAGGTACTGTAATGAACTCATTCTTTATTTATATTGGTGTTAAACCTAATGTATTCCAACTTCTCTATGGTTCATACCCCCGGATACTAGCCATAGATTCATCAAAATAAGCAAAAAACACACGAAAACAGAATCTGTCAAAAACAGAACAGTGTGTAGCAATCTGTATCAAATAAATACTTATGGAACTCCAAAAATTCTGAAATAAATTGGTGGACGTGAGGAATTTATCTATTAATCATCTGCAAAATGAATCAACCTAAAATAACTCTCCAGTAAAAAATGGCAGCTAATCTCGTGAGAGCTAAACTTTCTATTTTTTTACAGCAAGATCGCAAAGACTTCCCCCAAGTCTTCCCAAAGGTTCTACTTGGCACAAACACTTATTTAAAACATAAAACCACATCTAAACAGAGGCTAGATGAATTATTTATTACTAAACAGGAACAAAAAGCAAGGAACAAAAAAAAATTGGGTTGCCTCCCAACAAGCGCTATCGTTTAACGCCCCTAGCTAGGCATAAAAACAAGAATAGATCTAGGTATTGTCATCTTTGGTATGCAAACCATAAGTGGCTCTCATAATAGATTCATAAGGTAATTTAATTTTCTTCCTAGGAAAGTGGTCCATGCCTTTCCTTAATGGAAATTGGAATCTAATATTTCCTTCTTTGATATCAATAATTGCACCAATCGGTCTAAGGAAAGGTCTACCAAGAATAAAAGGACATGTAGGATTGCAATCTATCAAGAACAATGAAATCTACGGGCACATAATTCCTATTTGCAACAATAAGAACATCATTAATCCTTCCCATAGGTTTCTTAATGGAGGAATCCGCATGGTGCAAATTTAAGGAACAATCATCAAAATCACTGAAACCTAACACGTCACACAAAGTTTTTGGTATCGTGGAAACACTAGCACCCAAATCACATAAAGCATAGCATTCATGATCTTTAATATTAATTTTAATAGTAGGTTCCCACTCATCATAAAGTTTTCTAGGGATACAAACTTCTAATTCAAGGTTTTCTTCATAGGATTGTATTAAGGCATCGATGATATGTTTAGTAAAAGCTTTATTTTGATCATAAGCATGAGGAGATTTTAACACGGATTGCAACAAGGAAATACAGTCTACCAAAGAGAAATTATCATAATTAAATTCCTTGAAATCCAAAATATTAGGTTCATTGCTATGTAAAGTTTTGGCCTCTTCAATCCCACTTTTACCAATTTTTGCATCAAGATCTAAAAACTCCGAATCATTGGGACGTGTTTTAACTAAAGTTGACTCATCTCCAGTCTCATCTTTATCAAGATTCCTATTGGAAAACAAAGATTTAATAGGAGACACATCAATCACTTTTATATCTTCATCATTATTAGCATGAAAATTAGAAGAACACGCTTTCACAAAGCAATCTTTTTTAGCACGCAACCTAGCGGTTCTTTCTTTGCACTCATCAATGGAAATTCTCATGGCTTTGAGAGACTCATTGATATCATGCTTAGGTGGAATAGATCTAAGTTTCAAAGAATCAACATCTAGAGAAATTCTATCCACGTTCCTTGCCAACTCAACAATCTTAGGCAATTTTTCTTCAAGCAAAGCATTGAGATTCTTTTGCGAATTCATAAATTCTTTACACTAGTCTCAAAATCAGAGGGCATATTATTAAAATTTCCCTAAGAGTTGTTGTAGGAATTACCATAATTATTAGAGGAATTACTAGGGAACGGCCTAGAATTAAAGTTTCCTCTATACGCGTTGTTACCAAAATTGTTCCTACAAACAAAATTCACATCCATAGCTTCATTATTATTCTCAATCAAAGTGGACAAAAGCACATCATTAGAATCAGAAGAAACAATCTTATCAGCAAACAATTTCATAAGTTCATCCATCTTTCCACTCAAAACATTAATCTCTTCAATCGCATGAACCTTTTTACTAATGGATCTTTCGGTGTGCCATTGAGAATAATTAAACATAATATTATCTAGTAGTTTAGTAGCTTCTCCAAAAGTGATTTCCATCAAAGTGCCTCCCACGGCCGAATCTAAAAGATTTCTAGAAGCAAAATTCAATCCGGCATAAATTTTTTGTATAATCATCCATAAATTCAAACCATGTGTAGGGAAATTACGTATCATTAATTTCATCCTCTCCCAAGCTTGTGCAACATGCTCATGATCAAGTTGCTTAAAATTCATAATATCGTTTCTAAGAGAGATGATCTTAGCGGGAGGAAAATACTTAGAGATAAAAGCATCTTTGCACTTATTCCATGAATCAATACTATTTTTAGGCAAAGAAGAGAACCAAGTTTTAGCACGATCTCTAAGCGAAAATGGAAATAGCTTCAATTTAACAATATCATTATCCATATCTTTCTTGTTTTGCATATCGCACAAATCAACAAAGTTGTTTAGATGGGTAGCGGCATCTTCACTAGGAAGGCCAGAAAATTGATCTTTCATGACAAGATTCAACAAAGCAGCATTAATTTCACAAGATTCAGCATCGGTAAAAGGAGCAATCGAAGTGCCAATAAAATCATTGTTGTTGGTATTGGAGAAGTCACATAATTTAGTATTATCTTGAGCGATCGTGACAAAAAATCAACCCAACACACGATCACACAAGAGGCAAGCAAAAGAAGGCGAACAAAAAAAAGGGGCGAATGAAACGGCAAAGGTGAAGTGGGGGAGAGGAAAATGAGAGGCAAATGGCAAATAATGTAATGCGAGGGAGAAGAGTTTATGATGTGTACTTGGTATGTCTTGACTTGAGCGTAGATCTACCCGGCAACGGCGCCAGAAATCCGCAGGTTGGCAGGAGATCAAATCTTGACTTGACTTGGTGTAAACCTCCCCGGCAACGGCGCCAGAAATCTTTCTTGCTACCTCTTGAGCATGCGTTGGTTCTCCCTTGAAGAGGAAAGGGTGATGCAGCAAAGTAGCGTAAGTATTTCCCTCAGTTTTTGAGAACCAAGGTATCAATCCAGTAGGAGACTACACACAAGTCGCCTAGTACCTGCACAAACAATCAAGAACCTTGCAACCAACGCGATAAAGGGGTTGTCAATCCCTTCACGGCCACTTGCAAAAGTGAGATCTGATAAAGATAATAAGATGATTTTTTGGTATTTTTTGTTGTATAGATTGGAAAATTAAAGATTGCAAAATAAACGGCGACAGAAATAGCTAGTTGACGGAAAACTAATATGATGTAAAATAGACACGGGGGCCATAGGTTTCACTAGTGGCTTCTCTCAAGATAATATGATGTACAATTTACTGCCGAGCAATTGATAGAAAATTGCATAGTTATGAGAATATATAGGCATGATCATAAACATAGGCATCACGTCCGTGTCAAGTAGACCGAAACGATTCTACATCTACTACTATTACTCCACACATCGACCGCTATCCAGCATGCATCTAGAGTATTAAGTTCATAAGAACAGAGTAACGCATTAGGCAAGATGACATGATGTAGAGGGATAAACTCAAGCAATATGATATAAACCCCATCTTTTTATCCTCGTTGGAAACAACACAATACGTGGCTTGCTGCCCCTACTGCACTAGGAAAGGACACCGCAAGATTGAACCCAAAGCTAAGCACTTCTCCCATTGCAAGAAAGATCAATCTAGTAGGCCAAACTAAACCGATAATTCGAAGAGACTTGCAAAGATATCAAATCATGCATATAAGAATTCAGAGAAGAATCAGATATTGTTCATGGATAATCTTGATCATAAACCCACAATTCATCAGATCTCGGCAAACACACCGCAAAATAATTACATCGAATAGATCTCCAAGAAAATCAAGGAGAACTTTGTATTGATATCCAAAGAGAGAGAAGAAGCCATCTAGCTAAAAACTATGGACCCGAAGGTCTGAAGTAAACTACTCACACATCATCGGAGAGGCTATGGTGTTGACGTAGAAGCCATCCATGATCGAATCCCCTTCCAGCAGATCGCCGGAAAAGGCCCCAAGATGGGATCTCACGGGTACAGAAGGTTGTGGCGGTGGAAAAGTGCTTTCATTGCTCCCCTCGATGTTTTTAGGGTATGAGAGTATATATAGGCGAAAGAAGTAGGTCGGTGGAGCCACGAGGGGCCCACAAGGGTGGGGGCGCGCCTACCCCCCTGGGCGCGCCCTCCTACCTCGTGGCCGCCTCATTGCTTCCTTGATGTCCACTCCAAGTCTCCTAGATTGCGTTTGTTCCAAAAAAGATCCTCGCGAAGGTTTTGTTCCGTTTGGATTCCGTTTGATATTCCTTTTCTCTGAAACACTAAAATAGGCAAAAAAAAACAGCAACTGGCACTGGGCCTCCGGTTAATAGGTTAGTCCCAAAAATAATATAAAATAGCATATTAAAGCCCATTAAACATCCAAAACAGATAATATAATAGCATGGAACAATCAAAAATTCTAGATACGTTGGAGATGTATCAATATGCGGGGCATCCGGCAACGGGGTCCATGTGCCATGCACCAAATTAGAGTGCCCAACTGCACAGTAGACTCACCCCGGTCGTAGCACCGCAGTAATGCCCAATGTGTCGTCAAATCACAAAAAACCCCACTTTTCCAGCAGTAGCAGTAAGTTGGACGGACAAAGCAGCAATATTTCACTCGGCGTGAATCCCCTTCTCCCTCATCTGCTTATTCAGAAAAAACCTCCTTTCGGCGATTGCGTAGGGTTTTCTCATGGAGAACCAGGTACGAATTCTTCATCCATCCCCGATAAATCCTAGTCCCTTCACTACAAAAAAAAGACACTTCCGTGATGATACGTGTTTGTCACAGTAGGTCACGTTTTCTGTCATGCATGTACATCCATGACAAATTTATGACATAATCAAGAAAGTCATACCTGTGCTGTCGTAGAAGTGTTCCATGACATTACCAAAATTATCATCACAGAAGTGCCCACTTCCATGACGATAAATCACGCGTCATAGAAGTGCTTTTGTCAAGGGTGACCGACATGTGGCATCCACCGTAACGGAATGTCGTTAAGCTATCGGGTCCGGTTTTGGATCCGATAACCCGTTAACAGCCCGGACCAATGGGGATTTTCCACGTGTAAAATACTCATTGCCGGAGGAAACACGTGTTTGCTCACCGTTGGGATAGGTGTCACTCATCCAATGGGCGAGATGTGCCGATGATACGTTGACACGTGGACCGGCCCAAAAGTGGCCCATAAAGATTAAATGGGCCGGCCCAACTAAAGGCCCACAAAATTTAGCGGGCCATAATGGGCCGGCCCAGCTAAAGGCCCACAAGATTTTGTAGACCATAATGGGCCGGCCCAGCTAAAGGCCCAACATTCTCAGTTAAGGCCCATACGGCTGGTGTCAAATCGGCCCGTCAACGACCCGTCCAAAACTTGTCATCATCACGGCCCACGGTCACTTCTTGCCCGTTAACAGTCCGCTAAGCATTTGGGCCGAATTACGGCCCGGTGTGTTTCCGGCCTGTTAAAGGTCATGTTTCATTTGGGCCCATTTATAGGCCATTGTAACTTTCGGCCCATAAACGACCGTGAAGGATATGGGTCATATTCGGCCATGTCTGACATTTGGCCTATTAGAGGCCCGCTACAGTTTTGGGCCACTTTCAGCCTGTTGTGACTTTCGGCCTGTTAACATCGGACGAAATCCATGGGCCATATGTGTCCCAACGCCACATCGGGTCTACTAACGGCCCATATAAAAATGACACTAATCAAGCCCGACCGAACTTTTGGCCTGTTAAAGGCCCGTGTAGTAGGTCGGCGCATTTACGGCCCGTCTGAATTTCGGCCTGTGGATGATCCGCATTGTAA
Source organism: Aegilops tauschii subsp. strangulata (assembly GCF_002575655.3). Classification (NCBI taxonomy): domain Eukaryota; kingdom Viridiplantae; phylum Streptophyta; class Magnoliopsida; order Poales; family Poaceae; genus Aegilops; species Aegilops tauschii. The sequence continues at coordinate 377,838,638 of NC_053038.3, read as the reverse complement.
ATGGGCCACTATTTCGGCCTGCTGAGACCAGTGGGTTATTTGGCACAATCAGGGCCCAATCTTACTTTCGGCCTATTAAAGGCCCATGTCTTTCATGGGCTCGAGATATTTACACATGTAAACGGCCTATACTGAGGGCCCAAATTATATTTAGGCCTGTTAAAGGCCCACTATGGGCACAGGCCTACCAGAAAAATATGAAAGCTTATGCTGATTCTGGCCCAGATATTTTTAGTGGGCTACATGCAAATTTCAGCCCAGAATCGTTTTTAGCCCAATTGGAATGGGCCCGACGAATGTTGGCATGTTGGGCTCCTACGAAGCTTTCGGCCGAATACATTACTAAGATAAACCTACACTGTACAAAAATAGCGTCGTAATTACTGCAGCCTTTGGCAGCATCATAAATGTTGTATCACAACAAAAAAATTCCAACCATACAACAAAAGGCCTATTGGCATAAAGTGTACAGTCCTTGCAGATAAAAGCACCATCAGATGTATAGAAGCACAGATCATTTGACCTGAGTGCTTATGTTTCAGGCTGTAGAATCTGATGGAGCAGCACAATCTTCCCCTTTTTTCTGCCATTGCTCTTGAACAACGAAGCAAATGTCTGATAATCTGGTTTCAAAACCATTCATATCCGGCACAACGTCCATTTGGGATTGGACTTGTGTCTGGAGCACACATATATCACTCTGTCTAGGCGGGAGATTTTGTTCAGTAGGCGATTTGGACGAGGTTACCTTGACAACCAACCCAGAATTACGCAGGAAGGTGCTTTTTGCACTGTTAGTGGAGAGATACTGACGCACTGCAGCAAGAGGTGACATTGTGCCTATGGTAGCCTCGTCACCTTCAGGTGGTTGTGGCTGTTCAATCATTTGTTCCATAGCTTGCTGAAAGTTTGAACTTGTAGATTAGTGTACCAGATAGGTTACTAATGAGACAAAAAAAACAAAGTAGGTTTCACGTTTATACATAACTTATTTTGGTGAACTAATGTAATACATTAGCATGTATTGTAGTGCCAACTACATAATAAAATAACTTTCGGAACATATGTCCATGTAGCATGCCTACTGTATTGTCTATTTCCTCACATTCGTTGACATCTAAGGATAAAGAGACATGGTTTAAAGTAGGATGAACATAGTATGACATCATTCATATCATGGCTAAACAAATATAAAACAAACATGCTATTCTATCATTGTGTGCGCACGTGAACATCACAACTAGATTACAGATCAAGACCAAAAGAATATCCTTCATCTCTTTTAAGCCATGTAAGGTGAAATGATACGTTAAGACAATTGTGTATAAAAGTGAATAGAGTAACTGACATTGGCTGCAAACCAAGCAGTTAAATGAACACATCACAATACCAATCAGTTCAATGGCAGGAGGAGTAAGGACTTACAACAGCGGCCTGAACTAGTGTGCTCATGCCCTTCATCTTGTTGGTGTGGCAATCCTTGAAGATTTGCACTGCATTCAGTTCAGGTTCTTTTTGGTCCGCACGGGTTTTCCTCTATATTTCGAACAAGTCAATATAGATATGATAATATGGCACAGAAAAAAGAAGGAAGTAGCAGCTATTTACAAGAGCCTCGCAGTGTGCAATATAGCTACAAGATCCTGTTGTCTGTTGGAATTTCACTTTAGAATGGTTGGTCTTGTTCTTCAAACAGTTAGCCTAGAAGAAGATACACTTGTAAGGCACATACATAAATACAAGTTCAGTATGTGGTCTGTTCAAATACATATACCCTACCTGATACTTTGGATCAGAGTAGTGTTTAACAAGGGCTGTCCAGTCTTCATCTATAATATATTCCACTGGAGATGTTTGGGCGATTTCATTGTTAGCCTTGCCTTCAAAGTGAGATTTTCTAAGGTGGTACCGATACTGTCGCAGAGTAGACTGAAAAGCATGAGTGCATGCTTGTTTAGTTGCATCATCTTTCGGATCCAACTTGAACCTCATCTGTTGAAAAAAAGAATGTGAGTCTTATTAGGAGGAAGCTAGAAACTCTGGCACAGAGCAATACAATATTACAAATTGCGATGAATAACATTACTTACGGATAAATGATCAAGGAAGGTGTTAAACTGGGTATTGTCTTTCTCATTCCTGTACTGGATCCACGTTGGGAGGTTACGTGCATGACAAGTAATGGCAATGGCCGCCTCTGATACTAACTTGGCTGACTCTGTAGCATCACGTGGCCTTTTTAAACCTGCCTCAAAATGGATCTCGATTCTTCCTCCTTTAGATTTTGTTAATCTGTCAAGCATTATCCTTGATGTCTGTTTCCGCTTGCGCCGTGGTGCTAGTTCAACAACGAATATGGAAAGTGTTAGTGCACATCAAACTGTGAGAGTACATATAAAGGAGCATGCAACTGCAACTTGACTCGGTCAGGTACCGTCTTGGTATTGATGCTCATGAGGTTCATCTGATCTTGCCAAGTCCTGTTGTGTCAGCAGTGCTTCGGAAGTAGTGTTAGGTGTGAATGCAGCTTGGGAACTGGCTAGTTTCGGAGCAAACGAACGAGTAACTCGTTGAGATGCTGGTACAGTTGAAGCGGATGTTGCAGCTGGTGGAGCAGGTGATACTATGTTTTAGATTTAGCCGTGGACTTGGACCTTCTACTGCACTATAAGTACCAGCAGAATCTCGAGGGCAGATCCTTTTCTGTTTCACCCCACGAGTAACAACATTCCCTACTATATTCTTTTCCTTGCTCTTTTTTGACTTTGCCATGTCAAGGCATACCCAGAACACAAAAGAATAAAATCGCTCTTCAGAACTCTTTGATTCATGATACAAACAAGCAATACTTTGATGTAAGACAACTGTATGAGGATGGAATATGTAAGAAAAACAGGACGGCGTGACATATTGACAGCTACGATGTGTAAACTAAGCAGAAGCATTTTCAAGAAAATAGAAGTAATGCAAGCTAGACACCATATGAAAGATGCAACCAATATCACTCTGCCTAGTTAAAAGTGTCTTGTCATAAGTGGCATTTCGAAAAACTAGAAGCAGTACAACATAGAAATCAATGCAAGATGCAACCACTATCAAACTGCCATGTTAAAAGCGAATCATGAGTGACTGATGCGGGATACACAACAGCAGTAATTTGATGTAAGAACATGGTATGCTTGATAGTTGCAGTGTATTCTAGACACAGAAAGGCATGTCATATGCACATGTATAACGTATAAACTCAGCAGGTGCAATTTAATCAAAATAGAAGAAATACAGGCTAGACAACATATGCAACATGAAACCAATTATCACATTGTCAACTTAGAGCAAGCACCTGCGATGGTGGAGTATGAGAGATGAACTCATCATGTAGACTTGGGACCTCAACTTCATTAGCAGTAGCAGTGGCAAATCTAGAGAGTCTCTGTTTGCGTCAGTCCAGAGGACCACCAACATCCCCTAACTTACTCTTTTCCTTCCTATTTTCTAATATTGCCTTATGAAGTCAAAACCAAAAGAAGATGAATAAAATTAGCTCAGCATAACTGGTTGATGCATGATACAGACGAACACTACTTTGATGTAAGGCAAGTGCAGGATAGGAGGATGGAATATATACAAAAAGAAGACAACATTGCATATTCAGACGTACGATAGGAGGAGGGAATATGTATGAAAAACAGTAAGTAGAAGGCATTTCAAAAAAATTAGAAGAAATGAAAGCTAGGCACCATATGACCATGCAACCAATATCACTCTATCAGGTAAAAAAGTGTCTCGTCGTAAGTGCCATTTCAAGAAATTAGGAGCAGTACAAGCTAGAAGACAATGCAAGATGCAACCTACATCACACTCCCAAGTTAAATGTGTCTTATGGGTAAGTGATCGTTGCAGGTATAAGTTATAAGCTACGCAGATGCAATTCAACAAAATCAGAAGCAATACAAACTAGACATCATATGGAACACGCAACCACATATAACAGTTCCAAGTTACAGCAAGCACCTGTGACGGTGGAGTAGGGGAGATGTGCTCATCATCTACACGTATGTTCTACAAACAGGAGCATGTGTCATATTCACAGGCATTATGTGTAAAGTAAGTAGCTGCAATTCAAAAAAGTTAGAAGAAATACAAGCTAGACATCATACACAACATGCAACCACATATAATAGTGCCAAGTTAGAGCAAGCACCTGTGATGGTGGAGCAGGGGAGATGTGATCATCATCTACACAGCTACGTTGACTGTCCAGCCTTGTGTTGTCTTGCGAATCTTGTTGGTAGGATGGCAGAGTAGAATCTATAGAGACCCTTTGTTCGTGTTGCTCCGAAGGACCACCATCATCCACTGCCGGACTAATTTCCTTCAGCTGCATTGATTTTGCATTGTGAAGTCAAACCGATAAGAAAAAGGAATAAAATTCGCTCTTCAGAACTCATTCATGCATGATACTGACGAACACTACTCGGATGAAAGGCAAACACATGATACAAGGATGGAATATGTATGAAAAACAGGAAGGCGTGACATATTCACACCTATGATGTCGTAACTAAGCAGAAGGCATTTCAACAAATTAGAAGCACTGCAAGCTAGACACCATATGAAAGGTGCAACCAATATCACTCTGCCAAGTTCAAACTGTCTGGCGTTTCAACAAATTAGAAGCAGTACATGCTAGAAATCATATGCAAGACACAACCAATATCACAGTGGCAACTTCAAGGTGCCTTATCATAAGTGACTGATGCGGGATATGCAAGAACAGTAGTCTGATGTAAGAACATGGTGTGATCAGATATAGTATGTTCTAGAAACAGGAACACGTGTCGTATTCACAGGCATTATGTGTAAAGTAAGCAGATGCAATTCAACAAAGTTAGAAGCAATACAAGCTAGACATCATACGCAACATGCAACCACATATAATAGTGCCAAGTTAGAGCAAGCACCTGTGATGGTGGAGTAGGGGAGATGTGCTCATCATCCACACAACTACGTTGACTATCTAGCCTTGTGTTGTCTTCTGAATCTTGTTGGGAGGATGGCGGAGTAGAATCTGTAGAGACCCCCGGTTTCAGTTTCTCGGAAGGACCACCATCTTCCAATGCCCTACCAATTTCCTTCCGCTTTATTGATTTTGCATTGTGAGGTCAAACCGACAAGAAAAAGGAATAAAATTCGCTCTTCAGAACTCATTCATGCATGATACCGACGAACACTACTCTGATGAAAGGCAAAGTCATGATACGAGGATGGAATATGTACGATGGACGGCTTGACATATTCACACCTATGATGTGGTAACTAAGCAAAAGTCACTCAACAAATTAGAAGCACTACAAGCTAGACACCATATGGAAGGTGCAATCAATATCACTCTGCCAAGTTAAAACTGTCTCGTCATAGGTGGCGTTCATCAAACTAGAAGCACTACATGCTAGAAATCATATTCAAGACGCAAACCAATATCACACTCCCAACTTAAAGGTGTCCCATCATATGTGACTGACGCAGGATACACAAGAAGAGTAGTTTCATGTAAGAACATGGTGTGATAGACAGATATAGTATGTACCAAAAACAGGAACGTGTGTCATATTCACACGTATCATGTGTAAGCTAAGCAGATGCAGTTTACACTAATTAGGAGCAATACAAGCTAGACACCATATGCAACATGCAACCAGATATCACACTACCAAGTTAGAGCAAGCACCTTGGATGGTGGAGTAGGGGAGCGGAGACTTGGAACTTGTAATGCACTAGTAGTACAAGGAGAATCCGTATAGATGCTCCGTTTACGTTGCTGCAGAGGACCACCATCATCGCCTTTCTTACTATTTTCCTTCCTCTTTTTATTTTGCCTTGTCAAGTCAAACCCACAAGAAAAAGGAATAAAATTTGCTCTTTAGAACTCATTGATGCATGATACTGACGAGCACTACTTTCATGTAAGACAGTCGCATGATGGGAGGATGGAATATGTATGAAAAACATCACGGCATGACATATTGACATGTATGATGTATAAAGTGTAAACTAAGCACAAGGTGTTTGAACTAGTTAGAAGCAATGCAAGCTAGAAACCATATGAAAGATGAAACCAATATCACTCTGCCAAATTAAAAGGGTGGCCTAACAAATGTATTTGTCTAAATTAGAAGCAATACATCGCAACAGGCTAGAACTAATATGCAATATGCAACGAATAAAGGTGTCTCATCGTAAGTGATTGATGCAGGATACAGAAGAGAGGTAGTTTCATGTAAGAACATGGTTAACACATAGATGTAGTGTGTACCAAAAATAGGAAGGCATGTCATATTCACAGGTATAATGTGTAAACTAAGCAGATGCAATTTACCCTAATTAGAAGCATTACAAGCTAGACACCGTATGCAACATGCAACCACATATCACACTGCGAAGTTAGAGCAAGCACCTGCAATGGTGGTGTAGGGGAAGTGCGGTCTTCAAGTACAGAGCTACGTTCAATATCTTCAATTTAGGCTTGCTGTTTCTTGAGAATCATGTGGAGAGGATGAAACTGCACTCTTTATAAGAGTAGCGCGTCTCATACTAACCCACGGGCGTGACTGTCTCATCATAAGCGATAGATGCAGGATACACAAGAACAGTAGTTTGATGTAAGAACATGGTGTGATAGGTAGATGTAGTATGTACCAAAAACAGGAAGGCGTGTCATATTCACATGTATAATGTGTAAGCTAAGGAGATGCAATTTAACAAATTAGGAGCAATACAAGCTAGGCACCATATGCAACATGCAACCAGATATCACACTGCCATAATAGAGCAAGCACCTGGGGTTGTGGAGTAGGGGAGATGAGATTTGGAACTTGCACTGCAGTAGGAGTAGCAGGAGAATCTGCAGAGATCATCTGTTTCGGTTGCTCCAAAGGACCACCATCATTCCGTGCCTTCGTCCTTTTAGATTTTGCCTTGTCAAGTAAACACACAAGAAAAAGGAATGAAATTCGTACTTCCAAATTCGTTGATGCATGATACTGACGAACACAACTTTTATGTATGGCAACCACATTGTAGGAGGATGAAATATGTACGAAAAACGCTAAGTAGAAGGCATTTCAACAAATCGGAAGCAATGCAATCTAGACACCATATGAAAGATCCAACCAAAATCACTCTACAAAGTTAGATGTGTCTCATTATAAGTGGCACTTCAACAAATTAGAGGCAATACATGTTTGAAATGATATGCAAGATGCAACCAATATTACATTGTCAACTTGAAGGTGTCTCGTCAGAAGTGATTGATGAGGGATACACAAGAAAAGTAGTTTGATTAAGAACATGGTTAATACAAAGACGTAATATGTACCAAAAACAGGAACGCATGTCATATTCACATGTATAATGTGTTAACTAAGCAGATGCAATTTACCCTACTTAGAAGCATTGCAAGGTAGACACCATATGCAACATGCAACCGCATATCACACTGCCAAGTAAGAGCAAGCACCTGCGATGAAACTGGAGAGCTACGTTGACTATCTTCATTTAGCATTGCTGTTTCTTGAGAATCATGTGGGGAGGATGAAACTACACTCTTTAAACGAGTAGCGCGTCTCGCAGTGACCCACTCGGGTGACTGTCTCGTCATAAGTGATTGATGAGGGATACAAAAGAGCATTAGTTTGATGTACGAACATGGTTAATAGACATATGTAGTATGTATCAAAAATAGGAAGGCATGTCAGTATCAAAGGTATAATGTGTAAAGTAAGCTGATGCAATTTAACCAAATTGGAAGCAATACAAGCTAGACACCATATGCAACATGCAACCACATTTGACAGCGCGAAGTTAAAGCAAGCACCTGGGATGGTTGTGTGTGGCAATTGAGATCATCAACTGCAGAGCTACGTTTACTGTCTCCATCTGCTGGCACTGCTCCCTTTAGAGCGCTGAGACGCATAGTGCTTATCTTCGAATTACACTGGAGCGACTTCTGTCTTTTCTTTTTTGTATTCATCAACACTGCGTCAGAGTCTGAAATACCCATGCATAAAAAACAATAGTGTGAGTATGGGTGAAGTGTGTGCACAAGTAGTACAGTGTAAAGGTAGCAGATAGCAGTTCGGTGAGAAATAAATGACGGGAGACATATGATAGCTCTACAACATGCATGGCACACGAAATTACTAGATTCTAGGATTTTGAAATATGAGCATAGGGATGGTTGGGAAATGCAAATGCTCCTCCAGCACACCACAAGGTGTGGTCCTATGAAAATAACAGTCGACTGAAAACAAATAGGCCAGTCCATTTTTTCTGCACCGTCCGGTGTACAAAGAATGGGCAGATCGCCTTCATCAGTCAGTGTTACGATCTTCCTCGAAATGCCAGCGACCACCGGCCCAGTCCCCTGCCTCCGCCCTCCCCTCGACCTCACTGCACTGCCGTGCTTGGCACCGCCCCGGCCATCCCTTCAAGCCCCGCCGACCTCCAGATCAGGCGCAAGCAACTCCTGCGCCCCACACCCTATGATAGACCCCAATGCACCGCTTCCCCGGCGAACAGGCGGACTAGGTGCTCCGCATGCCTAAGCGGGTGCTGCTTCTTTTAATTGTGATTAGACTGACCCTGAATTGAAATCCAGGCGGACTACTGACCTCTAGCAAAGGTGAAATAGTAAATGGGAGGAAACCTTGTGCATTTAGTATCATGAAGAAGATGCAGTATGAAGCACTCAACTAGTTTCTTTCGTGGCATGAATACGGTGTGAGCTGAGACGTAAGATTTGCATGAATAAGGGAAGAGGAGTACCTCTTTCTGCTGGCAGTACTGTGTCCTCCTTCTGTTTTTCCAACAATCTTCTTGTGGTTCGCTAGAAACGAGAAGTTGTGGAGGACGGTGGAGCCTTGGACGAACCCATGGCCAAGTTGTTGAGTGTGGTGCGGTGGCCGTCTGTCGGCGGCAGGGAACCAGATCCGAGGCTGTGAACGACGGCGTAGCGGGAATAGCTCCGGTGCGGTGGACGGTTGCGACAGTGGAGCGGCAGCGGTGAGGCGCAGGACGGTGTGGTCGAAGTGGTTCTGGTACGGCGCACATCAGCGTGGGCGTCGTGGAGGCAACTCTGCCTCGACTTCAACTGCTAAGTCCTTGAGGGCGTTGCGGTTGCGGTTGCGTTGGACGACGATGTCGGGGTACCGGCTCTGGCGTGATGGAGGAGGGCGGCGGTGGATTGGGCGCGATGGGGTGGAGGACGGAGGAGGCTGGGGTTTCGCGGCTGGTGGAGAGGGTATTTTGGCGCCCACAGAGTATGAATGGGGAAATGGAGGGAGGGGGAACTAAGGGTGAACAATGTTTCCGTTTGGGACACGCTTGTTTGAAATTTGGGGAAAGTTACAAACTTTGCCCCCATCTGAAATTTCGGACATATTGCGGGTTGGGGGTAGGACAGTAATCTCAGGTGTCCCAAATGGTGGGCGGGATAGATTTCGGCCGAGCGCATGGGTGTTTAGGCGCCCACGGCGTATGAATGCTTCTAGGAGGCGGTTGAGACTGGCATGTTGGTGAAGTTACAAACCTACCCCAGTTTAGACCTTTGGACATCGGGCCGATAGGCTACACGTGCCAGAGTCAGGACAGTAATTTCCTACCACCAAACATTAGTCTCGCGCGGTTTCGGGTGACCAGAGGCTTATTTGACGCTTCGTTCAATATTTGGGAGTAGAAGCATTAACGTTTTCGGTTCTCTTGAATTGAACTTTCAGGATTTGTCAAACTTCACAAATCTTTACTCTTGAGAGTCCTACAACTATGATTATTTTCGCATGGATGGGGTACATTTGAATATACATTGTACACGAGTATATATTAAAAATATGCAACTTACCTCAGTTCATGCATGGTTCCAGATATAATCTCCTTGGTTGCAAAAAAATAGTTAGACATGCGTATGAATATATAGCATGTTCAAACGCACAACAAAGATTGATGGCCCCTTTTAGATCTGATTTACAAATGCCATTATCTCGGGTTCAAATAGATGAATGCACTTCCTATGAATTCGAGTCTTCAAAACCCCCTTTATGTTGAATTCAACATGTATTCTATTTCGTAGCTAGCAATTTGGAATGTATCCATGTAAGTGACAAATGTATAAAGTGCTTCACACTAACAACATGGAGTGCACTAATTAATGTTTATATATGAATTTCAAAAGCAATGCATTGCCTGTATTTCAAACCACTCTCACTTATGGATCAATAATATGAAATAAACACATGCACATGTTAGAATTCAATAGAGTATGGGTGTCTGATAGACCAATTTTTGTTCATGCGCAAATTGCAAAATTCATGATCTCATCCAAAAATAATAATGCCATTTATATTTTAATTTAATGCGTAGAACCGCCTTTTACACGTAGATGCACTATGCCTCGGCCCGTTCTCACAAACGTGCTATATATCTCTCTATCTAACGCATAAGTGCATACACTTTATATACATCGGCATTTCTCTTTTGCACATGCTCACAATCTCTCCCGAGGTGTCGGGGTGTCTCACGCACACACTCTCTCTGTATCCCTCTCTTTCTCTATCTCTCTCTCTTTCTAACTACTATGTACCACTCTTTTCACTAATCTCAGTTGGAAAACACTATTTCTCTCACATGCATGTATACACATGCACGATCTCTACTAGCCCTCTATACACACATATATGTGCCTACGTGTCTTCCGCACGCACATTATCTTTAGGCCTCTCTCGCACACATTCCCCCCCCCCCCAGACACACCTCTCTCTTAGTAGTTGTTAGATATGATTCCATCAGATCATTCGATAGGATATCCCTGACTGTTAGGCTGGATGGTAATACGAGCCAAGGTTTTACCCAAGTTCGGACCCTTGCAATTGAGGAAAAAGCCTACTCCTGGTACTGTATATTAGTGATAGGGGTGTGTAGAAATTACACATGAATACCAAGCATTGTGCGTGTGTGTATACTATCGACGAACTAGCCCCCAGGCTTCTATAACATACTCGGGGCCTAGGGTTACAAATCATATATATTCGGCTTATCACCAGTGGGGATAGAGTCCTCCACGACTCTGGTAGCTTCGTGTTGTACGCCGAGTCCTCCACATGGGTCTTCGTATAATGCGTCTCGGTCCAACCTATGTGGCGCAGGATGGAACCGACCCACGAGTCCTCATGTTGACCCACCACAACTAGAAATGATTTGCCCACCCCAACTAGAAATGATGTGCCCACCACACCACACACGCAATCGGCCACTAATACATGAAAGTTTATTGCATGGTGCATCCAAAAATATTTGTTCTGCATTGTGAATGTTTATATTTTCTCCTAAAATATTAGTCACGGGAAAGAGAAACGAAGGGCATATCTCTCCTTGTGTCCACCGGACACCCCCTCTTTCTACACCACTTTCACGTACGCACACAAACTATCTCTCGGCCCTCTAAAAGTATGCATCCCATGACACATTCACGCGTGACGGTCACTGTATTTCAAGCGAAAGCACTATACGGTCGGTGGACTTCAGAATATACTCATTACGGTCATCGTATATATTCTCATGGTGATCATACGGTATCTAGCTCACGATATGTCTCTGTATTTTGTTGATGACACTGACAGGCATTGTATTTGATGCGTGCTCCATTTTTGTTGATGACACTTACGGTCATTGTATTTGAAGCGAAAGCACGATATGGTCACTGGGCCTCAGAATAAGATCATCACGGTCAGCACACACATTTTGTGGTGCTAACCAACCTGTGGTTGGATGGTTAGGAGGACAGTGGTTTCTTGAGCCCACCAGGGTTAAAGTCCTGGTGCTCGCATTTATCCTGGGTTAATTTCAGTATTTTTTCTGCGGTATGTGTTTAGTGGGAGGAGACGTTCTACTCGACTACGAGGCACCTATGGTGACTTCGTAAAATCTCGACATCATATGCTGGCTCACTCTCTCGAAGGTGCTCATAGGGGTAGGGTCTGCGTGTGTGCGCTTATAGCGGTGAGTGCTTGCGCGTATATATGAGCGCTAGCGTTTGTATCGTGTTAAAAATACATGTCGTGCTTATACGGTCACTGGCTCACCCATACAACTCCGTATTTTGTTGATGACACAATCAATTGACCAGTCAAACGTTCCACGTGGCACAACTAACCGTGGGGCCCACCTATCAGCGCGTATATGAAAGAAAGAAATGGTAGTTTGAGTATGTACTGTGTTAATAAAATACATTTTAGGGTGATCACACGATCACTGGCTCACCATACAGCTCCGTAATTTGTTGATGACACAATCAATTGACCAGTCAAACGGTCCACATTCAGCAGCGCACATTACCATAGGGCCCACCCGTCAGCACGTATATGAAGGACATAAATGTTAATAAATTAGTGGTCGGTGGGGTGAGACCTCTGCTTGGCAGTCGCCGGTGGTGGGGGAGCGGTGATTGGGTGGTGGCGTGGGGATCGCCGGAGAAAAAGCTCGGCGTGGGGGGGGCCTAGAGGGATGGCCGGGGCGGCGGCGGACCGGCGGTGGGGAGTGGTTTCAGGGCGGCGGGGCGGCGTGGCCGCGCGGGCCGGCCGCGGGCGGTGGCGGCTGGCGGCTCAGGGGGTGGAGGTCGAAGATAAACTGCAGGCCCTTGATTTCGTATCTAACGGCTGGAAAATCTACTGACCAGAGATGAAAAAGTCAGTCGACTGACGTGTAGCCTCACCCCGCACGTACACATGAACACACGCAACACTCGCACGAACACACGCACACATGCAGGCGTGCAACACTGGCACGTACACATAACGAACACACGCACGCATGCAGGCGTGCAACACTGACTCATACACATGCACTCACGAACACACGCATGTACGCACACATGCATGCAACACTGAAATGTACACATGCACGCACGCAACACTCCCACGCCTGCATGCACACTGGCGACACCGCACACGATGCAAGACATACGCTCAACCTATACGTGCATGCACCCTTTGTTAAGGACATGGACTGTTGCGGGTATTAATCAATCTTATCTTTTTTTTTGCAAGGTTTAATCCATCTTGTCAGTGATAAGCAGAACATTGATGTTTGCAACAGTCATTATGAATCACAACGTATCGAACGGGCTATCAACTCAGTGAACAATCATCGGTTTATGAAATGCCCACTTCTGACCACCCTGGCCCATCAAAAGTTCCTCTGCCGTGCGCTGCCTGCGTTGGGTCACTGACATGCAGGCCATGTACCCAAAGAGCCCACACGTCAGTGGAAGAACGTCGCGGTGTCGTATGTCAGAGTCGAGGGCTCCACTTGATGCATGCCCGGCGAACACGCCTCCTTGCCGCATTCAAATGCCTCCATGAAACCCGTGTGGAAGCCGAGAAACCCACTCTGGACACACGTCCGTTCATGACCGGGCCGGCATTAAACGCAACGCCGGCCGAGCTCCTCCCGTCCGCCGTCTATTTAATCTCCTATTTAAACGAGGCCAAACGCCGGCCAAGAATCGCACCCCTCTGCCGCTCCCCTATCTCCTCCTTCACCATTTTGTCCACTCTTACAATGGCTTACGAAGAGTAGTTATCCCGCATCCAAGCTAGCTGGGTGGCCCGCCGAGCCCACCGGATACGAGCTATGCAGCTCGCTGATCAACCTCCCTCCCCTCACCCGACGGAGCCAGTTGCCGCCTCAAGCCGGGGCGCGGTTCAGCAACTCGCCGCTCCAGGCCAGCTCGACGAGGAGCGGCGCACGGGCGTCGTCGCTGTCGTCCACGCCGCCAACACGCACCGCGCCTCCCGTGTCTGCGACCGCGTCACTTGTTTCTGTGGCCGAGACTCCCATGCCGGCGGCCGCGCCATGAAAGCAGAGACAGAAGCCGGGTGCACGGAAAGCAACGAGTCGGTGGCCAGCGCCTCCGCGTCCGCCGCCATCATCGAGGAGAAGTAGAACATGGGAGGCTGCCGCCGCTTGGGTCCCATGAAGGCCACCGCGGAGGTGACGCCAGCGTACACAGCAGGTGTCTTGCCGGATCCTTTTGTTGCGAGGACCTTCGTCGACCCCGCATGGGCTCCACGGAAGCGGAGAAGCCCCCTTCAACCATCATCTTGGGCATCAGCCAACCATATCAGTTGGGCAGCGGGGAAGCGAGTCGTCCTTCACGCTGAAGCATATACCTCCGGGGCTCCCAGAAGTCCGGTGATCATGCTGCCGGACATGAGGAACACAAATGGATCGGCGGGCGACCATTTAGGCCAGGTATTATATACCTGTGCTGTCCAGAACTAGCACCGCTTAGTTGATTTGAATGTAATGAAATCCGTCATGTTTGTATGAAAATCCAGTATTTTATATGAATTCCGTCATTGTTTATGAGAAATATCGCCGTGTTTGCATGAATTTCGTCTGGTTGGTTGAGTTGCTATCAGAATGTGTGCTGCTACGGTTGGATGGCGTAATATGCGGGTCGCCGGTCGGTCTGTGGCCGGCTCGGGCAGCGTGGTGGGACAAAAAAAGCACAGCTTGTGCGCGCTGGAGGATGCATGAGCACCCGAGCTATTCCTCGTTCATCGGTGGCAAAGGCACAGGTGGACAAAAGGGTCGCCAATATTTTGGCTACCCCGGTCAAAATCCAAACAGCCCCTCCCAGCAGATTCAAATCCCTCGTTCAACGTGAAATTTTGCCATGTGTTGTTTTCATGGAGTAGCAAGATGCCCGTGCATTGTAGGGAACATCAAGATGCATTTTTTACAAAACACCTGTTGTGATTGACCCATGCAGGAGTAATCCCATGTGTAAAAACTAATGATATCTCGAGAATTTTATCGGAAAAATGGTATCTCGAGAATTTCATCGAAAAAATGATATCTCTACTCCTATAAAATACTCGGTTGGTGATGATGGTGTGTCTTCCATCCGTCATTTCTAACCATTAGATCTACATCTAATGGCTGCGAGGTAAGTTGTGGCATTTTTGCAACAATAGCCCACTTCTCCGCTCCAATTTGAAGAAAACCCTTATTATCTTGAAAGCAACCACATCCCAGCCTCACCTCATCAAAACAACCTGAGAAATATATTTTGAGTGAAACGTAATATATTTTTAGTGGTATATATGTATATCAAAACAAGAGTGTTTTCTTTCAAGTTTGTGAACAAGTACTATTCTACTTTGGATCCGTTGCAACGCACGGGCACATTGCTAGTCTCGAGAAAGATGAGAGATAAGGTGAGGAGGAGTGGGGCGTGGTGGTGACTGGTGGTCGGACTGGGTGGAGGCTGGGGATGGACGGCGCATTATGTCTAGGTTTGTATCTCTCTCACACACACCCACGTAGGTGGGGGACGTGCATGAAGAGAACAGGTGCACGCACGGTGCACGTACTCCCGTCTCTTTCCCAACCACACCCGCGCGGGTACACGGCGGAGCTCATTTCTGTACGAAAAGGCAGCTCACGTGGTAATTTGACACGTGTACTGGTTGTCCACTTGATGGAGGATCGTCTACCACGGGTGAAAAAACAAATTGCGACTTGACGCGTTATGTTAAAAAAGAGGCAAACCATGTGGGGCCTACCTTAGAGTCAAGGTTCTATACACTCGAGATGCTCTGTACGTATTACTTTTGATGTGTCCCGTCAACTCGCAGAACGAGGAGAAGCTTGCTTACCTACGTCGTCCCCCCGCCCACGGGCGCGGTGGCTCGCAGGACGAGGTGAAGCTTGCTAGTACTACTCATTGTATATTGGTTTATTGGTCCCCATTGTATATTGTGTCAAATTTTGACTATAGATTGAACTAACAAAATGTTCGTTCATGTTACCAAAAATTATATCATTGAAAACTATGTTGAAATACGAATCCAACGATATAATTTTTGTTGACATGCATTAACATTTTGTTAGCAAAATATTTGGTAAAAATTTGGCACGAACTACAAAGGTGACCTATAAACCAGGACAGAGGTAGTAGTACTACGCCTTACGCCTGCTCCCTCGCCCACGCGCGCGGTGGCTCGTAGGACGAGGAGAAAATTTTACTACTCCCTCCGTTCACTCCTCGTCCCTACCTTGGTTAGAGAGATTATCTTATTGTTTGGAATATATGTCCTTTAGTAGTACTCCCTCCTTTCCAGTTTATGGCTCAATTTCCTTGGAGTAGTATATAGGAGTAGTACCACTACAACAATTTCCTTGGAGTCCGTGGTGCAGCAAGCTACCATAGGCTATGTTACTACTCCCTCCTTTCCAGTTTATAGCTCAATTTCAAAATCTCTCAGACCAAGGTAGACGGTGAGTGGTGGAATTAACTTCGTAGATTGCACAAGTAATGTACGCTCGTTTTTCTCAAGAAATTACGTTTATTGAGGCATTAATTAGAATGAATGCATGCATGACCACTAAATTTCCATGAACTTCTACATGCATTGGTGAGTTTTCTCTTGACAATGCTTGCATCGGGTGATTTAACGCACCTCGAAATCCAACATGTGATGGTACTACTACTACTAGTAGAATTGAGACTTATAAAACGGAAAAACGAATTTTTTTAGACGAGCCCTATAAACCGGAAAGGAGAGGGAGTAGTAAGTAGTATACTACCTCCATAGTGGGTACGTACTCCGTAAAATCATATTTTCCCAAAACTAAGTCGCTCAACCTTTATTTGCTTGTTTCTCTTCCTGCCTCGTTGCCTCGAACAGACTATGCCAAACTCCCCTGCCTGCCGCGCGGGAAAAGACCTGCCCTTGCCTTTTTTAGTCTGGGTTTGTATCGATGGATCGCGTGAAGTAGAAAAAACCAAGCCGTGTCTTGTACTCCTCCGTCGACGCTCACTTTCATGAATTATGTACTTCCTCTCGCCGACATGTGGGACATATAGCAACCGGGTCAACGTGTCATGCACCAACTAACAGTGCAGAACAGCAGGGGGACGCAGCCCAGTCGTACCGCCCAGTAGTAGTAATGAGCAATGAGATGTCAAATCACAATGCCGCACCTTCCCAGACGGACGAATCAACCATTATTTCACACTTCGCTTCGCCATCATCTTCTTCAAGAAAACCACGTAGTATTGCTTCTGCCACTGTTCTACCTCAAGAGGGACACGCGCATCGCCTTGGTACATCATGACATGTGGGACCGCATGACAGGCCATGCTCCCCCGCCCATCGCTCGGTAAAATCACCTCATTTTTACTACTTCCTCTGTATCGGTTTACAGGGCATGCACGTCGTTCTAGGTTGAGAATTTAACTGGCTATATATGTGATGAACATTATATGTTTAGAAACTACATCCACTTAAGAATCGAATGATATAGTTTTTGTGACATAGTAACTCATATTTAGGTAGTCAAATGGATGACTGAGAACTACGTGCGTAACCTATAAACCGAGACAGAGAGGGTAGTACAGTATGTACAAGTATCTTTTTAGATCAATATAGTCGGGATTCACCGAGGAGCAAAACCAAGTGGTAGGCTGCTCCTGTCGTGTTGTTGTAGCAACTCAAGCAGGGTCAGTCCGCACACGAAATGGTGTCACACTTAAAAGGACCCCTTTGGCCGACATGTGGCTCATCCACCGCCTTGTTCCACGTGTGATGCACCAAATTACAGTTCGGAGCAGCGGTTGGACTTGGAGGCACCCCGGTCGTAGCGCCGCAATAGTAGTAAATGAGCGATGAGGGGTCAAATCACAAAGCCCCACCTTTCCCGCATTAAGCTGGACGGACGAAGCAACCATCATTTCACTCTAGGGCGCAAGAGCATAAAGGAAAGAGAAAACCAATGATGCGTGCGGCAGCTACCTAGGGCACCACCCTGGGGTAGGGGCCTCCACTACAAATCATTTTTTAAAGCGCCTCCACTACAAATCCGCTTCTCCCTCATCCTCTTGAAGAAAACCGATGATGCGTGCGGCGGTAGGAGCACTACGGCGTGCGGGGCCACGTCGTAGTAAACGGGAGAGTGATTGAGTTCGAGTCGACGCCTTAATATGTGTGCGCCGCTTGGTTTTACGGGAACGAGGAAGCATTTTGGGTTCGGGGACCAGTGGAGATATACGTATAAAAAATTGTGGACGTAGGTTCGACCGAAAGGCAATGATGCATGGGCCCTGCATTTTGATATACCCGCGGCCGCGTGAAATTTGCTACTCTACTCAAAACTAGTAAGGTACATGCATTGAACGCATGAGATTTGGAAACCAAATTATGAATAAATACACACTATAGCATGTAGAGCTTTAAGTCATATATGCATGATGTAGATGTTCGTTTCGTTCTTATAGTTAATCTCATTCAAAATCAATTAGTTTTGTAAAAAGGTTAAGATTCATGGGATTGTGCATTGTAAAGCATAAAGTAAAAAACAAATAATGGCAATTCATTTAGAAAAAAGTTTGGGCAATTATGATACGAAAGATTCTAGAACAAAGGAGAAGTGCTTGTGTTTTGGGAAAGCATGCACGGCCCACATCTCTTATTGGTTGATATGTCACGAAACAAGAAACGAGGAGGGAGTTAATGTACCATGCCAAAGTGTTTTGGGTTTATTTGGTTTTCGAAAGATGACTTACACACCTAGACGGAGGGAGTACAAAGAGAAAAAATGAATTGCAGTTAAAAGAATGGCATTTCTAACAAAAATGTGAATGTGAACTACATATGTGTGCACGTGACCAGCACATACATTGTCAATGCAAAATTTAATGCAAGAAATAAATTATGAGTAACATGCACAAATTGATGATGTGGTGCTTACATGCATGGAGTAGAAAAAACAATGTGATTTATGACTTGCATGCATGACGTGTTCTTGTGCCATAGTTGCATGTCTAGGAAAAAAGCTACTAGTGGGTTGTACTAGCTATTTAGGAATAGAAGATGTATACATGGAAGTTGTAGGGAAAGAGATGACATGTATCTCAATTCCCATGAGTAGGGATTGGAAAAGAGATGTCATTTGGTTCACATCATAGGAACTTCTCTATTGAATCTACAGATGACATGTAACCCAATTCCTATGAGGAGAGATTAGAAAAGAGATGTCATTTGGTTCACATCATAGGAACTTTTCTATTGAATATACGCTAATGTTTATTTTCCTTTGAAATTATGGGAGTATAGGAATCCATTCATATGAACCAAGTGGCTCTAAAGCAATAAAAATGATATCATGTTTATTTCCTTTGAAATGTGGAGTATATGAATCTATTCCTATGAATCAATTGGGTCTAAAGGAAAAAATCCTATAAAAATCATATCATATAGAGTTCCTAAGATATTCCTCCACACCAAAGGATGGTTGAAATTGCTGCAGGTGATACGGCGGTCTTTCTTTGTAGACTCCTCCTCCATCTTTATAGTTACCTCTCGAAGATGAATGAAATGATATATACTAGGTATTCTATATGTGCATTTTGGTACACGAAAACTCGGTAAAAGTTTGCGAGGTTCGAATTTTCAATAAAGCTATATGGACAGCATTTTGGAACGAAGGGAGGAGCATACGGCACTTGCTAACACTCACGTGGAAGATTTGTGTGTAGGAGGAGTGGCTGCTCTGTTAAATGACATGGCAAAACTGACACTGTCGGATGCCGATCTAACGGTTCTTACGGCGATCGTCAGGAAATGGCTTGCGGCGAACGTTTGTCAGATAATGATTTACGGACACATGCATTGCATTGATACGTGCTCCCTCTCTCTCACGCACACACGCACCCTCACGAGTCACGACTCTCCCGAGTCCTCTCGCCCCCACCATCTATCTGCAGGTAGACGTCACACACATATGTGCTCTTCACACCCTACCCTCAGAACTTCTAAAAAACAAAAGACATCGCGCACCTTTTATTTTAGCTCACACGTCACACACTTCTACTATTACTCTTGTGGCTAACGTTCTTTGGGCATAGTATATTGTACTCTCACGAAAAGAAGCGGTGCACGCACGCACTAGTTCTCTCACACCCACTCGCAGGTACACGGAGGAGCGCATTTTTTGAAGCTGGTACAACAAAATCACTCCACTATATATATAAGCAGGAGCCTTAGCGCTTGCTTTACTAGGGTTCCTCTCTTTCACTCTCTCATGCTCTCCAGATCTAAGCAAGACATAGGTGGCCACACTCTCTCTCTGCTCACGGCTGGTCACAAATCCGGCTGGACCACCTCGACCGGGGCAGGGGTGTAGGTGCATCGTTCACGCTGTCGTCGGTGGTGAGGGACGAGACCAACGGCTGCCCGCGCGTCCCGATTGGCGCCCGCGCCGGCTCGGGAGGGCCTCTGACCCCTTCTTCCTCCCTGCGTTATTGTGGCCAAGATGCGGCCTCCCGACGCTGTCTTTGCCACATGCCGACGACCCTCGGGTATATATTCCTTCGAAACCTACCTTGGTCTACTGCCCCAGCTCCCCACGTGGCTGCGTGTGGATCTTTTTCTACTTCCGTCGGCTGTTCCAAAGCCACCTAGACTTTTACTATTATTAGAGGTAAAGCTAGTTCATACAGTCGAATCTAAGAGTTGGTTCAAACAGGGAATAAACTGGGAAAGCTGTAGCATGAATCTAGGACTTGGTTCTAAGAGGAAATGGGGGAAAGTAGTAGATACTGGCTACCCAACCGGTCTATTGGTTGAAAAGGCGAAGAAAGCATGGTGGATGGCGAAGGGTGGGGGGAAGTGGACCTGTCTCTTGCTTGAAAAAGGAAAGAAAGTGAGAGGTGTTGGGGGACAACGCAAATGAGAATGAGCAGGTCTAGATTTCCTGTGCTCACATAGGAAAATGTTGCCGAGGAGATAAAAAATGGGACAAATGCAGACATGCTGCCTGAGTGTTTGCCGCTCTCGGCAACCACATCTGCCTCACCACTTTATGCCCCTGCTGTCCCTACGCCCATATCGCTACCGTTAATGTAAAATCACATGCAGCATTAAGCAATGCCACCTAATGTCACTATAAATAATGGTCTAGTGCCGTCGATAAATTGAAGCAATGCCACCACCATTTTATGAAGTGCTTCCGTCTTGCTTTATTTCCCATGAATTGTGTTTTGCAGTTACACTTAAATATCACACCACTAACATTGCTTCATCCCAGTGGAACTGCACAAATTTGATTGCACATTTACTGACCATGTGCTACTCTCATGACAGTAATACTAATGCTATTGTTCTGCATGTTAATCTAGTGGCTGTGTTGATGTGATGTGATGCTACTTACTTAAGGGCACTTTCATACTGTTAATCTAGTGCCAATTATAACACAATAGATGCTGATGTTAATCATACGCCACTGCAAATATCTGTCACTATTTAAATAACCGTATTTCGTATTTGCGCAAACAGGGATGTCTATCTCCATATCGTTTCTATCTGCGCAATCAAAAGTACACACCTCAGTTTTAGTACAACTGCACAAAATGAGATGGCTATTCCTAGTTGTCGTCCTCTAACCACCAGTGTTCCAGGTATTCCTACATTGATTCGAACTAGGTAGAATGACCAACGCAGTCTAAAAGAAGCTGATTCGTATGTTTTACTTCCTAATTGCAGTGCAGGGACGAGCAAAAACAACTGCATCCTAGTACAGAATGCACTTTCTTCCAGTTCATCCATGGACCGAGGACTAGGTGGCACGGCTGCACGGAGGTTTTTGGGATAGGTGCGTGGACAAGAGGCATTGTGGTCTGCTTATTTCTGCAAATAGCGGCGCTTAAATTTAGTGGAATGCACAAGACTTTCAGCTGGTCAGTACACTGCATGGTTCAGTTCAGCATTCCAGCTGAGAACACAATTATAATTGGTTATTCTGGATTGAGAGAACCTAACCCTGGATGGTGGCAACAAGAAAAAACCAGAGTGAACTCCAGGAAATTTAAGCTTGTCGGGAGGCCCTTTGCTCAGAGAAGCCTTGCTTGTTTTTTCCTGATTTGTAAACCTTCTCACAACTTTGTCTTTTGCTGTGAACTGGTATATGTTTGTAATGTTCTATGAATCATTGAGAGGTATAAAATTGCTTAACTTATGCTTTTCAAGTTTTTTATGAAGCCGAGTTTAATGTGAGTGTTCCACATGAACGCTGGAGCGTGTGAACGTTTGGAATTTACATTGTGGCCTCAGTTAACTGCATGAACCACTGTAACAATATACGTAGTTGCTTATATGTCAGATAGCAGATTATTGATTGTTAGCTAGTCGATAGCCTAGTGTTGAAGCGAGCTGAGCCAATGTGCCGTGTTTTGCACAACTGCTTACAAGTAGGGTAGCACCAACAGTGTTTACAAGTACTTATGTATATGTCGGCGCACATTTCTCGAACGAGTACTCTATTTCATCAAACACACACCACTCGTATGATAAACCGTGACAACTTATGTCTTACCATGCCATATTATTCATGAAAAAACTAGTGAGGACGCATCTGTTTCGGCAAAAATTACGATGGTTCTCACATGATTCACGGGCACACAAAATTAGCAGCAGTTCCCATAGACGGATTCAAACAGAGTACTAGCCTCAGAGGTTCGGATAAGTAGACACAATCCAAACTAGTATTAAACACTAGCTGGGGCAATTATTGCATGCCTCGGTCTAATTTGGGTTGGACACAAGACGGACCTTGCCATGAACATCATCGAGGACGTCCGACAGCAGCTCAATCATGTGAACCTTCATGAAGATAACCTTGTGGCCTTGCCAATCATAAACTTGTTTGTGGAGGCATGCCACGTCATCTTCCTGCGTAAGCTTGACAAGAACAGTATGCCTCACAAAAGAAGGAGTAGCTTTGAACTTCTTGTGCTTCAGTACACCCTGGACAATACGCCTGACAACAATGAGGCTGGAATACAACTCGACATTAATATAAGCGCAAATGGCTTCCAGGATCCAACAACCTAAGAACTCTGCTTTCCCGGTGCGTATATTCAGGCCATCCACCTCATAGCGAGTGACATGTACAACCACACAATCCTTGTCTGCATCAAGGCTCTAATTGAAACATAAACAAATTCCGAATTACTTTCCAGTATAAGAAACACAAGTTATTTAAACCACTAAGTATAGCATGGCATCGAAGCTAATAAAATTTTGCATTATTCATCACCACATACTTAGATGAAAAACCACAATCTAGATCGGCAAAGAAGAAAAACACCTTGGGCAGCTCAGCGGGGGGGGGGGGGCACATCCTCGAAGGGGGGAAACTGCTCCTATAGTGCCAAGGGGGCTGTAACCTCAAACGGGGCGTTGACCATCTCAGTAGTGGCCGTGAGCGTATCTGGCGTCGGCTCGGTGGCTGCCTCCATCTTCTTGGATCTCTCTGTCTCGTGGGGATCAGCCTCCCGCGTCTGCTCCAATATCGGAAGATCTTTGCCTGGTTCTCCTTGGTCCATCATGAAACTGACGAATACTAGGAGACCACTGAAAGGAAAACACAATCGCAATGACAATGAAACAAAAAAGAGAGTGAGGATCGGTTACTGCTTTGCAAAAGTTCTTTCTCTGAACGAAAATATACCAATATCACGGATCCGCTTAGCTTCCCTTCGTTGGGAGAGAAGAACAGTGGCAGATGCGAGTGTTGGCTTTCTTGAAGACGGTGAGGAAGAAGGGGATTTAGCGAAGAGTGAAATGATGGTTGCTTCATCCGCCAAACTTAGACTGCGGGGAGGTGGGGTTTTGTAATACGATGGCTCGTTAATGCCACACTACGACCGGGGTGACTCTCCGCCTGCATACTGCCTTCTAATATGGTGGATGGCATTTGGGACCGCGCGCGGCATGGCCCGCATGTTGGTGAACGAAAGTAAAATGGCATTCAGTAGAGGGAGACATTTCGATGACCTAGGAGGAGCCAGAAGCGGTAGTGTATCCACTGTACTAGTAGTAATTGTTTTTCTGGTAGCTGTAGAGTGTCTCCACTGTACTAGTAGTAATTGTTTCTCTGGGCTCAAGACAAAACAGCCTGTCCACCCTCGTAAATAATAAAATCAATTCAAAAGCCCATATATTTACTTCATGAGAGGCGCTACCCACACCCAGCACACCGCCCCCAAAAAACCTGGGTGCTCTTCTTCCTCCTCACTCCCACCCACCTCACGTCAGCTCGCTCCACTCATACCCCCAAATTCCTCACCTCACTCCTACAGAAAACTCTAGCTCCCCTTCTTCCTCACTACTACAGAAAAACCTCAGCCCCCTTCTTCTTCACTCGCACTACAACTAGGCTCGTCATTCGTTACTCTGCTCAAATCCGTGAGTGCGACGCGACGCCCTCGAGGAAAATGGAGTCGGCTGACCCCAGCGCCAAGAAGATGAGGCTCTCGCTAGCGGTGATGCCTGTTGTAGATCCCACACCCGGCAGCGCGGGGAGAAGCGGCGACCCCGCCCCCACCGGATCCCAGGAACCCGTAGATTCTCGGGAGGACCGCATCAGCGATCTCCCGGACGCCGTCCTTGGGGAGATCATCTCGCTTCTCCCCACCAAGGATTGCTGCCGCACCCAAGTCCTCTTAATTCGGTGGCGCCCTCTATGCCGCGCCGTGCCCCTTAATCTCGACCGTTGTCAGCTATCTCTCTTCAATGATTTTGAAATCCCCAGAGCCATCATCTCCTCCTATCAGGGCTCCGTTCAAAGCCTTTGCATCCCGTCGTGCTACCTGAGCAAGCATACCATGCCCTGCACGGTGGACGCCTGGCTGAAATACCTTGAATTCACAGAACTACAGCTGCTTGAGTTCTACTATTCCCCTGGAAATCACCTACCAGATACCGAACACCATCTACCTGTGCCCTCAGCACCGATGTCCATCTCGTGGTTTTCCTCCTCTCTCCACACCGCCACCTTTGCGTTGTGCTACCTACCAGACAATCTGGTACTAAACCTTCGACTCCCATTTCTCAAGAAACTTTCACTTGTGCGGGTTCATATATCGGAGGCCTCATTGCACAACATCATCCACTCCAGTTGCCCTGCCCTAGAGTGCTTGGTGCTTGTTTTCATAGTTAGAATCGGTTGTCTCCAAATAAAGTCACCTAACCTTGTAAAAATTGGAATTTCTTTTGACGGAAGGCAGCTCATCATCCAAGATGCCCCTTCACTTCAAAGGTTGATCCTTGATTCTAGTTATTCACCGTCGCAAATAACCATCCTCTCTACGCCTAAACTGGAGACCTTGGGTGTGATACATGATCTCTATGCTCATTTCAAGATGGTGTTTGGCTCCACAGTTCTTCGGGTACTTTATATTATCATCTACACTTGTAACCATAAGCTGCATTTTAAATTTCTACGCATAAGTTATATATCATCTTGGAGTACACATTTTGTACTAATATTATGTTCTATGCTCAATGAAGAGTTTCTCCATGGATAGCCTATCAATGGTGCTGGATTCTATCAAGATCTTATATATCCAAATGAATAGTTTTGATCTGAACAAGATTATTGGCTTGCTGCAATGCTTTCTGTCGTGGAATTAACACATCAGATGTCCTAGGTGTCAGGACTAGTCGTGAGGCCAGTGCATCTATGTAGTAGCTTGAGAGGGGTTGATTGGGATGAGAGACGCAGGGCGGATCAACGCACAAGACAAGGGTTTAGACAGCTTCGGGCCCCGGGAAACATCATCCGGTAACAACCCTACATGTTGTTTGTGGCTAGGTCTCATTATGCTTACGAGAGAGTCGCCCGTAAGCCGGCTCTTTGTGTCTAGCCCTAGAGATTGTTGATTGTTTTCTCGTCCCTCTTTGGGGAGCCCTGCCCCTCCTTATATAAGTTAGAGGGGCGGGTTACAGGTGGAGTCCTAGTAGGACTAGGACTAGTCTATCTTCTCTTACAAGTTAATTACAAGTCTGGGTCTTGCTTCCTCGTAAAGGAAATATTCGTCATCCCTTTCTTCTTAAGCCAGCCCATCATCACATGAGCCGGCCTTCTGGGCCTTGGGCCTAGTCTTCTATCTGACCCGTCGTCGAGGCCATCCGTGAGTCGTCCGGCTTGTGAGTCATCTGACATTGAGCTGCCAGACCCGTGAGTCGCCAGTCCTCCGGCGGGTCACGGTGAAGCGCCAAGTCCGGCCGGGTCATACTTCCGGCCGGGTCATACCGCGGGGTATATCCCCGACATTAGCCCCCAGTTTAATTTGGATTTATCCATGTTAAACTAATCTGCAATATAAACAGAAGAACAAATTTGACAGGTTGTGTTCCGGGTTAAATATTCTTTGTAAGCCGGCACATGATCATCCTTATTTCCTTGTCATCTTCCTTCTTGATATGTATCCATAATCTCATAGGAAATCTCTTTAGCAGATATGTTCAAATTTTGCCAATGCAAAAAATCTAGATACTTCCTTTGAAAAATCCGGGTCAACAGGCCAGCTTCAGAGTCAATGTGCTGACATTGGTCTCTTGTTGAGAAATATTGTAAGAGATAATCCACTTGAGTCGGCTTTCAATGCTCTGACTTGACAAAAATATTGGTCTTGAAATATTCAACTTATATTCAGCCGGCTTAAAGATATAAAACTTGCCGGTTTATGAGTACCAAAATTGCCGGGTTATAAATAGATGATGCCAAGTCATAATTGTCGCCGACGCCGGTTTATGATTTTTGATGACGCCGGGTTGTAGACACAGGGTCATAATGATTGGTGACGTCGGGTCAATCTGGTTTGCTCAAAACAGAAAATTTGAAAATATTTCTTCGATAATAATATAATACCTGTAGCCCCCAAGTCTTGAGTAGAACAAAGTGACGGCTTAATACTTGCTTCAATATAAATGCTGCCACTTTGAAGAAATCCATATTGTTCATCTCAGTCACTAGTAAAAACGGAATACTCCATATTATGTAGCCCCCAAGGGCCGGGTCAGTAAGATATTACCGAGCTGGGACTTTGTATATGATTCATTGATAATAACAGTATATGATGTAATCTCCACCATGGGGCTTGAACCCACGTCCACAGGGTTAAGAGCTTTGTACTCTACCAACTGAGTAGTGGATCTTTCAATATAATGGATTAAGGCTTGTGTACCTTGAATTTTCGACACGAGCACTCGGTAGCCCCCAAGCGCCGGCTCATTTAGAATGTGATGAGTCGGGTCTTCAATAAGTTGAGCAAACAATGACTTTGCATTAGCCCCCAAGTGCCATGGTACATGCTGGCAGTAACATGGGACTTGCATACTCGATGTAACATCAATTTGAATAATGTAGCCCACAAGTGCCGGGTTGTAAGCCCGCAGCGACTCGGGACTATTCCTTTCATTGTAGAATAAATCATATTCATCGATAAAATAATAGTCATTGCACCAAAGCGACTTTGAAAACCTCAATCATAATATTAGTTACTGATAACCATAATAAAAATCCAGCCATGCTGGCTATTAAACATTTGAATAACCCGGTTTGAAACCTCAATCATTCAATATCACAGTGAAAATCCAGCCAAGTTTGGCTATTTAAAGATTCAAATACCTTATCTGTTGACAAATAAATCCGGAGTTTAAATACCCGGCGACTCTTGGCCGATGGCGATTTATTACGCCTCCATTGTAAGCCGGAAATTTTATAACCCGGCGGCTTATAGCCTTTGAGAAAACCAAGAATTGACAACCCTTTTGAGACACCAATTTCAATCTTTGATGATGGGCTTGAACTTAATCATTTATGTAAGTCATAGCCCTGTAAATCCTGCACAGAGTTTAAACAACATATGCCCTGGTGACTTAACGTTAAAAACCAGGGCGGGTAATCACCCAAATGTAGTCTTATCCTGCACACAAGTAGATCACAAGATCCCTTAGCGGTTTACCGCAGGGCTGGTCATAATATCTCACATATAACCACTGTGATATTGATTTTGTGCTGCCGGTTTACATGACCTGTGTAGTAAGGGTGATAACCCAATCCTTTAGAAGCCAATGCGTCCACATAGATGATGATTGTCATAAGCTGGTGATTTACCATTGAAAATCAAGCCGGGTTAAATAACAACCACTCATATACACTTTAGATATGAAAAAGAGCTTCAAATAAAATCCAAAAATTGTTTGCAAAAAGAGACTTCAAAATTTTTGAGGCTTCTGATTCGAATACGATCAGAAAACCGTCCCAAAGGGGTTAAGCTAAGATTCGAATACGATCATATAGCCCCCAGTGGCTTTGGCGTTGCCGATCAAGAGGGTACCGACAGCTATGTTCTCTTTGGTTCGAATACGACCTATGTTTGAACAGGAAGCCCCCAAATGACCTTGAGAGTTGTTTAACGACGCTGATTCGAATACGATCCACGTCGGTTCCCAAAGGGGGTTGAGCTATGGTTCAAATATGACCAAGAAACTCCCCAATGAGCTCGGCAGTGTGCCAATCAAGTGGGTATCGACAGCTATGTTCTCTTTGGTTCGAATACGACCTATGTTTGAACAGGAAGCCCCCAAGTGATCATGAGAATATTTAGTGACTCTGATTCAAATACGATCAGGGTCACACCCAAAGGGTTAAGCTAAATTCGAATACGATCAGCTCCCAATGGACATTTACCTATGTTTGAGTTGTGCTTTGTAACAGACTCTTTAGTCCCTTTAATTTTTCCTGAGAACACGAACTTTGCGAGGGATAAATTCTTTTTTGAACCGGAAAATTCTTAAACCGGATATTGAGAGTTTCAAAGTTTTGTAATAGACAAATTTACCTTGAACCGGATTTTGAACCGGATTGGGAGCTTCAGAGCTTTGTGGTAGATAAATTTCTCTTGAACCGGATTTTAAACCGGCAATTTTCTGACGGCCTTTAAATTTTCATCAATATGGTAGCAACCTCCGGAACCGGGTTATCATTCCCTCCAACGACCCGGGGTTCCCGAGTCATGTCACTGTAGCCCCCGAGTCTCAAGATGACCCGAGGAGTTGGCTTGAGATTCTCCATATTTAACCGTGATATAAACCGGCATAACTTGTATATCATTGGTGTGGATAGCACGATGTGTATCCACAGAAGGTTGAGGTGACTGCGGCGGGTTATAAATGATCCTGTATGAGCCGTGTCAGCAACTCGGCCAATGGTTCCTTCCAACTGGCTGTTTGAAGTTCAACCAAACTGTAGTGACGGCGACTTGTGCACACGTCCATTGAGCCATACGGTGCAGACGGCGGTTGATAGTATATGATAATTGCGTCCATTTTGTTTGAAAGAAAACCGGGCTTCCCAAGTAGTGACTTACTCATACTCAATAATCAGCCCAAGCAGACGGGTGTGGCCCGGTATGTTGATATAGACCAGGCCGCGAGAGGCGGACGGAAAAGACGACCTCAGCATCAGAGGCGGCTCAGACAGATGAACCGGCCGCGGTGTTGTAAACCGGCGAGGTCGGGCGAGTTAACCACGTCATTTTGATGTAGTGAACAATTGTCCTGCATCAACAATATTGCAGACCAAGACAAAGATAAACTGCTTTTTGTCAAAATAATATGTACCAATAAAATATATTTTAGATGGATATCACCTGAGGTGCCAGGCCGGAAATAATCCGCCATGAAATTGATGATCGCTAGGTGAAGTGGAAGCTGCTCACGGGTGAACCGGCCGCGGCGTGGTAAACCTGTGTGGACGGGTGAGTCGGACGTGACCTTTGTAAGCCGGCGCGGACAGCGAGTCGGCCACGGCATTGTAAGCTGGCGCAGACACGTGAACCGGCCACGAGGGCGGATGGGTGAGTCGTTCGTGGCGCTGTAAGGCAGCGCGGACTGGCGAGTCGGCCGGCGCGTTGATGGAAACCAGACCGTGACACGCCTGTCCGTGAAGCCGCGCGACATAACACCACCCCTTTTTCTTTTAATAGTCGCCCTGCGTAAGAATATTATAGGGCAGAGTAATTGTTCTCAGAAGAATTAATATGTGCTAAAAAATACTGGGAACAGATAGCACCTGATTTATTTTCCGGATAAACGCAGATGCAGGCATTAGATAATGCTGGTTAAACGTCAGACAAAAATCCACAGCCTGTCTCACTTTGACTGTTCTGATGTAGTACTTCCCCACACCCCTTTTCTTTATACAGCAATTAGCAAAGAACAGCACGCAGGGGCGTGGGTTAGACTGAGTGAGGCCGTGGTAGCGCCGGCTGGCTAGATAGATTAATTAATCGCCTGTCCTGGTCACTAATTAGGACCAGTAGTGCTAGCGCATATCTTCTTCCTTGATGGATGGTCTAGCAGTAGAATGATTCAAGGACTGGACAGATTGCTTGGCATAGCGACGGAGGCGGTGGCTCAGAGGCACACTGGGCGGCTCATAACAGGTAGAGGAGGCTTGTGGCACGGTTTACTCGAAGCGATTCAGGTCAGCAGTGGTTTCAGCAGGAGGCAGTGATGGCGCCACGGCTCACGGTGGCGGCGGCGGCTGACGGCGAAGGCAGCTCCAGGCACGGACGACGGAGGCGGGTCAGGCCAGGTGAGGGCGGTAGCTCGCAACAGACCATGCCGGCGGAGAGCAAAACAAGGTGACCCGGTTGCGACATCTGGTATAAATGGAACGAGAGGCCAACGACGGTGACTCGGGGCCGGCTTGTGGTCGGAACGGCGCGCGCATCAGACGGCAGAACACTGCCGCAGCGGAGGTCGTTTGTTGCCGAGGCGAGCGAAAGCAGTTCAAGGACACATTGGCGGGTCACTGGGGCGGAAGCAGCAGTTCAACACCTGCCCAGCAGCGCGAGGCCGAGGCGGGTCGAGGCAGGAGGCGAGGTCAGCCATGGCTGAGAAGGCGAGGCGGTTCAGCGTTGTAGAAGCACACTGCAGCGCGAGGCGGGCTGAATCGGGCGCGACGACCCGGAGGGCAGCCTGCGGTAATCCGGCAACGGCAGAGGCGCGGGGTAAAGAAAGGCGGCCGCGACAACCCCGGCGAGTTGGCAAATCAGATTGTTGCAGATGGCCACACGGCCGGTTTAGCCCGGCGGCTCGGAAACAGTTTAGTAAACTGGTTCAATTGCAGGTGAATCTTTCTCCTTATTCATAACAACCTCCGCCTTCATCCCTTCCATTCAAAGCGCTGATCCTTAATGATGGCACTTCCCTGGTGCGCTTGTGTTTTCCCTCAAACTCTGAATGTATCAAGACGACGAGGCTGAGGTGACTCAGCGCAGCTGCAACTGAAGCAACATGCGCACGGCTCGTGGTAGAACCGTATTAAAATTTCTGGCAGATCTGGCCCAGCAACAGCCGATAGAGGCGACTTAAAACGAAGGCGAGTCACAGGATCAATTTTGAATCGGTGACTCCACGGTCTATGACTAACAGTAGCGGAGGTTTGAACCGGCCAGCGCCGGACTGACGTCTCAGAAGTGACTCGAGGGAGATTTTTTGACTTGTTTTCGTATCTACCCGGTCTTCATTGTATAATCGGAATCAACATCAAACCGTGTGCGTATCCTCAACAACAGACGAATTTGGCTGATTCGACGTTGGGACTCTGAACTTGCCCACAACAGCAACAACTCGTGGCTAAAAATTATACGCAGCGGGTCTCAGCTGCGGCAATTGCTCAAGTAAAAAACTGCAGGACGATAACGTTGACCTCAGCAGTAGCTGCTTGGCACACCGGCGAGGGCGGCTTGGAGGCCGTGACGGTCGTGGTGATTCACAGGCACGGGGCCGTGGCTGAAACGGCATGAGGCCCGCTGGTTGACAGGTCGGCTCGACGCGGGGGCAGCCCAGAGGAAAACAACAGAGGCGACTCGGTGATTCGACGCGACAGGCTGGCTCGCAAGTGGAGGCTGACCCGGAAGTTTGGGCATAAACTCGGTGTCTGCCATCAATGCGTGATAACAAATTTCTGTAGACCGACTCAACCGCGGCAGAAGTGGATTAGCGTGGTGGCCGGTGAAGATGGCTCGGTGCAGGACCACAATATAGCCCGGACAGTGGCTCCATTCAACGGCGAGGCCATGATTTGTTTTACCCGGTAATCTGCAAGTACTACTATTCCAGGGAGGCACCTTTCTGATGGATTTGGATGTTGACCTGGAGTACTAGTATTTGGCTGACCAATCAATTGGCTGGTACACGTACAGACCAAGTTCAACTATATTAGGATCAACCTATGCATCACGTCACTGATTAGGAAAATAAGATCCATTGACCCGCAGGTGACAGACAGACAGCAGTAGCAGAGGCCGAAGGAGGGCCGTGGCAGAAGTGGTGCTGCCGCAAGGGGAAAACGAGGTGAGGTCTTGACAGGCAGCATTGACTCCTCCGGGTTGTGTTTGACTTTGGCGAAAACATCTTGAACCGCCGACAAAATAAATCTGAACCAGTATTTAAACCGATTGGACATTGACGCGCCTTAAATCTCCCAAACCTTCAAATCTGGATTGATGAACTTGATACTGATGCAAATCCTTTCAAACCAGCTCTTCATCCAAAAAATTGCGAACTCCTCGATCCTTAGGAGAGATCCCTCCAAGAACTCAACACCACCGTGCGCGAGCCCCACGGTGGGCGCCAACTGTCGTGGAATTAACACGTCAGATGTCCTAGGTGTCAGGACTAGTCGTGAGGCCAGCGCATCTATGTAGTAGCTTGAGAGGGGTTGATTGGGATGAGAGACGCAGGGCGGATCAACGCACAAGACAAGGGTTTAGACAGCTTCGGGCCCCGGGAAACATCATCCGGTAACAACCCTACATGTTGTTTGTGGCTAGGTCTCATTATGCTTACGAGAGAGTCGCCCGTAAGCCGGCTCTTTGTGTCTAGCCCTAGAGATTGTTGATTGTTTTCTCGTCCCTCTTTGGGGAGCCCTGCCCCTCCTTATATAAGTTAGAGGGGCGGGTTACAGGTGGAGTCCTAGTAGGACTAGGACTAGTCTATCTTCTCTTACAAGTTAATTACAAGTCCGGGTCTTGCTTCCTCGTAAAGGAAATATTCGTCCTCCCTTTCTTCTTAAGCCAGCCCATCATCACATGAGCCAGCCTTCTGGGCCTTGGGCCTAGTCTTCTATCTGATCCGTTGTCGGGGCCATCCGTGAGTCGTCCGGCTTGTGAGTCATCTGACAGTGAGCCACCAGACCCGTGAGTCGCCAGTCCTCCGGCGGGTCACGGTGAAGCGCCAAGTCCGGCCGGGTCATACCGCGGGGGTATATCCCCGACACTTTCCATGTCTGGAGAAGTTGTATATAAAGGTGATAATTTCACGCACATTGGAAGCCCGCATATAGTGTACTAGAATTAACCGTTCAGCTGTTGCTCTTTCCACACTCTTTTTTTAGACCTTAATTGTTTTCAATCTTCATGTCTATTTAGGCAACAGGACGGGGTAAGAAAGTTATAACCAATCGGTGGATTCGTAAACACCAGGATTTTCTCACTTCTCATGACATTCGATTGAAGACAATAAAGCTAGAACAATATGTAGCCAACCATGCAAACACTAGATTTGTCACATTCTTCCTGCGGAATGCGAGGTTACTATTGTCCATCACGCTTAAGTTTATCAGTAGCATGGTTTTGATGGATGGGTATGTCGAAGAGCAAAAAAAGGAGTTTCAGGTGGGCAAAAGAGCTTCTGAAGATGCCGGGCTTCTATTTACAACATATTGTGGTCATAATCCAGTAAATTTTACTACCCAGGATGTTCATTCTATGGACCTGAACGATCCATTTGATTGTGACTGCCGAAAACAGTGCTGGAGTTAGATGTTGTTCCCCTTTTCAACATGGGTTTTTTCTAAACCTGATGACAATTAACCCTTGTGCTTTTGTACAGTTTGTAAGCTGGAGTTAGATGTTCTTGCCCTTTTCAACTCGGTTGTGACTGTCATATTTTCTTTGAGTCAAGGAAAATGGCTTGCCATTCGTTTAATTTAGAGTGAAATGTTGTAACAAATCCCAACCAAGGGAAATAACATCACTCTCGCCGACTGCTTGAGCTCCCTGTGCATGGCAGAAGCCAAGTGATTAGCCCCCACCAGCACCCACAAACTTATTTCGAACTAGCACACCAAATGGGCTGTAAATTTTCATAGGAAAGGCTGCATGACCGTGACAGATTTGGACTCTGACATTTGGGACCCACGAGGAAATAGCCTATCCAAGGTGGTGTCGACTTACTAGCTGGTCAACAAACATTTCTACCTACCAGCCGTTGGATTGACATCCAACATCTGTCGCCCAAACCAAACCACCCCGTCGGCTCCGCCTGCTCCCGCCTCCCATGGCTGGCTGTGCCTCCGCCGCCATACCATACCCTCCAACTTTGGCCACTCCCTCCCTCTATTCCCCACACGTCCTGTTATTCTCCGGTGACGTCAGCCCCAACATGCACCCGCACCCGAACCAGTCAACCCACGTACTCCCCTCAGCTTGCAACTGGACCGACGCATCTTCCACGGCTCCTGTTCGTTTCGTTCGAGGTCTCTTCATCGTCCTCGGCCTTGGTTCGCTCGCAGTGCGCGGTGCGTCGCCCTCTTGCGTTGTCAACGCCGTCAACAACCGAGAGGAACAAGGATATGACTGTACGTGGAGAGTATGACAGTAGGGACCCACCAGCGTCATGGCAGTACGCAAGCAAGTGCTTTGTTATTACAAGCCCCAAAAAATGGTTCCTCCTAATGGTTGGACATCTGGGGCTCACGCCATTATCAACGTAGTCAATAAACTAGAGAATTACACAATGAGCGGCTGACACCAGGGACCCAGCAGGTCGCGCAGTTGTTATTTACTTTTTTTAGGAACAAGCAATTGTTATTTATACTAGTTTTAGCGACGGATCAGGGTAACAACGGGGCTGTGCGGGGGCTGTGGCCCATCTAGCCATGGTTTTATTTATGTTTACCACATCATGAGCCCAGTTGTGTTTTTTTCTTGCTCAAAATGGCTAGCCCAGTTCTATTTTTTAAACAAATACCCAAACGATGCCTACTTGCTTTATCAGCCCTGCTGGGCTGCAAATCTTTCAAGACGAGGAGAGAGTTTCATTCGGTTTGCCCAGAAATGGGCTGTACATTTTAAAAAAAATCAAACCGGGAATTAGTTTCATTTTTTTAATTACAAGATTTTAAATTCCATTGATTTTTATGCCTGGCCAATTATTTGGATTTTATATTTATATAAATTATTTTTCAAAATAGTTTGAATGTGACTCAATATTTCGGGATTAAAAACAGTTGACCGCACCGAAATATGCAAAATTTCGTATAATTTTTAACCGTGGCCACAATATGGGGTGTAATGCTAACAAAAAGAAGATGGGCTCCAAAAAAATTCTTAAGAATTGCCAAATGGGCTGTGAATTATTAGAAATAATGGCAGATGGGTTGTATGCAGTTTTCCACAGATTTGAGGCTGACTTGTGCACCTACTACAGGTTGACACGTATGCTTTCCTAAAAAATAAGGTTGACGCACACGCAACGCCGTGTCAACTTAGTCAACACACGAGAGCAGTGACTGTTGGATGTCCATCCAACGGCCGTCGTGCTTCTTCAATCTCTGCTCTTCCTGCTCCAGCCGCTCAAACAAGTGCCGGCGGGACTGCCTGCTCCCTCCTCCCGCGGCCGGCTATGCTATCGCGCAGGCCTCACCGCCCCATCGTTCTCCCATCGCTGGCCTAGCCATCCCTCTACTCACCACACTTGCTGTTATTCTCCGGCGACGGCAGACGAACCAGTAAACCCTCGCACTCCCCTGCGCGTGGGAAACAACTGCCGAGTTTTCCCTGGCTCCGTGTCGCTCCCTTCCTAGGCCTCGCCGTCGTCCACTGCTGTGGTGCTCTCGGCGCGGCGTGGTCAACGCGGTCAACGAACGACATGCATCGGAAGTGGACTGTACGTGGAGAGGCTGACAGCTGGGTCCACGACCGCACGCAAGGAAATGCCTCCTTATTATGCGCAAAATAATGATTCCTCCACCTGACAGTTGGGACCCACCGAAAGGGCCTCTGTATTTCGCGAAAAAAAGGTTCCCCCGCTGACAGGTCGGACCCATCAGCTATATCTTTGCACGCAAGGAAGTGCCTCGTTATTACGCACAAAAATGAATACCCCCTACTAGCTGGGACCCACCATAGTGGGAGGCTGACTTGTGGGCCTACTAAGATGACGGGGACGGAGGGCTTTGTCAACTTAGTCAATATGAACGATTCTAGCTCCAGTGACCGTGCGATGTCCATCTAACGGCCGTAGTGCTTCTTCAACCTCTGGTCTTCTTGCTCCAGCCGCCCAAACAAGCGTCGGCCGTGCCGCCTGCTCCTGCCTCTCGTGTCCGGCTATGCTGCCACCGCTGGCCATGCCATCCCTCTATACTCACCCACACCTCCTGTTATTCTCCGGCGACTCACACCGCAGCCGAAGCAGTCAACCCACGTACTCCCCTCCGCGTGGGCATCCACTGTCGCGTCTTCCCCGACTCCGCGTCGTCCCCTTCCTAGGCCTCGCCGTCGTCCACCGCCCTGGTGCTCTTGGCGCGGCGTGGTCAATGTGGTCAACGAACGACTTCCGTCGGAAGAGTACTGTACGTGGAGAGGCTGACAACTGGGTCCACAGCCAAAGCAAGGAAGTGCCTCCTTATTACGTGCAAAATAATTATTCCTCCACCTAAGGCAGGGACCCACCGGACGGGCCATCGTATTTCGCGAAAAAATGTTTCCCCCTTGACTGCTGGGACCCACTAGCTACATCTTCGCACGCAAAGAAGTGCGTCCATATTACGGGCAAAAAAATTGATTCGCCCCCCTGACTGCTGGGACCCACCAGCTACATCTTCGCACGCAAGGGAGTGCGTGACTGCTGGGACCCACCTACTAAGATGACAGGGACAGAGGGCTTTGTCAACTTAGTCAATGTGAACGATTCTAGCTCCAGTGACCGTACGATGTCCATCCAACGGCCGTAGTGCTTCTTCAACCTCTGGTCTTCTTGGTCCAGCCGCCCAAACAAGCGTCGGCCGTGCCGCCTGCTCCTGCCTCCCATGTCCGGGTGTGCTGCCACCACTGGCCATGCCATCCCTCTATACTCACCCACACCTCCTGTTATTCTCCGGCGACGGCAGCCTCACACCGCAGCCAAAGCAGTCAACCCACGTACTCCCCTCCGCGTGGGCATCCACTGCCGCGTCTTCCCCGGCTCCGCGTCGTCCCCTTCCTAGGCCTCGCCGTCGTCCACCGCCCGGGTGCTCTCGGCGCGGCATGGTCAATGTGGTCGACGAGCGACTTCCGTCGGAAGAGTACTGTATGTGGAGAGGCTGACAGCTGGGTCCATGGCCGCAGCAAAGAAGTGCCTCCTTATTACGCGCAAAATAATTATTCCTCCACCTGACAGCAGGGACCCACCGGATGGGCCACCGTATTTCGCGAAAAAACGTTTCTCCCCTGACTGCTGGGACCCACTAGCTACATCTTCGCACGCAAGGAAGTGCGTCCATATTACGGGCCAAAAAAATGATTTGCCCCCCTGACTGCTGGGACCCACCAATTACATCTTCGCATGCAAGGAAGTCCCTGACAGCTGGGATGTGACAGCCTGGTTTTTGCTCTCTCTTCCTTGTCTGATTTTCATTTGGTTTGGATTTGAATTTGGAATTTTGAATCATTTCAGAGGGACTTAAGCACTTGGGTACCACCTTGACTTTCACCCAAGTGACTCATTTCTCTCTCTAGCCATCATTTCTTCTCTCATCCACCTCAAAATAATATTATGAATATTTTCTTAAATGAAAATTATTCATTTTCCCTCCCAAAACCATGACTAGCCCATTGTGTTCCAAAGCAACCCAAATTTTTCTTGCCCACAAAAATCTGGCAAAATTCCCAAATATTCTTTGAACCCTAGGGCACCTTCCTGAGCAAAAATATTGCATCACTTTTTGGAATATTTTTGCTACAGAAAATATTTTCTGTTCTGGACAGAAATGGTAGTTTCTACAGCAACTACCATTTTACTTGCTCAAATGCTGCTAAATTTTCTTGTGCATCACTACCCTCCTACATGATTGCTAACCTCCAAAGCCCAGCTCCCAACTCTTAGTATTTTGACCACGGTAAGCTCTCAAAGTTACCGTCCAGAAACTTACCAGGAAGAGAAACTCCAACTTACTGCGCTTGAGCTCAACTCAAAGTGTTGTAACCACTCCAACAACCAAGGACTACACGCCAGACATGAAGTTTAAGCTTAGCGTGGCCTGATGTCATAGTTCACGCGGTGACCGCGTTCGTCCAGGCGTGCTGGCATACGGCCGACGCGCTCTGCGATGTGCCCGAGCCGCTGTTTTGCGCGTGCTCACTTCCCTGCCTGCCGCGCCTTGCCAATCTTCGCCACGACCATCGGCCCGACCCCCTTAACTCCCTCCTGGCGCTCGCCGATGCCGGAGCTCGCCGCAGCAAGCACGGGCGTAGTCCGGCCAACCCAATAGTGCGCTGCACACTGTGTTCGTCGCCACCCCCTCGCTCATGTGCTCGTCTCCGCTCGCCCACAGTGCCCGCGTGAGCTGCGTCGCCTTCCCCCTCGCTCACGGACGTCGTTCGTCGCTGGGCGCCGTGTGTAGGTGTCCTCCGGCGCAGCCCGAACCCCTCACCTCACTCGGCTATAAATATAGCCCACCCCAGCCTTCTCGAGCATCATCCACTCCTGTCACACACTCCACAAGCCAGTAGGAAGACGTAGCCTGGCCGGGCAGGCCGCGGGCCGCCGTCCCCGAGCCGACCTCGCCGGCGATCCCCTCGGGTCATCTCCGCAGCTCCAGCCCCTCCCAGGCTC
Organism: Aegilops tauschii subsp. strangulata; assembly: GCF_002575655.3. Classification (NCBI taxonomy): domain Eukaryota; kingdom Viridiplantae; phylum Streptophyta; class Magnoliopsida; order Poales; family Poaceae; genus Aegilops; species Aegilops tauschii. Next base: position 377,799,849 of record NC_053038.3, on the reverse strand, counting down.
GGGCCACCCTTCCAGGGCCTCCGCCGTGCTTCGGTGGTGCCGTCCTGCCCGATTGGTGCCACTGGTGCCACCTCTGGTCGCCGTCATCTCCAACTCTGGCGACCCCCGCTCTCTGTCGCCGCTGGAGAGGTCGTTTCCGACACTATCCGACCACCCCTAGCTAATCTACGGGTACGGGCAGGTTGCGCCTTCGTCTTCTCCTTCGATCCATCCCTCTAGCTCGGGCCAAGATGCCCTCCTTGCCGGCGTGTGCTCCGGCGGAGCCCCGCCGCACTCTGTTTCCCCCTTCCCCTCCCTCTCACCTAGCTAGCGGGGCCCTCTAGTCAGCAACTCTGTCCGTGCCCGAAGCGGTACGAGTGGTGGCGCCCCGCGGGGCTTACGCCTTCGACGTCATCCCCCCCAGTTCTGTTTTATTTAAATCAAATTCAAAATATTCCAGAGAGCTTCAAATAGCCACAAATTTTTAACCACAAGTCCAAATGAATTGATTCTTTTTGAATTGTGTTCTTTATGAAAAGGTCTAGCAGCTCAACGAAAATGAGATTTTTCTCTGTTGTCTAGATTTTCTGGTGAATTTCAGAATGTTTCTTGATGTTTTCTCTTTGTGTTTATAATTGTTTTCAGAAAGTGAAGCTTGTCTTGAGGATCACCAGGAGGAGTGTGAACCTCATCTGCACTAAGGCAAGCCACAGCAACATTTTCATTGTGCCATTACAATATTTGTGATTTTGTAACTTGAACAAATGATTTAATCCATGCATTGAAATCACTAAAATAAATATTTATATTCTGTTGGATGCTTGTTGAGTTGTTATGCTTAGTTTAGAGAAGTTTGAAGCTAACTAAGTTTGGCTAATTCATTAGAAGTAATATTTGTTTATGAAGAAGTAATATGGTTATGGAAAAAGAATTATTTTGAGTTGTTTTTCTTGAATGAGAAAAATGAAATATGCTAAAGTAAAGATTCTGTTTAAATTTGATGATTAATCATAGCCAGAGAGGTGTTATGAGTTATTGATATCTATGCTTAGTGTTTGATATAGTTGACCCAGTTATTACTGTTGATATATGATGCATATGTTAGTGTTGCATTTTCATGGCATATCACGACACCGGTTATTTTCACTCTAAGTTGAACCTGTTAAAAACTCAACTTGGACATATCATTGATCGGTCATGGTGCCACTGAATCGAGTTTTTCCCAGTGCAACCACATTTGCCTTTATGGGAAGGCCTTTATTCGGTCCGTTGTCATGCCTCTGGTCGGGCCTCCAACGAGGGAAGGTTATGGGTGTGCCTTACCCTGGCCCGGTAAGCAGACATGACCTTGTGTGCCCGTTGTTGTTATGGTACCTTGTCCCCGTTTGGGACCGTTTATGTTTTGCCACGACGATGGCCGTTGGTGTCTTTGGTAGACATGGGGCCACCCAGGACTAGCCCAGTGGGGAGTAAGTCGGAGTGGCCGGGAGTGTGTCATGGCAATGGAGGGGTTTCATCGGAATGCCGTTGGTCCACCCGAATGGGAGTGCGAGGCCATGGGTTCCGTGGTGTGGGTACAGTGCGCTACCTCTGCAGAGTGTATTCAATCTATCGATAGCCGAGTCCACGGTTACGGACACGCTCAAAAGTAGGTCACACCATGGCTCAACGCTTAATTAATTTTGCACACTAAGATATGAACCTTGCACTGTTGAGGAGATGATGGTTGAGAAACCATCTTGATGAAGGAGACCAAGTTGTTGGTCAGTTTGTGATCTTAGAAAGATCACCGTTTGGTTACGAGGTAACCCGATCAAAGACCGAGATGGTTAGTCTGTTTGTGATCCTGGAGCGATCACCGTTTGGTAAGCAAGTCCAAGGGACTTATATCACGAGATCATGATCACTGCATTCCTGATATGACTTTGCATTAGTGATTCAATTGGTTAATTATCATGATATTGCTTGTCATTATGTTTATGTTTGTTGTGAGCTTGCAAGTACATTTAATGTACTGACCTAGCGTGTCATGCCAACTTTCAGGAAAGTCTCGTGGGAAAGGAGTGCTGTCTTAGTCTAGATCGTGTCCACATCGGTGTCCCTGTGCTATGGAGTTCCGCTTCGACGTCGTTCCGCTGCCGCGTAGTTGTGATGAGCGAGGCCCCCTTTATGTTCACTAAATAATGTACATATTGTTCAGTTGCACCGTGTGTGCCGCTTGGCTTCGCAACTCGTTGTAATATGAACCTTGTTCCGCTAGCATCAATAAAGCAGTTGTTTTCTGTACCAAGATGTTGTGTGTTGCCAGAAGACATGGTCTCTGGGCTAGCAATACATGGTAAACCGGTTGCTCTGAGCCGGGGTGCCACAACGCTTGGTATCAGAGCTGCGCTGACTGTAGGCCACGCTAGACTACCGATGTGTTAACTGGACGTTAGTTAAGAATATAAGTTGAGTGCCGGTAGCGTTTGTAGCTGGTTGTTGCATTGCATGCACTTGTTTTATTTTTATGCTAACCTACTAATGGTTGTGAGTGTAGATGGCTCCGGTGCCGTATCCGTGCCAGTTGCAGCTGATGCCGTACACGTCGTTGCATCTCCTCCGTGACGTGTGGCGTCGGCTGTACCCCCTCGGTGACGATCCGGTCTATCGTGTGTACCGGGAGCGTCTAGCAGACTCAGTGTATGAGTATCACGAAGTGGTTACTGTGCGCACCAGTTCAGCTTCCAATACTTACACTCGTACCTCTCGGAGGGGTTTCGCTTCTACCGTTCTCAAGCTGTCCAGTTTGCTGCATTCGAGGTCCTTGTCGAGCTTCGTTATAACGAGGTCCGGATGCAGAACCACCCAGTTTTCCACTACTATCCCTCCCTGCACGACAATGGTCGTGTCCGTTTTCCTATCATTGATCCGGAGTGTGATAGTGTTGCTAGCCACCTTTCTCGTTATATCACTACTAGCTACCTTACGATTCACGAGCTGGCTCGAGAGCTGACTCGTGCTCGTACTGCTTTAGCCGCTAATAGATCTTTCACTACTCCATCGTCTACGAGATTTACTCCTTACATTCCATCCAGTTCTAGTTCACCCATTTCACCGGTTACTACTCCGAGTAGCTCGGGCACCTCGACCATGAATCCTCTCAGTGCTCCTGCTGAGTGGGTTTCACTTCTCGCTACTCCAGTAGCCTCGATGCTTCAGCCTCACCCTACACCTGCCCCGGAGGGAGAGCCCTCGAGGCAGCGTCATCGTGTTACCTTTAACCTGGAGGTTTCGGTTAACGTCGTCAGTTCGGGATCCGAGTCCGCTTCTGGAGAGGACCCCGCAGCACCAGCGGAGCAGTAGAGTACTGTACGTGGAGAGGCTGACAGCTGGGTCCACGGCCGCAGTAAGGAAGTGCCTCCTTATTACAGGCAAAATAATTATTCCTCCACCTGACATCAGGGACCCACCGGACGGGCCACCATATTTCGTGAAAAAAACGTTTCTCTCCTGACTGCTGGGACCCACCAGCTTCATCTTCGCACGCAAGGAAGTGCGTCCATATTACGGGCAAATTTTTTTCGCCCCCTGACTACTGGGACCCACCAGCTACATCTTCGCATGCAAGGAAGTGCCTGGCAGTCAGGACCCATCTGGTCGAAGCGTACGTTGCATTGTCATTCTGGTCGCGAACGTGTACGTACATACTGGTCGATCTAGAGGCGCGCATGTGTCGTAGTAGAGGCGTGGACGTGTGGTAGTAGAGGCGCGCACGTAGCATGTACGCGTACGTACAGCGGCCAGGGTGCAAGAAAGAAAATACGTCCACGTACTTACATACGAGCGGGGTCTCGAACGCCTACTCGCGCATACGTACGGCCAGGGCTCGTGTACATGGCTGTGGCTGGGTCGAAACGGAGAAACTGCATCGTCGTCGTGTTCATGGGGATGCAACGGAATGCGTCGTGTTCATCGGGAGGCAACAGAACGCGTGCTGTTCATCGGGAGCCAACCGGCTTGGACGGAACAGGCGATGGAAACGAGGCCTGGCGTACCGCAGAACTGAGGAAACAACCTTGTGTTCGACCGGCCATGGTGGAAACGGGATCCTGTTCATCGGGAGGGGTCTGGCATACCGCAAAACGGAGGAAACGGACCTCCTATGGTCGAAACGGTGTCCTGTTGATCGGGAGGGATGTGGCGTACCACAAAAGAGAGGAAACATACTTGTGTTGGAGCGCTACGGTCGAAACGGGGGTCCAGTTCATCGGGAAGGGGTGTGGCGTGCCGCAAAACGGGACTCCACGGGATACTGTTCATCTCCCCCGTCGACCTCCTCCAGCCTCCACGGGCTACTGTTCATCCACCGTCGACCTCCTCCAGCCTCCACCTGCGCGCTCCTCCACCAGCTACTGTTCAACCAGCCCTCTCCACGGGGGTCCTGTTGAACCAGCCCTCCACCGGCTACTGTTCATCCAGCCCTCCACCGGCTACTGTTCAACCATCCCTCCACCGGCTACTGTTCAACCAGCCCTCCATGGGGTCCTGTTCATCCAGCCCTCCACAGGGTCCTGTTCATCCACGCCCAACCGGCTCGATCGATCGGGATCCTATTCATCCAGCGGCAAAACGGGGTTCTGTTCATCAAACCACCCCACCAGGAACTGTTCATCCAACCCCCCCCCCAACAACGCTCACTGTTCATCAAGGGAAGGAGGCAGCAGGTTCGATCAGCTTCAGTTAGCAGCAGTAGCGAATGAAGGAATCGCTCGATCGGGTTCAGTTAACAGCCATCGATCGATCGCTCGGGTCCAGTAACGCGTAGCCTGCAGTGCAATCTCTCGGGTTCAGTAGGCGAATGCCTCGCTTGGGTTCAGTTAGAGCGCAATGCCTTGCACACACGCACGTACGTGTACGAGAGGAACGCACATCGCTCGGCCCCTGACCACCCACCTTACCGGGAACTCACCGACATTTTCTGCGCCCTCGCTTCTACCACGGTTTTTTCCGTCATGGACGGCCCAAAGAGTGTCATGCAGCCGGTCTCCGGCCCGCCCAGGATGAAAAGCCCATTTTCTGTCATGATTTTTTGTCATAGAAGTAGGATCCCGCCACATCTATGATGATACCGGGTTTTGTCACAATTATCATCAAAGAAGTGTCATAAGTATGATAGAATTTTTTTTCGTTCGGCCCAAAATGTCACGGATGTGTCTTTTTTTAGTGCTTGGTCGCGGGTAATACTAGGATGGCAGCCACCGCCATTGATGCATTTTTCTTCCTACTGAATCTAGTGTGTTTCATTTGCAGTGCCCAAAGTGCGAGGACCCTACAGGTTTATGCGCCCTCGGCGAGACGCCGCACTTGTTCCTTCTTATCCTAACACAAGATTTTAAAATGCGCACAATATGTTCCTAGAATCCTGTTTCTATCCGGGAGGGCAGGGATTTTTGAACATGATGTCGACTAATTTGGAAATTTAGATTGCTATATTTGGATAAAAGGTACTAGTACCATGGTCAACACTGACGTGAAAGAGGAAATTATTTCTAGATTTGGATAGCGAATACATTGTGTTCTTAGATTATTTTTCCTGTAGTGCATTCCTTGCTCTGCTAGAACACATGTACTCAAGATGGTCGGCCTTGCCATAACTGAATACACCAGTTTAATGGTCACATTGAAGACAAGCCATGGATATAAGTTCTGAGTTGCGTTCATGAACCAAGAAGATCATTGCTTTTTTATGGCCGAACTTGGATGAACTTTCTCAAGTGTTACGGACGGAAAGTTGGCGCACGAATGTTGATGGAAATAGCAGAACCTGGTCTCATCTTCACTGTGATCTTCCACCCCGATGTTGTTCCAGTAGTTCATCCATGTTAGTTTTGTATCTGGTTCTTGCATGTTGCCTCGATTACTTCTTAATCCACATATTCTTTCTAACTAATCACAATTTGACTTTAGAAGTAGCAACGATTTGTGATTCCCTTCTCTCACGAAGATGCTACTTCTAACTAATATTTCATATAATTGGTGGCACGTGTTGGTTATTTCAAAGTTAAGCACACTACTCGTCTGTTATTCTATAAGAACTCGACTGTTACTGATGGCACTGAAGTTGACTAGGATGACATCCACCAGTTCCTACACTTTATTGATTGTCTTGAGGTCCTTGTGGGGCATTTCAATGGTGGAAGTCCACGTGGGATATGTGTGCCACTGGTGCACACGTTGAACAGGTCCAATTGTGTTGAGAAACTTATGGTACAAGATGTTTTCCATTATATATGTTGTTCTTAAACTCTTGCTCATACACAGTTTTACAGTTATGATCTTCTTGAAACAAAAACTGCCCAGTTCTATTGTTCCTATACAGATGCCTGACCATGGTCGGGTCAGACTTGTGCTTGGTCACAACATGATGTTTATGTCGACCTACTCCATTTCCCTTGGAGGTGAAAAGATACTTATTCATGGGTGGCCTCAAATAATGAAGGCCCGTCCATCTTGGAGAATAGGACAGAAGGTTATGCTCATGCTTTTCCATGGCTCTAAAGCGAATATCCTATTTATTGACCACATTGTGAGATGAAGCCGCTTTGAGAAGGTTGTGGATGCATGGGGTGGCGCCTGGGCCTTGTCCTGGGTCTTGGTGGCCTCATCCTTAGTTAACTGTAGGCAAAGTAGCACTGTTCGATGCGTGCTTTGTACGGCTAAACCTGTATAAGTACTCATACTGCTTTCAGCTATGGTTGTTAAGTGCCCCTTCTAGTTTCAGGTAAGGTTGTTAAGTACTCCTGCTGCTTTTACAGTCTGCCGTGTTTCTTCGGTCTCGTCCTCCTCCAGCCGCCAAAACAAAACTAGCGCCGGCGGGGCCGCCTGCTTCCGCCTGCCACGACTGGCTGCGCCTCAGCGCACGCATCGCCGCCCCACCATCTTCTAAATCGTTAATGCCGACATCTGAGGCCTTGTTGTCGTCCTCCGCGCGCTTTGGTGCGCTCGCCGCAACGCCGCCCTCTCGCATTGTCAACATGGTCAACAAACCAGAGGAATCGGGAGAGGACTGTACATGGAGAGGATGACAATAGGGACCCACCATGTCCATGGCTGTACGCAAGCATGGTCCTCAATTTTGGTTATATACTCCATTGTAAGCATATAGAAAAAGAAAATGCTTCCTCCTCGTGGTTTGATGACATTTGGGACCCACGACATTGTCAGCGTATAGTCAATAGACAAGAGAACAACACAAGATCGGCTGACACCTGGGACGTAGCTGGTCGAGCAGTATTTTATTTTATTATTGTTGACCCATCTAGCCCAGGCTTAACTCAACTGGGCTATGGCCCGTCTAGCCGAGGCTTCTATTTTACGTTCACCACATGACTAGCCCAGCTATTTTTTCTTTGTGAAAATGGCTAGCCCAGTTTATTTTTTCTGAAGAGTACCCAATCCAGGCCTACTTATTTTTCTCCGCCCTACTGGGCTGCAAATTTTTCAAGACGGCTGCAAATCTTAAAAGTAATATGAAATGGGATGTAAATATAAAAAAACACGACAAATTTGCAATTACTTTCAAATTTCTGAATTTTTCACATTTTCATATTCCAATTTCACTCGGCTTTAACCTAATTTAAATATATCTTCAAAGTACTTTAAATCTGACTCGACATTTCGGTATCAAAAATAGTTTGGACCCCACCAAAATATGTGAAATTTAGTTTAAATTTTTAACCCTGGCCCTGGCCAACAAAAAAACGGACTATAATAAATTGCATAAGAAGTTGGAATGAGCTGTAAATTGTTAAAAAAAATAGGGAATGGTCTGACTTCTGGGCCTATTAAGTTGATGAGTATGCAAGATTTTTTTACTTATTAGATACATCAGCAAATGATTCTAGCAGACGTGACAGTTGGATGTCAATCCAAAGGTCGTCGTGCTTCTTCAATCTCTAATCTTCTCGCTCCAGCCGCCAAATCCAGCGTCGGCGGGACCTCCTGCTCCCGCCTCCCGTGGCCAGCTGTACTATCGCGCAGGCCTCACCGCCCCCTACTACACCCACCGCTGGCCAGGCCATCCCTCTACTCACCCACATCCCTCCACTGATGTGGCTTTGCCGCCTCCGGGTCATTCTCCTCCTGGGTCTCGCCATCGTCCATCGCGTTGGTGTTCTCGGCACGGCGTGGTCAACGTTGTCAACAAACGACAACATCGAAAGAGGGATGTATATGGAGAGGCTGATAGTTGGGACCCACATGGTCCATGGCCGCACACAAGCAACTACCTCCTTATTACGCCAAAAGGAATGAATCCTCCCCATGATAGCTGGGACCCACCAGTTATATCTTGGCATGGAAGAAAGTGCCTCCTTATTAAGCGAAAAATAGCGAGTGCTCCACATGACAGCTGGGGCCCACCAGATTTGGAGGCTGACTTGTGGCCCTACTAAGTTGATGCATACCCAGGGCTTTGTCAACTTAGTCAACACACGATTCTATCACAAGTGACCGTTGGATTGTTAACATCCAACGTTCGTCGTGCTTCTTCAACCTCTGATATTCTTGCTCCAGCCGTCCAAACCACCGCGTGCTCCTGCCTCCCGTGTCCGGCCGTGCTACCGCGCAGGGCTCACCGCCCCCTACTACTCCCACCGCTGGCCAAGCTATCCCTCTACTCACCCACACCCCTGTTATTCTGCGGCAACGACAGCCTCACACCGCAGCCAAACCAGTCAACCCTCGTACTACCCTCCGCGTGTTCCCCGGCTTTGGGTCCTTCCCTTCGTAGGTCGTGCCGTTGTTCACCACCTTGGTGCTCTGGGACAGTACGGTGTCGACAACGCGGTCAACAAACAACATCCATCAGAAGAGTACTGTACATGGAGCGGTTGTCAGCTGGGTCCATGGCCGCACGCAAGGAAGTGCCTCCTTATTACACGCAAAATAATGATTCCTCCACCTGATAGCTTAGACCCACCGGAAGGGCCTCTGTATTTCATGAAAAAATGTCCCCCTGACAGCTGGGACCCACCGGCTTTATCTTCGCATGGAAGGAAGTGCATTTTACCCCCTGACAGCTGGGACCCACCAGGTTGAAGCAAAGGTACCATTATCTGTCTGGCCGCGAACGTGTACGTACATAGTGGTCGATCTGTCTCTCGGCGGCAACGTACCATGGCCGAGTAAGGAGTGGCACGTGTTGAAGTAGAGGCGCCGGCGTAACATGTCACGCAGTCCTGTCTATATCATGTACACGTACGTACAGCTACGCTGCAAGATCGTAAATATGGCTACGTATGTACATACGGGCCGGTTCTCTAACGCATACAGCAACGTCGGCCTATTCATCGGCAGGCAACCGGCTGGGTTGGAACCGAGTAAATAGCGTCGTGTGTTCATCGGGAGCCAACGGGCTTGGACGGAACAGCCGAAACGAGGTCTGGCGTACCGCAAAACGGAGGAAATGGCCTTCTGTTCAACCGCGTATGGTTGAAACGGGGTCCTGTTCATCGGGAAGGGTCTGGCGTACCGCAAAATGGAGGAAACGGACTTCTGTTCGAGTGCCTACAGTCGAAATGGGGTCCTGTTGGTCAGGAGGGGTGTGGCATACCGCAAAACGGAGGAAACGGACTTGTGTTGGAGCGCCTACGGTCGAAACAGGGTCCTGTTCATCCGGAGGGGTGTGGCGTACCGCAAAATGGGATTGCACGGGCTACAGTTCATCCACCATCTACTGCCTCGCTCCAGCCTCCACGGGCTACTATTCATCCACCGTCGAATTCCTCTAGCCTCTACCAGCTATTGTTCATCCACCGTCGACTTCCTCCTACCTCCACCAGCTACTGTTCATCCACAGGGTCCTGTTCATCCAGCCTCCACTGGCTACTGTTCAACCAGCCCTCCACGGGGTCCTGTTCATCCAGCCTCCACCGGCTACTGTTCAACCAACCCTCCACGGGGTCGTGTTCATCCACCCTCCACCAGCTACTGTTCAACCAGCCCTTCACAAGGTCCTGTTCATCCACCCCCAACCGTCTCGATCGGGTGGTGTGCAGCCTCCTCCTCTTGACCAGGGTCCTGTTCATCCAGCGGCAATGGCCTCTACTACCATGGGGTCCTATTCATCCAACCCCCACTGGGAACTGTTCATCCAACCCCCAACAACGGTCATTGTTCATGAAGAGGCAGCAGCAGGTTTCGATCAGCTTCAATTAGCGGCAGTAGCGAATGAATCGCTCGGGTTCAGTGAAAGCCAAGGGATCGATCGCTCGGGTTCAGTAACGTAGCTAGTGCAATCGCTCGGGTTCAGTAACGTCTACGAGAGAAATGTGCAATCCCTCCGTGCATCACTCGGCCCCGACCACCCACCGTAACCGGGAACTCCCCGAAATTTTCCTCGCCCTCACTTCTACCTGTCGGATTCAGGGTTCCGGCAAACCTTGTGAGGTTCGAACTCTGGGGTGCGCACGAAGGACTCTCTCTCCCTAGGTTCACTGGTGCGCGTTGGTGCTAAACAAACGGTTTTGAACCCCTTTCCGCGACGGCATTTGAAACCGTCGCCAAGTGAGTGTGGGCGATAGGGGGGGTCCTTCCCACACGACCCAGAAACCGTCGGGGATATGCCATCCTGGTACACACGCTCGGCAAAATGAGGTCGTGTGCGACCGAGGAGCGCTCAAATACGGAAATACATACAGTAGAGCTAAAAAAATACAATTATACAGGCGAAATTGTTTCTGGTCGCAAGTACATCCCACATAGTCAGTCCCCGCTAAACGTTTCCGTTCGTATGTACATCCCACACAGTCGCTCCAAGGAAAACGTTTCCATTCACAGGTACATCACACACAATTTTTCCCGTTAAATCGTTTGATTTATTGAATGTATCACACACAGTCCATAGAAGAAACTGTCTAGCAAAGGCTGTCCATCATACACAGTTTTTATGTGGTAAACGTTTGCGCAAGGTGGCCTAACGCAAACAGTTTTCAAGAGAACTAGCGGAGTGACCCGTGCATTTGCACGACTAGATTTGCTCTTTTTCTAGTTATTCTATATTCCCTAAAATCATTGTTGTATTAAAAATGTGTGGTATAAATATTTTCTCTATGTAATGACGCATGGGTAACAGCAACTAATTTTTCAGCTTGTAACATCATGTGCTTTTGCCAATTACTGCTACCTATGATATTTTGTATTTCCTTCTAATGAAAAGTTTAATGTACAACTACAACATAAGACCTGTAGGAAATATGAAAATTATTATTCATTTATCTCTAGGCTGTACTATCTTTCTAGAATTACAACCTCATTTCTTAGCTTTTTTTCAACTTTCAATTTTCTTGAGTTCTTCCGCTTTCTTGTTAGATGTAAATGTTGAAAATACATAAAGGTTCTTGTGGCAACGATCAAATTACACCGACGTAATACCCACAATAAGATAAGGGATGCAAAACTTGCTGCCATACATACCCACTATTGAACGTACGATCATACATATATACTCTAATTACATACACATAGTGTTTTTAACCATGTGTACATAATTTATTGATTTTTCATTTCTAGATTGTCCGAGATTTCTTGAACCATAACCACGCCTCTTACGACTTGTTTGAACAACCATTGGTCTTTATTTTTGTCGTGTTCCTGATACACAAAACTGATGAAAAGACATAATTAGGGTCGTGACAATCATGAAGCAATGATGAGTCCCCTTGAATGGTATAGTCGATCCGCGAAGCGTTGTCTACCTTCGCATGATACCTTGCATGTTCTTCTTGGTTGTGATAGAAGCTATACATCCCCCTTATGCATGCAGACATGAGTATGCTTGCATGATACATCTAGTATTTCCATTTCTAAATCTAAAAAACAAACAAATTGTAATTAGGACTCACCATAGCTAATCGCTAGATTGCTATCACTTTGTATCGTTGAATATTTCCAGTCCCTATTTTGCCCCTATTATGGTACCACTATTTCCCAACTCCTATTTTATTTAAGATGTTATTTTATGAACATTTGTGAGACTGAAATTTACCAAATCTCAAATTTGATTCTCCGCAAGAAAACTCAACTTTGGGTTAAGCCAGCAACATGTTGTTTTGTTAATCTTGTTTGAACATAGATACATATTGGCCCATGTAGGACATCATCCATAGCAATATCCACCCATATAATTAGGACAACAGTCTGTTCTAATGATGTTAATCTAATCCACCCTTTTATATGTCAACAAAGTGTGCCTTGGAGCTTCCATAGATATTTTTTCTTACTGATGAATCTCAACCATTATAGTTGGTTCGGACTGATATGATGAGGCATATATATTTTTGTTTATCTTGACTCGCGCATTTGCACGGTTGTGCATGTCATTTTATGTCTCGACACGACGTTCATACACGACTTTGACCAATGGGTTTCATATAGATTTTGTTGTATAAATTTACTCGAAGGGCCATTGGCCATTCTTTATTTAGAAAGAAGAGAGTACGGCAAGGTTTGATAGTCTAGGCGGTCTAGAACTATCAGCCGACAGAGCCGAAGATCAAAACATGACAGGTACAACCCGAACTGAATCCAAAAGATGGCAATAAGAGAGAAAGGAATACATCAGTAGAAGTCGCCTACACAACCGGCTGGTCTCCAAACAGCGATGTCCTCCCTGATAAGCTCAAGTATCCTGTCAACATTACTGGCCACTTGCTCGAATATCCTTCCATTTCTTTCCTTCCAAATTCTCCTTGTTGTATAAATTTACAAATGACAACAATGTGTTCTAATGACGTTAATCTAATCTACGCTTTTGTATGTCAACAAACTATGCCCTGGAGCTTGCATAGATATTTTTTCTTACCGATGAATATTAACCATATAGTTGGGTCCAACTGATATGATGAGGCATATATTTTTTTGCTTATCTTGCACGGTTGTGCATGTCATTTTATGTATCGACGCGATGTTCATACACGACTTTGACCAATGGGTTTCATATGGATTTTGTTGTATAAATTTACAAATGGCGGTACTAAAAAGCAGCAGTGAAACAATATACAATGTTTCTACTTGTTCAATTCAAATTTATATTTTCGATTTATTCACTGTTTTATGGACTGTATTTGGATTCCATATGAAAAAATAAATTATTTCAGTTAAAAATTCATATACATATAGAGTTGTAATATATATCCACCTAATAACATTTTCCTGCATAAATTTTTTATTTCGACTTTATCTATAAAGAACTTTATGTGGAATTTGAACGAAATTAACTAATTTGCTAAGATTTTGTTGTTATTTTTTAATTTCCTTGAGTAAATATTGTTGTATTCCTTACATGCCTTTTAACAGTTTTTAGACTTATTTTATTAAGTATTTCGTATTGAGTTTCTACTGGAAACAAACCACATTTTTTTGCCAATAAGAAGTTTCTAATATTACAACGGAGTTTACATGGAGTTCACTAAAAAAACAGAATGCTAGCATTTTTCCAAATTTGAATTTCGTAAATTAAATATATATGTTTCTCTATTGATCTGGTGAGAGCTACGCGTCAATGTTGGGTGAATGTGTGTGTTACGGCCTTTTAGTTTTTTTTTATTACCATGTCACTAATTTGTTTATTTTTTGCTGGCCCGTTTTCACTTCATTGAAATAGGGCCGATAGGGGCCAGGTTGCTAAACACGTAGCGTGGCTGTCTTGTTTTTTTTTTTTGAGGGAAGCGTGGTTGTCTTGTTTGTTTTTTCTTCTATTAGAGTCCAAATCGGACCTGATTATGTGTATATTTTTTTGTGAACCTGATTATATGCCTTTTAGGTGTCCCTTATTACCATGTATAGCATGCTGTGGTGGCATGCTAAAGTTATATTTGTCTTTCTCATGTACGTGACTATGCGTGCACTTTCCACCATATGTACGTGATACATTGTGCATGTGCAATATATATGCCCGTAAATAATATTTGTTTGTAATGTTACATTTTTAAATCTCAGCCGTTTATATTATAAAGACAGTGGTTGAGATAATTTAATCTGTGTGGACGAACGTGATGGCTTGTTTGCCTCTTGTCTTAATTATATAATAGAAGTCGTGTGTGATTGTTTATTGATCCAACACGGTTTATTCCTAGAAACTGTGTGTGTTGCCTGAGGTCTTCGCTCACGGTATTTTTTTCAATAACCGTTTGCAATAGAAAAACCCAATTAGCAGGCTAATTCACCATTAGCAGGCTAATTGCCCTATTATTAATAATCTATTTATTAATCTAATTGACGTTCATATTAAGCATACAATATATTTCACTTCCATTAAGGAAGCAGAATTTCATAATTGAAATACATCAGAGTACAACATGATATAGTTTCAGCACTCAGCTACCCCATTACACAACTGCACCAGCACCAAGTTTGACATGCAACATGTAGAACCTTTTGAAATTAGCATGATAGACGGTATATAGACAGATGCATCTCATCTCGAAAACTGCTGAAGTGGAAGGCGAACATTGAGCCTTCATTCATGTTGAAGGTCTTTGCAACTTTAGGCCAGTGCCTGTGGATGATTGATCGTCCGTCCTTCGTCCTCTTAAGAAACACTTCAATATTGAACCGTGGGTGTTGTATGAAAACCTTCCTCGCCTCCTGACCATAGAGGTGGTTTGAGAGGTAATCATTAGAGAACTGCTTTGGAATGGCCTGAAAACAAGGATGTGCATAAATATCTTCTCCATATTGGAAATGGGGCAAAGGAATAAAAAAAGGCAAGGTATAATAGTTAGTACCATCTTGTAGTGAACTGATGTCTTTTTCATTGTGCAGACAAAGATCTTGTAGTTTTTTGTCGCTAATTTCTTTATCCTAACAATCTTTCTGAGTTTCTTGATTTGATTGATATTCATGGACAACTCATTTCCCCATATGCAAAAAGGGTCGAACAGTGGGTCAAAACCTCTGACAACAGGACCTACATGTGCAAGACCAAATTGTTAAAAACCAAAATATTAGAATTGTTCCTGCAATTGCATAGTAATGTGCTATTAGAGAACGGACCATGCACGTGCTAACCTCGATTGTAAACCTCAGTGCTTCCCATTGTTTCCCTGCAACGCATATAAGGTAGTCAGTCGTCAGGTTAAGTAAGGGTTCGCATGCTATCAGTAAAATATGCTGATGAAAAATAAGCACATTGCAGATTCATCAGCTTAACTCAAGTCACACGGAAAACCCATTTATCCAAACCAAGCATGATCAAGAACTAGGAAATATAGCACTTGTATATGTTTCTCATGTATTAAGTGCAGCCAAATTCGATTTATTCCTCACATGCACAACAATACAAAATTTTCTACCCACGACAATTGGACATCGCATTGCAGAATTGAACCAAGCAGTTAACTAAACACCACAACAAATGAACCAAACATTAACTGAGCACCACATTGCACAATATAACATACTCCTAATAGAAGATCAGACAGTTAACCAAACAGTTAACTACAGCCAATTGTAGCAATTGTATTTGTTTCTCATGTATTTACTATAGCCAAATTCAATTTATTCCTCACATGGTATATGTCGGATGTGGGGCTCCGGCAAACCCTTAAGGTTCGAACACTAGGGTGCGCGCGAAGTCTCTCCCTCCTACCGATCTACGCTCTAGCTCGCTAAGATCTCGCGGATGAACTCGGCGAACTTGCAACACAGAAAGACACGGGGTTTATACTGGTTCGGGCCACCGTTGTGGTGTAATACCCTACTCCAGTGTGGTGGTGGTGGATTGCCTCTTGGGCTGATGATGAACAGTACAAGGGAAGAACAGCCTCCTGAGGTTGAGGTATTCTTGTGCTTGTGTAGTTGAGGATGATCTGAACTAGTTCGGGATCAGTTGCCTCCTACTGTGGTGGCTAGTCCTATTTATAGAGGCCCTGGTCCTCTTCCCAAATATCGAGCGGGAAGGGAGCCAACAACGGTGGGCAAATTTGAAGGGGGACAGCTAGTACAAGCTATCCTGACAAAAGCGGTCTTCGCCTGCGAAAAGCTCTGGCATGACGCCGTCTTGGGCTCCACGATGACCTTTGCCTTGCCGTCCTCCGGTCTGGGTCTCGTTGCACCAATATGGCAACCTTTGCCTGATGCCTCG
The DNA here is from genome assembly GCF_002575655.3 of Aegilops tauschii subsp. strangulata. Taxonomy (NCBI): domain Eukaryota; kingdom Viridiplantae; phylum Streptophyta; class Magnoliopsida; order Poales; family Poaceae; genus Aegilops; species Aegilops tauschii. The sequence continues at coordinate 377,783,744 of NC_053038.3, read as the reverse complement.
GTACTCTTCGCCTGCGCTAGCCTCCTTAGCACCAAAGAGGAAATAGAGACGCTGCGCGCACTGGCGCGCGCCTGGCACCCGCCTGGTGTCGTTCGTCATGGCTCACGTCACGAGAGCCTCGTGAGGTTTGCCTCGCCTTGATATCTCCGCTCCTCGTGAGCCTGCCTGGCTAGGCCACTCCAGAGGAGGTCTTGCGTCGTCCGCCTCGCAAGGCATAGACCCTCGCGAGGGTCTTGGGTGCCTTGTTGACGAAGATGGGCCGTACAGCCTGCTGCTTAGCCACGCTGTGGGCCGCAGGCAGGCAAGTCTGGGGACCCCCGTTCCCAGAACGCCGACAGTAGCCCCGGGCCCAAGGTGCGCTCGGGTTTGGCTTCGCGGCGAAGCCAAGGGTCAAGTTCGGAGCACCGCGGGCCCCAAAAGCCTGCGGCCTCGGTCGACGGGTGGCGGTTGATTGGACGTGGGCATCTCCGCTTCCCCACGCTGCCTCGGCAACTGCACGACTTGACAAGTCCCTGCAACATGAAAGGAAAACCATCATTACCTGCGATCGTGGGAGATGCCGGTTGGCCTTCTCTTGCTATAAACGGGGAGGGGGCGGAGCCCCCGTTGCCCATCTCTTCCTCGCTTGCTTGCTTCTCTGCTCCATTGCTTGCAGTGCCATCGATGGTGCCACGAAAGAAGTACTCTGCCGCCGAAAAAGGGAAGGCCCCTCTCGAGGGCCTTGGTTCCCCAGCGCCCAAGCGCGGCCGCGGCCATCCGCGCAAGCATGCCGCGACCCTTGCTGTGGCCCACCGTCGAGGTGGCACCGCGGCACGCGGAGAGGATCGTCCCATCCATGGTGGTCCAGCCGATGAGGGGAGGCGCGCGATGGTGGCGCGGCCCCCTCGCCCGTGCTTCCATTCGGCTGAGGTGTCGCCGGAGTTCCTTGTCTGGTCGGAGAGCCCGGTCGGTAACTGCCTCCAACTTCCGCGCTTCTTTGTCGGCGAACTGCCGGCCCCTGGTCTGGGCGGGCTCTGGCTGCAAGCGGACGGCTGCTGCAGCAGGGCCTCTTGGGTTGCGGTCGAGGCTTCAGCCGCGGGCAACATAGCCCTGGCCCCCGGCTGGCAGACGTTCGCCCGTGCGCGCGGCCTGGGCAGGCGGTGCACCCTCCACTTCAGGTACGATGGTGAATCGACCCTCTTTGTGAGGGTGTTCAGGGAAGATGGTCGCCGCGCCGGGTGCTGCCCCGAGACGAACGACGGTGAGGAGGTGCTCGGCCTTGGTGATGGTCGCGATGAGGACGAGGACGAGCCTGCCCTCGGCGGCGACCGCATCTCCTCCAGCTACAGCGGCTCTTCCTCCGGTGACGGCTCCAGCAGTGGTGGCGGCTACGACCAGCCGCCGCGCCTGCTTCGAAGGAGGCAGCGGGTCATCTCGTCGTCGCGCTTCCGTGAAGTGCGAGGAGGGTCTGGCTAGGCTCGGGGTGTCGCCAAGGGCCTGCCTCTGCGGATTGCTGCAACGCTGCTTTGCTTAGTTTTTCTTTCTTTCCTGCATCGGAAAACGAAACCAATATGGGCCCAGAGGGGCGTGTATCGAATTGTGGTTCTTTGGTTAATGCACTGTGCGTGTTATTCCCATGCCGTGTTGTTGTTTTGTGCAAAAGATAACTTAACCTGGTGCGTTTGGGACGCCCTTTCCCTCACGTGGTGTCTGCGTTGCTCGGAAACTGCAAAAAAATTCGTTAGGAGGTGCACTAAAGGATTTGCCGTCCACCCAAGCCTTGACTTGGCGCCTTGTATCGCGGTACCCGAGGGGCACGGATTTAGGAGAGATGTGCCAGCTTCCAGGCTCGAACGAGGGTGGCTCGCGAGAAGGCAAAGAGAAGTGAAATGCTCGCGAGGGCGCCTGCCTAGCCCCCTCGCGAGGTATGCGAGAGAGAGAACACAGCAAACTAGAGCCAAAAAAGCGGTAAAAGTCTAGGGAACCAAATCAGCAATGAACACCAAGAGCAACTCTGATTAAGGAAAAGCGAGCCAACTATGGAAAGCAAATGAAAAGCCGCGTCCGGCACCTAATCTAGTCTTCAAGTCTTCTCACCAGCGCGGAGCTAAGTGCTGTCCACTAGGCGTGGGAGGGAGCCCCAGGGCCTGAGGCCGGCGCTCCTGAGACTCCGGGGCGTGTACAGCCCCACTCATTATTACGTGAGAGTGTCACGGGCCGCGATTCTTCACAGGCACCGGGCCTTCTTCACAGGCTCTCGGCCTTTCTTCTCAGGCTCTGGGCCTTGCTTCATGGATAGAACTTCCGGAGGTGCTGGATGTTCCAGGCGTTCTGGATGGGTATCCCGTCCCGCGTCTCCAGGCGCGCCGCACCCAGCCTGGATACATGGACGACCCTGGACGGGCCCTCCCACATGGGCGAAAGCTTGTGCAGCCCTTCCCTGGAGAGGACCCGCCTCAGGACGAGGTCACCCACCTCGAGCGTCCTGGAGCGGATGTTGCGGCAGTGCTTGTTGGTACCTTGCCGCCCTCAATGCGGCTTCGCGTCGGCGTTCCTCCCCCAGCACGAGATCCATCTCACGCATTGCCTCCTGCTGCGTTTCGTCGAACGCCAGGACCCGCGCGGAGCAATGCTTGACCTCGTGAGGGAGGACTGCTTCGGCTCCGTAGACGAGGAAGAACGGAGTCTCGCCCGTTGGCTTGGTAGCGGTGGTACGGATGGACCACAGCACGGACTGGAGTTCGTCGTGCCAGCCCCTGCCGCAGGCCTCCAGCTTCTTCTTGAAGGTCCTGGTCTTGAGACCCCTCAGGACCTCAGCGTTGGCGCGTTCGGCCTGACCATTGCTCCAGGGGTGGGCCACCAAAGTGTAGCAGATCTGCGTTCCAAGGTTAGCACAGTAGGTTTTGAAGAGGTTACTAGTAAACTATGAGCCGTTTTCTATGATGATGCGGTTGGGGACCCCGAAGCGGCTCACGAGGCCCTTGATGAATTTGACAGCAGAGCCGGCTGGAATGGTACGGACGGCTTCCACTTCCGCCCACTTGGTGAACTTGTCGATGGCGACGTAGAGATAACGGTAGCCCCCTGGCGCTCGTGGGAACGGGCCTAAGATGTCTAGCCCCCAGACCACGAACGGCCACGTGAGCGGAATGGTTTGGAGGCCCTGAGCGGGCTGATGGATTTGCTTGGTGTGGAATTGGCAAGCTTCGCAGGACTTCACCAGCTCGGCTGCGTCGTTGAGTGCTGTAGGCCAATAGAATCCGCTGCGGAAGGCTTTGCCGACGAGGGTCCTTGACGATGAGTGATGTCCACAGTCCCCGCCATGTATGTCAATCAGCAGCTCCCTTCCTTGATCGCTGGAGATGCAGCGCAGCGTGACGTCGTTCGGCCGTTTCCTGTACAACTCGCCGTCTTGAATGCAGTATGCCGTGGCCTGTTGGGCCACGCGCTTCTCGTCTTCTTCCTTCTCCGGCAGCGTCCCGTGCATCAGGTACTCCTTGAACTCCTTGGTCCAGCACTCCTCCTGGGGCTCGAGCGCCAAGAGCAGCCGAGCTCTTGAGGTTGGGCCGCAAGCTGGGGCTCCTGTGGCCGGGGGCTGTGGCAGCTCCTCCCGAGGCTGAGTCATGCTTGAAAGAGGTGGCGTAGCTGACGGCATGAAGAGCTGCTCTTCGAAGACGCCGGGCTCTTGCGGTTGCCGCTTGGATGCTCTTTTGGCGATGTCGTCGGCTTCCTTGTTGGTGCCCCGGGGCACGTGCTGCAGCTCCAGGCCCGAGAACTGCTTTTCCATCTTGCGCACCTCCGCAAGGTAGGCCTCCATGTGCTCGTCCTTCGGCTCGTACACTTTGTTGGAGAAGTTGACGAGGAGTTGCGAGTCGCCCTTGACGGTAAGGCGCCTCATCCCCAGAGCCGCCGCAACCTTCAGGCCTGCTATGAGGCCTTCGTATTCTGCGATATTGTTGGAGACCTTCTCGCCGTGCTAGAAGCAGAGTTGCACGGCGTAGTAAAGCTTGTCCTGAGTGGGCGAGATGAGCACTGCCCCAGCCCCCGCGCCCTGGTGCGCGAAGGCGCCGTCGAAATGCATGACCCAGCCGTCTGGTGCCTCACTTCCTGGGGAGGTGGACCGGTCTTCTCCTTCCTCAAGAGCCGGGGCTTCTGTCCATTCCGCCACAAAATCGGTGAGCGCGGCTCCCTTGATGACCCTGGTGGTGCTGAACTCCAGCCGGAATGCTTGCAACTCGATGTTCCATTCAGCGACCCTTCCGGCTGAGTTTGGGCTCCTGAGTACCATGGGTAAGATGAGATGACCTTGATGGGGTGGCCCTGGAAGTAGTGTCGCAGCTTGCGCGAGGCCACCAAGAGTGCGAGCAGGAGCTTTTGCGGCATGGGGTAGCGTGCCCTTGCGTCCCGCAGTACGGTGCTGACGAAGTACACCGGGTGCTCGACGAGGGATGGCACACTGTTGAGGCTCGGGTCCTGCAGAGATTGTGGCATATCCTGAGGTGGAGGGTTTCCTGAGACTTGGCCATTCTCAGGAGCTTCTGCAATGTTGCGCTGCTGAGCTTGGTCTTCCGCCACTGATGGCTCTGCTATGCCTTCTTGACCCCGCGCTGCATCGGCTCTGGCTTGGCGCGGCACACCCTTCTCTTGGCGCTCCTCCCGAACCGCAACCAGCGCCGCGCTGGCGGAGTATGGGGTGGCGGCAAGGTACAGTACCAGAGGTTCGAGAGGCCGTGGTGCCACCATCACCGGGGGGCTGGTGAGGTATTTCTTGAGGTCTTGGAAGGCCTGGTCGGCCTCCGGGGTCCACTCGAAGGGACCCTTCTTCTACATGAGCTTAAAGAAGGGTAAGGCGCGGTCGCCTAACTTAGAGATGAAATGTCCTAACGCGGTCACCCGTCCTGCCAGCTTTTGCATCTCCTTGAGGGTCTGTGGTGGGCTCATGTCTTCGATGGCCTTGATCTTCTCCGGGTTCGCCTCGATCCCTCTGTGGGATACGAGGAACCCTAGTAGCTTGCCGGAGGGGACGCCAAACACGCACTTCTCTCGGTTAAGCCTCAAGTTCACCCGGCGCAAGCTCTCAAAGGTCTCCTCCAAGTCTTGAATCAACGTCCTCGCCTCGCGAGATTTGGGCACTATGTCATCAACGTAGGCCTCTGTGTTCCTGTCGAGCTGCCGCCCCAAGGCGATGTGCATCAGCCGCTGAAAGGTTGCGCCCGCGTTGCGAAGGCCAAAGGGCATGCAGGTGTAGCAGCACACCCCGCATGGTGTCAGGAAGGCCGTCTTCTCCACATCCTCCACCGCCATCTTGATCTGATGGTATCCAGAGAACGCATCCAGGAAACATAACAAGTCGCATCGGTGGTGGAGTCGACGATTTGATCGATGCGCGGGAGGGGGAACGGATCTTGGGGGCAAGCTTTGTTAAGGTTGGTGAAGTCGAGGCACATTCATTCCTTCCCACCTTTCTTCGGTACTACGACGGGGTTCGCCAACCAATCAGGGTATCAAACTTCTTGAATGGTACCAGCCGCCTCCAGCTTGCATGTCTCTTGGACGATGAAGGCCTGCTTCTCAGTGGAATGCCGTCTCGCCCGCTGCTTCACGGGGCGCATGTTGGGGCACACCCTTAGATGATGCTGGATCACCTCTCTCGGGACCCCTACCAGCTGATTGGGCTCCCACGCGAATATCTCCTTGTTCGCGCGCAAAACCTCACAAAAGCTTCTTCTTGTCCCCAGTCTAGGCTGGTTCCTATGGTAAAGGTGGGTCCTGAAGACCCGTCCTCGTCAACCGGCACCTGCTTGGTCTCCGCCTTGTCTTGGGTGAACAACTGCTTCTTCTTGGCGGGCGCGGTCTCCTTTGTCTCGGGAGTACTAGCGCCGGCTGGCTGCGCTGCTGCCGTGGTCTTTAAGGCGAGCCCGACGCCGTCACTGCCTCCTTAGTGGCCCCCTTGATGGTGAGGACGCCCATGCTCCCTGGCATCTTCATGAGGTTGTAGGCCGGGTGAGTCGCCGACATGAACTGAGCAAGAGTCGGGTACCCAAGTATGGCATTGTACGGGAGACCGATGCGGGCGATGTCGAAGTCCACCAGCTCAGTGCGGTAGTTGTCACGCGTGCTGAAGGTGACGGGGAGGCAGATCTGTCCCAAAGAGTGGGCAGCTCCACCACCCACTCCCGACAAAGGCTTGCTGAGGTTGAGCCGCTCGGGCGGCACGTGGAGGAGGCTGAAGGCTTCTACGGAGAGCAAGTTGAGGCCGGCACCGCCGTCGATGAGGGTCTTGGTGACGACCACGTTGCAGATGGTAGGCGTGCAGAGCATTGGGAGCATGCCAGAGCCGGCGATGGAGCCAGGGTGGTCTTCTGAATCAAAGGTGAGGTCGGCCTCCGGCGCAGCCCAACCCGGCGGAGCCCCCGGGCGCTTGGAGGCTGCCCCAATCTGACGGAAGAAAGGCTTGACGTGGCGATCTGAAGGCGGTGCTTGAGAGCCACCCAGCAGCGCCGCGACCGCGTGGTGCGCCGGCACCGCATAGCGCACGGTGAAGAGGTCGCGGAGTTCCTCCCAGGACGCCACCGTGGACCCCGGGAGGTTGAGCAGCCAGGCGCATGGCTCGCCGGCGAGGGCCATGGGGAACCAGTTGGCCATGATCTTGCCGTCGCCTCCGGCATCAAGGACGGCCTCCTCGTACGCCTGCAGGAACGGCGCCGGTTCTGTCGCGCCGTCGTAACGCGCCGGCATCTCCGGCTTGAACTTGGCTGGCCACTGCACTCGCCGCAGGGCGGGGGCTAGGGCTCGGTACCCAGACGCCCTGCTGCTGGTGTCGGTCGCAGAGGCGGATGGCGGCGCACCTGCCATGGGAGCGAAACGCGGTGGCACGGGGCGCAGGTTGGTGGAGAGGAGCTCCGGCGCACCCCTACCTGGCGCGCCAAATGTCGGATGTGGGGTTCCGGCAAACCCTTAAGGTTCGAACACTGGGGTGTGTGCGAAGTCTCTCCCTCCTACCGATCTACGCTCTAGCTCGCTAAGATCTTGCGGATGAACTCGACAAACTTGCAACACAGAAAGACATGGGGTTTATACTGGTTCGGGCCACCGTTGTGCTGTAATACCCTACTCCAGTGTGGTGGTGGATTGCCTCTTGGGCTGATGATGAACAGTACAAGGGAAGAACAGCCTCTTGAGGTTGAGGTGTTCTTGTGCTTGTGTAGTTGAGGATGATCTGAACTAGTTCGGGATCAGTTGCCTCCTACTGTGGTGGCTAGTCCTATTTATAGAGGCCCTGGTCCTCTTCCCAAATATCGAGCGGGAAGGGAGCCAACAACAGCGAGCAAATTTGAAGGGGGACAGCTAGTACAAGCTATCCTGACAAAAGCGGTCTTCGCCTGCGAAAAGCTCTGGGGTGACGTCGTCTTGGGTTCCACGATGACCTCTGCCTTGCCGTCCTCCAGTCTTGGTCTCGTTGCACCAATATGGCAACCTTTGCCTGATGCCTTGGTACTCTTCGCCTGCGCTGGCCTCCTTAGCACCAAAGAGGAAATAGAGACGCTGCGCGCACTGGCCCCTGCCTGGCACCCGCCTGGTGCCGTTCGTCATGGCTCACGTCACGAGAGCCTCGTGAGTTTTGCCTTGCCTTGATATCTCCGCTCCTCGTGAGTCTGCCTGCCTAGGCCACTCCAAAGGAGGTCTTGCGTCATCCGCCTCGCGAGGCTTGGACCCTCGCGAGGGTCTTGGGTGCCTTGTTTACGAAGATGGGCCGTACGGCCTGCTTCTTAGCCACGCTATGGGCCGCAGGCAGGCAAGTCTGGGGACCCCCGTTCCCAGAACGTCGACAGTATACAATAACAGAATGCACCCACAACTATTGAACATCGCATTGCAGAATTAAACCAAACAGTTAACTAAACACCACAACACAAATGAACCAAACGTTAAGTGAGCACCACATTGCACAATGTATAACCAAGCCAAGCATGCTTCACAACTTGGAAATATAGCAATTGTATTCATTTCTCATGTATTTTGTAAAGATAAATTTGATTTATTTCTCAAATGGAAGACAATACAAAATTGTAGCCTGAAGAATTGAACATCACATTTGCAGAACTGAAGCAAATAGTTAACTGAAGACGACAACTAATTAACAAAACAGTTAATAAGTGAGCACCACACTGCACGACATATAGAACATATACACTAGAGCAACAGATGGCATGGTAAAATTAGATAGCACAATTCACTAGAATTTCTGAAGGAAAGGCAGGAGCAGCACACGCAACGGGTAAACCGAGCATGCTTAACCGGCGTAGCTAGCAAATGGCAAGGTGCTCCTCCAAGATCTGGGGGTCGGCACGAATGGCAACCATGGCGACCTCATCCGCGCGTGTGGATGCAATTTGCTTCTCCGCTGCCAAATGCTCCTTGAGATCCTGGCTATAATGCGTGCACCATGGCTTAGGGAGGTGCTTATTTGGTGGAGGGGTCGGTGATTTTGGTGGAAGGTGTCACGCTCACACCGGCGGTCGGGGCATGTGGGATGTAGAAGGAGGAGGAGGATGGGGGTCGGGTGTGGATTACCTGCCTGGATAGACGAGGCCGAGCAGCGTGAAGGAGGGTCGCCGATGAGGAGGCGGCGCTACAAGAAAGGAGTGAAGGTTTCAACTTGGAAAGGAAGGCGGGAAGAGGGGAAATGTGGCTTTTGGTAAGGGGGAGGGGGTGGGGAGGTAGATATTTCCGCGGAAGCCGAAAATTTGGAATCGCTTCAGCCAAAAAACTGGCACGCAAAGTGTCATCAGACACGGTCCCTTATTCAGAGCTGTGTACGATATGTGGACATCACAAATGATTCAGATAGCTTAACCCGTGTGTGATGAGTTTGAACGTCAAAAAATTTGGTTCGAATTTCCATGGTTACAGTGGTCATCCACGTCATTGCATAATTTGGGTACACAAAGGAGACCACAGCACACCCACACTTCTTAATCGAGCAAGTTTAGCAATTAAACAGAGCTAGCTGACCTAAACATTACTCTAACAAATTGAAGACTGGCGCTCTTAATTAAACAAAACAAAGAGTACTACTACGGCTGGTGCTCGTCGATCTCCGCCGCCGCCTCCATGTCCAGCTCGCGCCCAACGGTCTCCTGGGGAAGGGGCTCCGTGGCACCCATCGCACCATACTCGGCAAGCATCTCGCCATCCGCGTCCGCCATCTCTTTGGAAATGGCCGCCATGAGCTGGGCGTGGGCGGACGCGATCTGGGCTTGGACGGGCTCCGTCGTTGCAAGGTATGCGGCGGAGGAACGGACGGCTGCTCGAATGCTCTCGGCGATTGCCAGCTCTTCGACCGTGGCTTGCCGACCATTGTCGGAGAAGCTTCGTTCGATTTGTGCGATGACCCCCAGGAGATGGGCGTGGGCGGCCTCCATCAGGGCTAAGGCCACCGCTGCGGCACAGATAGCTGTTGTGCCGCTCTCGCCAGTTGCTATCCTGAGGCAGATGTTGCTGCCGCCACCTGAGAAGCAACATCAGCCGTTTGGGCTGCCTTTGCCGCCCGGTCGCAGATTGCGGCCGCGCTCATGCACCTTGTTCGCACGCGCATGGCGGCTACGACCGAGCTCTCGCCGGAGTGGGCCAACGAAGTTGCCCTCACGACGCGGGTCCACGTGCCCATCTTTCACCGGCGACGATTAAACAGTGATATGATATTTGGGGAGCGAGCTAGTGTGCTTGAGACGTCGGCTGTGGGCTGTAGCCAGCGCAGCTTCTCGCGTAAGCCATAGGTGTACTATACACCAAGGGTGCTCAAGGATATTTTGTGCTGCATCTCAAACGGTTGGTGAAAATAAATTGTGTGCGATCTACTTGATTTTCCATCTTGATTTGAATTACATAATGGGGTCACAACGGCAATGGACGGTGTTTTAATTGCTAGACCTTTTATGTGGAGTGAACATGCAATTATTCAGGGTTCGTTTGAACATTTTATACATTAAATTGGTTTTCTAGCCATTTCAGGTGCACAATTCAAAATTAAACTACATGCACATGCTCCGGTGCACCAACATGGGTTGTAAAATCATATATGTGTCCATGGGTTTATGCTTATCTCCCATGCAAGAAATGGCGATGAAATTCGAACACCACGGCACCGTGGCTCTCCAGCAAACGTCGACGTGCTTGCTTTTGTAATTCTAGTAAACCCAAAATTCGTCCGAAATTCATGGAACTTGGCATGCTATCATGGAGCGGCATCAACATGTCGTGGTAAAAATTTTGTCCCATTTTGGGCAGGTTTGGGTATAAGCTTCTCATAAACCAGAGCTTCTTACAACAAGTGTGATGGTTTCGGTAGGGAACGTTTCACCTTTCTGGACGAAACGATATCCGTTGCCTCTTCTCGATTTCAATTTTTTTCCTAGTGTCAACATAGAACAACAACAATGTTGTGTCAATTTTTTATATTTTTCGGGGTTTGCTTGGACATTTTTATACATTAACTGAGTTTTCTATGCATTCATGTGCATACTTCAAATTTGAACTACAGGCACATGCTCTAATGCATATAAATTAGTTGAAAATTCAAATCCGTGTCCTTGCTTGCCTGCTTAGGTCCCATGCAAGAAATGGGAATGAATGTCAAACACCCTGCCACCGTCACTGGGCCGCAAACATTGAGATGCCTGGTTTTTAAATTCTAGTAAATCCAAAACTCGTCTGAAATTCATGAAACTTGGCATGCTATCATGGAGCGGCATCAACATGCCGTGGTAAATTTTTTGTCCCTTTTGGGGCAGGTTTGGGTATATGCTTCTCACAAACCAGAGCTTCTCACAACAAGCATGATGGTTTCGGTAGGGAACATCCCACCTTTGGGGACGAAACAATATTCATTGCCTCTTATTGCTTCCAAATTTTTTCTCATGACAACATAGAACAACAGGAGTGTTGTGTCATTTTTTGTGATTTTTCGGGGTTTGTTTGGACATTTTTATGCATTAACTGAGTTTTCAATGCATTTATGTGCATAATTCAAATTTGAACTACATGCATATGCTCCAGTGCATATAAATTGGTTGAAAAATCAAATCTGTGTCCTTGGGTGCATGCTTAGGTCCCACGCAAGAAATGGGAATGAATTTCAAACACCAGGGCACTGTTGATTGCCGGCAAAACATTGAGATGCCTGGTTTTTAAATTCTAGTAAATCCAAAACTCGTCTGAAATTCATGAAACTTGGCATGCTATCATTGAGCGGCATCAACATGCCGTGGTAAAATTTTTGTCCCATTTGGTGCAGGTTTGGTTATATGCTTCTCACAAACCAGAGCTTCTCACAACAATCATGATGGTTTCGGTAGGGAACGTCCCACCTTTGGGGACGAAACGATATCCATTGCCTCTTATTGCTTTCACATTTTTTTCTCGTGTCAACATAGAACAACAGGAGTGTTGTGTCAATTTTTGTGTTTTTTGGGGTTTGTTGGGGACATTTTTATGCATTAACTGAGTTTTCAATGCATTTATGTGCATGATTCAAATTTGAACTACATGCACATGCTCCAGTGCATATAAATTGGTTGAAAAATCAAATCTGTGTCCTTGTGTGCATGCTTAGGTCCCACGCAAGAAATGGGAATGAATTTCAAACACCAGGGCACCGTTGATTGCCGGCAAAAACATTGATATACCGTATTTTTAAATTCTAGTAAATCCAAAACTCGTCTGAAATTCATGAAGCTTGGCATTCTATCATGGAGCGGCATCAACATGCCGTGGTAAATTTTTTGTCCCATTTGGGCAGGATTGGGTATATGCTTCTCACAAACCAGAGCTTCTCACAACAATCATGATTGTTTCAGTAGGGAACGTCCCACCTTTGGGGACGAAACGATATCCATTGCCTCTTATTGCTTCCAAAAAATTTCTCGTGTCAACATAGAACAACAGAAGTGTTGTGTCATTTTTTGTGATTTTCCGGGGTTCGTTAGGACATTTTTATGCATTAACTGAGTTTTCAATGCATTTATGTGCACAATTGAAATTTGAACTACATGCACATGCTCTAGTGCATATAAATTGGTTGAAAAATCAAATCTGTGTCCTTGGGTGCATGTAAGATACTTTATTTTTAAATTCTGGTAAATCCAAAACTCGTCTGAAATTCATGAAACTTGGCATTCTATCATGGAATGGCACCCGACATGCTGTGGTATTTTTTGTGTCCATTTTGAGAGAAGGCGCACTCGAATAATGACAGCCAACACAGACATTTTGAAAAAATAGCTGCCACTTTAATATCTCAAACATTTGTATAATTCAAACCGTGTGCGTTCTATTAACCATTCATGTGAAGCCACGTGTCTTGGTTTTAATGGCTGTAGGAGGTGCCGTGTGGACAGCTGCTTGACCTTGACTGAACGGGAGGCATGCGAGCGCCGTCCGGTGTGTAGGCTGACCGAGAGGCGTGCAAGCTGTCCTCGAATGCGCAGGCTCACCAGGAAGCATGTGAGTTGTACACTGTGGAGGCTCACTGGGAAGCGAGCCCTTTGACTTCCATGGCCGCCCGCCTTGCTCGCATCCTCTCCATTAATGGCGCCCAAGCCACAGTTTAATTCAGTTTCTAAATATCAAACACTCACCGCAAACGTTTTAGTTAGAACACCCGTATGCAAACTGACAGCTTCCTCAGGAAGCCAAGAGAAAATGTGAGGAGCAGGATTTTTGCAGCTCTTGATCGCAAACATTTTAGATAGAACACCCGTATGCAAAGTGAGAGTAGCACAGGATTTGTGAATCCCTTCAACACAAACGGTTGTTTTGGATGGCCCGTGTGCAACCATGTACACACAATTTGGTAAGATTTGTCAATCCTTGTAAAACTATGACTTGTCAAAATATGCAGCTAAAACTCACTAGCACTATCTAATTTTTGCAACTAAAATTCAATAATTAAGCATAGATTTCATTCGTAGATTAAGCACTCATTCTTAATTTATACAAACAGTTCAACTCGACAGCTGAATCGACCAAACTTTTCCCCAATTGTTGCCAACCACGTACTGAAATAGTTAGTTCAACTATATATACTAGCTAACTTTAAGTGCGTTGTACAGTTCCACCACATCTATAGTCAGATGAACTGAACAAAATAGCCCCTAAATACTACTACTACTACTGCGGAGGGGCTTTGTAATACTTCCGCCTGCCTCTCCTCTGCCGAGCGCGCTCAGTAAGAGGCAGAGGAGGAGGAGCCTACCGACGAGCTGGGCAACCGCAATACTGTGTCTGCCGCTGTTGCAGCTTCATCGACGCTCACCTCGAACACCCTCTGCTGCTCCAGAAGACCCCTCTCGAAGCGATGGTTCTCCTCGTAGATCTCTTGATTCCTCGCCTCTGAGGCAGCGTGTGCCGCAGCCACGGTGGCGGTAAGGCTCTTTGCATGCTCGATGAGGCGCTCCTCCTCCTCCCGCAGGAACTCGGTGTAGCATGCAAGGTCGCTGACGCACGTGCGGGCATCCACCTCCGCCTCCCACCTTCGAGCGGCGGTGGCTGAGCGCGTGATGACCCCGGCGGTCGACGGTGGGCTGGCGGCCACGGCGGCTGACGACGGGGTGGCGGCCAGGACCACCACCTCCCGCCTTCGGGCCGCGTTGGCGGCGCAGGTAATGGCCACAGTGGCTGGCAGTGGGGTGGCAGCCACCTCCCGCCTTCGGGCCGCGGCGGCGGAGCGGGCGATGGCCCTGGCTTTCGACGGTGGTATGGCGGCAACTGCGGCCGGCAACAGCCGCCGACGGGCAGCGGCGGAGCGTGTGGTGGGTGTTCCGCGCACACCCAACTGGGACGCCACGCGCACTACACTACGCCGGGCACTACGCCGCCGCCGCGGTGTAGCCTCCCAGCTGGAGCTGTCCTCTGATGACGGCGGAGTGGTTGAGCGACGACGACGGACCGGTGCCATTGGCGATTGTGGGAGAAGCAAACGAGATAAGCTACAGGGAGGGAGGGGAAAATGCGATGCAGGAGTCGCCGACCGTGAGGGTTTTTATAGCAGGCCAGCAAGCATTGGGATTTTGGGGGATTTCACCAAGTCAGGCGGGAAGCTTGCGCGGGAACCTGCGAGGTTGCGCGGGAACAAGCTCACCGACGATTCATTGTCGCTACCGTTTGGCCAAAAGAACGCCCCCCCACGCATTGCGCAAGCTTGTGCTGTAAGCCATCTGCGATAGCGGGGTGACAAGACGTGCGAGAGGAGGACGAAAGGCCACGTACACATACGGTAAATAAAAAAACGTTTGCAATTTAATTACCTACTATACCACCGTCCTGGTTTATAAGTATGATTTAACTAATAAAATACGAATGCATGTCGCCAAAGATTATATAGTTGGATTCGTATTTGAACATAGTTTCTAATTATATAATTTTTATAACATGCATTAACATTTTGTTGGTTAAATTTGAGGGCAAAGTATGGCACAAAATATAAAGGGGACTATAGACTAGACAGAGGTGGTAGCACACGGCCGCTCTCTACGCAGCGATGCAACTGTCGGCCGGCTTGTAGGCGACCATTTCCTGCGTGTTCAACTGCTCTATCCGTGTGGTTGCTTGCGGTTCAGGTGGCCGTGGCGTGCTCTGCTCGCGTCCCGCTGCGCGTGCTCTACTCTCACATCCTTCTGGGTGCTCTGCCCTCGTCCCTCCACGCGCGCTGCCAGTGTTTTGGGCCGGCGCACGATCACACACGTTCGTGTGCATGCGGTTGCGCTGGGCGCGGCGCGACGATGCAGTTATCCGCTGCAAAAACTGCCATGCGGATGCGCCGAGAATCCATGCCGCCCGCCCCCTTTTATTCCTGCGGCCATTTACCTTCATCTCTCGTCTCACACGACACAATAAGCACACCCACAAGGACACATATAGAGAGGACATCCAGCGGTTCCAATGGCGCTCCCCGTGGCTCCAATGGCGCTCCCAGCGGCCGACGATGACAACGGCGGGCAGTTCACCAGGCAACACATCATGGACACCCACGTGGGGTGGAAGGCTCTCTCGGTGGTGTACATGAACGATCCGGTCTCGGTGGAGAGCTCCATCCAAACTATGGAGTAGTTCCTTGCTGAGGACAAGTACCAAGTGGTCGGCTTCGACCTCGAGTACGCCATGGGTCGTGCCGGGCACGATCAGAAGGTTGCGTCACCCAGTTGTGCACGCGACATGACGTCCTCCTCTACCACTACCACCTGGCCACAACGCCTTGCGAGCATTTCTCCAGGTTTATGAACAACCCCGACTATAGTTTCACTACGGTGGATACCACCAACGATCTAAAAGCGCTCAAGGTTTCGGGCTTGAAATGCCTGAATCTTGTCAACATCCAGTGCCACTACAAGGTCTGGGGCAGCGACAAAAACAAACTAAACTCCCTGGTTGACCTCGCCTCGGCCATCATCGACCCCTACTACACGCAGATGAAGGAAGAGAGCAATAAGGACAAGAACGCCTGGCACAGTGTGTGGCATGAGAGACTGGATGAACAACATGTCAAGTACGCGGCCATGGACGCGTACACAAGCTACGAGATGTACAGGCGGATCGTTGACACGAGGAACTGTCTTCTTCCTGACCCAGATGAGGGATCGAGCCACATAGCAGTGGCGGGAGCGTCACAATAAGTAGATGACTAGACGATCGTTTCTCCTACTTTAGAATGCATGCAATTGTTTATTGAGGTGTGTGCGAATGATCTGTTTCGTCACTTATGTAATTGGATGTTTATTTCAGTTATATATATACATGTTATTCTACTGTAGACAGAGCAAATCACACGGCTTATTAGCAGCAATCGTCTGTGTTATTATTGGTCTTCGCACACATTTCTGATTACGGACCTGTTTGCTGCGTATCACACACATCTTGTTTAGTTGAACCGTTTCCATTGTCTTGCCTAATCACACACAGTTCATCCCACTGAACCGTATGTTGTATATCGCACACGCCGTCATCTGGCTGCCTATTTATTTTGTTCCTCCTCATCCCAAATAGTTAATTGAGCTGAATTGTATGCCCTGCATCGCACACGCAACTAAATTATGAACCGTGTTTGATGCATCCGTCATCGCAAACATTTTGCACCTTTTTTGATGGTTTTTTCACACAACCGTTTGCGATTATGGCATCGCACACAGTTTTGTCGAAGGGTTTCTGATCGTAGTGTCGCGTTTGGACCATCCTGCAGTAGTTGTTGCTCGCCCAATGATCCCACGGCCAAGCTTGACGAACCCAAAGAACACGAGACACAGGAGTTTATACTGGTTTGGGCCACCATTGTGGTGTAATACCATACTCCAGTGTGGTGGTTGATTGCCTCGAGTGAGGGAGTCCTGGATTAGGGGGTCCCCGGGCGTCCGGGCTATGTGACATGGGCCGGACTGGTGGGCCGTGAAGATACAAGATAGAAGGCTTCCCCTCGTGTCCAGATGGGACTCTCCTTTGTGTGGGTGGCAAGCTTGGCATTCGGATAAGAAGATTCCTTTCTGTAAACCGACTCTGTATAACCCTAGGCCCCTCCGGTGTCTATATAAACTGGAGGGTTTAGTCCATAGAGGCAATCACAATCATACAAGCAAGACATCTAGGGTTTAGCCATTACGATCTCGAGGTAGATCAACTCTTGTAACCCCTATACTCATCAAAGTCAATCGAATAGGAAGTAGGGTATTACCTCCATTAAGTGGGCCCAAACCTGGGTAAACAATGTGTCCCCTGCCTCCTGTTACCTTCAATCCTCAGACGCAAAAGTTCGGGACCCCCTACCCGAGATCGGCCGGTTTTGACACCGACATTGGAGCTTTCATTGAGAGCTTCTCTATGCTGTCGATAGAAGGTTCGATGGCTCGTTCGATCATCTACAATAATGTTGTTTCAGGGAGACTTTCCTCCCTGGCCAAATCTTTGTATTCGGCGGCTTCGCACTGCGTGCCAACTCGATTGGCCACTTGGAGCACATTGATACGCCCCTGGTCATCAGGTCAGTGTCGAGAACCTGAATTATGTCACTGATATCCGAGGAGACTTGATCTTCGAAGGATTCGCGGCCCCGACCGCCGCTCTGGCCTTAGATCCAGAGCAGACTTCCAGGTCCGAAGACGGGAGTTTAGAGCCCGCCAGACTCCCAACAATTATGGAACTTGCTACCGGAGATCTGGAGGGGACGGCGTTATCGACAAGCCCAAAGACGAACCGAGCTCCCCTTGTCGCTAAAATGTCGGACTCTCCCTCGGACTCTAAATCCAAACTCTCGAGGTCCACGTTGAGCGGGCGAGGCCAAGAAGCTCTCACCCCTTTCAGCCTTGCGGACCCTCGATTCTCTGTCCAAACCTCGCTCCTAAACGAGGCTCTGGACTTAATACGATCACTCACCATTGCGGAAGAATCGCTTCCGAATTATGCCCAGACCGGACTAGGGGCTGAGAGCGGGGAATTTTACGTCCCACCCACCACCCACATCATAGCCATTGTCAAAGACCTAACCGACATGCTGGATTATGCCTCCGAAGACATCGACGGTATGGATGACGATGCCGGAGACGAACAAGGCCAAGACCCTCCGTTTACCGGACGATGGACGGCCACCTCCACATACGATGTATACATGGTGGACACACCCAAAGAGAATGGAGACGACGGCAGGGAGGATTCGGTTGAGGACAAGCCTACTGAAGCACCTCCGAAGTGTCAACATCAGCGACAATGTTCAAAATCGCATCGCGACAAAGACAGCAATACCGGCACCGGAGACAATAATACTCCGGAGAATGCCGAAGACCCCGAAGCCCCTGTCAAGCCAACATCCGAATAGGAGGATGGGGAGGATGGGCAAGTTAACCCCGACGACCCTGTCGGGAACGAGGACTCGGAGGATAGTAACTACCTACCGATCTCCGAAGAGGATGCGAGCCTCGGCGACGAAGACTTCATCATGCCAGAGGAACCCCTCAAACAAGAGCGCTTTAAGCGCCGGCTAATCGCTACTGCGAGAAGCCTGAAAAAGAAGCAGCAGTAGCTTCAAGCTGAGCAGGATTTACTCAATGATAGATGGACTAATGTCCTGGCAGCCGAAGAATACGGCCTCGCACACCCAACTAAGAGTTACCCGAAGTGCAAGCTCCTACCACAATTCGACGATGAGGCCCTTGAGCCAATACCACCAAAGAATAAAGCTGCTGACGAACCCGACCGCCCACCACGTGGACGGGATAGACCGGCTACATACGCGGAACACCAGCCCGCGTCACCCCGCCGCCGAGGCAAGGAGACAACGGCCCCGGGCTATACCTACGACCTACGCAAGGACCTGGAAAATAGAGCCGGTCAGACAAGATCAATCTATAGATCGAGGGGACGTGCTCCAAAGCGAGAGGATGGCCATCAGGCCTAGCGGGACCGGCACAACCTCACCCGGGCCGAAAACCGCATACGGACTTCATCCGAACCACGCCGCGATATCGCCCGATACAGAGGCACTACACACCCCTTATGCTTCACCGATGAGGTGATGGAGCACCAGTTCCGAGAAGGGTTTAAACCCGTGAACATTGAATCATACGATGGCACGACGGATCCCGCAGTATGGGTCAAAGATTTTCTTCTCCATATCCACATGGCATGCGGTGATGATCTCCATGGCATCAAATACCTCCCACTCAAATTAAAGGGACCAGCACGACACTGGTTAAAAAGCCTCCCAGAAAATTCTATTGGCAGCTGGGAAGACTTGGAGGATGCCTTTAGAGACAACTTCAGAGGTACCTATGTTCGGCCTCTAGACGCCGATGACCTTAGCCACATAGTCCAGTAAACCGGAGAGTCAGCCCGGAAACTCTGGACCAGGTTCTTGTCGGCGTCCTGGGAATGGGGGTACCCAGACTTTCCTGCCTGCGGCCCAGGGCGTGGCTCATCCAGCGGCCTGGTACGGCCCATCTTCATCATCAACCACTCAAGACCCTCGCGAGGGGCCAAGCCTCGAGAGGCGGACGACGCAAGACCTCCTTAGGGGCGGCCTCCCTAGGCTGGCTCCCGAGGAGCAGAGAGATCTATGCAAGGGGCACCTCGCGAGGATCGCATGGCGTGAGCCATGATGACCAAGGCCAGGCCGGCGCCAGCGGGCGCAGAGTACTCGCTGCCTCTTTGGTGCTAAAGGGGCAAGCGCAGGCGAGGAGTCCCGAGGCATCAGGCAAAGGTTTCCATATCGGTGCAATGAGACCAAGACCAGCAGGACGGCAGGATGGAGGTCACCGTGGAGCCCATGAAGGCGTCATCACCAGAGCCTTTGGCAGACGAAGACTACCTTTTGTCAGGATAACTTGTATTAGTTGTGTCCCTTCAAATTGGCCGTTGTGGGATCCCTTCCCGCCTGATATTTGGGAAGAGGACCCGGGCCTCTATATGTAGGGCTAGCCACCACCATAGTGAGGGACGGATCATTCAGACCATCCTCAGCGCACAAGCTCACGGAGCTCAAGAACACCTCTCCTCAGGAGGCTGTTCCTACCTTGTATTATTCATCCTCAGCCTACAAGGCAATCCACCACACCACACTGGAGTAGGTTATTACACCACAACGGTGGCCCGAACCAGTATAAACCCTCGTGTCTCTTGTTCTTTGGGTTCGTCGAGCTAGGATTTGAGATCATTGCGAGAGCGAGCGAGAGAGAGAGGGAGAGATCTTCATGTGCACCCCAGTGTTCGAACCTCAAGGGTTTGCCAGAACCCACAATCCGACATTTGGCGCGCCAGGTACGGGTGCGCTGAAGCCTTTCTTTTGTCGATCTGTGCTCTGCTGCTCCACCGGATCCATGGCTGACGCTCGCCTAGCCCGTGCCGAGCGCCGTGCCACCCTCGCTGCTCGCGTCGCTCAGACGGCGCCCGTCGGCGGGCCTCCCCGCCGTTCTCCATCGCCTGCTGCCAACGCTGCCACCGGTCCGGCAGGGAACGAGCGGCAAGCTTCATCGCTGCACCCCTCCATGCGGCAAGACGGACGCACCGCCACCCCATCGCTGGCTCTGGCCGGCTCGTCGTCTCACGCTCGTCGCGCACCCACGGACGCGCAGGCTGTGTTGCTCATGGCACGTGAACTCCTGCGCTACCGTCCAGTCGACGACCTCTACGACGACTGGCTCGACCGCATCGCCGAGCTCGTCAGTGCCGCTGGGGGCTCTCCTGCACCGTCCCTTTTGCTACCTCGACCACCACCAGCGGTGGGCGACGTCACCCGTGGAGCGCCTCCACCACCTCCGCATAAAGACGCTGCCCTTGCACCAAGACACGCGGTCCCGCGGCGTGACCCTCCACGTCGGGCGCCCGCGCACGAAGAAGGAAGCTGCCAAGAAGTCCCTCGGGCGCAAGAAAATGCTCCTGTGCTCCTAGCGCCACAGCGCCAAGACCACGTGCCGCTTGCCGCGGCGGCGCATGGGTATCAAGACTAGGCTCTGCCTCCCCGACGGGCTCCGGTGACCACAGCAGGTTGCTGTGCCTTCACTCCCGAGCTGCGCAGCGTTATCTGGCCCGGCAAGTTCAAGCCGGACCTGCCTCCGCGCTACGACGGCACCCCCCCAACCTCGCAGAGTTCCTGCAGCTCTATGAGCTAAGCATTGAGGCGGCCAACATTGACGAGAAGGTCATGGCGAATTTTCCCTATGGCCCTCAAGGATGGCGCGTGCTCATGGCTCCTGAACCAGCCCGCGGGATCGATCTTCTCCTGGGGCGAGATGCACGAGCATTTCGTTGCCAACTTCCAGGGCACTCGCGACCGCCCGCCAGCCGCAGGTGACTTACGGTGCATCAAGCAACCGCCAGGGGAAACCCTGCAGAAGTACATCCAGTGCTTCAGCAGCGTTCGCATCAAGATCCCTAAGGTGACGGACGAGGCCATCATCTCTGCGTTTTCCGATGGCGTTCGCGATGTCAAGATGAAGGAAGAGCTCGCCATCCATGAGGAGCTGTGCACGACCCTGGAGATGTATAACATGGCGACCAAGTGCGCGAGAGCCGGGGAAGGGCGCGGTTCCCTCCTCGAGCTCCCCGCTGCCTACCAGGAGGACAAGAAGGCCAAGATCAAGGACATGAAATGCAAGGGGGCTGCCGTGCTTGCGGCAGAGCCAGAGATGAAGCGCGGCCGCGAGCACCCCGAGTCGCCCAAGGCCAACCGCCCGTTCTATGCCTCACAACGTCCACAGCCACAACACCAGCGACAGTCAGGAGCTCAGGGTCATCCGCGATGGGCGTTTCGATCGACGCCCCGAGCGCAAAAACCGGGGCTACGGCCGAGTAGGAGGACGAAGTGGGGGACGCTGGAACGACCACGGCCCCGGCCAGGAGTGGCGTGATAGTCCTCGGGAGGAACGCTGGCTCGAAGCCACGCGCCCGCTCAGGCGGTCCAAGTGCGCCATCACCTTCAGCTCATCAGACCAGCTCAAGTGCGTGGCAACAGCCGGCGCCCTCCCGATGCTCTGCTCACCCGTCATCAGCAACGTCCAAGTCACCAAGACCCTCATCGACGGTGGCGCAGGGCTCAATATCCTGTCCGTCGAGACGTTCGACAGCCTTCAAGTGCCATATGATCCGCTGCAGCCTACCAAGCCCTTCTCAGGAGTATCCGATGGCTCCACCACCCCGATAGGGCAGGTCCGCCTTCCGGTCACCTTTGGCCAGTGCCACAACTACTGCACTGAGCTCATTGACTTCGACATCGCCCACATCCGCCTGCCGTACAATGCCATCCTTGGGTACCCAGCCTTGCCCAAGTTTATGGCAGTGACCCACCACGGCTTCAACGTCCTCAAGATGCGAGGGAGCGGCGGCATCATCACGGTTCCATGTGAAGAAAGGGATGTGGTGTGCTCCCTCGAGCGCGCCTACCAGGCTGCAGCAGTCGAAGACCCCGACAACGAAGGCACCACATACCCTCCTGAGGCCATCCCCAAGAAGAAGAAGCAGCTACTCCACCCAGTGCCTAAGGAGAGCGGTGTCTCCAGCGGCACAACCTCAGGACCTGCGCCCGCAGCTGGGGTGCCTCCCTCCCTCGTATAGGAAGGCGCACCCGGTGCCCTCCTCAGGATGGGCTCGGGGGCTCTCTTCTGGAGGGCCTCAGACCTAGCCAACGCCATGAGGGAGGCGCTTGGGAACTACGTGGAAGCGTGCTTCGCTGCATGCCTCCCTCTAGAGGGCACGAGGCGTGGAGTGCCTAGTGCTCGGGAGTTCATCACCAAGGCGATCCAGGAGGTTCAAGAAGCAAGGACCATACGCGGCGACCGCCGCCCACCACCTGGCGCAGCTCCCCATCCCGGCGAGGACGGTGGGCTGCGCGTCTACATCGACATCCCAGGGCTCAACAGGGCCGCGTCTCAGGGACGTTTCTGGCTTTCACGCGTTGGACGGTGCGAGGGTCCACCTCACAGCTATGTTCGCATGCCATTCGGCTTGCCGAACGTGACTGTCACCTACCAGCGCCATCTGCGGAGCATCCTGGCGGCTCAGGATGCTAGGCATCACGCCGTCCTGGAGGAGATCGCGCCGGTTCTCCAGGAGCCACCAGGGCCCGCAGAGCCTCCTGAGGCTCAGGACCCTGGCGGCTCGTGAGGAACGACCCTTCGGCATGCATCTTCGGCTACTCCAACATCACTCCAGCAGTGTTATCAAGTGACTCTTTCCAGTTCATTCAATTGGGGCGCCCCTCGGGCAGCATTATCCCCAAGTCGCACGGGTCTGTCCCTGCGACGGGTATCCTTTTGCATCTTTAGCTTACTCTGCTGGGAGCGCCCCTCGGGCTGCATCTTCCCCAGGCCACTCGGGTCCATCCCAGTGGCATGTATCGTTCTTGCATCTATCTAAGCTAACCGGCCTCTTTGCTTCCGTCATTCCATGGTTATCACCGACTTATCTGGTACTTTGATACCCCAGCCGCCACCGCCCTCGTTACCACGGGAGCCGCGCACCGGTTGTCTTTCTTCAGGATTCATCGCATGAGTAGGCTTGGCACGGCGTCTGTGCTCGGGTCCGTCCCTGCAGCGTCGATAAACCCAACGACTGAGCTCTGTCTGGTGGGCCGGCCCCGTTCACATCACCTCCTGGGGTCGTTGGTGTCTGGCCTTATCATGGGATCGCCTCAGGAAATTCGTCCAGCGCAGGTTGCCTAACCATCTTGCAGGACCACTAAAGCTACCAAGAACCCAGACCAGGCGCAACCCGCCTTGAGGTAGGGCCACGTGAGTCCCGCGCTGGCTCATGGGTGCCCAGACACACCTCGTCTAGCCCTGCCGTGCAAGCCACGTGTTAGGGCGGGGCTGTACACGCCCCGGGGGCTCCACTCAGAGGGACCCTCACCCAAGCACCAGTGGAAGCACCATGCTCCGCGCTGGCAGCCCACACGGTAGAGGAGCGGCTATGCCCGTGCAAGTGTGGAAGCACTACGCTCCGCGCTGGTGATAAACAACTGAGGGCGGCCCCATGGCTGTACCAACCTCAGGGAGCCACCCGGCTCAGTGTCCAGCCTCACCGCAACGCTTTCCCCTCAGGAGATTCGCGCGAGGGGGCTGGGCATGGGGGCTATGCTCAGGCCTTGCCTAGCGTACGCCGCCCTGCGGACCTGGTCGTCGCGCACCACTCCCGAACGGGACCTCGGCGAGGACAGGTATGAAGGTCTGTTTGAGCGTCAAGGGGGACTCCTGAGCATCACGACTCAGGAACCTAACTGGCCACGTAGCCCCTCACCCCTTGCTCCGTCCTGGTGATCTGGATGGCCCAACGGCGGCTAAGGTATGCGCGGGTCGGGCCCTGCCGACGTAGAACCCTAAGGCCTACTTTAGCATTTCCTTCCCACACGCCGTTTGCGCGTCAAGGGGGACTCAGGAGCCTAACTGGCCACATAGCCCCTCACCCCTTGGTCCGTCCTGGTGATCCGGACGGCCCAACGGCGGCTGAGGTATGCGCGGGGTTGGGCCCTGCCGACGTAGAACATCAAGCAAACGGGAAGGAAATCGCGGAAGCTAAATAAATTATTACACAGCATATTGTCCCCCAAACATCAAGTAGAGTTTTAACGCCTCCACGAGGCACGTCTCATGTCACAGGAAAGCTCGCAGGAAAGTAAAGCGAGAAGGAGCGCCGTTCTTCATCAGCAAGCCTTTTCTTCAGCCTTGGGCACCGTCATCAGGGAGCGCCTTCCCGCCGGCAGCGTCACCATCGGCCGTGTCGTTGGCCTTGGTCGCAGGATCGGTGGGGCTATCGGTTGGAGGTGCAGGCTCGAGGGCGAGGAACTTCTTCAGCAGGGCTTCCACCTGGCCCTCCACGGCTGCGGTAGCAGCTGCACAGTGCTCCTCCTCCACGGGCTCGAGCAGCTCGCCGAGGTCGGTGTCGGGGTTGCGAAGATGCAGGTGACTGAAGACGCACGTCAGAGCCGAAGGAGAAAGCGCGCGGGCTTCCCCCTCCACCATGGGGCCGATCTCGTCGATGACACCCTCGAGCGCCACGACAAGATAAGGAAGCAGCTGGGCGGGGCCTTCATCGTCCGTCGCCAACGGCTTCTCCAAGCCCTTCTCGTAGAGTGCCCACAGTGCCTCGCGGTATCTCTCCTCAAGGGACTTGAAGGCCGCGCGATCCTCTACCAGAACCTTCACTTTGGCTTCCAGCTGGGCCTTCTCTGCCTCCACATCCTGCAGCAGCTTCTCCAGGCGGCTGTGCTCTGTGGCCTGCGCCCTTGCCAGCTGCTCCAACTCGGCGTCACAACTGGTGACGGCATCTTCTCGGGCCTTCATCTTCTCCTCCTCCGCCTTGCGACTGCGAGCCTCGGCCACGTGCTCGTTGCGCATGGTCTCCAGCTTGGCCTCCATCGACCGGCAGCACCCCTTGGCAGCTTCGGCATCCTTCAGCGCCACCTCACAGGCAGCCGCGGCTTGGTCGGCGGCCCGCTTGTCCTCTTCGGAAGCTGCCACGGCCTGGCCCAACGCTGCCCTGACGGACGCATGGGAATGCAGACAACCCGAGATCAGCTCCAGGCGCCCCGCCACCAGGCGGCGGTCGGTGCCTTGAAGGTCACCCCGAAGCCGCGTCAGTGCAGAAATGGCCTCCTCCAGCGCGTCGGGCGAAGCAGAAGGATCGCGAGCCAGCGGTTTGGCCGGAGGAGGAGCCTGCGCCGTCGCCAAGACTGTCGGCGTTCTGGGAACTGGGGTCCCATGACTTGCCTACCTGCGGCCCACGGCGTGGTTGTGCTAGCAGGCCTGTACGACCCATCTTCATCAACAAGGCATTCAAGACCCTCGCGAGGTGGACGACGCAAGAGCTCCTCAGGAGCGGCCTCGCCAGGCAGGCTCGCGAGGGGCGGAGAGATCAAGGCAAGGCAAACCTCGCGAGGTTCTCGTGACGTGAGCCATGACGATCAAGATCAGGCGGGCGCCAGCGCGCAGTGTCCTTCTTTCCTCTTTGGTGCTAAGGACGCAAGCGCAGGCGCGGAGTACCGAGGCATCAAGCAAAGGTTTCCATATCCGTGCAACGAGACCAAGACCAGCGGGACGGCAAGACGGAGGTCACCATGGAGCCCAAGGCGGCGTCACCACCAGAGCCTTTGGCAGTCCAAGACCGCTTTTGTCAGGATAAGCTGTACTAGCTGTCCCCTTTCAAATTGGCCGTTGTTGGCTCCCTTCCTGCTCAATGTTTGGGGAGAGGACCAGGGCCTATATAAGTAGGACTAGCCACCACCGTGGGAGGCGGCTGGATCTCATCTTGAGTAATCCTCACCCACACAAGTTCGCCAAGCACAAGAACACCTCATCCTTAGGAGGCTGTTCTTCCCCCTTTGTACTGTTCATCACCAACCCAAGAGGCAATCCACCACCACCACACTAGAGTAGGGTATTACACCACAACGGTGGCCCAAACCAGTATAAATATCTTGTGTCTCTTGTGTTGTGAATTCGTTGAGTTTGTCCGCGAGATCTTAGCAAGCTAGGGCGTTGATCGGTAGGGAAAGAACTTCGCGCACACCCCAGAGTTCGAACCTTATGGGTTTTGCCGGAACCCGTGATCCGACATTTGGCGTGCCAGGTAGGGGTGCACCGGAGCCTCTTCCCCACCAGTCGATCCGCCGACGCCCCGCGGTTCCGATGTCCGGTGACCCGAGGGCTGACGCCGACCGCTGGGCAGCCTGGCCCGCCCGGGCGGCGCCGCCTGCCCAGGAAGACCTCAACCCCGCGCTCCAGGCAGCACGGGCGTCACCGAACGCTGCTGGGCGCGGGCGGTGCGGCCAGGCGCCGTCCACCCTTACTCCATGACAAGCGCGAGCCGCTGCAAGGGCCGCAAGCCACGCCGCGGCAACGGCGCCACACACCCGGCGGGAGCAGGCGAACATGCGGGCTGCCCTCACAGTGGCGAGGGAGCTGCTGCGGTGCCGACTGATGGAGAGCGGCCGGGATGCGCTGCTGGAACGTGTCGCCGAGCTGCTGGACCGCCTGGACATGGCGGCCATGGGAGCGTCGCCCTTCTGCTATCAGCACACGCGTCAAGCGGCGGCTGGGTCCCAAGGCGGGCCACGCCGCGCCCGAGTGCCCCCGGGTGCGCCCGGGGGCCTCATCGACGTCAACATGACCCACGATGGAGCACGCCCTGCCGCGCCTGCACCACCCTAGATGGGTGCGGGCACAAGCGTTGCCGCGTACGGCCCCATCGGAGCACCGCCCTGCCACCCTCAGGAGGGCGTGACCAGCCGAGCAACATGGAGCGTGGGGCACTTCGGCGAGGTCTTCGGGGCAGTGGCCTCGGAGGCCTACGTGCCCCGCATGATGGACCAGGAGTACACGACGGAGGACGACCCCGGCTCGTTTCTCGGACCAGGATGGGAGGAGGAGGCATTAGGAGCTGAAGCCTTCCAGGAGCCGCCAGAGAGCCCCACCAGCCGCGCCATCGACAACAGATACAGGGTACCACTAATCCCTCAGCGACAAGCTTACGCTAACCATGAGTCACAGGTCAACCAGGTCACGGCGTCGAGCGATGGTTCTGGCACGGCGATGCCCGCCCCATCAGGAGAGACCCACTAGGGGCTGCGTTGGAGGAGCCAGGAGCAAGGCCCCTCCCCGCGCCGCACGGAGCAAGGCGTTACCCGGAGGTAGGCCCTCTGCCGAGGAGGCACCGGCGAGCCCTACCCCGGCAGAGGACCCGTGATCGCGAGGGCGCCGCTGGCATCCCCTCTGCCCCTTTGGTGCCGTCCTGGTCTCTGGTCGTCCCAACGGTGGTAGAGGGTGGCGCAAGGTGGGGCCCTCGTCTGGCGATATGAAGTAAGGCTCACGCCTAGGAAGATCGCCGCCCGTGACACTCTCACGTAATAATGAGTGGGGCTTTACACGCCCCGGAGTCTCCGGAGAGCCGCCCTCGGGCCTCGGGGGCTACCTCCCACGTCCTAGTGGCAGCACTTAGCTCCACGCTGGTGAGAAGACTCGAAGACAAGAAGACTAGACTAGGTGCCGGACGCGGCCATTTGCTTTGGATCCCTTTTCTGTAGCCTCGCCTTCTAGATTTGGATTTAAGCCGAAGTTGAATTTTTATCTATGCGCGCGGGGGGTGCCTTTTCTCGTTCAAGCAATTTCTTGCTATCTGGTTCTTTCCCTATTCTGAAGCTCGCACTCGCTGCCTCCCCCTCGCGGGCCCCTCGTGAGCGGGGCTGGGCGCGGCACACGCACCGCGCACGCCGGTCGGCACTTGACCCTCGCTAGGCCCTCTCGGGCGGATCGGCAGACCCTTCAGGAGCTCCGCGGGAACTCACAACCTTACAATCCAGTTCAGGGCCCGCCTTAGCTAAGGTAAGCCACAACAGCAAAACTTGCCACCAGACTCATGGATCCACAAAGGCGCACACTCGGCTTAGCATAGAAGAGTAAAAATTGCGATTTGTTTACATGAGGGGGTCCCCCTCTCAAAATGCTCTCACAATCTTTAGGGGCCACGCCAAGTTTTTTGCATACAGGGTAAAACAGTAAGGGAACATGGGATTAGCTAGATATGTCACTCGCCGCGTCTTCCAGGTCATCTTCAGATGCACCGCTGGCGTCGCTGTCGCCATCGCTGGCATCGCCTCCACCTTTGCCAGCCCTGGCATCGCCGCCGTCAACCATGTCTCCTTCGTCGGCTGCGACTACCACTGCGTCGTCCTCAGAAGCGAAGGCCCTAACCAGCTCATCCACGTTGTCCTCCACCCACCGCACCAGGTCTCTCCGGATGGCCGCAGGTATGGGGGCAATGGCGGCGTCGAAGTCGAAGTCGGGGAAGCTGTTCCGAAGATGGCTGAAGACGCGGGAGAACGCGCGCCAGAGTAGGCCCCGGCTCCTCTCTTCCACGAGCTGGCGAGCCCTATCGGATCGAGCTTCAAGACGCGTCACCATGTCAGAGAAGAAGCGAAGATGGCTGGCGTAGTCATCCGTATGGGGATGAGGGGCATTCTCATCGCAGATGTGGCCCAGCACGGTGTTAGCCCTGTTCTTGAGGACCTGGAGCATGGGGGCATGCTCGCGCTCCAATGTCCGCCGCTGAAGCACTTCCTCCCTGTTCTGCCGCGCAACAGCCTCGGCGTCGTCAACCCATTTCTGAAGAGAGAGCAGCTCGGCGCGGGCGGAGGCCAAGTCCACCTGCGCCGTGACCAGGGCGGCCGCTGTGGCCTCCTCGCACCTCTCTACCTTAGCTAGCCCGGGCCTAAGGGCAGCGGCCCTACATGCAGCCTCCGTCTCCGCAAGCTGCAGCTTCAGACCATGCCAACCCTCAAGACCCGCACGAACCTCGGCCACCCGGCAATCGACCTCCTCCTGAGCATTGGCCTCGCGTGCACCAACGGCATCTTCTGCTTGGGCAACCTGACGCTCCCTCGTCTCCAACCGCTCAAGCTCGAGGCTACGCTCCACGGCTTCCAGAGCCAACGCCTCCTCGCGCCTCCGGACCTCTTCTTCCTCGGCGGGCGTCCCCCTCAGTGGTGCAAGGGCGGCTTTGCGCGCCTCCACCTGCTGCTCCAGGGATGCACTCCAAGCCTGGAGCTCCCACGCTCGCTTCTCCACAGCTTCGCGACAGCGGTGAGCCTCGCGAGCCTCCTCCAAAGCTCGAGAGCAAGCCTCACGAGAAACCTTGAGGGACGCCTCGGCCTTCGCAATGTCAAGATCGCACTGGTGGCGGCTGAGATTGATAGCCACCCTCAGCTTACGCCAATCCTCCGCCAGCCGAAGACCCTCAACCTTGAGGCGCGCATCGACGCCCGCGAGTTCACCACCAAGCCGGTTCATCGCGTTCATCGCCTCCTGGAAGAGCTCGTGGTGAACGATGCTTCGTTCGTGCTCAAACTCAAGCGCACGGCCCACCTCGTCCTCCGCCATGGGGCTGCAGGCGGGACGTGAAGTGACACACCACCTCTCAGCAGTGGGCTGGGGGCTGGTGCTGCCCCAGGCGCCAGCCAGGCCTCGCGAGGGGCCTTAGCCGGTTGGGGCCTGCTGCTTGAAGAGGAGCCAAAGACCGAAGCCAACCAGCTGCTGTCCATGACCAGACGAGGGGCCCTGGGCACGCCCGCCAAGCTCCAAGCCAGGCCGTGGAGGAAGGACGATGAGACCGTAGATTCAAAGCGCCGTGGAGGCAAGCGCGCCTCTCTAACCGACCCTGCTCTAGGGATAACATGCAGGCTCGGGTTGCTCAAGGCCAGCGGGGAGTCGAGGAAAGAGGAGGCTGCTCCTCAGGAGAAGCAACGGCCTTGGCGGAAGGGACACTGAAGGACCACCGTCAGGAAGGAAAGCAGCACTCAAGAAGTCACTAAGGTACAGTACTTACTCGTCGACGGCGATGTAGTTCCTTCGCTTCAATGGCCCGAATATACCGCTGCTGCTCGGGGATCCTTTCCTCTTGCGGAGCTCCTTGAAGTCCACGCAAAGCCGGCCGAAGCGCTGGACGTGGCGGCCGGCACGGGGAGCGACCGGAGAAGCGCGCGAAGGGACAGCTTCAGGGGTGCCGGGCTACGGAGAGCAGTCGGTTGCCGTCTCACCGTGACCTCCCAAGACCTCCGGAGCTTCAGCCTTGGGAGCCGCGTGCTGCATCGTCTCAGCGACTGACACCCCAGGGGAAGGATCGTGAGTTCCTGAGGACGACGCTCCAGGAGCCCCAGACGACATCTGCACCTCAGCACTCGGGCCGCTAGCCTCCGGCGGTGGTCGCCCCCCTGCATCCACCTGCGGGGCGAGCTCGGCGCCAGCGACGGAGAAGGGAACCACGTTGACAGGGTTCTCGCGGGGCCCACCAGGCCATCAGGGCGCAACCCCCACTCATCAAAGGATGGCATGTGCTCTACAAATTCTTCCTTGTTCGTGCAATGGTACAGCAGACAGCTCTTCCCAGGCATGTCATCCGGCGAAGGGACACCCGTCAGGACCTCGAGCACTGTTCGCCGCATCTCGAGAGGGAGCCCGGACTCCTGAAGCCACATATGGTCCTGACTGCTGAGCAAAGCCCACATCGGACGAGAATGGTGCTGAAGCGGAGCACCTCGGCGCCTGATGAACTCCGTCACCACCATGGGCGCAGTCACGCCGCGGTCCTTCAACCTCCTCAGCCTGAGCCAGACGAGGACAAGACAGGAGCTCGCGAGCCTCTCGTGGCCCCAACCGGAGTTGGGAACGGCAGGTGCTGACGGAGAATGGAGCAGAGGGCTGAGCGCCCCGGCATCGACAAATACCCACCGTGTCCAAAACTTGCTCGTGGATGGAGGAAGCTCGAAGTCGATCCCTGCGCCTGCCGTCGCAGCCACAGTCTGGAAGCTCACGCACCCCAAGCTTTGCCGAGGATCGATCAGGTGCAACGAGAAGAAGGGCCACGGAAGGGGCAATGCCCACCATGGCCTCACACACAAAGGCGAAGACGGCAAGGAGGGTCATGGATTGGGGGTCAAGATGCAGCAACTGGATCTGATAGTGTTCCAGCACTGCTTGAAGAAGGCGGAGAAAGGGGGGACCAGGCCAGCCCCAAGAGCATCGATGAAGATTGGGACCTTGGTGGCTGCCCGGTCGAAACGAGCACGAGACGCAGGCCAAGCCGCCGTCTTCCCCCACTCATTGAAACTGGTGGCGAGCATGGGGCGCACCTTGCCCATGGCCTCATCATTGAGCACCAGCGATTGGCCAACCGCGGGCTCGATAGCCGAAGCTGCACCGGCAGAAGATAGAGGCTTCTTCCCCTTGTCAGCTTGTTTCGGCACCATGGCGATGGAGCGGGCAGAGCACGGGCCAGATTGGGAGGCGGAGCAGAGTCTCGGGCAAGCAGAGGAATTGGGGAAGTATGGAGCGGGCGATGGAAGAATAACTGTGTAGGTTGTGGGGGCCGCATAGCCAGGCGGATTCCAAGGCAACATGGGGAAGCGGAGACGCCCACGTCCAATCAACCGCCACGCGTCGACCTAGGCCGCAGACTGTTGGGGGCCCGCGGCGCTCCGTACTTGACTTTTGGCTTCGCCTCGAAGCAAAGCCCGAGCGCACCTTGGGCCCGGGGGCTACTGTCGGCGTTCTGGGAACGGGGGTCCCCAGACTTGCCTGCCTGTGGCCCATGGTGTGGCTATGCTAGCAGGCCTGTATGGC
This sequence comes from Aegilops tauschii subsp. strangulata, assembly GCF_002575655.3. Lineage (NCBI taxonomy): Eukaryota > Viridiplantae > Streptophyta > Magnoliopsida > Poales > Poaceae > Aegilops > Aegilops tauschii. The sequence goes on along the minus strand of NC_053038.3, from coordinate 377,752,128 downwards.
TCATCTTCATCAACAAGGCATTCAAGACCCTCGCGAGGGGCCAAGCCTCACGAGGTGGACGACGCAAGACCTCCTCAGGAGCGGCCTCGCCAGGCAGGCTCGCGAGGGGCGGAGAGATCAAGGCAAGGCAAACCTCAGGAGGTTCTCGTGACGTGAGCCATGACGATCAAGATCAGGCGGGCGCCAGGCAGGCGCCAGCGCACGTAGTGTCCTTGTTTCCTCTTTGGTGCTAAGGAGGCAAGCGCAGGCGCGGAGTACCGAGGCATCAAGCAAAGGTTTCCATATCCGTGCACTGAGACTAAGACCAGCGGGACGGCAAGACGGAGGTCACCATGGAGCCCAAGGCGACGTCACCACCAGAGCCTTTGGCAAGCGAAGACCGCTTTTGTCTGGATAAGCTGTACTAGCTGTCCCCTTTCAAATTGGATGTCGTTGGCTCCCTTCCCTCTCAATGTTTGGGGAGAGGACCAGTGCCTATATAAGTAGTACTAGCCACCACCGTGGGAGGCGGCTGGATCTCATCTTGAGTAATCCTCACCCACACAAGTTCGCCAAGCACAAGAACACCTCATCCTCAGGAGGCTGTTCTTCCCCCTTTGTACTGTTCATCATCAGCCCAAGAGGCAATCCACCACCACCACACTGGAGTAGGGTATTACACCACAACGGTGGCCCGAACCAGTATAAATCTTGTGTCTCTTGTGTTGTGAATTCGTTGAGTTCATCCGCGAGATCTTAGCAAGCTAGGGCGTGGATCGGTAGGGAAAGAACTTCGCGCGCACCCCAGAGTTCGAACCTTAAGGGTTTTGCCAGAACCCAAGATCCCACAAAGACCCGCGAGCTGATGACGGCAGGAAGAGAAACTGGGGGCTCCTGAACCTTGGCAGCATCGACGGGCGAGCTGGGGATGGGCGCCTCCGGCGCCGGCTTGGCCGAGGAGATCGCCTTCTCCTGAGGATGGGCCACTGGGTCTCGCGAGGATGATTGAGCGGGAGAAGAGTGGGTGCCTTCATCGCCCTTCTGCGCCGGAGGGGGTGCGGCCAGGCCAGGCTGCTGGGCTCTCGAGGATGTGGCCGCCCCCTCTCTCTTCTTCTTCGCCGACAGCTTCGGCCTGACAATGCAAGAGGAGAACATCAGGAAGCAGCAACGGAAGCGGGAGCAAGAACAAAGTCAGGGCAAGGTGCTTACTGGTCCACGGCGGCGTAGTCCTGTGGCCTCTTCAGGAGCGCGGAGCCCAAGGGCCTCGCGGCCTGGGGCGCTAGTACGCGGGCTCCAGGAGCAGATGAAGAAGCAGTAGCCGACCCAGTGGCAGCACCAGACGGCGCCAGGGCAGTAGCATCACCCCGGGAGACCAGTGTTGAGCTGCTCTTCGTCGGGACCCCAGTCGGCGACTTCTTCGAGGGCATAACCTTGGACCTTGTGGTGACCCCAGTAGGGGGCAAGACCTCCCTCGCCGGGTGGTCGCTGGCATCATCATCGTCAGGCAGGGCGCGGAGGAGATCGGCCTTGCGCAGAGGGGAGGTCTCCCCGATCCCCTCCGGGGTCGCCTCCGAGTCCTGATCCTCCTCCCCGTTGGAGTCATCGGAGGACACCATCACCGGAGCAGTCACCACCAGGGCCTCAGAGGGCGCCGGCGGCATGAGCCAACGCCCATCAAAGACAGGCATGGCGGCGGCAACCTTCGCTCCGTTGGGGCGGCGGTACAGAGGAACAAATGTGTCCGGAGGGTACCCCTGGTCGTCCCCGACCAGGAAGCGGAGAGCCGTGCCCAGTTCCTCATCAGACAAGGCCTCCAGACGCAGGCGGAGGTCGTCATCCTCGTTTATGAGTTTCCACAAGGGGCGCGAGCGCGCCTGGAGCCGAGCCATGTGCTGCGACAGGAATTCCTTGACGATCATGGCCCCCGTCAGCTTCACTGCATTTGGGTCATCACGCTTCAGATCGGCAGTCATCTTCTCCAGCACACGCTCCGCCCGGGGGTCGGTGAGCTTCGCGCGGAACCACCCGTCGTGAGACATGGGCATCTCCATCGGCACCACTAGCCGGGGGTGGGAGCACTTGGCATCCATCAGGACCCACTTGCTCTTGAAGCCCTCGGACTTCTTCCCGGCCTTCGAGATCGCGTTGCTCTTGTTGGCCGTAACGAAGTTGGCGCACCCCGAGCAATGGCCGTCCTTGATCCGGAGATAGAAGAAGTGGCGCAGCAGCGCCACGGACGGCATCACCCCGACGTATGCCTCAAAATAGAAGGCGAAGATCGACAGAAGGAGGACAGAGTTGGGATGAAGATGGAGGGCATGCAGCTTGTAATGGCTGAGGACGGAGTAGAAGAAATCAGAGAAGGGGGGAACCAACCCCGCGACATCGCTGCTCATGAAGAAGGGATAGAAGGTGCTGCCTGACGCCTCCGGCTCGGCGGAGCCAACCCGGAGCGCGGTCTTCCTCTTCTCGTCGCTGCCCTCTGTCGTCATCAGGAGCGTGGCGGCGAGGTTCTTCTCCGAGACGCTAGGCGCGTTGAGTGTCGGCTCGTACCAGGAGGGCTGAAGGGTGGCCTTTGCCTTGCTGGGCGCCATCGATGGGAGACTCGGTGGAGGATTGGTGCAGATCTGGAGGCTTGGGAGCAAGTAGCAAGAAAGGGGATCTGGAGCAAGGCGAAGGCAAGCAATGAAGACACTGCGGCACGCACCAGCCTTTTGTTAGTCGGGCGGTTGCCGAGGCAGCATGGGGAAGCGGAGACGCCCACGTCCCATCAGCCGCCACGCGTCAATCAAGGCCGCAGGCTATTGGGGCCCATGGCGCTCCGCACTTGACTCTTGGCTTCGCCTCAAAGCCAAGTCCGAGCACGCCTTGGGCCCGGGGGCTACTGTCGACATCCTGGGAATGGGGGTACCCAGACTTTCCTGCCTGCGGCCCAGGGCGTGGCTCATCCAGCGGCCTGGTACGACCCATCTTCATCAACAACCACTCAAGACCCTCACGAGGGGCCAAGCCTCGCGAGGCGGACGATGCAAGACCTCCTCAGGGGCGGCCTCCCTAGGCTGGCTCCCGAGGAGCGGAGAGATCTATGCAAGGGGCACCTCGCGAGGTTCGCATGACGTGATCCATGACGACCAAGGCCAGGCGGGTGCTAGCGGGTGCAGAGTACTCGCTGCCTCTTTGGTGCTAAAGGGGCAAGCGCGGACGAGGAGTCCCGAGGCATCAGGAAAAGGTTTACATATCGGTGCAACGAGACCAAGACCAGCAGGACGACAGGACGAAGGTCACCGTGGAGCCCACGAAGGCGTCATCACCAGAGGCTTTGGCAGGCAAAGACCACCTTTTGTCAGGATAACTTGTAGTAGTTGTCGCCCTTCAAATTGGCCGTTGTGGGATCCCTTCCCGCCTGATATTTGGGAAGAGGACCCAGGCCTCTATAAGTAGGGCTAGCCACCACCATAGTGAGGGACGGATCATTCAGACCATCCTCGGCGCACAAGCTCACCAAGCTCAAGAACACCCCTCCTCAGGAGGCTGTTCATACCTTGTATTGTTCATCCTCAGCCTACAAGGCAATCCACCACACCACACTGGAGTAGGGTCTTACACCACAACGGTGGACCGAACCAGTATAAACCCTCGTGTCTCTTGTTCTTTGGGTTCGTCGAGCTAGGCCTTGAGATCGTTGCGAGAGAGAGAGAGAGAGAGAGAGATCTTCATCTACACCCCAGTGTTCGAACCTCAAGGGTTTGCCGGAACCCACAATGCGACAGTTCTTAATTAAAAAGAACCAAATTGTGGATTGTCCAGACGCCGAAGACCTCGCGGCCTTTAAACACAGTGTCCGAGACGAGTGGCTCGCCCGACACCTCGGCCAAGAAAAGCCAAAGTCCATGGCAGCCCTTACCGCACTTATGACCCACTTTTGCATGGGAGAATATAGTTGGCTAGCTCGTAGAAGCAATAGCACCAGCGACCCTGGCACCTCTGAAGCCAGGGATGGCAATGGCAAGCCACGATGCAACAAGCGCAAGCATCGAAGCAATAATGAAGGCACCGAAGACATGGCGGTCAATGCCGGATTCAGTGGCTCTAAATCCGGTCAATGGAAGAAGCCATTCAAAGGAAACAGAGATGGTCCATCTAGTTTGAACAGAATACTCGATCGGCCTTGCCAGATTCACGGCACCCCGGATAAGCCTGCCAATCATACCAACAGAAACTGTTGGGTTTTTAAACAGGCCGGCAAAATCAACGCCGAACAGAAGGGGAAAGGGCCGCCCAGCAAGGACGACGACGAAGAGCCTCGCCCACCGAACATAGGGGGACCGAAGAAATTTCCCCCCGAGGTCAAAATGGTGAACATGATCTACGTTACTCATATCCCTAAGTGGGAGCGCAAGCGCGCGTTAAGGGACGTTTACGCCATCGAGCCAGTCGCCCCAAAATTTAACCCATGGTCAGCCTGTCCAATCACCTTTGATCGCAGAGACCATCCAACCAGTATCCGTCACGGAGGTTTGACTGCATTGGTCCTTGATCCAATTATTGACGGATTCCACCTCACTCGAGTCCTTATGGATGGCGGTAGCAGTCTCAATCTGCTCTATCAGGACACCGTCCACAAAATGGGCATTGATCCATCAAGAATCAAGCCCACTAAAACCACCTTTAAAGGGGTAATACCCGGCGTAGAGGCCTGTTGCACTACTAGGAAAAGGCTTATTAGTGGCGCACTTGTTTTGGCCATTAATGGCGCACTACAGGTGCGCCACTATCATCACGCCACTAGTAACATATACTAACGGCGCACCCCTGGTGCGCCATTAGTATACCAAACTATAGTGGCGCACCAGGCAGTGCGCCATTAGTAAGTCACATGGTGCGCCATTAGTATGCCTCCCACGGGGCCATATTTACCTTGTGCTCTGGGTTACTAATGGCGCACTAACAGTTAATGCGCCACTAGTATTTTTATAGCAGTGCGCCACTAATGTGCTGTATGGTGTGCCACTAGTATGAATATTAGGAATTTTTTTTCTTTTCTGATATTTGCACAGGTGACAAAATATATTACTGCACAGAATATAGACAGCACAACATATAAACAGTAGATTCATCAAATACAATAGAAGATTAGTCTCCGAATACAGTTCATCATATTAGTCTCCGAATTCAAAAGACCGAACAAAGTTAGAACATTAGAAGTCTCGAGACCGCGAGTAGCGAGTTTGTCGAAAGTAATACTGCATTCGGAGATAATTGAGAGATGTGTCCTCTCTTATCTCCGTGCTACTGCTACTGCTATGCCTAAACATGACTTAGATTGAACTGAGGCAACATGTGGTGCATGTCGAAAGTAATACTAATCCTAACTTGATCAAGTTTGGATTGTACTACTTTCGACATGCACCACATGCATGTTGCCTTCACTTCAATCCAATCCATGTTCATTTCACCCACAGATATATAGTAACTCTTCATGCTCGCATCATGCATCATCATAATAACAAGTCCTACTAATCATCATCATACAACTTCTACTCGTTATTAATAACAAGTCATACGATCATCATCCTGATAGTCATCGAACCAACCCTACTTAATTGTTCTTAGCACATGATCATCAGTATTAGGCAGGACCTAAATACCCTGTTTAAGGTAAAATAGCAAAAAACAATATAGACCCTGACTCTCCATTATGGAGAATGGAGATCATCCTGTCTCCAATTCTTGCGCGGTGCTTCCTTTTGCTTCCAAGAACCTCCTTACGACTGTCCATACATTTTTTCCATTCTCTGATTAGCATGTCTCTACTTCTTTTAGAAATCCGGTATGGACAGTTGAGATTCGTAGGATGACCTGGATATATGTTCAAAACACGAAGGCTGCCATTCTGATACATCAAATGAGGCACACAATCCTCTGGGATTCTCTGTAATAACTTCATAGTTAGCAATGATGTACTAGTTTTAGAAGTATGCAAAAGATGCACGGATGTCGTAATAGTAAAAAATCTTACCAGGGTATCTCCATGGTAGTTACCATAGTTCAACACGTGCACTAGTGGCACGTATTGACAATAATGTTGAGGAGTTTGATTGTAGATATTGTAATTCTCAAGATCAGTACAAAATCCAACCAGATGATTTTTCTCCTGATAAGTTAACTCGGAGCCACCGGTGTAGTGGGTTTTGTCTACCATGTTCCGCACATTGTTTGAACAATCAAAATAAGCTATCAATGGAAATAAGTTGTCAACTATTTTGAAATGAACAATATAAATTAGGTAATAATTAACTATGTTTGAGAAACTCACATAGCGGTAGAACTGGAGGCGTATCAATAAGGACCCAAATGTCCATATTGTCTTGGTCGATGTCAGGATCACCAAGATCCATGGTGACAAGCATATCCTCATCAAAACCATACTTCTTGCAAAATTCTTCCCAATTTTTGCAACCAAATTGGGTTACGTCCCATAATTATACAGATTTACTCCAAAATCCACATCGTGATGAGTCCTTAGGTGAATTTTCTTTGTTTCATAATTTTCATGGTCTACAAAATCCATCCTCTCCAAGACATAGCGTCTTGCATGGCATGGGATAAGCTATACTCGAATTGTAAAAGATGAAAATTACAAGTTGAAATAGTTGAAGCCATGCTTAATTATGAAAAAAAACACTTGTCGTCGTCGCGTACCATTTCAACTTCGAAGGTCTCCTCGAGCTTAATGCTGAAGCGCCGATCAACGTCCAGGTGAGGCATGTCGCACAGACCTCGATCGTCCCCCAGGAGACTTTTGTCGTCCGATGACGGTATTTCCTACGTTCATAATTCAAAACTACATCATCTCTTGCGTCCGTACATCATCGAATATTATCACTAATACACCTCGAATACTATCATACATATAGCATCGGTAGTACAGCTAGAACCGTAGCGCCCGACGGGTATCTAATTAGAAATGGAGGGTGGAAAAATGGAGAAATGGAACTCGTTAAGAGTTGAAAGAAAGGTATCTAATTAGAAACATGGGTGGAGGGTCTTGTAGAGGATAGATAGGTAGCAGAATCCATTCAGATGGAAAGCCTTAATGAGGATGAATCAAGATTTGGATAATTCATGCCTTTAGGTGAATAGGAAGTTACTTCTGCAAATATCTGTTGGGTCCAATAAGATAATCCACAGTGTGGTGAAAACACGCCCTTCGAACTGGTTTGAGCTATTGGTGAATGGAGATGGTCTAAGATTTTCAGTAGTAAGAAGTGAAGTGGTAATTTTGAGAGAAAATGGTTAGGATGAGTGGTTTCTCTTTCCTGTTTAGCTTTACAATAGAATATTGTTAGTCATGCACACTTGTGCATTTTCAGCCAGGCCCAGTGGAGTTGGCCTAAAAACATTTCTTTCTTTAAGCCTGCTACATCCATCTCAAGTATTTATGGTCAAGGGTTAGCAGGGCCATCCAAATAGAATATGTGGTATGGGCTTTTTTAGTAGGTCATCCTACCAGATTAGGGTTTATCGATGACGAGCAACTGACATTAGTAATAACTATGAGTTGATATCACACTTCTATATATATAACACAAGAGGCAGTTGATCCTACTTAATTAAGTACTAAGATACCCCGGCCCATGCATTAGTCGCAGGTACCCCATATGTCCTATTTTTAGCAAAGTCATGCTAAAATTCACGGAAAATTTCAGCATGACCTTTGCTGAAAGTAGGACATATGGAGTACCCGAATTTGCCAGAACGGAAGTTAATCGACATTCCGGCAAACTCAAGGGCTTCTCGGGGTACCTGCAAAATCATTATCCCCGCGTAATAAAGTCGCCAATGGGTCATTTCAGAACATCACAAGTAGAATCATCACAAGTACAGCAGCAGCAGCTGTGAATACAGGCATAACAGCAGCACCAGCAGGTTTATTCTTCTTCTTATTCATAAACACTAATTATTGCCAACATCATCACAAGTTTAATTTTATATATACTAGGTATAAACTGTACATACCAGCCCATCCAAAAACTTTGCTAGCCGTGTGTGTGACAATAATAATAATAATAAAGAGATAAAAGAAAAAGCCAAAGTCAGTCAGCCGTGTGTACATCTTTCCCATCCTTTTCTTCCCTCAAAAAACTTTCCCGACCCAATCAACCTGCTGCGTGGGCGCCGACCTCCCACAACATACAACCATTCAGGATTCTCTAAAAAAACTAAAAATCCAGCGATGCTATGTATGATCGTGGTTTACTGAAGCAGAACCCACCCAGGTGCTGAACATATATGAGATGCTTGTCTCAACAAATAAATCCGAAGGATCATCTTTTATTTCGTTCTTGGTAAGCACACCAAAGATCTAACAAAATGTTCTGACAATATATCATACATCTTGTAGCTTCGCATAATACTCTAAAGCTAGAGTTAAATTTTTTTGAAGATAAACAACAACCAGTGTAACATTTCAGAGTACTCTAATCTGAAGACACACTGATCCTTCCACTGTCTGCCCAAATATGAGCTGAAAAGAGTTTTCTGTTTAAGAACTTCGATGCGTTTTGTTTCAGTTTCGGCTAGGAGAGACTATAACAGAGTAGCAGATGCCTTAGAAAATTAAGTGTGTTCACTCGGTGTAAATGATGGTGTTAATGTAGACAGCGTAGCAATCCCTTAGTACTTGGAACTAGTGGCGAGCAGAGTGAGCTTGGACTAGTATGTAACTTATGCAACTCTGCACTTTTCTCTCAAAAGAACACATTCCAGCCATTCAGATGCTCACCGTGGAGGAGTGGAGGACTGGATGATCTGCAGCTTCGGGACGAAGGCGCCGTGGGCCGCCGGTGCAGAGGGGCTCGATCTGCTGCTTCGGGGGCTTCTGGAGGAGGCGGACCCGTGCTCGGTGAAGCCTGCTCAGGGAGGAAACGCACGATTCGTGGCGATGACGGCAGTGGCTTGCGGTCCAGTGGAGGGTGGTGGATGGTTGGGAGGAGGGGGAGGGGGCGGTGCCGGTGGATGGTTGGTTGGGGGCAGCGGCGGTGGTGGTGGATGCTTGGGAGCGGCGGCGGCGGTGGATGCTCGGGGGTGGCGGCGGCTTGCGGTGGTGAGGGGTGGAAGAGCTATGGTGGTGATGGGTGGAGGAGCGCTGGAGGTGGGGGCGGGGCGCGCTGGAAAGGGGTTGTCGGCGGCGAGGGGGAAAGGGATCTGGCGCGTGGGGGCGAGGGGGCTAGGGATTTGATCTGGCACGGGGGGCGAGGGGGAAAGGGATAGCAATGGCGCACCTCCCAGGGGTGCGCCATAAGTACATCCATAGCAATGGTGCACCACCATGGGGTGCGCCATAAGTAACTTTTTTTATTGATAACAATGGCGCACCCTCTCCTGGTGCGCCATTAGTAACTTTTTTATTATTTTTTATTGATAAAAATTATTACACTATATAGAGGAGAGGAGTAGAGGAGGGAGGGAGGGAGGGAGCATTTACATTCGTTGACGAGGCGGTGGTTGGCGTCGCATCGGAGATGTAGACCGTAGAAGGAGGAGGACGCCGGTCGTGGTCGTGGTCGTGGGCCGGCCTCGTCGCATCGGCATTCGTTGTCAGCCGTCGATGGACTGCGAGTAGCCCCGCCAAAGTATCCACCTCCGGGCTCCGGCTTCCTCGTCACGGCGGCGGAACGAGGTGCAGCTGCCGGTGGGGTGGGGTGGGGCGGCTGCGGCGAATGGGATTGGGGCGCGACGTGACCTAGCCTAACCTAGGTTGGAGCGGGGGAGGGTGCGGGGGGTCGTCGGCGGCGGTGGACCGGGGGAGGGTGCGGGGGGTCATCGGCGGCGAGGGGGATCTGGCGAGGGGGATCGAGATGGAGGGGGATCTGGCGCGGGGGGCGAGGGGAAAAGGGATAGAGGGGGAAGAATAGCAATGGCGCACCACCCAGGGGTGCGCCATAAAATTTTTTATTTTTGAAAATATCATCAAATTTGTTATTTGAAAATATCATCAAATTTGTTTTTTTTGGATTTTTAATTGCATTCATTTGTGAATTGGTAAAACATTTATGAATATGAAAAACTATCACCAAATTTGAAAAAATATTCATGAATTCAAAAAGTGCCCATGAAATTTAAAAATATTCATGAGTTCAAAAAATATTAACAAATTCAATACTTTTTGTGAGTTAGAAATTCAATACCAGAATAAACACATAAATAAATATTCATGAGGGCTAGAACAGAAGAAATATCATTACTAGTTTTGCAAAACAAAAAATATATAATTGTTAGTAGTGGCACACTTTGGTTGTGGTGCGCCATTACTAGTTTGAACTAGTAATGGCGCACTGTATCCTGGTGCGCCATTACTAGTTTTGGAAAAAAAATTGTTAGTAATGGTGCACCGTGTGTGTGGTGCGCCATTACTAGTTAAAGCTATTAATGGCGCACTGTGCCCTGGTGCGCCATTAGTAGTTTTGGAAAAATAAAAAAAATAAAATTTCCTAGTAATGGCGCACCGTGTGTCTGGTGCGCCATTAGTAATGAGGACACTAATGGCGCACCTATATCTGGTGCGCCACTGCTATATAGCAGTGGCGCACCACATACATGGTGCGCCATTAATGTCCATATCAGCTATAGCCCTTTTCCTAGTAGTGTTGCACGGGATCCATAATGCTGGAAGTCGTCTTCGGCTCACCAGATAACTTCCGGAGCGAAGACTTGATCTTCGACATCGTCCCGTTCCGCGTTCCGCAGTGGCTATCACGCGCTACTCGGACGAACCGCTTTCGCCCGTTTCAACGCAGTCCCACACTACGCTTATCTAAAGCTCAAGATGCCTGGACCACGTGGCGTTATAACAGTCAATGGAAACATGGAGCGCTCCCTCCGTACAGAGGAGCATACCACGGCCCTCGCAGCCGAGGTGCGGGGGAGCCTCGCTAAGCCGAATACTACACTGGTAGTCAAGCCCCCGGACACTGTTAAACGAGTCTGGTCTACCCTGCGGAATGATAGTCCGGCTCATCCAGAGCTAGATTAACAATTCGGCCTTCGTCAATGCCCCGGCCTGATAGAAGCATACGTATCGCGCGTGCATAATTACGCGTTAAAAATTCCATGGGCAATGATGGAGGCAGGTTAAACATAAGGTCCATGGTACGGCTCGACCCTATGCGGACCTTCATATGGCTCCACCTTTTTTTTCTTGTTTTTATTTTTCAGGTTCTTTACAACCCACATCAATTTCTGGAGCTAACAAGGGCCCCCTTATAGGCCCCTTGTACATACTCGATTATCGATCCTCTCAAAGGATCCTACACCAAGGTGAAAAGTGGCGCATACATGCGGCAGAGTGTCCAAAGGATCTTCTAGATCATCTTTTCAAATTTAGGACCTGTATACAGCTTTCCCTTGTTCTCGGCATGTAAAATAGCTGTGATTCTTATTGCATCTTCTGTAAATATATGTTTTGACGTACCAATCAGACTATAATGGAAACAGTTTTGCCCAGTCTTGTTTGGTATCGGCTTATTTCCTAAATTTGTTTTCCCTCCTTTTCTTTTTTTCGTTAGATTGGCACATACACCTTGGTACGACTTAAATCGCTAGGGGCTCTATTCAAGCCTTATATATATATATATATATATATATATATATATATATATATATATATATTCAAACAATAGAAAGTCCGAACACTCTTAGAGTACACTTCGGCAACCCGAATATTGCATTATATGCATCGGCTCTAAATCACGTCTTTGCTCAATAGTTGGGTTGCCCGGCTCCTGTGCTTGCTACCTTACGTTCCGTTCTCGGCTAAGGTAGTAAAGGGTGAACTACTGCGATTGTGTCTCCGGCTAGCCCGGTCAAGCACCTCAGTAGAGAAAGCCGAAAATTGACTGTCGTTATGCGGCGAGAGCTGGTCAGCAATTCGGTGACTTATTAAATCTCAAGCGATTTCTTCCGTATTACACGAAGTGCTGGCCTTTTTTAGTCACGCTTTTAAGGCATCTAAGTTCGATAGCCGCATACGCACAAGGGGCTATCTTACAACCCCATCGTCAAACTCCTATGTCTAAGTGAGAGTGGTAAAGCCACATAGTCCGATTGCCTCGTTCGCTGCACTGACACCTCCTTTACGGGCCAAGACGTTGGGTTAACGTGTGGTCATGTGCTATTTCGAACACCCCCGTAATATCTACGTGGGGGCCGAAGCCGACGACTGGTAAACTCTCAGGTATGCAACGGCCGCACAGGAGAAATAGCACTTTTAAAGACAAACAACATAAATATATTACACAGCCTTGGTTTATAATACATTATCCGGATAGTCCGTATATATTCACTCGAATAGGATGTCATTTGAGCACTGGCCCTCTATTAAGCGAGCACCTTCCAGGACATCTTCAAAATAGCGCTCCAGCGTCCGGTGGACCTTGTCTCCAGGCGGACCTTCAGCAGCCACGCTGGCGGCCTTCATCTTCGCCCAGTGCATTTTAACACGGGCAAAGGCCATCCGCGCACCCTCAATGCATGATGAGCGCTTCACTGCCTCTATTCGGGGCAAGGCGTCGCCGAGTCGCTTGACTAGGCCGAAGTAGCTGCTCGGAATGGGTCCGGCTGGCCATAGCCGGACTATAATCTGATTATCTGATTATTCAGCTCCGCCAGCTGCATCATCTGATTATTCAGTACCGCTGGTCGCTCCGGCGCCAAGTACTGCGACCAGAAGAGCTTCTCTGCCGAGTTCCCTTCTTGGGTCTGGAAATATTGTGCGGCGTTGGCTGCACTCCTTGGGAGATCCGCAAAGGCATCTAGAGCACTCCATAGTCGATTTAGCAAAGTATATCTTCGACCGCCAAATATGCTCACTAGGCCCTTGATGAACTTGACTGCGGAGCCGGCTGGGATGGTGCGAATGGCTTCCACCTCCACCCACTTGGTGAACTTGTTGATGGCGACGTAGAGGTAGCGGTAGCCCCTGGGCGCTGGAGGGAACAGGCCCAGGATATCCAGCCCCTAGACTGCAAACGGCCACGAGAGTGGGATAGTCTGGAGGCCTTGAGCAGGTTGGTGGATTTACTTCGCGTGGAACTGGCATGCCTCGCAGGACCTCACCAGCTCAGTTGTGTCGTTGAGCGTCGTGGGCCAGTAGAATCCGCTGCGGAACGCCTTGCCCACCAAGGTGCGCGACGACGAATGATGCCCGCAATCTCCGCAGTGTATGTCAGCTATTAGTTCACATCCCTGCTCCCTGGAGATGCATCACAAGGAAACATCGTTTGGTTGTTTTTGGTATAGCTCACCGTCCCGGATGCAGTAGGCTGTAGCTTGCCATGCCACGTGTTCCGCGTCCTCGTCCTTCTCCGGCAGGGTCCCTTGCAGTAGGTACGCCTTGAATTCTTCGGTCCAACATCCCTCCTGAGGCTCGCGCGCGAGGAGCAGTCGCGCTCCTAAAGTCGGGCCGCAGGCGGGGGCTCCTGAGGTTGGTGGCAGGGGAAGCTCCTCCTAAGGCGGTGCCGACTCCGCAGCCGGAGGGGCCGCTGAAGGCTTGAAGAGCCGCTCCTCGAAGACGCCGGGTTCCTGTGCCTGACGCCTAGACGCCCTCTTGGTGATATTGTCTACTACCTTGTTTGTGCCGCGGGGCAGATGCTACAGTTCCAGGCCCAAGAATTGCTTCTCCATTTTGCGTACCTCCGCAAGGTATGCCTCCATGTGCTCGTCCTTCGGCTCGTACACCTTGTTGGAGAAGTTGACGAGGAGCTGTGAGTCACCCTTGATGGTGAGGTGCTTCACTCCCAAGGATGCTGCAGCCTTGAGGCCGGCAATCAACCCTTCATACTCCGCGATGTAGTTGGATACCTTCTCGCCCCGCTAGAAGCAGAGCTGCACGGCTTAGTAGAGCTTGTCCTAGGTGGGCAAGATGAGCACGGCGCTAGCCCCCGCGCCCTGGCGCGCGAAAGCGCCATCGAAGTACATGGTCCAGCCATCCGGCGCTTCACTTCCTGGCGAGAGGGACCTGTTCTTGCCTGCTTCGGGCTCTGGAGCGGCGGTCCATTCCACCATGAAGTCAGCGAGGGCGGCTCCCTTGATGACCCTGGTGGTGTTGAACTCCAGCTGGAATGCCTGTAGTTCGATGTTCCACTGGGCGACCCTTCCCGCAGCGTTGGGCCTCCGGAGCACCCTCTCCAGTGGGTAGGCTGAGACGACCTTAATAGGGTGGCCTTGGAAGTAGTGGCGCAGCTTGCGCGAGGCCACGAAGAGCGCGAGTAGAAGCTTCTGCGGCATGGGATAGCGTGCCCTTGTGTCCCGTAACACCGTGCTGACGAAGTACACCGGGTGCTCGACGAGGGTGGGAGCATCGATGGAATCCGAGGTCTCCGGAGGTTGGGACGCCTCCTGAGGCCGGGAGACCTCAGGACCTTGGATGCCCATCGGGGCCACCGCAGTATCAGGAGCGCCGTCTTGTGGAGCCTGGTCATCTGCTGGCGCTACTGTGGCTTCCGGGGCGCCTTCTTGGTGCCGCACCATCCCAACCGAGGGTGCGGCATTGTGTGGCAGGCCCTTGGCCTGGTGCTCCTCCCAGACGGCCACCAACGCTGCGCTGGCGGAATGAGGCGTGGCAGCCAGGTAAAGCACCAGGGGCTCGAAGGGACGAGGCGCTACCATCACCCGTGGGCTGGTCAGGTATCTCTTGAGGTCTTGAAACGCCAAGTTGGCCTCCGGGGTCCACTCGAACGGGCCCTTCTTCTTCATCAGCTTGAAGAATGGTAGGGCACGCTCCCCCAGCTTGGAGATAAAGCGCCCCAGCAAGGTCACGCATCCCACGAGTTTTTGCATTTCCTTGAGAGTTTGCGGCAGGCTCATGTCTTCTATTTCCTTGACCTTCTCTGGATTCGCTTCGATCCCCCTGTGCGACATGAGGAAACCCAGCAGCTTGCCGGAGGGGACGCCGAACACGCAATTCTCCGGGTTGAGCTGCAGGTCCACCTTGCGCAGGCTAGCGAAAGTCTCCTCCTGGTCCTGAATGAGGGTCCTTCCCTCTCGAGACTTTACCACAATGTCGTCGACATAGGCCTCAGCGTTCCTCCCGAGCTGTTGGCCCATAGCGACGTGCATCAGTCGCTGGAAGGTCGCCCCAACATTGCGCAGCCTGAACGGTATGCAGGTGTAGCAGTACACCCCGCACGGGGTCAAGAAGGTCGTCTTCTCGACGTCTTGCACCGCCATCTTGATCTGGTGGTAGCCCGAGAAGGCGTCTAGGAAGCATAGCAAGTCGCACTCGGCGGTGGAGTCGACGATCTGGTCGATGCGTGGAAGCGGGAACGGGTCTTGAGGGCAGGCTTTGTTGAGGTTGGTGAAGTCGAGGCACATGCGTTCCTTCCCGCCTTTCTTGGGCACAACGACGGGGTTTGCCAGGCACTCCGGGTACCGCACCTCACGGATGACACCTACTTCTTGTAGCTTACGGGTCTCCGGGACGATGAAGGACTGCTTCTCCGTGGACTGCCGTCGTGCCTTCTGCTTCACTGGGCGCACGTTAGGGCATACCCTCAGGTGATGCTCGATCACTCCCCTTGGGACCCCAACCAGCTGCTTGGGCTCCCAGGCGAATACCTCCTTGTTCGCACGCAGGAAATTCACCAACTCCTTCTCCTGGTCCAGGGCGAGGTCGGTACCTATGGTGAAGGTGGCCCCCAAGGCCCCGTCCTCGTCTACCGGCTCCTGCTTCGTCTTGGCCCGATCTTGGGTGAGCAACTGTTTCTTTTTTGCTGGCGCAGCCCCCTTAGCCCCGGGGGCGGCTCCGTCGGCCGGGCGTGCTGCAGCTGCGGCCCTGAAGGCGAGCTTGAGGGCCGTCAGGGCTTCTTTGGCGTCTCCAGCCACGGTGAGGATGCCACTACTTCCAGGCATCTTCATGTGGTTGTAGGCCGGATGGGTAGCCGCCATGAACTGAGCCAGGGCAAAGTACCCGAGGATGGCATTGTACGGGAGGCCGATGGGAGTGATGTCAAAGTCGATGAGCTCGGTGCGGTAGTTGTTGCAGGTACCAAAGGTCACCGGGAGGCGGATCTTCCCCAGAGGGCTTGTAGAACCGCTGCCAACTCCGGAGAAGGGCTTGGTAGGACAGAGCTGGTTGTACGGTACATGAAGCAAGCCAAAAGCTTCCACGAAGAGGACGTTGAGGCCGGCCCCGCCGTCAATGAGGGTCTTGGTCACCGCGACATTGCATATGGTGGGTGTGCAGAGCATCGGGAGTGCGCCCGATCCAGCGGTGGTTGCTGGGTGGTCCCCTGAGTCGAAGCTGAGGTCGGCCTTGGGCGCCACCCATCCCGGAGGGGCTCCCTGCTGCATGGAAGTGGCGCCCATTTGGCGGAAGAACTGCTTGACGTGGCGGTCTAAGGGCGGCGCCTGCGAGCCGCCGAGGAGGGCCGCAACGGCGAGGGGTGCTGGTGCTGCGAAGCGCGCGATGAAAAGGCGCGCAGCTCCTCCCAGGAGGCCACAGAAGATCCTGGCAGGTTGAGCAGCCAAGCGCGTGGCGCGACAGCGAGGGCCATGGGGAACCAGTTGGCCATGACCTTGTCGTCGCCCCCGGCTTCCAGAATGGCCCCCTCGTACGCCAACAAGAAGGCTGTTGGATCCGCTGCACTGTCATAGCGAGGCGGCATCTCTGGCTTGAACTTGTGAGGCAACCACACTTGCCGCAAGGCGGGGGTGAAGGCCCGGAGGCCCATGGCGCCTCCGTGGGCGCCCGTCGATCCGGTCAGAGGAGTGGCGCCTACCATGGGAGCCGGACGGAGAGACAAAGTAGGCGGAGAGGCGAAGCTTCGGCGCACCCCTACCTGGTGCGCCAAATGTCGGATTCAGGGTTCCGGCAAACCCTTCTGAGGTTCGAACTCTGGGGTGCGCACGAAGGACTCTCTCTCCCTAGGTTGCTCGCCCAATGATCCCACGGCCAAGCTCGACGAACCCAAAGAACACAAGACACAGGGGTTTATACTGGTTCGGGCCACTGTTGTGGTGTAATACCCTACTCCAGTGTGGTGGTGGATTGCCACAAGAACTGAGGATGAACTAGTATAGTGGGTGAAAAGCCTCAGGAGGAGATGTGTTCTTGAGCTCGATGAGCTGGTGATTGTGAGGGTGGTCTGAATGATCCGTCCCCTCTCTATGGTGGTGGCTAGGCCTATTTATGGAGGCCCTGGTCCTCTTCCCAAACGTAGGCAGGAAGGGATCCCACAACGGCCAATTTTGAAGGTAGACAACTAGTACAAGCTATCCTGACAAAAGTGGTCTTTGCCTTCCAAAGGCTCTGGTGGTGATGCTGTTGTGGGCTCCGCGGTCACCTCCGTCCTGCCGCCCTACTGGTCTTGGTCTTGTTGCACTGATATGGAAACCTTTGCCTGATGTCTCGGGACTCCTCGCCTGTGCTTGCCTCTTTAGCACCAAAGAGGAAACTGGTACACTGCGCCCGCTGGCACCCGCCTGGCCTTGGTCGTCACGGCTCTCGTCATGTGAACCTCGCGAGGTGCCCCCTGCATAGATATCTCCGCTCCTCGGGAGCCAGCCTAGCGAGGCCACCCCCAGGGACATCTTTGTGTCATCCGCCTCGTGAGGCTTGGCTCCTCGCGAGGGTCTTGAGTTGTTGCTGCCGAAGCTGGGCCGTACCGGACCGTTGGTGGAGCCACGCTGTGGGCCGCAGGCAGGCAGGTCTGGGCACCACCGTTCCCAGGATGCCAACACTACCACGATTTTTTTCGTCATGGACGGCCCAAAGAATGTCATGCAGGTGCATCCTCGACCCGCCCAGGACGAAAAGCCCATTTTCTGTCATGATTTTTTGTCATAGAAGTAGGACCCAACCACATCTATGATGATACGTGGTTTTGTCACAATTATCGTCATAGAAGTGTCATAAGCATGACAGGGGAAAAATCGTTCGGCCCAAAATGTCACAGATGTGTCTTTTTTGTAGTGATTATCGGTCTTCACACACATTTCTGATTATGGACCTATTTGCCACGTATCACACACATCTTGTTCAGTTGAACTATTCCTATTGTCTCGGCTCATCGCAAACAGTTCATCCAAGTGAACTGTATGCCCTCTATAGCACACACCTTGATCTGGCTGACCGTTTCTGTTGTGTTGCCTAATCACAGAGAGTTCATCTCAGTGAACTGTATGTCGTATATCGCACATACTCTCATCTAGCTGACCGTTTCTGCTGTTATGCTCATCACAAATAGTTCGTATGGACCAACCGTATGCCACATATCGCACACGCAACTATGATCTTAATCGTGTTTAATGTCTACGCCATCACAAACAGTTCGTATCATTTTTTACGGTTTTCTAACACATCCGTTTGTGATTGATGCATCTCACACAGTTTCATAGAAGGGTCTCTGATTGTACTGTCGTGTTAGAACCATCCTGGAGTAGTGATTGCAAGGAATCAAACTTATCATATTCAGTGACCTACATGAAAGTTGTTATTATATGCTTCTGGAATATCTATCGTATTAGGACCAATTTCACAACCCGTGCATATTGCCATTACTATTTATCAAACACTCAAAACGATATAAGTGAATCATGAGTGTACAACTATTTCTTTAAAATATAACCACCGCCGTGCTCTAAAAGATATAAGTGAAGTTCTAGAGCAACTGCCTAGCTCAAAAGATATAAGTGAAGGACATAGAGAATTCTGACAAATCATGAATAATGTGTGTCCCTCTCAAAAAACGTGTGTCCAGCAAAGATGATTGTGGCAAACTAAAAAGCAAACAAAGCAAAGACTCATATAATACACGACCCTCCAAGAAAAACTCATATCATGTGATGAATAAAAAAATAGCTCCAAGAATTTACCAATGGTTGGTAGAAGAAAGAGGGGATGCCATCCGGGGCATCCCCAAGCTTGGAGTCTTGGGTGTCCTTGAATATTAACTTGAGGTGCCTTGGGCATCGCCAAGCTTAGGTACTTGCCACTCCTTATTCCTTCATCCATCGTGGTCTCACTCAAAACTAGAAAACTTCAGCACACAAAACTCAACAAAAAACTCATGAGATCCGTTAGTATAACAAGCAAATCATAAACTTTAGATATTGTTGTAAACCCATTCATATTTTATTATTGCATAATACCTACTGTATTCTAACTTCATCATGACTTATACCCCCGATACAATCCATAGATTCATTAAAACAAGTAAACAATGTAACAAAAACAGAATCTGTCAAAAACAAAACATATTGTAATGATCTAACTAAGCGCAATACTTCTGTAACTCCAAAAACTCCGAAAAATTACGACAATGTGTCAATTTGTATATGAATCATGTGCAAAAAATTCAGAGATTTATCACATTCCAATGAATCTAAACAATTCTGCTACCGGGTGCAAAAGTTTTTGTTTTCGCACAGAATCAAATCAACTATCAACCATATCAGCCCAAAGGCTTTACTTGGCACAAACACTAATTTAAACACAAAAACACAACCATAACAGTAGCATAATTCTATGCACACCAAAAAACAGAAAAGAAACAACAAAAATAAAGATAACTGTTGGGTTGCCTCCCAACAAGCGTTATTGTTTTACGCCCCTAGCTAGGCGTAAGGCATAGTTTCAAGTTTGTCATCCTTAGTTTTCTTATCTTTCGATGTGATGAGGACACCACAACCATCGACAGGTCTCCAACAATTATAGGTCCAATCACAAGAAGTTGCGCCAAACTAATTAGTGACCAGGTGAACGCTAACTTAAGTTTACCTTGTAACCTTGATGACACAACTATGCTTTCATCCCCATTGTTGTTGGTTGAACTTAGGTAACACATGGAAGAAATCCAACAACCTATGAGCTCTTGAAGCAACCGGTTTGGAGGAACAAGTTTGGAGAAAACAAGTTTCAAGTGAAGCTGATGTTGTCAGTTTTTACCTCTGATGTTTTGTTGTGGCACACCCACGAGGTGGAGAGACGGGGCCATAGGGGTACATCAACAGAAGCTACATCAAATTATCTTTCCAATGCAAAAAACCTCACGTCATTTGTAGTTGTGAGTCAAAAGCTCTAGTCATTCTCGTGGAAGGTATCCAGGCTCTCAAGGCTTCGCGAATTTTCGAGGAGCTCTCCAACAACTCCCAAATTTGACTACTTATTCACCCAGGAAGCCATGCAAACCTGCTTACTTTTGAAACCATTTTCACACCTAGCTAAGGGGGGGTTGTCCCTGCTATAAAACCCCATCTCCCCATCCTCTAGAGAACCTTTTGTCAAACCATTCAGCTACAAGCTTATGCACAAGACTGCTAGAGAGATCCAAGAGATCCTTGATACCTTTGCTCTTGTGAGTTCATTCAGATTTGTGAGAACGAGCCTCTGGTTCCCCCAAGTTCATGCTCTATGGTTCCGGCCGTTTTGGGTGGATTAGTCTTGGTTTGTGGTTCTGCGATTGTTCGGACAGCGGGTTGGAGTTCTTGTAGCTTTAGTTAGCCATCCCCAACATACGGGTTGCATCCAACCTTGGCAGGTATAAAGCTAGTTATCCCGACTACTTGTAGCTAGTTATCCCTCCCAATTCGATCCTACGACATGAAATTTGGGCCACCCTCGGGCGTGAACTCGTTCATCGGGTTCCCGCCTATCATCTGGCATCAGAGCTTTCATTGACATGGTAGGTTCTATTATCTGAGTTTATCTTGCTATCATACATTTAGATCGAGTGTTTTTCATGCTATATTTTTCTGTCCTAGAAGTCCAAAGCCCCACCAAAAATAAATCCAACCTTGTTGGTGCTGAGATCTTGTTGCTGCATACCTTGCATGTTCTTCATCTTTGTAAATGCTTTCAGATTTGGTTGTTGTGCTTTGCAAAAAGAGAAAAAAAGAGTGGCAAAAAATCAAAGAGAAAAAAAGAGAGGCAAAAAAGTCAAGAGAGAAAAGGAAAGTGTTGTGCAAGATCCAAAAGTTTCAGCTTGGTAGAAAAAATTCAGAAGCTTGTGTGTTGTGTGTTTTTCAATCTTGGTGCAAAGGTGCAGCATATATATCCACATATTTTTCTTGGTTTGCATCAACTGGATTTCAGCACAAGCCCCTTTTTGTTTACCGCACTGAGCTTCGCCAAAAACCGAAGCTAGTTCTTTGATCCCTGTCTTTCAATCGCTTTAACACATCTGGGAGAAGCACAATCAGATGTGAACTCATAAGAACTTTGGTGAGTAAGAGGTGAGGTTGTGTGAGTCCGCAAAATTGTCCTATTCCACTTTTCTCCTTACTAACATGGCAGGATCTCGATCGAGTGTTCATGGAGAAAACCATGGGGAAGAAGATGCCCCGGTCACACATGCCAAGCTGCTGCGACTCAAGAACAACTTACTCCAAGCCATGGAAAGGATGCTTCACAAGCATCCTCCAGCAGGTGGTGATAGGGTTCTGCACCGATAACACCCTATTGATCCACTTGAGGAAGTTGGGGATGAGAATTCCGTGCATGCTGCTGTGGATGGTGCCTTGGAGGATGATAACAACATCTATGGTGGACATGTGGCTGCTACTCGTGGGCGTGGTGTTGCTGCTCATGGAGGGCAGTGTTGGATCTCGGGTTCCACAGACCCTTGAGAGGTTCGAACTCTGGGGTGCGTGCAAAGAACTCGCCCTCCCCAGTCTGCCTGCTCGCTAATCTCACGGCCTAGCTCGACAAACCGAATGGAAAAGAAACACGGCAGTTTACCCAGGTTCAGGCCACCTTGCGGTGTAAAACCCTACTCCTGCTTTGTGGTGGATTGGCCTCGAGGGGTTGAGGATGAACTAGTATAGTGAGAGAACAACCTCAGGAGGAGAGGTGCTCTTGGGCTCGAATGAGCTGGTGGGTGTGAGGATGATCTGAATGATCCGTCCCTTCCTACGGTGGTGGCTAGGTCCTATTTATAGTGGCCTTGGTCCTCTTCCCAAATGTAGGCGGGAAGGGATCCCACAACGGCCAAATTCTAAGGGGGACAGCTAGTACATGCTATCCTGACAAAAGTAGTCTTCGCCTGCAAAAACTTCTCATCGTGACACCGTGGTGGGCTCGGCGATGACTGCCGTCTTGCCGTCCTGGCGGTCTTGGTCTTGTTGCGCCGGAATGGAAACCTTTGGATGATTCCTCGGGACTCTGCATCTGTGCTTGCCTCCTTAGCACCAAAGAGGAAACTGGTACGCTACACCCGCTGGCGCCCGCCTGGCCTGGGTCATCATGGCTCACATCATCTGAACCTCACGAGGTGAGCCCTGCATAGAGATCTCCACTCCTCGGGAGCCAGCCTGACGAGGTAGCCCCTTGTGGAGGTCTTGGTGTCATCCGCCTCGCGAGGCTTGGCCCCTCGCGAGGGTCTTGAGTTGTCGAAGTTGAAGCTGGGCCGTACCAGGCCATCGATGGAGCCATGCCGTGGGCCGCAGGCAGGCAAGTCTGGGTACCCCCATTCGCAGAACGCTGATAGTAGCACCCGGGCCCAAGGCGCACTCAAACTTGGCTTCGGGGCTAAGCCAAGGGGCAAGTGCGGAGCTCCGCGGGCCCTAACCGCCTGCAGCCTTGGTCAACGCGTGGCGATCAATGGGACATGGGTGCCCCCACTTCCCCACACAGCCTTGATATCCGTCAGGCACGACGGCCGCCCATTTCCCTCGCAGTTCCGTCTTTACTGCTTACCGTGCTCGCCCTTGACTCCTCCAGCTTCCTGAGAAAGCGCGCCTTTTCTCCAAGATTCATCGCCGGTGCCGGCCTTCTCTTGCCGCCATGGCTCCGCGGTCGAAGAAGAAGGGGAAGACCCGCGCTCCAGCCGAATCCCAGCCGGTCTTCGAGCCTGCCCTTGAGCGGTCAACGGTGGTCAACCAGGAGGGGTTGGCGAAGGTCTGCCCGGCCCTTGCCACTGATTCCAATGAGTGGAAGGAGACGACGGCTTGGCCTGCTTCCCGGGCCATGATCGACATGGGAGCCACCGAGATCTCCATCCATCTTCACGCCCTCTTGGCCGGCCTGATCCCCGCTTTCTCCGATTTCCTCAATGCTGTGCTCTCACATTATCAAATCCAGGCGCTACATCTCGACCCCAATCCATCATCCTCCTCGCCGTCTTCACCTTCTGATAACCCACAAGTATAGGGGATCGCAACAGTTTTCGAGGGTAGAGTATTCAACCCAAATTTATGGATTTGACACAAGGGGAGCCAAAGAATATTCTCAAGTATTAGCAGTTGAGTTGCAATTCAACCACACCTGGATAACTTAGTATCTGCAGCAAAGTATTTAGTAGCAAAGTAGTATGGAAGTAACGGTAACGGTAGCAAAAGTAACAGTAGCAGTTTTGTAGTAATTGTAACAGTGGCAACGAAAAAGTAACTAAGCAAAGAGCAATATGTGAAAAGCTCGTAGGCATTGGATCGGTGATGGAGAATTATGCCGGATGCGATTTCTCATGCAATAGTTATAACATAGGGTGACATAGAACTAGTTCCAATTCATCAATGTAATGTAGGCATGTATTCCGAATATAGTCATACGTGCTTATGTAAAAGAACTTCCATGACATCTTTTGTCCTACCCTCCCGTGGCAGCGGGGTCCTATTGGAAACTAAGGGATATTAAGGCCTCCTTTTAATAGAGTACCGGACAAAAGCATTAACACATAGTGAATACATGACCTCCTCAAACTACGGTCATCACCGGGAGTGGTCCCGATTATTGTCACTTCGGGGTTGCCGGATCATAACACATAGTAGGTGACTATAGACTTGCAAGATAGGATCAAGAACTCACATATATTCATGAAAACATAATAGGTTCAGATCTGAAATCATGGCACTCGGGCCCTAGTGACAAGCATTAAGCATAGCAAAGTCATACCAACATCAATCTCAGAACATAGTGGATACTAGGGATCAAACCCTAACAAAACTAACTCGATTACATGGTAAATCTCATCCAACCCATCACCGACCGCAAAACATAAATGCAGAGGACCTCTGAAGATCAAGGACTGACTAAACATTGTAATTCATGGTAAAAGAGATCTAGTCATAGGCATACCCAATATAAACTAATAGTAATGGATGCAAATGACATCGGTGCTCTCCAGCTGGTGCTTTTTAATAAGAGGGTGATGACTCAACATAAAAGTAAATAGATAGGACCTTCGCAGAGGGAAGCATGGATTTGTAGAGGTGCCAGAGCTCGATTTTCAAATAGAGATAAATAATATTTTTGAGCGGCATACTTTCATTGTCAACATAACAACCGAGAGATCTCGATATCTTCCATGCTACACACAGTATAAGCGGTTCCCAAACAGAATGGTAAAGTTTATATTCCCCCACCACCAACAAGCACACTCCACGGTTGGTCCGAAACAACGGGTACCGTCCAACTAACAATAGTCGTGGGGGAGTTTTGTTTGCAATTATTTCGATTTGATTTGCTTAGAGCATGGGGCTGGGCATCCTGGTGACCAGCCATTTTCTCGTGAGTGAGGGGCGGAGTCCACTCCTCTTGAGAATAATCCGCCTAGCATGGAAGATACAGATAGCCCTAGTTGATACATGAGCTATTCGAGCATACAAAACAGAATTTTATTTGAAGGTTTAGAGTTTGGCACATACAAATTTACTTGGAACGGCAGGTAGATACCGCATATAGGAAGCTATAGTGGACTCATATGGAATAACTTTGGGGTTTATGGAAGTGGATGCACAAGCAGTATTCCCGCTTAGTACAAGTGAAGGCTAGAAAAAGACTGGGAAGCGACCAACTAGAGAGCGACAACAGTCATGAACATGCATTAAAATTAATTAACATTGAGTGCAAGCATGAGTAGGATGTAATCCACCATGAACATAAATATCGTGGAGGCTATGTTGATTTTGTTTCAACTACATGCGTGAACATGTGCCAAGTCAAGTCACTCGAATTATTCAAAGGAGTATACAACCCTATCATACCACATCACAACCATTTTAATAGCATGTTGGCACGCAAGGTAAACCATTATAAACTCCTAGCTAATTAAGCATGGCATAAGCAACTATAATCTCTAATTGTCATTGCAAACATGTTTCATTCGTAATAGGCTGAATCAGGAACGATGAACTAATCATATTTACAAAAACAAGAGAGGTCGAGTTCATACCAGCTTCTCTCATCTCAATCGGTCCATCATATATCGTCATTATTGCCTTTCACTTGCACGACCGAACGATGTGAATAATAGTAATAATGCACGTGCATTGGACTAAGCTGGAATCTACAAGCATCTGACACACGGGAGAAGACAAGATAATATGGGCTCTTTGTTAAATCAACAATAATGCATATAAGAGCCACTTCAACATTTTCTTTATGGTCTTCTCCTCTCGACCCCCAAAGAAAAGAAAAGAATAATAAAACTATGCACATGGGAAAGCTCCCAACAAGCAAAAGAAGAACGAAAAATCTTTTTGGGTTTTCTTTTAGTTATTACTAATACAGGAATGGAAAGTAAACTAGCTAAAAGCTGCAACTATTTTTTTGGTTTTTCCTAGGTTTATCAAACACACAAGAAGAAAGCATAAAAAGGAAAATAAACTAGCATGGATAGTACAGTGAAAAAGTATGAGCACCGACAACTAGAATGAGTGTGTGAACATAAATGTAATGTCGGTGAGAAATACGTACTCCCCCAAGCTTAGGCTTTTGGCCTATGTTGGTCTATGGCCACGACTGGCCTTGAGGATATCCAATTATAGTTGGGGTCGTACTGAGATGGAGCCTCGGGGTACCACTGATCGGTGATCTCCTCCGGATCCCACTGATAAACAGACTGACGGGGAGAATTAGCTTGTGGCTCCGGCTCTGACTCTGGAGCCGATGTGAGGTTCTGGTAGGCATGAAATGCCTCCGGTAGAACAAGATACTTGCCTGAAGATAAGTTAAACAAAGAAGGAGCAGGCAAGGTCATAGTCTCAGGGTGATTTTTATCGAATAACAGTCTGTAGTTAAGCATCTTTTTCTTATTCTTAACAATAAAGTCATGTGCTACCATACTCTTATAGTCTAGAAAAACAGGAGGCATCAACTTTTCTTCTTTCTCATAATGCCTAATAGGTATGTTAAAGTGTGCAGCGAGGCGCGAGGCGAAAAATACCTCCCAAGATGGGACCCTTTATACGGTTCAAATTTAACCGCTTTGCAATTATAGCGCCTAGACTAAAAGTGTTATCACGAAACAGGGCATGGCACAAAATAACGATATCAGGGGCACTAAGGTTTCCATAGTTTCCGCGACCAATTAAGCACCTACTATCAAATATTGCAAAGTAACGCAGAACAGGGAAGTGTATGCTAGTAATTCTTGCATCGGAAACTTTCCTCGTTTCCCCTATAGCAATCCTATCAATAAACCCTTCCACATCATTACGATGTGGTTCCTCTATGCTGCCCGTAAAGGGTATCTTACAGACCCGGCAGAAATCAAGAAGGGACATCTCCTTATGCTCATCATATAAATAAAATTCCACTGAAGGTGGTGATCTTCTCGCATGGAAATGAAAATTTTGGACGAAAATATGAGTGAGTAAGAGATACTATTCACGCTGGTCGCGGAGGAATTCGGTGAGGCCCGCATTCTCTGCCAAAGAATAAAAATCATCATGAATCTCATCTATTGTTAAGAACTCATCACAAGTCCATTCACATGGCCGAACCTCCGCAGTGCGAGGGAGATTATATTTGGGCCTCTTATCCTCTTCACCTTGCTTGTCCTTCGAGCTTTGGCTCGAAGAGCCCCTCAAAAATCTCTTCATCATTTTCTGAAATTTTTAGTAACTTAAAATAAAAGTGAACCAAACTCAACAAAATTGATAGCAACTACTCCCACAAGTGCCTAGAGACTATATCATGCATTAGAACTACTTGGGACCATATAAATTTGACATGCAAGCTCAAGAATAGGGTCACCTAGGCAGCAAAAATTTGCAATGAATAAAGCACTAGAACAAAAACTAATTGGACCATTGGAGGAGTCACATACCGAAGAACAATCCCCCAAAGCAGTTTTGTGAGTGGAGCTTTGAGCAAGGAGATAAAAAATGGCAGCAAAATGAGCTAGAACTCGTGCTTGAGCTGGTTGGCGATTTTTTTGGGAGGAAGAAGGAGTGTGTGGTGGCTGGAATAAGTGGAGGGGGGCCACCAGGGGGCCACGGGGCAGGGGCGCACCCAGGGGGGTGGGCGCACCCTGGACCCTCGTGGCCAGGTGCTTGCTCCCCCTGATGTGTTCTAAGTGCCAAATATTCTCAAATGTTCTAGAAAAAATCATATTGCATTTTCGGGGCATTTGGAAAGCTTTTATTTTCGGGGTATTTTTTATTGCACGGATACCTCAGAAAACTGACAGAAAATACTATTTTTGCTTTATGTAATCTAAAATACAGAAAGTAAAAGAAGGGTACAGAAGGTTGTGCTTTCTAACTTCATCCATCTCATGCTCATCAAAAGGAATCCACTAACAAGGTTGATCAAGTCTTGTTAACAAAATCATTCCAAATAACATGGAACCGGAGAAATTTCGAATAACACTAGGTTACCTCAACGGGGATATGCACATCCCCAACAATAAGAATATCATATTTCTTCTTGATAGTAGGTAGAGGAAATTCAAAACCTCCAATAATAATCGATGAAAATTTTCCAATAGAATTGATACTGTGGACTTGAGGTTGTTTCCTCGGAAAGTGTACTATATGCTCATTACCATTAACATGAAAAGTGACATTGCCTTTGTTGCAATCAATAACAGCCCCTGCAGTATTCAAAAAGGGTCTACCAAGGATAATCGACATACTATCGTCCTTGGGAATATCAAGAATAACAAAGTCCGTTAAAATAGTAACGCTTGCAACCATAGCAGGCACATCCTCACAAATACCGACAGGTGTAGCAGTTGATTTATCAGCCATTTGCAAAGATATTTCAGTAGTTGTCAACTTATTCAAATCAAGTTACGATATAAAGAGAGAGGCATAACACTAACACCGGCTCCAAGATCACATAAAGCAGTTCTAACATAGTTTCTTTTAATGGTGCATGGTATAGTTGGTACTCCTGGATCTCCTAGTTTCTTAGGTATTCCACCCTTAAAAGTATAATTAGCAAGCATGGTGGAAATTTCAGCTTCCGGTATCTTTCTCTTATTTGTAACAATATCTTTCATGTACTTAGCATAAGGATTCATTTTAAGCATATCAGTCAAACACATACGCAAGAAGATAGGTCTAATCATTTCAGCAAAGCGCTCAAAATCCTCATCATGCTTTTTCTTCGATGGTTTAGGAGGAAAGGGCATGGGTTTCTGAACCCATGGTTCTCTTTCTTTACCATGCCTCCTAGCAACGAAGTCTCTCTTATCATAACGTTGATTCTTTGATTGTGGGTTATCAAGATCAACAGTAGGTTCAATCTCTACCTCATTGTCATTACTAGGTTGAGCATCAACATGAACATTATCATTAACATTATCACTAGGTTCATGTTCATCACCAGATTGTGTTTCAGCATCAGAAATAGAAATATCATTGGGATTTTCAGGTGTGTCAACAACAGGTTCAGTAGAAGCATGCAAAGTCCTATCATTTTTATTTTTCTTCTTTTTAGAAGGACTAGGTGCATCAACATTAGTTCTCTGAGAATCTTGCTCAATTCTCTTAGGGTGACCTTCAGGATACAAAGGTTCCTGAGTCATTTTACCCCCTCTAGTCATAACTCTAACAGCATTATCATTCTTCTTATTATTTAATTCATTGAGCAAATCATTTTTAGCTTTAAGCACTTGTTCTACTTGAGTGGTAACCATAGAAGCATGTTTACTAATGAGTTTAAGTTCACCTTTAACTCTAGACATATAATCACTCAAGTGCTCAATCATATAAGCATTATGTTTCAATTGTCTACCAACATAAGCATTGCAGTTTTCTTGTTTAACAATAAAATTATCAAACTCATCTAAGCATTGGCTAGCAGACTTATAACAAGGAATATCACCTTCATCAAATCTATAGACAGAATTTACCTTTACTACCTGTGTCGGGTTATCAAGACCATGTATTTCTTCAACAGGGGCAAATTAAGACCATGCATTTCTTCAATAGGAGGTAAATTCTTAACATCTTCATTTTTAATACCTTTTTCTTTCATAGATTTCTTTGCCTCTTGCATATCTTCAGGACTGAGAAATAGAATACCCCTTTTCTTCGGAGTTGGCTTAGGAGCTGGTTCAGGAAGTGCCCAATTATTTTCATTAGTCAACATATTATTCAATAGCAATTCAGCTTGATCAACTGTTCTTTCCCTGAAAACACAACTAGCACAACTATCCAGGTGGTCTCTGGAAGCATCGGTTAGTCCATTATAAAAGATATCAAGTATTTCATTTTTCTTGAGAGGATGATCAGGAAAAGCATTAAGTAATTGGAGAAGCCTCCCCCAAGCTTGTGGGAGACTCTCTTCTTTAATTTGCACAAAACTATATATTTCCCTTAAAGCAGCTTGTTTCTTATGAGCGGGGAAATATTTAGCAGAGAAGTAATAAATCATATCCTGGGGACTACGCACACAACCAGGATCAAGAGAATTAAACCATGTTTTAGCATCACCCTTTAATGAGAACTAAAATAATTTAAGGATATAGTAGTAGCGAGTTTTCTCATCATTAGTGAATAGGGTGGCTATATCATTTAATTTAGTAAGATGTGCCACAACAGTTTCAGATTCATAGCCATAGAAAGGATCAGATTCAACCAAAGTAATTATCTCAGGGTCAACAGAGAAATCATAATCCTTATCAGTAACACAGATAGGTGGAGTAGCAAAAGCAGGGTCATATTTCATTCTAGCATTCAAAGACTTTTCCTTCAGCTTAGCTAATAATTTCTTAAGATCATTCCTATCATTGCAAGCAAGAAAGTCTCTAGCAGTTTCTTCATCCATAACATAACCCTCAGGCACAACAGGCAATTCATATCTAGGGGGAGAATCTTCATCATCACTTTCATCAATATTATCAGTTTCAATAATTTCATTCTCTCTAGCCCTAGCAAGTTGTTCATCAAGAAATTCACCAAGTGGCACAGTAGTATCAAGCATAGAAGTAGTTTCATCATAAGTATCAGGCATAGCAGAAGTGGCATCATCAATAACATGCGACATATAAGAATTAATAGCACAAGCAAGTTTAGGTGTCGCAAGCTTACTCAAAACAGAAGGTGAATCAAGTGCAGAGCTAGAAGGCAGTTCCTTACCTCCCCTCGTAGTTGAGGGAAAAATCTTAGTTCTTTCGTCTTTCAAGTTCCTAATAGTGACCAGCAGATATAAATCCCAAGTGACTCAAAGAATAGAGCTATGCTCCCCGGCAACGGCGCCAGAAAATAGTCTTGATAACCCACAAGTATAGGGGATCGCAATAGTTTTCGAGGGTAGAGTATTCAACCCAAATTTATTGATTCGACACAAGGGGAGCCAAAGAATATTCTCAATTATTAGCAGTTGAGTTGTCAATTCAACCACACCTGGATAACTGCAGCAAAGTATTTAGTAGCAAAGTAGTATGGAAGTAACAGTAACGGTAGCAAAAGTAACAGTAGCAGTTTTGTAGTAATTGTAACAGTCGCAATGGAGAAGTAACTAAGCAAAGAGCAATATGTGAAAAGCTCATAGGCGTTGGATCGGCGATGGAGAATTATGCTGGATGCGATTTATCATGCAATAGTTATAACATAGGGTGACACAGAACTAGCTCCAATTCATCAATGTAATGTAGGCATGTATTCCGAATATAGTCATACGTGCTTATGGAAAATAACTTGCATGACATCTTTTGTCCTACCCTCCCATGGCAGCGGGGTCCTATTGGAAACTAAGGGATATTAAGGCCTCCTTTTAATAGAGTACCGGACCAAAGCATTAACACATAGTGAATACATGAACTCCTCAAACTACGGTCATCACCGGGAATGGTCCCGATTATTGTCACTTCGGGGTTGCCGGATCATAACACATAGTAGGTGACTATAGACTTGCAAGATAGGATCAAGAACTCACATATATTCATGGAAACATAATAGGTTCAGATCTGAAATCATGGCACTCGGGCCCTAGTGACAAACATTAAGCATAGCAAAGTCATAGCAACATCAATCTCAAAACATAGTGGATACTAGGGATCAAACCCTAACAAAACTAACTCAATTACATGGTAAATCTCATCCAACCCATCAGCGTCCAGTAAGCCTACGATGGAATTACTCATGCACGGCGGTGAGCATCATGAAATTGGTGATGGAGGAAGATTGATGATGACGATGGCGACGGATTCCCCTCTCCGGAGCCCCGAACGGACTCCAGATCAGCCCTCCCAAGAGAGATTAGGGCTTGGCGGCGGCTCCGTATCGTAAAATGCGATGAATCCTTCTCTCTGTTTTTTTCTCCCCGAACGTGAATATATAGAGTCGGAGCTGAGGTCGGTGGACCACCAGGGGAGCCACGAGGCAGGGGGCGCGCCCAGGGGTAGACGCGCTCCCCACCCTCGTGGACAGGGTGTGGGCCCCCTGGCCTTGATTCTCTCGCCGGTATTTTTTTAATTCCAAAAATATTCTCCGTGAAGTTTCAGGTCATTCCGAGAACTTTTATTTCTGCACAAAAATAACACCATGGCAATTCTGCTGAAAACAGCGTCAGTCCAGGTTAGTTCCATTCAATTCATGCAAGTTAGAGTCCAAAACAAGGGCAAAAGTGTTTGGAAAAGTAGATACGACGGAGACGTATCAACTCCCCCAAGCTTGAACCTTTGCTTGTGTCGGATGTGGGGTTCCGGCAAACCCTTGAGGTTCGAACACTTGGGTGCGCAAGAAGTCTTTCCCTCCTACCGATCTACGCCCTAGCTCACTAAGGTCTCGCGGACGAACTGGACGAACTCGCAACACAGGAAGACACGAGATTTATACTGGTTCGGGCCACCATTGTGGTGTAATACCCTACTCCAGTGTGGTGGTGGTGGATTGCCTCTAGGTCTGATGATGAACAGTACAAGGGAAGAACAGCTTCCTGAGGTTGAGGTGTTCTTGTGGCTAGGCTCTTGATCGGATTGGATCAAGCTAAGATGAGATCGTCCCCACTATGGTGGCTAGCTCTACTTATATAAGCCCTGGTCCTCTTCCCAAATATCGAGCTGGAAGGGAGCCAACAACGGCAGGCAAATTTGAAGGGGGACAGCTAGTACAAGCTATCCTGACAAAAGCGGTCTTCGCCTGCGAAAAGCTCTGGTGGTGATGCTGCCTTGGGCTCCACGATGACCTCCGTCTTGCCATCCTCCTAGTCTTGGTCTCGTTGCACCAATATAGCAACCTTTGCCTGTTGCCTCAGTACTCTTCGCCTGCGCTGCCCTCAGCACCAAAGAGGAAATAAGGATGTTGCGCGCGCTGGCGCCGGCCTGGTCCCGTTCGTCATGGCTCATGTCACGAGAGCCTCGTGAGGTTGTGCCCGCCTTGATATCTCCGCTCCTCGTGAGCCTCCCTGGCTAGGCCACTCCAGAGGAGGTCTTGCGTCGTCCACCTCGCGAGGCTCGGACCCTCGCGACGGTCTTGGATGCCTTGTTGATGAAGATGGGCCGTACGGCCAGCTGCTTAGCCACGCTGTGGGCCGCAGGCAGACAAGTCTCTCGACCCCCGTTCCCAGAACGCCGACAGTAGCCCCTGGGCCCAAGGTGCGCTCGGGCTTGGCTTTGTGGCGAAGCCAAGGGTCAAGTTCGGAGCACTGCGGGCCCCCAAAAGCCTGCGGCCTCAGTTGACGTGTGGCGGTTGATTGGACGTGGGCGTCTCCGCTTCCCCATGTTGCCTCGGCAACTGCACTACTTGACAAGTCCCTGCGACATGCAAGGAAAACCATCATTACTTGTGATCGTGGGAGACGCCGGTTGGCCTTCTCTTGCTATAAATGGGGAGGGGGGCGGAGCCCCCGTCGCCCATCTCTTCCTCGCTCGCTTGCTTCTTCCTCCTTGCTCCACTGCTGACAACAATGGCGCCTATCAGAAGGTTTTCTGCCGAAGAGAAAGGAAAGGCTTCCCGTGATGATCCGGGGCCACTTCCGCCGAAGAAGGGGTCGATCCATAGCCGTGATGAAGCGGCGATGCAGGTGGTGTGGAGGCCTTGGTGCGAGCGGCCTCCTCCGGGGTACCCGCTACCCTTGTATGCCCGAGCCGAGGGCTCGGGAGGACGGAGTGACGAGCAGCACCGCCCGCGCCGCATCCGGGGTCACCGCGCCACGGCGACGCGTGCCGTTGCCCCTGGGGTCCACGCCGCGGACTCCTCGCGCGAGTTGGTGTTGTGGGCGCCGATGCCTCCAAGCTCCTGGATCCGCTTCCCGCTGTTCTTCTCCGACGTGATGCCGCCGAGGGGGCCTCTCGAGCTCTAGTTGCAGCACACCGACTGCACCGCTCCGGCGACCGGAGCGAAGATCGAAGCGGTCCCCTCCGGCAATATCTTCATGACCCGCGGCTGGGGGGAGATCGCACGGGTCTGCCGTGCGAGGGGCGCCCTCGCGATCCACTTCGAGTACGACGGCGCTTCCACGCTCTTCTTCAAGGTCTTCAGCACCGAGGGCCGCCACCTGGAGTGCTGCTCCGGAGAGGAGCGCCAAACTGACGCGCGCTCCGCTCGCGGCTACTCCAGCAGTAGCAGCCCTTGGGAGTCCAGCAGCTCTCCTGAGCCTTACAAGACTCCGGAGACGAGCAATGACAGCTACGTGCCCCCAAACTCTCGCCGCGCTCGGAGCAGAGCTGCGGCGCCCGGCTGTCGCCACCGCTGATCTGGATGGGGTTGGCGCCGGCCCCCCATGGCCCACTGTTGATGATGGCGTCCGCCACGGAAGGGTGTAGATAGGATTCCCCTTAGTATCTGCTTTTGTTTCCTGCGAAGAATCATGAATCACCCCGTGGGGGCATGTAAGGGTCTGTAATGTCTTTTGCGCCTATCTTCCTTGTTATGAGGATTTGGCGAACGCACGTCCCGTTAAGGTTCGGTGCCCCCTTTCTTTTCTCGCGATAGCTTGTTGCTCTACGCTGACAGGTCCCGGTCCCCAGGCAGGCTACAGCCGTCACTGGTATGCCAGGTCGCGTGCCGTGGTCAAGGCCAGGAGGTGTGCGGCCCGAGGTCCAGTAAGAGCTCCTGAGGCACGATGCTCAGGAAGTCCCCCTTAGCGCTCAAGCAGCCATGGTAAGGCGAGAAAGGGAGTCGACATGGCCGTAACGGGGTTGCGGCAAGGCGTGAGTGACCATTAGTTCCGAACATTTAGCCGATCCGAGTGCGGGACTTATCTTGTCGACTCCGTGGCGACTCCCAACGTTGCGCCAGGGCTACGCGCCTACTTGTGCGGCATAGCTAGACCGGCCCATACGAGTCCCCCTCCCCCATGCTCTCCTTAGTGCTCTACGTCCTCAGGTCCCGGCCCTCGAGCGAGCTCAGCCGCCGCTGGTATGCCAGGTCGCGATGCCGTGGTCAAGGCCAGGGGGTGAGGGCTGGAGAGCTAGTAAGAGCTCCTGAGTCACAATGCTCAGGAGCCCCCCTTTTAACGTGCAAGCGAATTGCACGAGAGAAAAGGAGAGTCGCGGTGCCGCCTGCTATCCTTCCCACGGGATCCCTGTGAACAGGCACAAGAAGAGACATGGTTTGTCGTTATAGCTGTCAGCCTGCCGCTTGTTGTTCTAGATGAGATGAAGGCACTGAGGGCCTGGTGAGGTGACGTGCGCGGGGCGTGCCGCGAGCCAGAGCTCGACCGCTCAGGTTTGTCGACGTGATAGGGACGGACCCATGCACCAGTGCCGTGCCTGTGTGGAGGCCCCGAGGGAGGCGATGATTAGGCAGGTGGTAGCCGTTGGCAGGTTAAGCATGGAGAGAAGATCAACTTGGATAAATGCAGGAAGATACATGCCACCGGGTCCGGCCCGAGCGGCTTGGAGATGATGCAGCCCGAGGGGCGCCCCCAACAAGGTAAGCTAAAGACATAAGCAAAAGGGATACATGCCGCAGGGACGGACCCACGCGGCCTGGGAATAATGCAGCCCGAGGGGCGCTCCCAGCTAAACGAGCTTGGAAGGTGTCACCTGGTTCTGTAGACGAAGTAGAGTTGGTGCAGCGGAAGCCGTGCGTTGAAGAAATGACTCCTCATGAGCCACCGGGACCCTGAGCCTCGGGAGGCTTTGGGGGCTCGGGAGGTTCCCTGAAGACCATCTCCATCTCCTCCAGGACGGCGTGGTATGGCCTCCTGAGCCACCAGGACACGCCGCAAGTCGCGTTGATAGGCTGACGCCACGCTCAGCAAGCCGAAGGGCATGCGAACGTAGATGTGTGGTGGGCCCTCGCAGCGGCCCAAAGATGGCCGGAAGCGCTCCTGAGATGCGGCCCTGTTGAGCCCGGGGACGCCGATGCAAACACGCTGCCCGGCATCCTTGCTAGGATGCGGAGCTGCGCCTCGTGAGCGGCTGTTGCCGTGCATGGCCCTTTCATCTTGCAGTTCCTGAGTGGTCTTGGTGATGAACTCCTGAGTGGTGGGCACTCCTTGCCCTGTGCTCTCCTGAGGAACATGTGCCGCGAAGCACGCTTCCAAGTGGTGCCCAAGCGCCTCCCTCGTGAGGTTGGCAAGGTCAGAGGCCCTCCAGAAGAGAGCCCCCGAGCCCTACCTGAGGAGGGCGTCTAGCACGCTTTCCTATGCGATGGAGGGAGGCGCCGCTGGGACGGGCGCAGATCCTGACGAGGCTCCTGCTGCGTCGCCATCCTCCTGAGGTCCTGCGCGGCGTGACTGCTTCTTCTTGGGGATGGCCTCCGGAGGGCCTTCACTTCTGCTGTCGGGGTCGTCAATTGCTGTGGCTTGAAAGGCGCGCTCGAGGGAGCACACCGCATCCCTTTCTTCACACGGGACCGTGATGATTCCTCCGCTTCCTGGCATCTTGAGAATGTTGTAGCCGTGATGAGTGACTACCATGAACTTGGCCAGGGCTGGATACCCGAGGATAGCATTATATGGCAGGCGGATGTGGGCGACGTCGAAGTCGATGAGCTCGGTGCGGTAGTTCTTGCGCTCCCCGAAGGTGACAGGCAGGCGGACCTGCCCTATCGGTGTGGTGGAACCGTCGGTCACTCCTGATAAAGGCTTGGTGGGCTGGAGCTGTTCATATGGCACTTGAAGGTTGTCGAACGTGTCGACGGACATGACGTTGAGCCATGCGCCGCCGTCGATGAGGGTCTTGGTGACCCGCACATTGTTGATGACTGGGGAACACAGCATAGGGAGGGCGCCAGCGGTGGCTGCGCACTTGAGCTGATCCGTCGAGTTGAAAGTGATGGCGCATTGGGACCACTTGAGCGGGCGCGTGGCCTCGAGCTTGGGGAGCACCGCGTTCACCTCGCGAGCGAACTGTTTGAAGATGCGCTGAGAGGCTGGGGCCTGGGCGCCGCCCAAAATGCAGGCGATTGCACGCGGCTCCTAGAAGCCCCCAGCCCCCTCGTCCTGGTGGTGGTCGTCGTACCTTCTTGGTGGCGGCAGCGGAGGAAGACCGGTGTTGCCTTGGGGGCGATCCTCACGAGGCGGGTCCCTCCAGGGGCCCTCGGGAGGTTGGTCCTGCCAGCGGTCCTCACGAGGCCGGTCGCGCCACTCCTGGCGCGTGCCACGGTCATCCAAGCGTCTGCCTCCACGTCCTCCTCCGTGGCCGTAGCCCCGGTCGTTGCGCTCGGGGCGTCGACCATAGCGTCCTTCCCGTATGGCTCTGAGCTCTTGACAGTCGCTGGTGTTGTGGGTGTTCAGGTTGTGGAAGGCACAGAACGGTCGATCGTTCTTGGATGACTTGGGCTGATCTCTTCCCCACTTGGTGTTGGGCTCTACTGCTAGCACCGCCGCCTCCTTGCGCTTCACGTCGTTGTCCTTGGCCTTCTTTTCCTCTGCTCCTTCGGCTGGCAGCTCAAGGAGAGAAAGGCGCCCCTCCTCAGCTCTTGCGCACTTAGTCGCCAGGTTGGACAGCTCCTGAGATGTGCAGAGCTCCTCGTGGATGGCGAGCTCTTCCTTCATCTTGACGTCGCGGACGCCGTCAGAGAACGCGGAGATGATGGCTTCGTCCGTGACCTTGGGGATCTTGAGGCGGGTGTTGTTGAAGCGCTGGATGTACTTCTAGAGGGTCTCTCCTAGTTGCTGCTTGATGCGGCGCAGGTCACCCGCAGCCGGCAGGCGGTCGCGAGTGCCCTAGAAGTTGGCGATGAAGCGGTCGCGCATCTCGTCCCAGGAGGAGATCGAGCCGTGCTGCAGGTTCAGGAGCCAGGAGCGGGCTCCATCCTTGAGAGCCATGGGAAACCAGTTCGCCATGACTTTTTCGTCGCTGTTGGCCGCCTCGATGCTCAGCTCATAGAGCTGCAGGAACTCCGCGGGGTCGGCGTTGCCGTCGTTGAAGGAAATATGCCCTAGAGGCAATAATAAAGTGTAACACCCCGCATGTAACTTGCCATATTTGTAACTCCGACTCTTGCCATTTTCGGCTATGTGTTATGTTATTTCCTCCGTGGTCGGGTTTTGTCTTTGGTTTTGCATTTTTTTCATGTCATGCATTTCATATCATGTCATCATGTGCATTGCATTTGCATACGTGTTCGTCTCTTGCATCCGAGCATTTTCCCCGTTGTCCGTTTTGCAATCCGACGCTCCTATCTCCTCCGGCGCATTCCTCTTGTTTTCTTTCGTGTGCGGGTGTCAAACTTTCTCGGAATGGACCGAGGCTTGTCAAGTGGCCTTATTACACCACCCGGAGACCACCGGTCAAGTTTCGTTCCATTTGGAGGTTGTTTGGTACTCCAACGGTTAACCGGGCATCCGCAATGTCCATTTGAGTGTCCAGCAAAACCCCCCCTAAAAACCAGCCCAAAACCCACCAAACTCTCTTCCATGCTCTAGGTCGTTCGATCACGATCGTGTGGGCGAAAACTGCACCTCATTTGGACTCTCCTAGCTCCCTCTACCTATAAATATGTGAGACCCCCCGAGATTTTCGCGTAGTCCAACCCTAGAAATTTTCCATCCGCGCCGACGGACGCGTCCGCCGTCGGCCGGACACGTCCGCCGCCGCAGCCGACCTCTCCCGCGCCGCCACGTCACCGCGCGCCGCCGAGGCCCGCCGGCCCGACCGCGGCCCTCCCGGCCCACAGCTCCGCCGCCCGACGCCCGCGCCTCCGCCCGCCGCCACCTGCCCGCGCCGCTGCCGGCTCGGCCCCGCCTCGCCCCGCCGCCTCCGCACCGGAGCCGCGCCGCCCCGCCGCCGGCCCCTCGCCGCCGGAGCTTCCTCCTCCTCCGGCCTCGCCTCCTCTGCCTCCGGTCGCCGGCCGCCAGCTCCGCCCTCTTCTCCGGCGAGGGCTCGCGCCAGATCCGATCGATCTCGATCTGTACTGTACGTGTGTTGACCTCTCCTCGAACCCCGAGATATTTCTAAGTCTGTGAATCTTACGATATGTGCCTCTGTTCGTGATGCCATAACTCCTTGCATATAGCTCCGATTTGCGCGTGTAATATGTCAAATTGTTCGCCTCGTGATGCTCTACATTTTGTTCAGTTGCACCATATTCATTAGAGGTCATATTGATGCCCAAATCTCTGTTGGAAGAGGGCTAGTTGCTGTTATCTTCTGGTTCTTATCAGAACTTGGAGATTTGTCATTTTTGTATCATTTAATCTGTGCATCTTATGAGCATGAGCTCTACATGTGTTTTGAAGTATGCCATGCCATCTTTCCAGTGGTGTAGTCCATGTATTATTGTGATCTCTGTGGTAACTAGCAGAAGCATGCAAAGTAGGCTCCATAATGTTTCTGATTTCTGGGACTGATTTCTCCAAGTCCTTGTCTGCTGTTATTTTGTTGCCATGTAAACTTGATGCTACAGAGAGATCCATGCATATTTTGGAGATGTTCAGTAAGGATGTTTTGTAGCTATAGTTGTAATTGATCTATTCCTGCAATTGTTTGCAATTATGGAGTGACATAGCATGACTCAATCTTGCTCTCCTTTTGCTATAAAATATTTCTGGCAGATTCTTAACATGATATTCATTTTTGCCAAGCTTATTGTAGTTGATCCATACATGCTATGTATTTGTTCTTGCCATGGTTAGCTTCATAAACTTGCCATCTTGCTGTAGGTATGCTTGTTTTGTCATGAACTACTCCGTAGTGAGTGCATCAAGCTCACAAAGAGGCCTACATATTATTATTTCTGCCATGCTCTGAAACCTGATAACGAAACTTGCTATGTTTACATGCTTGCCATCATATCTTCTGGTCCTTTTTGGCTTATGGTCAGTAAGGGACTTTTGTCTTGTGCATTTAGTAGAACACTTCCATGCCTTGTTTTGCTATGTTAAGTTCTTATAGCATGTTGATTTCGTGCTCTAAACATTGCTACCTGATGCTGTTTTCTGCCATGTCCAGTTTTTCAGAGTCTGTGAACCTGTTATCTTTTGCACTTTTTCCATGCTTGTTTGAGCTTGATATGTTGTGATCTAGCCGTAGCTCAGTGTTCATCTTTTGTCAAGCATCTCCTGTAGATTACTGTCATATGCTTTGTTGCTATGTTGGGGTGCTGTAGCATTGTTGTTTGTTGCATTTTAAGTGCTATCATGCTGTTTATCGCAGATTCATGTCATTCTTGTTTTGCTTGCCATTTGCAAACCGTGCATCCGTTTCCGGTGATCTTTATATCGATTTCGACCGAAATCATCTCATCTTTCCAGTGGCATGCTTGGTTTGCCAAGTTACTGCCATGTTCATCATTTTCCTTCCGGAGCACGCATATGCATCGCATATCATATCTTGCATATCATACATGTTTTGCATCACGTTGCTTGTGCATTTCTCGTTGTTGATTGTGGTTCCGTTTGTTTGTGTTCTTATCTTGGGTAGAGCCGAGAGACGAGTTCGTGAACGAGGAACCTGTTGAGTACGCTTACGAGGATCAAGCTTTCGACAACTCTGAGAACCTTGCAGGCAAGATGACCACCCCTCGAAATCACTTCTATCTTTGCTTTGCTAGTTGTGCGCTCTATTGCCATGCTCCGCTACCTATCACTTGCTATATCATGTCTCCCATTTTGCCATTTCAGCCTCTAACCATCCTTTCCTAGCAAACCGTTGTTTGGCTAAGTTACCGCTTTTGCTCAGCCCCTCTTATAGCGTTGCTAGTTGCAGGTGAAGTTGAAGTTTGTTCCATGTCGGAAAATGGATGTTGGGATATCACAATATCTCTTATTTAATTAATGCATCTATATATTTTGGTAAAGGGTGGAAGGCTCGGCCTTATGCCTGGTGTTTTGTTCCACTCTTGCCGCCCTAGTTACTGTTATACCGGGATTATGTTCCTTGAGTTTGCGTTCCTTACGCGGTCGGGTGATTTATGGACCCCCTTGACAGTTTGCCTTGAATAAAACTCCTCCAGCAAGGCCCGACCTTGGTTTTACCATTTGCCACCTAAGCCTTTTCCCCCGGGTTTTCGCGAGCCCGAGGGTCATCTTTATTTTAAACCCCCGGGCCAGTGCTCCTCTAAGTATTGGTCTAAACTGTCAGTCGCTGGTGGCCACCAGGGGCAACTCTGGGCTGGCCTATCAGAAGATTGGACAATCCGGTGTGCCCTGAGAACGAGATATGTGCAGCTCCTATCGGGATTTGTCGGCACATTCGGGCGGCTTTGCTGGTCTTGTTTTACCATTGTCGAAATGTCTTGTAAACCGGGATTCCGAGACTGATCGGGTCTTTCCGGGAGAAGGTTTATCCTTCGTTGACCGTGAGAGCTTATGATGGGCTAAGTTGGGACACCCCTGCAGGGTATTATCTTTCGGAAGCCGTGCCCGCGGTTATGAGGCAGATGGGAATTTGTTAATGTCCGGTTGTAGAGAACTTGTCACTTGACCCAATTAAAATACATCAACTGCGTGTGTAGCCGTGATGGTCTCTTCTCGGCGGAGTCCGGGAAGTGAACACGGTCTGAGTTATGTATGACGTAAGTAGGAGTTCAGGATCACTTCTTGGTCATTGCTAGATGACGACCGTTCCGTTGCTTCTCTTCTCGCTCTCTCTTGCGTATGTTAGCCACCATATATGCTTATTGCCGCTGCAGCTCCACCTCACTCCACCTTCCTTTCCTACAAGCTTAAATAGTCTTGATCTCGCGGGTGTGTGATTGCTGAGTCCTGGTGACTCACAGATTCTACCAAAACTGTTGCAGGTGCCGACGATGCCAGTGCAAATGATGGGGTCGATCTCAAGTGGGAGTTCGACGAGGAACGTGGTCGTTACTATGTGTCTTTTCCTGATGATCAGTAGTGGAGCCCAGTTGGGACGATCGGGGATCTAGCATTTGGGGTTGTCTTATTTTCTTCTGGTTTTTGACCGTAGTCGGTCTATATGTTTGTATTTTGGATGATGTATGAATTATATTTATGTATTGTGTGAAGTGGCGATTGTAAGCCAACTCTTTATCCCATTCTTGTTCATTACATGGGATTGTGTGAAGATGACCCTTCTTGCGACAAAACCACTATGCAGTTATGCCTCTAAGTCGTGCCTCGACACGTGGGAGATATAGCCGCATCGTGGGCGTTACATAAAGTATTATATATTTCCTTATATCATGATAAATGTTTATTATTCATGCTAGAATTGTATTAACCGGAAACATAATACATGTGTGAATACATAGACAAACAGAGTGTCACTAGTATGCCTCTACTAGACTAGCTCGTTAATCAAAGATGGTTATGTTTCCTAGCCATAGACATGAGTTGTCATTTGATTAAACGGGATCACCTCATTAGGAGAATGACGTGATTGACATGACCCATTACGTTAGCTTAGCACCCGATCGTTTAGTATGTTGCTATTGCTTTCTTCATGACTTATACATGTTCCTATGACTATGAGATTATGCAACTCCCGTTTACTGGAGGAACACTTTGTGTGCTACCAAACGTCACAACGTAACTAGGTGATTATAAAGGTGCTCTACAGGTGTCTCCAAAGGTACTTGTTGGGTTGGCGTATTTCGAGATTAGGATTTGTCACTCCGATTGTCGGAGAGGTATCTCTGGGCCCACTCGGTAATGCACATCACTATAAGCCTTGCAAGTATTGTAACTAATGAGTTAGTTGCGAGATGATGTATTACGGAACGAGTAAAGAGACTTGCCGGTAACGGGATTGAACTAGGTATCGAGATACCGACGATCGAATCTCGGGAAGTAACATACCGATGACAAAGGGAACAACGTATGTTGTTATGCGGTCTGACCGATAAAGATCTTCGTAGAATATGTGGGAGCCAATATGGGCATCCAGGTCCCGTTATTGGTTATTGACCGGAGAGGTGTCTCGGTCATGTCTACATAGTTCTCGAACCCAAAGGGTCCGCACGCTTAAAGTTACGATGACAGTTATATTATGAGTTTATGTGATTTGATGTACCGAAGGTTGTTCGGAGTCCCGGATGTGATCACGGACATGACGAGGAGTCTCGAAATGGTCGAGACGTAAAGATTGATATATTGGACGACTATATTCGGACACCGGAAGTGTTCCGGAGAAGTTTCGGATTAAACCGGAGTGCCGGAGGGTTACCGGAACCCCCCGTGGAAGTATTGGGCCTTGGTGGGCCTTGAGGGGAGAGAGAGGGCAGCAGCCATGAGGTGGCGCGCCCCCTCCCAAGAGGAATCCTAGTTGGACTAGGAGAGGGGGGCGCAGCCCCCTTTCCCTCTCCCTCTCCCTCTCTTTCCTTCCCCCCTTCTTTCCTAGTAGGACTAGGAAAGGGGAGTCCTACTCCTACTAGGAGGAGGACTCCCCCTCTCTCCTTGGCGCGCCTAGGGCAGCCGGCCTCCCCCTTGCTCCTTTATATACGGGGGCAGGGGGCACCTAAGAACACACTTGATATACGATATTTTAGTCGTGTGCGGTGCCCCCCTCCACCAGATTACACCTCGATAATACCGTCGCGGAGCTTAGGCAAAGCCCTGCGTCGGTGGAACATCATCATCGTCACCACGCCGTCGTGCTGACGAAACTCTCCCTCAACACTCGGATGGATCGGAGTTCGAGGGACGTCATCGAGCTGAACGTGTGTAGAACTTCGGAGGTGTCGTGCGTTCGGTACTTGATCGGTCGGATCGTGAAGACGTACGACTACATCAACCGCGTTGTGATAACGCTTCCGGTGTTGGTCTATGAGGGTACGTGGACAACACTCTCCCCTCTCATTGCTATGCATCACCATGATATTGCGTGTGCGTAGGAATTTTTTTGAAATTACTACGTTCCCCAACAGTGGCATCCAAGCCAGGTTTTATGCGTTGATGCTATGCACGAGTAGAACACAAGTGAGTTGTGGGCGATATAAGTCATACTGCTTACCAGCATGTCATACTTTGGTTCAGCGGTATTGTGAGATGAAGCGGCCCGGACCGACATTACGCGTACGCTTACGCGAGACTGGTTTCACCGTTCGGAGCACTCGTTGCTTAAAGGTGACCGGCGGGTGTCTGTCTCTCTCACTTTAGTTGAACCGAGTGTGGCTACGCCCGGTCCTTGCGAAGGTTAAAACAACACCAACTTGACAAACTATCGTTGTGGTTTTGATGCGTAGGTAAGAATGGTTCTTGCTAAGCCCGTAGCAGCCACGTAAAACTTGCAACAACAAAGTAGAGGACGTCTAACTTGTTTTTGCAGGGCATGTTGTGATGTGATATGGTCAAGACATGATGTGATATAATTTGTTGTATGAGATGATCATGTTTTGTAACCGAGTTATCGGCAACTGGCAGGAGCCATATGGTTGTCGCTTTATTGTATGAGATGCTATCACCATGTAATAGTTTTACTTCATCACGAAGCGGTAGCGATAGTCGTAAAAGCAATTATTTGGCGAGACGACAACGATACTACGATGGAGATCAAGGTGTCGTGCCGGTGACGATGGTGATCATGACGGTGCTTCGGAGATGGAGATCACGAGCACGGTGCTTCGGGGATGGAGATCACAAGCACAAGATGATGATGGCCATATCATATCACTTATATTGATTGCATGTGATGTTAATCCTTTATGCATCTTATCTTGCTTTGATTGACGGTAGCATTATAAGATAATCTCTCACTAAAATTTCAAGATAAAAGTCTTCTCCCTGAGTATGCACCGTTGCAAAAGTTCTTCGTGCTGAGACACCACGTGATGATCGGGTGTGATAAGCTCTACGTTCAAATACAACGGGTGCAAAACAGTTGCACACGCGGAATACTCAGGTTAAACTTGACGAGCCTAGCATATGTACAGATATGGCCTCGGAACACAGAGACCGAAAGGTCGAGCGTGAATCATATAGTAGATATGATCAACATAGTGATGTTCACCATTGAAACTACTCCATCTCACGTGATGATCGGACATAGTTTAGTTGCTTT
Source organism: Aegilops tauschii subsp. strangulata (assembly GCF_002575655.3). Lineage (NCBI taxonomy): Eukaryota > Viridiplantae > Streptophyta > Magnoliopsida > Poales > Poaceae > Aegilops > Aegilops tauschii. The sequence goes on along the minus strand of NC_053038.3, from coordinate 377,707,624 downwards.
GGATCACGTAATCACTTAGATGATTAGAGAGATGTCTATCTAAGTGGGAGTTCTTAAGTAATATGATTAATTGAACTTAAATTTATCATGAACTTAGTACCTGATAGTATCTTGCTTGTCTATGTTAATTGTAGATAAATGGCCCGTGCTATTGTTCCGTTGAATTTTAATGCGTTCCTTGAGAAAGCTAAGTTGAAAGATGATGGTAGCAATTACACGGAATGGGTCCGTAACTTGAGGATTATCCTCATTGCTGCACAGAAGAATTACGTCCTGGAAGCACCGCTAGGTGCCAAGCCTCCTGCAAGAGCTACGCCAGAAGTTATGAACGTCTGGCAAAGCAAAGCTGATGACTACTCAATAGTTCAGTGTGCCATGCTTTACGGCTTAGAACCGGGACTTCAACGACGTTTTGAACGTCATGGAGCATATGAGATGTTCCAGGAGTTGAAGTTAATAATTCAAGCAAATGCCTGGATTGAGAGATATGAAGTCTCCAATAAGTTCTATAGCTGCAAGATGGAAGAGAATAGTTCTGTCAGTGAGCATATACTCAGAATGTCTGGGTATAATAATCACTTGATTCAACTGGGAGTTCAACTTCCGGATGATTGCGTCATTGTCAGAATTCTTCAATCACTGCCACCAAGCTACAAGAGCTTCGTGATGAACTATAACATGCAAGGGATGAATAAGACTATTCCCGAGCTCTTCGCAATGCTAAAGACAACGGAGGTAGAAATCAAAAAGGAGCATCAAGTGTTGATGGTCAGTAAAACCACTAGTTTCAAGAAAAAGGGCAAAGGGAAGAAGAAAGGGAACTTCAAGAAGAATAGCAAGCAAGTTGTTGTTCAGGAGAAGAAACCCAAGTCTGGACCTAAGCCTGAAACTGAGTGCTTCTACTGCAAGCAAACTGGTCACTGGAAGCGGAACTGCCCCAAGTATTTGGCGGAAAAGAAGGATGGCAAGGTTAACAAAGGTATATGTGATATACATGTTATTGATGTGTACCTTACCAATGCTCGTAGTAGCACCTGGGTATTTGATACTGGTTCTGTTGCTAATATTTGCAACTCGAAACAGGGGCTACGGATTGAGCGAAGATTGGCTAAGGACGAGGTGACGATGCGCGTGGGAAATGGTTCCAAAGTCGATGTGATCGCCGTCGGCACGCTACCTCTACATCTACCTTCGGGATTAATATTAGACCTAAATAATTGTTATTTGGTGACAGCGTTGAGCATGAACATTATATCTGGATCTTGTTTAATGCGAGACGGTTATTCATTTAAATCAGAGAATAATGGTTGTTCTATTTATATGAATAATATCTTTTATGGTCATGCACCCTTGAAGAGTGGTCTATTTTTAATGAATCTTGATAGTAGTGATACACATATTCACAATGTTGAAGCCAAAAGATGCAGAGTTAATAATGACAGTGCAACTTATTTGTGGCACTGCCGTTTGGGTCATATCGGTGTAAAGCGCATGAAGAAACTCCATACTGATGGAATTTTGGAATCACTTGATTTTGAATCACTTGGTACTTGCGAACCGTGCCTTATGGGCAAGATGACCAAAACACCGTTCTCCGGTACTATGGAGAGAGCAACAGATTTGTTGGAAATCATACATACAGATGTATGTGGTCCGATGAATATTGAGGCTCGTGGCGGATATCGTTATTTTCTCACCTTCACAGATGATTTGAGCAGATATGGGTATATCTACTTAATGAAACATAAGTCTGAAACATTTGAAAAGTTCAAAGAATTTCAGAGTGAAGTTGAAAATCATCGTAACAAGAAAATTAAATTCCTACGATCTGATCGTGGAGGAGAATATTTGAGTTACGAGTTTGGTCTACATTTGAAACAATGCGGAATAGTTTCGCAACTCACGCCACCCGGAACACCATAGCGTAATGGTGTGTCCGAACGTCGTAATCGTACTTTATTAGATATGGTGCGATCTATGATGTCTCTTACTGATTTACCGCTATCGTTTTGGGGTTATGCTTTAGAGACGGCTGCATTCACTCTAAATAGGACACCATCGAAATCCGCTGAGACGACGCCTTTTGAACTATGGTTTGGCAAGAAACCAAAGTTGTCGTATCTTAAAGTTTGGGGTTGTGATGCTTATGTGAAGAAACTTCAACCTGATAAGCTCGAACCTAAATCGGAGAAATGTGTCTTCATAGGATACCCAAAGGAGACTGTTGGGTACACCTCCTATCACAGATCCGAAGGCAAGATATTCGTTGCTAAGAATGGATCCTTTCTAGAAAAGGAGTTTCTCTCGAAAGATGTGAGTGGGAGGAAAGTAGAACTTGATGAGGTAACTGTACCTGCTCCCTTATTGGAAAGTAGATCATCACAGAAATCAGTTTCTGCGACACCTACACCAAATAGTGAGGAAGTTAATGATAATGATCATGAAACTTCAGATCAAGTTATTACTGAACTTCGTAGGTCAACTAGATCAAGATCCGCACCAGAGTGGTACGGTAATCCTGTTCTGGAGGTCATGTTGCTAGACCGTGGCGAACCTACGAACTATGAAGAAGCGATGGTGAGCCCAGATTCCGCAAAATGGCTTGAAGCCATGAAATCCGAGATGGGATCCATGTATCAAAACAAAGTATGGACTTTGGTTGACTTGCCCGATGGTCGGCAAGCCATTGAAAACAGATGGATCTTCAAGAAGAAGACTGACGCTGATGGTAATATTACTGTCTATAAAGCTCGACTTGTTGCGTAAGGTTTTCGACAAGTTCAAGGGATTGACTATGATGAGACCATCTCACCCGTAGCGATGCTTAAGTCTGTCCGAATTATGTTAGCAGTTGCCGCATTTTATGATTATGAAATTTGGCAAATGGATGTCAAAACTGCATTCCTGAATGGATTTCTCGAAGAAGAGTTGTATATGATGCAATCGGAAGGTTTTGTCGATCCAAAGGGAGCTAACAAAGTGTGCAAGCTCCAGCGATCCATTTATGGACTGGTGCAAGCCTCTCGGAGTTGGAATAAACACTTTGATAGTGTGATCAAAGCATTTGGTTTTATACAGACTTTTGGAGAAGCCTGTATTTACAAGAAAGTGAGTGGGAGCTCGATAGCATTTCTGATATTATATGTGGATGACATATTACTGATCGGAAATGATATAGAATTTCTGGATAGCATAAAGGGATACTTGAATAAGAGTTTTTCAATGAAAGACCTCGGTGAAGCTGCATATATATTAGGCATTAAGATCTATAGAGATAGATCAAGACGCTTAATTGGACTTTCACAAAGCACATACCTTGACAAAGTTTTGAAGAAGGTCAAAATGGATCAAGCAAAGAAAGGGTTATTGCCTGTACTACAAGGTGTGAGATTGAGTAAGACTCAATGCCCGACCACTGCAGAAGATAGAGAGAAAATGAAAGATGTTCCCTATGCTTCAGCCATAGGCTCTATCATGTATGCAATGCTGTGTACCAGACCTGATGTGTCCCTTGCTATAAGTTTAGCAGGGAGGTACCAAAGTAATCCAGGAGTGCATCACTGGACAGCGGTCAAGAACATCCTGAAATACCTGAAAAGGACTAAGGATATGTTTCTCGTTTATGGAGGTGACAAAGAGCTCATCGTAAGGGGTTACGTTGATGCAAGCTTTGACACTGATCCGGACGATTCAAAATCGCAAACCGGATACGTATTTACATTGAACGGTGGAGCTGTCAGTTGGTGCAGTTCCAAGCAAAGTGTCATGGCGGGATCTACGTGTGAAGTGGAATACATAGCTGCTTCGGAAGCAGCGAATGAAGGAGTCTGGATGAAGGAGTTCATATCCGATCTAGGTGTCATACCTAGTACATCGGGACCAATGAAAATCTTTTGTGATAATACTGGTGCAATTGCCTTAGCAAAGGAATCCAGATATCACAAGAGAACCAAGCACATCAAAAGATGCTTCAATTCCATCCGAGATTTAGTCCAGGTGGGAGACATAGAAGTTTGCAAGATACATGCGGATCTGAATGTTGCAGACCCGTTGACTAAGCCTCTTCCACGAGCAAAACATGATCAGCACCAAGACTCCATGGGTGTAAGAATCATTACTATGTAATCTAGATTATTGACTCTAGTGCAAGTGGGAGACTGAAGGAAATATGCCCTAGAGGCAATAATAAAGTATTATATATTTCCTTATATCATGATAAATGTTTATTATTCATGCTAGAATTGTATTAACCGAAAACATAATACATGTGTGAATACATAGACAAACAGACTGTCACTAGTATGCCTCTACTAGACTAGCTCGTTAATCAAAGATGGTTATGTTTCCTAGCCATAGACATGAGTTGTCATTTGATTAAACGGGGTCACCTCATTAGGAGAATGACGTGATTGACATGACCCATTACGTTAGCTTAGCACCCGGTCGTTTAGTATGTTGCTATTGCTTTCTTCATGACTTATACATGTTCCTATGACTATGAGATTATGCAACTCCCGTTTACCGGAGGAACACTTTGTGTGCTACCAAATGTCACAACGTAACTGGGTGATTATAAAGGTGCTCTACATGTGTCTCCAAAGGTACTTGTTGGGTTGGCGTATTTCGAGATTAGGATTTGTCACTCCGATTGTCGGAGAGGTATCTCTGGGCCCACTCGGTAATGCACATCACTATAAGCCTTGCAAGCATTGTGACTAATGAGTTAGTTCCGAGATGATGTATTACGGAACGAGTAAAGAGACTTGCCGGTAACGAGATTGAACTAGGTATCGAGATACCGACGATCGAATCTCGGGAAGTAACATACCGATGACAAAGGGAACAACGTATGTTGTTATGCGGTCTGACCGATAAAGATCTTCGTAGAATATGTGGGAGCCAATATGGGCATCCAGGTCCCGCTATTGGTTATTGACCGGAGAGGTGTCTCGGTCATGTCTACATAGTTCTCGAACCCAAAGGGTCCGCACGCTTAAAGTTACGATGACATTTATATTATGAGTTTATGTGATTTGATGTACCGAAGGTTGTTCGGAGTCCCGGATGTGATCACGGACATGACGAGGAGTCTCGAAATGGTCGAGACGTAAAGATTGATATATTGGACGACTATATTCGGACACCAGAAGTGTTCCGGAGAAGTTTCGGATTAAACCGGAGTGCCGGAGGGTTACCGGAACCCCCCGTGGAAGTATTGGGCCTTGGTGGGCCTTGAGGGGAGAGAGAAGGCAGCAGCCATGAGGTGGCGCGCCCCCTCCCAAGAGGAATCCTAGTTGGACTAGGAGAGGGGGGCGCAGCCCCCTTTCCCTCTCCCTCTCCCTCTCTTTCCTTCCCCCTTCTTTCCTAGTAGGACTAGGAAAGGGGAGTCCTACTCCTACTAGGAGGAGGACTCCCCCTCTCTCCTTGGCGCGCTTAGGGCAGCCGGCCTCCCCCTTGCTCCTTTATATATGGGGGCAGGGGGGCACCTAAGAACACACTTGATATACGATATTTTAGCCGTGTGCGGTGCCCTCCTCCACCAGATTACACCTCGATAATACCGTCGCGGAGCTTAGGCAAAGCCCTGCGTCGGTGGAACATCATCATCGTCACCACGCCGTCGTGCTGACGAAACTCTCCCTCAACACTCGGCTGGATCGGAGTTCGAGGGACGTCATCGAGCTGAACGTGTGTAGAACTTCGGAGGTGCCGTGCGTTCGGTACTTGATCGGTCGGATCGTGAAGACGTACGACTACATCAACCGCGTTGTGATAACGCTTCCGCTGTCGGTCTACGAGGGTACGTGGACAACACTCTCCCCTCTCATTGCTATGCATCACCATGATATTGCGTGTGCGTAGGAAATTTTTTGAAATTACTACGTTCCCCAACAGTGGCATCCGAGCCAGGTTTTATGCGTTGATGCTATGCACGAGTAGAACACAAGTGAGTTGTGGGCGATATAAGTCATACTGCTTACCAGCATGTCATACTTTGGTTCAGCGGTATTGTGAGATGAAGCGGCCCGGACCGACATTACGCGTACGCTTACGCGAGACTGGTTTCACCGTTCGGAGCGCTCGTTGCTTAAAGGTGACTGGCGGGTGTCTGTCTCTCTCACTTTAGTTGAACCGAGTGTGGCTACGCCCGGTCCTTGCGAAGGTTAAAACAGCACCAACTTGACAAACTATCGTTGTGGTTTTGATGCGTAGGTAAGAACGGTTCTTGCTAAGTCCATAGCAGCCACGTAAAACTTGCAACAACAAAGTAGAGGACGTCTAACTTGTTTTTGCAGGGCATGTTGTGATGTGATATGGTCAAGACATGATGTGATATAATTTGTTGTATGAGATGATCATGTTTTGTAACCGAGTTATCGGCAACTGGCAGGAGCCATATGGTTGTCGCTTTATTGTATGAGATGCTATCACCATGTAATAGTTTTACTTTATCACTAAGCGGTAGCGATAGTCATAAAAGCAATTATTTGGCGAGACGACAACGATACTATGATGGAGATCAAGGTGAAGGCGCGGCAGCCGGCCGTGGTTGTCGGGGCTCGCTTCGGAGGTGGAGCTTGGTCTTGACGAGGTTCGCGCTGCGCCACTGTGGGCGGCGCGCGGTCTTGACGAGGTGGCGTGGGGAGGGCAGGTGCAGCTTCTCGCGGCCGCGGGATTTCTTGGTAGCTTCTCTCTTCGCGCGCGGGCGCCGGGCGCGGCGGATCACGCCGCGGAGCCACGCGCCTTGGTGCCAAGGCGCCGTCTTGGGGCTGAGGTGTTGGAGGCACACCATGAGCCCCGTCGCCCGCGGCTGGTTGAGGGGGAGGCAGAGAGTGGGACGGCGCCGGAGAGCCCCCTGCGGTGCGGACGAGCTCGGCGACGCGGTCGAGCCACTCCTCGTAGAGGTCGTCGACGGGGCGGTAGTGCAGGAGCTCGTTCACCGCGAGGAGTGCGGCCCGTGCCTCCATGGGAGCGTGGTGCACGTGAGACGAAGAACCGGCAGGGGTCAGTGATGGAGTAGCGGTGCGGCCGTCCTGCCGCACTGAAGGATGCAGCGAGGACGCCTGCTGCTCGTTCCCCGCCGGGCCGGTGGCAGCGTTAGCGGCGGGAGACGGAGAACGACGAGGTGGCCCGCCAACGGGAGCCGTGTGAGAGACGCGGGCGGTGAGGGCAACCCGACGCTCAGTTCGAGCACGGCGAGCGTCCGCCATGGAGACGATGGAGCGATGGAGCGACGAACTGATGGAAGGGAAGCTACGGCGCACCCCTACCTAGCGCGCCAAATGTCGGATGTGGGGTTCCGGCAAACCCTTAAGATTCGAACACTGGGGTGTGCGCGAAGTCTTTCCCTCCTACCGATCTACGCCCTAGCTCGCTAAGGTCTCGCGGACGAACTCGATGAACTCGCAACACAGGAAGACACGAGATTTATACTGGTTTGAGCCACCGTCATGGTGTAATACCCTACTCCAGTGTGGTGGTGGTGGATTGCCTCTAGGGCTGATGATGAACAGTACAAGGGAAGAACAGCCTCCTGAGGTTGAGGTGTTCTTGTGGCTAGGCTCTCGATCGGATTGGATCAAGCTAAGATGAGATCATCCCCACTATGGTGGCTAGATCTACTTATATAGGCCCTGGTCCTCTTCCCAAATATCGAGCGGGAAGGGAGCCAACAATGGCAGGAAAATTTGAAGGGGGGCAGCTAGTACAAGCTATCCTGACAAAAGCGGTCTTCGCCTGCGAAAAGCTCTGGTGGTGACGCTGCCTTGGGCTCCACGATGACCTCCGTCTTGCCATCCTCCTGGTCTTGGTCTCGTTGCACCAATATACCAACCTTTGCATGTTGCCTCGGTACTCTTCGCCTGCGCTGGCCTCCTTAGCACCAAAGAGGAAATAAGGACATTGCGCGCGCTGGCACCCGCCTGGTGCCGTTCATCATGGCTCACGTCACGAGAGCCTCGTGAGGTTTTGCCCCGCCTTGATATCTCCGCTCCTCGTGAGCCTGCCTGGCTAGGCCACTCCAGAGGAGGTCTTGCGTCGTCCGCCTCGCGAGGCTTGGACCCTTGCGAGGGTCTTGGATGCCTTGTTGATGAAGATGGGTCGTACGGCCTGCTGCTTAGCCACGCTGTGGGCCGTAGGCAGGCAAGTCTGGGGACCCCCGTTCCCAGAACGCCGACAGCTTGTCCTCAAGCAATTCAGTTGACAAACTAAAAGTGATAAAGAAAAACTTTTACAAACTCTGTTTGCTCTGGTTGTTGTAAATATGTAAAGTCAGCATTCAAGTTTTTAGCAAAGATTATGAACTAACCATATTCACAATAACATTTAGATCTCATATTAACTCATATCAATGGCATAATCAACTAGCAAGCAATAATAATAAATCTCGGATGACAACACTTTCTCAAAACAATCATGATATGATATAACAAGATGGTATCTCGCTAGCCCTTTCTGAGACCGCAAAACATAAATGCAGAGCACCTCTGAAGATCAAGGACTGACTAAACATTGTAATTCATGGTAAAAGATATCCAGTCATACCCAATATAAACTAACAATAATGGATGAAAATGACAGCGGTGCTCTCCAGCTGGTGCTTTTCAATAAGAGGGTGATGTCTCAACATAAAAGTAAATAGATAGGCCCTTCGCAGAGGGAAGCAGGGATTTTTAGAGGTGCCAGAGCTCGATTTTGAAATAGAGATAAATAATATTTTTGAGCGGCATACTTTCATTGTCAACATAACAACCGAGAGAACTCGATATCTTCCATGCTACACACATTATAGGCGGTTCCCAAACAGAATGGTAAAGTTTATACTCCCCACCACCAACATGCACACTCCACGGCTGGTCCAAAACAACGGGTACCGTCCAACTAACAACAGTCCTGGGGGAGTTTTGTTTGCAATTATTTCGATTTCATTTTCTTAGAGCATGGGACTGGGCATCCCGGTGACCAGCCATTTTCTCGTGAGTGAGGAGCGGAGTCCACTCCTCTTGAGAATAACCCGCCTAGCATGGAAGATACAGACAGCCCTAGTTGATACATGAGCTATTCGAGCATACAAAACAGAATTTTATTTGAAGGTTTAGAGTTTGGCACATACAAATTTACTTGGAACGGCAGGTAGATACCGCATATAGTAAGCTATAGTGGACTCATATGGAATAACTTTGGGGTTTATGGAAGTGGATGCACAAGCAGTATTCTCGCTTAGTACAAGTGAAGGCTAGAAAAAGACTGGGAAGCGACCAACTAGAGAGCGACAACAGTCATGAACATGCATTAAAATTAATTAACATTGAGTGCAAGCATGAGTAGGATATAATCCACCATGAACATAAATATCGTGGAGGCTATGTTGATTTTGTTTCAACTACATGCGTGAACATGTGCCAAGTCAAGTCACTCGAATTATTCAAAGGAGGATACCACCCTATCATACCACATCACAACCATTTTAATAGCATGTTGGCATGCAAGGTAAACCATTATAAACTCCTAGCTAATTAAGCATGGCATAAGCAACTATAATCTCTAATTGTCATTGCAAACATGTTTCATTCATAATAGGCTGAATCAGGAATGATGAACTAATCATATTTACAAAAACAAGAGAGGTCGAGTTCATACCAGCTTCTCTCATCTCAATCGGTCCATCAATATCGTCATTATTGCCTTTCACTTGCACGACCGAACGATGTGATAATAATAATAGTGCACGTGCATTGGACTAAGCTGGAATCTGCAAGCATGTGACACACAGGAGAAGACGAGATAATATGGGCTCTTTGTTAAATCAACAATAATGCGTATAAGAGCCACTTCAACATTTTCATTATGGTCTTCTCCTCTCGACCCCCAAAGAAAAGAAAAGAAATAAAACTATGTAGATGGGAAAGCTCCCAACAAGCAAAAGAAGAACGAAAAATCTTTTTGGGTTTTCTTTTAATTATTACTACTACAGGCATGGAAAGTAAACTAGCTAAAAGCTGCAACTAATTTTTTTGGTTTTTCCTAAGGTTTATCAAACACACAAGAAGAAAGCATAAAAAGGAAAATAAACTAGCATGGATAGTACAGTGAAAAAGTATGAGCACCGACAACTAGAATGAGTGTGTGAACATAAATGTAATGTCGGTGAGAAATACATACTCCCCCAAGCTTAGGCTTTTGGCATAAGTTGGTCTATGGCCACGGCTAGCCTGGAGGATATCCAAAGTTATAGTTGGGGTCGTACTGAGATGGAGCCTCGGGGTACCACTGATTGGCAATCTCCTCCAGATCCCACTGATAAACAGACTGGCGGGGAGAATCAGGTTGTGGCTCTGGCTCTGACTCTAGAGCTGATGTGAGGTTCTGTTAGGCATGAAATGCCTCCGGCGGAACAAGATACTTGCCTGAAGATAAGTTAAACAAAGAAGGAGCAGGCAAGGTAATAGTCTCAGGTTGATTTTTATAGAATAACAATTTGTAGTTAAGCATCTTTTTCTTATTCTTAACAATAGTCATGTGCTACCATACTCTTATAGTATAGGAAAATAGGAGGCAGCAACTTTTCTTCTTTCTCATAATGCCTAATAGGTATGTTAAAGTGTGCAGCGAGGCGTGAGGCGAAGATACCTCCCAAGATGGGACCCTTTGTACGGTTCAAATTTAACCGCTTTGCAATAATAGCGCCTAGAATAAAAGTGTTATCACGAAACAGGGCATGTCAAAAAATAACGATATCAGGGGCCCTAAGATTTCCACAGTTTCCACGACCAATTAAGCACCTACTAGCAAATATTGCAAAGTAACGCAGAACAGGGAAGTGCATGCTAGTAATTCTTGCATCGGAAACTTTCCTCGTTTCCCCTACAGCAATCGTATCAATAAACCCTTGCACATCATTACGATGTGGTTCCTCTATGCTGCCCGTAAAGGGTATCTTACAGACCCGGCAGAAATCAAGATGGCTCATCTCCTTATGCTCATCACATAAATAAAATTCCACTGAAGGTGGTGATCTTCTAGCATGCAAATGAAAATTTTGCATGAAAATATTAGTGAGTAAGAGATACTGTTCGCGCTGGTCGCGGAGGAATTCGGTGAGGCCCGCATTCTCAGCCAAAGAATAAAAATCATCATGAATCCCGGCTGCTGTTAAGAACTCATCACAAGGCCATTCACATGGCCGAACCTCCGCAGTGCGAGGGAGATTATATTTGGGCCTCTTATCCTCTTCACTTTGCTTGTCCTTCGAGCTTCGGCTCGAAGAGCCCCTAAAAAATCTCTTCATCATTTTCTGAAAATTTTAGTAACTTAAAATAAAAGTGAACCAAACTCAACAAAATTGATAGCAACTACTCCCACAAGTGCCTATAGACTATATCATGCATTAGAACTACTTGGGACCATATAAATTTGACATGCAAGCTCAAGAACAGGGTCACCTAGGCAGCAAAAATTTGCAATGAATAAAGCACTAGAACAAAAACTAATTGGACCATTGGAGGAGTCACATACCGAAGAACAATCCCCCAAAGCAGTTTTGTGAGTGGAGATTTGAGCAAGGAGCTTTGAGCTTCTGACGGGCGACCCGGCGCCAGCTGCGCTTCCGGGGGAGGGCTGCCTCCTGTACCAATGCTTGAACAAGGCGGACTTCATGAGGCAGATGCCCCCTTTCGACGAATGGGGGCTGCGCCCGGCGGGCCTTGAGGGGCCTCGCGAAAACCCGGTCCTCGTGGTTCCCTTGCTCGCCGACCCTGAGGCGCGCGCCCCAGATGTGGATGCAGGGGGCGAGTGCTGCCGGGTGCCACTAGGGCGGCCGAAGGAGAGCTGACGCAGTCCGATGCTCCTGAGGCGATAGCCCCCGGAGCTCGGGTGACCAATCCTGAGGTGGCGGCTGGAGAGCTGGCGCACTCCGACGCTCCTGAGGTCGCCGCCCCAGGAGCCCCACCGAATGCCCCAAATGCTGACGACTGCGTTCCGACCTCGGCCGGCATCGCCCGAACCTCAAAGCACTCCGCAAGAGGAAAGGGTCTCCGAGCTGCAGTGGTGACGCCTACCGGCCGCTGAGGCAGAGGAAGTACATAGCCATAGACGAGTAAGTACCTTATCTTTGTGGTTTCCCGCATGTCGCATCCTTCCCTGACCATGGCTCCTCAGGATCCCCTCGGCTACGGTGGCGAAATCTCCCGAGAAGCGCCCCCGCCAGTCCTTGTCTCGCTCTTGTTTCCGAACACCTTACACATGACTCCCGTGCGAGAAACGGGGCCGGTCCCAGAGGTGGATGATACGTCTCCAACGTATCTATAATTTATGAAGTATTCATGCTATTATATTATCCATCTTGGATGTTTAATGGGCTTTACTATGCACTTTTATATTATTTTTGGGACTAACCTATTGACCCATAGCCCAGTGCCAGTTCCTGTTTTTCCCTTGTTCCAGTGTTTCGAAGAAAAGGAATATCAAACGGAGTCGAAACGGAATGAAACCTTCTGGAGAAGTTATTTTTGGAAGGAAAGCAACCCGGGAGACTTGGAGTCCACGTCAAGAAAGCAACAAGGAAGGCACGAGGTAGGGGGGCGCGCCCACCCCCCTGGGCGCGCCCTCCACCCTCGTGGGCCCCTCGTGGCTCCCCTGACATATTTCTTCCGCCTATATATATCCATATACCCTAAAACGATCGGGGAACAGAATAGATCGGGAGTTCTGCCGCCGTAAGCCTCTGTAGCCACCAAAAACCAATCGGGACCCTGTTCCAACACCCTGCCTGAGGGGGGATCCCTCACCGGTGGCCATCTTCATCATCCCGGCGCTCTCCATGACAAGGAGGGAGTAGTTCACCCTCGGGGCTGAGGGTATGTACCAGTAGCTATGTGTTTGATCTCTCTCTCTCTCTCGTGTTCTTGAGGTGATTCGATCTTGATGTATCGTGAGCTTTGCTATTATAGTTAGATCTTATGTTGCTTCTCCCCCTCTACTCTCTTGTAATGGATTGAGTTTTCCCTTTGAAGTAATCTTATCGGATTGCGTCTTTAATGATTTGAGAACACTTGATGTATGTCTTGCCGTGCGTATCTGTGGTGACAATGGGATATCACGTGATTCACTTGATGTATGTTTTGGTGATCAACTTGCGGGTTCCGCCCATGAACCTATGCATAGGGGTTGGCACATGTTTTCGTCTTGATTCTCCGGTAGAAACTTTGGGGCACTCTTTGAGGTTCTATGTGTTGGTTGAATAGATGAATTTGAGATTATGTGATGCATATCGTATAATCATACCCATGGATACTTGAGGTGACATTGGAGTATCTAGGTGACATTAGGGTTTTGGTTGATTTGTGCCTTAAGGTGTTATTCTAGTACGAACTCTAGGGCTGTTTGTGACACTTATAGGAATAGCCCAACAGATTGATTGGAAAGAATAACTTTGAGGTGGTTTCGTACCCTACCATAATCTCTTTGTTTGTTCTCCGCTATTAGTGACTTTGGAGTGACTCTTTGTTGCATGTTGAGGGATAGTTATATGATCCAATTATGTTATTATTGTTGAGAGAACTTGCACTAGTGAAAGTATGAGCCCTAGGCCTTGTTTCAATGCATTGCAATACCGTTTACGCTCACTTTTATCGCTTGTTACCTTGCTGTTTTTATATTTTCATATTACAAAAACCTATATCTACCATCCATATTGCACTTGTATCACCATCTCTTCGCCGAACTAGTGCACCTATACAATTTACCATTGTATTGGGTGTGTTGGGGACACAAGAGACTCTTTGTTATTTGGTTGCAGGGTTGCTTGAGAGAGACCATCTTCATCCTACGCCTCCCACGTATTGATAAACCTTAGGTCATCCACTTGAGGGAAATTTGCTACTGTCCTACAAACCTCTGCACTTGGAGGCCCAACAACGTCTACAAGAAGAAGGTTGAGTAGTAGACATCATGCTCTTTTCTGGCGCCGTTGCCGGGGAGGTGAGTGCTTGAAGGTATATCTTTAGATCTTGCAATCAAATCTTTTTGTTTCTTGTTTTAGCACTAGTTTGGTTTATAAAAGAAAACTACCAAAAAATGGAATTGAGTTTGTCTCATACGCTTCGTCTTTTTAATATCTTTCGTGAGTATGATGGAAAGGAAAATTGTGCCAAAGTACTAGAAGAAGAATTACATACAATGCTCGACATAAAATATGTGAATGATGAGCATGATTGCAATGTTGTTAGTATGAGCTCCTTGAATATCCATGGTACTCATGATGATTGCACTAGTTATGATGAAAATGTCTCCTATAAACATGTCAATTTTTGTGGAGTGCATTGGGTTTGCAAGTACACACCAAGTAGGGAAGATAGATATTGCATGAGGCATAAGCATTTAGAAACTAAATTGTTGCAAGAAAGGCTAGATGTTTGTGCTGAAAATTTAAATTTTCTTGGCCATACTTGTGAACTTTGCAATGAACGGGGTCATTTAACTATCCCTTGCAAAATGTTTCATGATCTAATCGTGTCCAAAAATTGTGATGACCTGATTTCCCTTGCACATTATAATGAACTTAGTTTGCTTATGGGTCACGAAGAAATGAAACGTATAACTAAGCATCTTCCAGAATTTGCCCGTTATAAACTTCTTGGTTTTGATCTAGAGGAAATTTATATGTATTGGGCGGTGAATTGCATTGAAAATCCTTATATTTCCAACTACATAAAGAAAAGAAAACAAATAGAGGATGAAGAGAATACTAATGAAAGGGAAGAGGCTTCCCAATATCCTCCTATTATTTCTTATGATGAATCAGGTAACGAGGAGGAGCCTTCTATTCAACCAATCTCATTAATAAGGAGCTCCAAAAAGAGGACTGAACCCACACATGATGTGGTGAAGAAGAAGAAAAGAAAAAGGAAGAGAGGTAAAAAGATATCTCTCCCAAATAATGTTGCTTCTATTATTGTTGTGCCTCATGAAAATGAATCAAAAATAATTGTGGAAGATGATGATCTCGTTATGCCTATTGCTTGTTGTGATTATGATTGGGAAGATAGTGATACTTCTTATGATCTTGAAAATCTTTTTGGCACTTGCTTGAAAGAATATGGTAATTGCTATACTATTGGTGCTATCCATACTATTAATGATGCGAGTGATTATGCTTATGATATGAAAAGGCCCAAGCTTGGGGATGTTATGTTTGATCAAGATGATGTTTTTGAGAATATATTTTCTGCAATTAATGTTTGTCCCAAGCTTGGGGAGGCTACGTTTAATGAAGATGATATTTTTAGTCTCCCAAGTTTTGATATGCAAATTTCTAATGATGATAGCATGCCTCCTACTTATGATGATTATATTGATGAAAGTGGGTTTGGAAGAGTGTCAACTTTAGGAAGTAGTGATCCCACAATATTGGAGGATGTTGAATCTTATTGTGATAATTATGAAAGTGGATTTGGAGAGGTCATGACTTTATTTAGTGATGTATCCACTATTTCGGAAGAGGTTTCAATCGATTATGATGAGAACAAAGTTGCTACTTATGATGATTATTGTGATGGAACTTATGCTATAAAAAGTAGTGATGACTATACTTATAAAACTTGTCATGACTATGATTACCCTTTTTCTGAACATTACTCTTTTAATGTGGAAACAATTTATAGTATTCAAGTCTCTTATGAAACTCCCACTATTCCGAATGAAAAGAATTTTGCTTATGTGGAGAGTAATAAAATTTCTATGCAAGTAGATCATGAAAAGAATGCTTTAGGTGCTGGTTATATTGTTGAATTCATTCATGATGCTACTGGAAATTATTATGAGAGAGGATCATATGCTTCTACATATTGCAATAATATCAAGTGTCCTCTCTATGTGCTTAAAATCTTGAAGTTATGCTTCTTTTACCTTCCTATGCAAGTTGATTCTTGTTCCCATAAGTTGTTTGCTCACAAACTCCCTATGCATAGGAAGTGGGTTAGACTTAAATGTGCTAGCCATATTCTTCATGATGCTCTCTTTATGTTTCAATTCTTATCTTTTTGTGAGCATCATTGAAATCATCATGCCTAGCTAGGGGCGTTAAACGATAGCGCTTGTTGGGAGGCAACCCAATTTTTTTTAGTTTCTTGCTTTTTGGTTCTGTTTAGGAATAAATAATCCATCTAGCTTCTGTTTAGATGTGGCTTTGTGTTTTAATTAGTGTTTGTGCCAAGTAGAACCTTTGGGAAGACTTGGGTGAAGTCTTTATGATCATGCTGTAAAAAACAGAAACTTTAGCGCTCACGAGATTAGCTAAAACTTTTTACTGAAGAGTGGTATTTAGTTGATTATTTTTGCAGATGATTACTAGACAAATTCCTCAGGTCCACCAATTTAGTTTAGAATTTTTGGAGTTCCAGAAGTTTGCGTTAGTTACAGATTACTACAGACTGTTCTGTTTTTGACAGATTCTGTTTTTCGTGTGTTGTTTGCTTATTTTGATGAATCTATGGCTAGTAAAATAGTTTATAAACCATAGAGAAGTTGGAATACAGTAGGTTTAACACCAATACAAATAAAAAATGAGTTCATTACAGTACCTTGAAGTGGTCTTTTGTTTTCTTTCGCTAATGGAGCTCACGAGATTTTCTGTTAAGTTTTGTGTTGTGAAGTTTTCAAGTTTTGGGTAAAGATTCGATGGACTATGGAATAAGGAGTGGCAAGAGCCTAAGCTTGGGGATGCCTAAGGCACCCCAAGGTAATATTCAAGGATAACCAAGAGCCTAAGCTTGGGGATGCCCCAGAAGGCATCCCCTCTTTCGTCTCCGTTCATCGGTAACTTTACTTGGAGCTATATTTTTATTCACCACATGATATGTGTTTTGCTTGGAGCATCATTTTATTTTCTTTAGCCTTGCTTGCTGTTTGAATAAAATATCAAGATCTGAAATTCTTAAATGAGAGAGAGTCCTCACATAGCTACATAACTATTTAACTACTCATTGATCTTCACTTATATCTTTTTGGAGTAGTTTGTCATTTACTCGTGTGCTTCACTTATATCCTGTGAGTAAATGGTTGAATGATTTGAATGTCATAAATCTGAAATTATATATGTTTCATATGCCTTTCCCATGGGGAGTAAGGCCTTCACATATAAGAAGTAGAGGTGCTAAATTTTTTTTTGAAGGTTAGCAAACATTGTATTGGTCACTTGAACAATTCATGAAAGAATATTGAAGGAAGAGAGATTTCACATATAATACTATCTTGGACATTTTCTATGATTGTGAGCCCCATTAATTATTTTCAAACCTGAGCAAATTAGTTGAAGTTGGACAAGTAAGACAACATAATGAGTTTTTCT
Organism: Aegilops tauschii subsp. strangulata; assembly: GCF_002575655.3. Taxonomy (NCBI): domain Eukaryota; kingdom Viridiplantae; phylum Streptophyta; class Magnoliopsida; order Poales; family Poaceae; genus Aegilops; species Aegilops tauschii. The sequence continues at coordinate 377,690,280 of NC_053038.3, read as the reverse complement.
TGGGTATATTTGTATAAGTTATATTGTTTTGGATCCTCTAACATGTGGTGCTTGCTATTTAGAATCCTTTGCTAGCCAAAATATCTGTACTAAGCGGGAATACTGCTTGTGCATCCAAATTCCTTGAACCAAGTTTCTTCCATGAGTGTCCACCATATCTACCTATATGCGGTATTTACCTGCCATTCCAAGTAAATTTGCATGTGCCAAACTCTAAACCTTCAAATAATAATCTGTTTTGTATGCCCGGATCGCTCATGTAGCGACTACGGGTTAGCAGTATCTTCCATGCTAGGTGGGTTATTCTCACGATGAGTGGACTCCGCTCATCATTCAAGAGAAAATGGCTGGTAACTGGGATGCCCAGTCCCATGATCCAAAGATCGAAATCAAATAAAAAATAATTGCAAACAAAACTCCCCCAGGTTTGATGTTAGTTGGAGGCACCCGTTATTTCGGGCAAGCCATGGATTGATGATTGTTGGTGGAGGGGGAGTAAAAATCTTTACCTTTCTGTTTGGGAACCACCTATAATGTATGTAGTATGGAAGATATTGGGAACTCTTGGTCGTTATGTTGACAATGAAAGCATACCTCTCAAAATTATTTTCATCTCTGTTTTTGCTTCAAGCTCTGGCACCTCTGCAAATCCCTGCTTCCCTCTGCGAAGGGCCTATCTTTTACTTTTATACAAGAGTCAGTAGTATTCCGTCTCATTCCAACCTACTCTTTAGTTGGCAAGCATCATGTGATGGAAAGATCTAAGCATATATGGCCATTCAAATATATTTGATCATGAATTATTATTGTTGACAATTATCTACATGATAAATAAGTTGGGAGGCGAAACATTAAGCCCCTATCTTTCTCTGTGTTCGATAAATACTATTTGTTCTAAAAATATGCTTTGAGTGGTAGCAATCATGGAAGACTAAATGATAGTTGAGTATGTAAAGTTTGCTGAATCAAAGCTCTGACATAGACTCTTCCTGAAAATAAAATGAATTGCAATTGTTTGATGACTGAGAACATAGTTTGTTAGTTTTCAAGAAATTTTACGATCTATACTTTAACATGTGAATAGTTTGTTACTTGATCATGAAAAGTTCTATGAGTTGAGCTACTATTATGACATATAATGATGCTAGAAAAGGTGATTGAAATTATCATTGATCAAACTTATGCACCTGCGAGCATTCACATTTCATAAATTATTTCTTTTATCATTTACCTACTCGAGGACGAGCAGGAATTAAGCTTGGGGATGCTGATATGTCTCCAACGTATCTATAATTTATGAAGTATTCATGCTATTATATTATCCATCTTGGATGTTTCATGGGCTTTACTATGCACTTTTATATTATTTTTGGGACTAACCTATTGACCCAGAGCCCAGTGCCAGTTCCTGTTTTTTCCCTTATTCCAGTGTTTCGAAGAAAAGGAATATCAAACAGAGTCGAAACGGAATGAAACCTTCTGGAGAAGTTATTTTTGGAAGGAAAGCAACCCGGGAGACTTGGAGTCCACGTCAAGAAAGCAACGAGGAAGGCACGAGGTAGGGGGGCGTGCCCACCCCCTGGGCGCGCCCTCCACCCTCGTGGGCCCCTCGTGGCTCCCCTGACGTATTTGTTCCGCCTATATATATATCCATATACCCTAAAACGAACGGGGAACAGAATAGATCGGGAGTTCCGCCGCCGTAAGCCTCTGTAGCCACCAAAAACCAATTGGGACCCTGTTCCGGCACCCTGCCGGAGGGGGGGATCCCTCACCGGTGGCCATCTTCATTATCCCGTCGCTCTCCATGACGAGGAGGGAGTAGTTCACCCTCGGGGCTGAGGGTATGTACCAGTTGCTATGTGTTTGATCTCTCTCTCTCTCTCTCTCTCGTGTTCTTGAGGTGATTCGATCTTGATGTATCGTGAGCTTTGCTATTATAGTTGGATCTTATGTTGCTTCTCCCCCCTCTACTCTCTTGTAATGGATTGAGTTTTCCCTTTGAAGTTATCTTATCAGATTGAGTCTTTAATGATTTGAGAACAATTGATGTATGTCTTGCCGTGCGTATCTCTGGTGACAATGGGATATCACGTGATTCACTTGATGTATGTTTTGGTGATCAACTTGCGGGTTCCGCCCATGAACCTATGCATAGGGGTTGGTACATGTTTTCGTCTTGATTCTCCGGTAGAAACTTTGGGGCACTCTTTGAGGTTCTATGTGTTGGTTGAATAGATGAATTTGAGATTGTGTGATGCATATCGTATAATCATACCCACGGATACTTGAGGTGACATTGGAGTATCTAGGTGACATTAGGGTTTTGGTTGATTTGTGCCTTAAGGTGTTATTCTAGTACGAACTCTAGGGCTGTTTGTGACACTTATAGGAATAGCCCAACAGATTGATTGGAAAGAATAACTTTGAGGTGGTTTCGTACCCTACCATAATCTCTTTGTTTGTTCTCCGCTATTAGTGACTTTGGAGTGACTCTTTGTTGCATGTTGAGGGATAGTTATATGATCCAATTATGTTATTATTGTTGAGAGAACTTGCACTAGTGAAAGTATGAGCCCTAGGCCTTGTTTCAATGCATTGCAATACCATTTACGCTCACTTTTATCGCTTGTTACCTTGCTGTTTTTATATTTTCAGATTACAAAAACCTATATCTACCATCCATATTGCACTTGTATCACCATCTCTTCGCCGAACTAGTGCACCTATACAATTTACCATTGTATTGAGTGTGTTGGGGACACAAGAGACTCTTTGTTATTTGGTTGCAGGGTTGCTTGAGAGAGACCATCTTCATCCTACGCCTCCCACAGATTGATAAACCTTAGGTCATCCACTTGAGGGAAATTTGCTATTGTCCTACAAACCTCTGCACTTGGAGGCCCAACAACGTCTACAAGAAGAAGGTTGTGTAGTAGACATAAGTGGACGCGCTGATGGGGGCCGTGAGCCTGCGCTTCCAGCACCCTTCCTTCGCTGCCCGGCCTGGGGCGCGGAGGGTGTGCCGAGGGATCCTCCACTGATCATCGCTGGTGGCCGGGTGATCCCGGCTTCGGCACCGTCTTCAAGCACTAGCACCGCGCCACCCACTGCCTCCACCGAGACCCGAAGGGTGGTGAGGAAGGCACCGGCCTCCAGCCCCCTGCCAAGGGCAGGCGAGCCACTCCAAGCCCCTCCGACAGCCCGGCCCCGATGCAAAGGATGGGCTTGGCCATGCGCTGGAGCTCGCGCGCGGGCGCGACACTGTCTGTCACGAGCTTTTTCGGGAGGTGATGGGCGCGCTGAGTCGGCTTGGAGAAGAGCTTGCGGACGTCGACCCCCGCCTTGAGATGGAGGACCTTCGCTTGGCACGCAAGTGGCACTAGTTGAAGGTCGCCATCAACCTCGGGCATCTTCAGCATGAGCGCGCCAAGGAAAGCGCCGCGGTGTCCCTTGCGACTTCTCGCGAGGCTTGCGCCCATGCCCTGGAGGAGGCCAAGGCCGCCGACCGCCGTCATGAGGCATCCAAAGGGCGAGAGCGAGAACTCCGAGCTTCGAACGCCGCCCTTGAGCAGCAAACTGAAGCGCGCAGGGCCGCCCTGGCCGCATCACTAAGCGGGGCACCCTCTGAAGAGAAGGAGATCCAGAAACACAAGGAGATGCTAGCGCTGGTGGCCTTGGAGCGCAGCCTGGAGCTTGAGGGACTAGAGGTGAGGGAGCGTCAGGTGACCATGGTTGAGGACGCCGTCACCGCACGGGAGGCCAAGATCCAGGAGGTGGTCGATCGGAGGGTGGCGAAGGCTCGTGCGGCTGTCCCCGACGAGCACCGCCTGGAGCTGAAGCTCCTGGAAGCCGAGGTTGAGGGCAGAATGCCGCCCTTAGGACAAAGCTGGACGAGGCGGAGCAGCCCCAGAGGGCCGCCAAGGAAGGTCAGGCCTCTGCTCAGGCTGACTTGGCCTCCGCTCGCGCCGACCTATCCTCGCTCCAGTAGCAGATTGAGGGCGCCACCTCACTCGCGAAGAAGAAAACGGATGAAACGCGCCGCCGTCGGACGCTGCAGCGCGAGCATGCTTCGATGCTCCAGGCCCTCAGGGTTAGGGCCAACCGAGCCTTGGGCACCATCTGCGAGGAGAGCTTCTCCCACCCACATGAGGATGACTACGCCAGCCACCTCCGCTTCTTCACCGAGATCGTGACCCACCTGGAGGATCGTGTCGTGAGGGCTCGCGAGCTTGTTGAGGAGAGGAGCCGGGGCCTCCTTAGGCGCGTGTTCTCACGCGTCTTCAGCCATCTCCTCAACCTTGACCCTCATTTTGACTTCAGTGCTGCTGTAGCCCCCGTGCCCAGGGTCATCCAGGACAGCCTGGCAAACTGGGTAGATGATCGTGTGGACGCCCTGGTCATAGAGTTCGCCCTCGAGGATGATGTAGACGTGATCGCGGCCGAGGAAGACGATACGAATGGCGATGGTGAAGACGTCGCGAGTGACAGCGCGGGTGGCGCGGATGAAGATGACGAGTTTGGCGCCAGAGATATCGCCTCCGGCTAGACCTGCATTTCCCTTTGCCTTGTCCTGTACGCAAAAAACCTTCGAACATGGCCTTGTAGGGCGTGAATGCATTTTTTGAAAAAGGGGGGGGCCTTATAATGTATGAAATGATGATATGTCTTTGAAGTAGGATTAGGAAAGTGCCGTCGCGAGCCTGCGGGCTCCCGAGCGGGGTCGTTGTTGCGACTTATCTTTGGTTCTGTAGGTCTTGGGCGAGCCCTGACGTCCTGATCGCGCCTTCCTCCTGAGATGAGCCCTTCAGGCTCGCGAGATTCCGGGCCTCCCGGGGAGCCTGCTGGCCCATCCAAGAGAGCCTTGCGAGGAGCGAATGCCGGGCTACGTCAAGGTATGCCTGCGGTGATCTTGCGGCGGCTGTGTCCTTGACCCCGGGGGGCCTTGTTGTCGCCCGGGCTGACCCGAACGTGCTCGGCACGTGCATGCCACACCCAGCACCCGCTTGCGGGGTGCTCACGGGGAGGGGCAGCAGGCGCGAGCCTTGCTCTCAAAACTCGAAACCAGAAAACAAGAAATCATGACTAGACAAGAGAAGATCCCCCCCCCCCGTTTTCCTTTAATAAAAACACGAAACTCCAAACTTCATTCCAAAAAATGGCGAATCGAGTTACAGGAAAAGGGGCGAAAGCAAACAGCCGCGTCCGGCACCTAGCTAGTCTTCTTGTCTTCTCACCAGCGCGGAGCTAAGTGCTTTCACTAGGCACCATAGTCATTGGAGGACAGTGTCGATGGCTAGCTCGGAGCATGGTGCTTCCACTTGGACGTGGGTGGGAGCCCCCGTCAGGCCCAAGGGCGGCACTCAGGAGACTCCGGGGCGTGTATAGCCCCACTCATTATTACGTGAGAGTGTCATGAGCGGAGACCTTCACAGGCATGAGCCTTGCTTCATGTCGCCTGACGAAGGTCCCGCCCTGCGCCTCCCCCGACCACCGTTGGGTCGTTCAGAAACCAGGACGAGGCCAAGGGGCAAGGGGGACGCTAGCGGCGCCCTCGGCGACCGCGACCCCTCCGCTGGGGGGAAGGGCTCACCGGCGCCTTCCTCGGCGGAGGACCTACCTCCGTGTAGCGCCTTGCTCCATGCGGCGCGGGGGAGGCCCTGGCTCCGGGCTCCCCTGTGCGGCCCCCAGTGCGCTTCTCCTGCCTAGAGCGGGGCCATCACCCTGGGGTCTCTGGCCGCTATTGTGGCCTGGTTCACCTGCGGTCCATGGTTAGCGTAAGCAGGCTCCTAAGGTATCGGTTGTACCCAGTGGTTGTTGTCGTTGAAGGGGTCGGCGAAGCTTCCAAGCGGCTCGTTGAAAGCCTCAGCCTCTTCCGTCCCTGCCACCCAACCTGGCTCCGGGAACAGGCAGGACCTTCCCTTGGCGTCTACATCAGGTCCATCATAGGGGGGCCATAGGCGTCTGAAGCTGCCGCGCTAGGGCCATCGCTTGGTCGCCCTACGTTGTGGGCCACCGAGCCCGGCGCCAGGCCCTGACGACTGCGGGGCGGCGTCCCGGCGCGGCCCCAGGAGGGGCCGCCCGAGCTTGCCTCGCCTGGGGGTGGCACGGTCGAGGTAGGATAAGCGGTGCTGCGGGCCGTGTTGACGCCCTCGAGTCCCCTAGGTGCTCCGGGTGGTACGCGGGCACGGCGGGGCCCAACGCGCGCCCCCGGCACAACCTGCGGCATGGGCATGGTGCAGAAGGGCGCCGCACCCCTGCAGGCGGCATCAAGAAGCTCGGCAAACCTTTCCAGCAGGGCGTCGCGGCCGCCCTCCGCCAACCTGCAACGCAGCAGCTCTCGCGCCACGATGATTGCGGCTTGCATGTTCCCCTGCTCCCGACGAGTGTGCGGCGCCGTTGCCGCGGCGTAGCCCAAATATCGTGTGGTGGCATGCGCACGCCGCAGTGCAAGCGCGGATGATGCTGGCCCGCGCCTGGCGGCATTGGGCGGCGCGCGGGCCGCCTGGAGCGCGGTGTGGATATCCTCTTGGGCGGACGGCACTGCCCGGGCGGGGCAAGCAGCCCAGTGCTTGATATGAGCCCTCGGATCGTCAGCCATCTGAACCGCAGGGCGGTGGCAGACCGACTAGAAGAAGGGAGGCTCTGACGCACCCCCTACCTGGCGCGCCAAATGTCGGATCTCGGGTTCCGCAGACCCTTGAGAGGTTCTGACTCTGGGGTGCGTGCGAAGGACTCGTCTTCCCCAGTCTGCCTGCTCGCTAATCTCACGGCCTAGATCGACGAACCGAATGGAAAAGAAACACGACAGTTTACCCAAGTTCGGGCCACCTTGCGGTATAAAACCCTACTCCTGCTTTGTGGTGGATTGGCCTCAAGGGGCTGAGGATGAACTAGTACAGTGGGAGATAGCCACAGGAGAAGAGGTGTTCTTGGGCTCGGATGAGCTGGTGGGTGTGAGGATGATCTGAATGATCTGTCCCTTCCTACGGTGGTGGCTAGGTCCTATTTATAGTGGCCTTAGTCCTCTTCCCAAATGTAGGCGGGAAGGGACCCCACAATGGCCAAATTCAAAGGGGGACAGCTAGCACATGCTATCCTGACAAAAGTAGTCTTCGCCTGCAAAAAGCTTCTGGTCGTGACACCGTGGTGGGCTCGGCGATGACCTCCATACTGCCGTCCTGGCGGTCTTGGTCTTGTTGCAACGGAATGGAAACCTTTGGCTGATTCCTTGGGACTCCACGTCTGCGCTTGCCTCCTCAGCACCAAAGAGGAAACTAGTACACAACGCCTGTTGGTGCCTGCCTGGCCTTTGTCGTCAAGGCTCACGTCATTTGAACCTCACGAGGTGAGCCCTGCATAGAGATCTCCGCTCCTCGGGAGCCAGCCTGAGGAGGCTGCCCCTTGTGGAGATCTTGGTGTCGTCCGCCTCGCGAGGCTTGGCCCCTCGCGAGGGTCTTGAGTTGTCGATGTTGAAGCTGGGCCGTACCAGGCCGTCGATGGAGCCACGCCGTGGGCTGCAGGCAGGCAAGTCTAGGTACCCTCGTTCCCAGAACGTTGCTACCTCTTGACCATGCGTTGGTTTTTGCATTGAAGAGGAAAGTGTGATGCAGCAAAGCAGCGTAAGTATTTCCCTCAGTTTTTGAGAACCAAGGTATCAATCCAGTAGGAGGCCACACGCAAGTCCCTTGTACCTACACAAACAAATAAGAACCTTGCAACCAACGCGATAAAGGTGTTGTCAATCCCTTCACAGCCACTTGCAAAAGTGAGATCTGATAGAGATGATAAGATAATATTTTTGGTATTTTTATGATAAAGACTAAAAGTAAAGAATGCAAAGTAAAAGGCGATAGAAATAGCTTGTTGACGGGAGATAAATATGATGGAAAATAGACCCCGGGGCCATAGGTTTCACTAGTGGCTTCTCTCAAGATAGCATAAGTATTACGGTGGGTGAACAAATTACTGTCGAGCAATTGATAGAAAAGTGCATAATTATGAGAATATCTAGGCATGATCATGTATATAGGCATCACGTCCGCGACAAGTAGACCGACTCCTGCCTGCATCTACTACTATTACTCCACACATCGACCGCTATCCAGCATGCATCTAGAGTATTAAGTTCATAAGAACAGAGTAACACATTAGGTAAGATGACATGATGTAGAGGGATAAACTCATGCAATATGATATAAACCCCATCTTTTTATCCTCGATGGCAACAATACAATACGTGTCGTTTCCCCTACTGTCACTGGGATCGAGCACCACATGATTGAACCCAAAGCTAAGCACTGCTCCCGTTGCAAGAAAGATCAATCTAGTAGGCCAAGCTAAACTGATAATTCGAAGAGACTTGCAAAGATAACCAATCATACATAAAAGAATTCAGAGAAGATTCAAATATTGTTCATAGATAATCTTGATCATAAACCCACAATTCATCGGATCACGACAAACACACCGCAAAAAGAGTTACATCAAATAGATCTCCAAGAAGATTGAGGAGAACTTTGTATTGAGATCCAAAGAGAGAGAAGAAGCCATCTAGCTAATAACTATGGACCCGAAGGTCTATGGTAAACTACTCACACATCATCGGAGAGGCTATGGTGTTGATGTAGAAGCCCTCCGAGATCGATGCCCCCTCTGGCAGAGCGCCGGAAAAGGCCCCAAGATGGGATCTCGCGGGTATAGAAGGTTGCGGTGGTGGAATTAGGTTTTCGTGGTGCTCCTCGATGGTTTCGGGGTACGTAGGTATATATATAGGAGGAAGAAGTAGGTCGGTGGACCCACGAGGGGGCCACGAGGGTGGAGGGCGCGCCCAGGGGGGTAGGCGCGCCCCCTACCTCGTGGCCTCCTCGTTGATTGCTTGACGTCCACTCCAAGTCCTCTGGATCACGTTTGTTCCAAAAATCACGCTCCCGAAGGTTTCATTCTGTTTGGACTCCGTTTGATATTCCTTTTCTGCGAAACACTGAAATAGGCAAAAAAAAACAGCAATTTGCACTGGGCCTTGGGTTGATAGGTTAGTCCCAAAAATAATATAGAAGTGTATAAATAAGCACATTAAACATCCAAAACAGAATATATAATAGCATGGAGCAATAAAAAATTATAGATACGTTGGAGACGTATCAAGCATCCCCAAGCTTAATTCCTGCTCGTCCTCAAGTAGGTAAATGATAAAAACAGAATTTTTGATGTGGAATGCTACTTAGCATATTCTTCAATGTATTTGTCTTTATTGTGGCATGAATGTTCAGATCCGAAAGATTCAAGATAAAAGTTTAATATTGACATAAAAATAATAATACTTCAAGCATACTAACAAAGCAATTATGTCTTCTCAAAATAACATAGCCAAAGAAAGCTCATCCCTACAAAATCTTATAGTTTGGTCATGCTTCATTTTCGTCACACAAGATGCTCTCATCTTGCACAACCCCGATCACAAGCCAAGCAATTGTTTCATACTTTAGTAATCTCAAACTTTTTCAACTTTCACGCAATACATGAGCGTGAGCCATGGATATAGCACTATGGGTGGAATTGTAACGCCCCGGATGTGACTTTCCATATTTGTAACTCCAACTCTTGCCATTTTCGGCTATGTGTTATGATATTCCTTCGTGGTCGGGTTTTGTCTCTCGTGTTGCATTTTGTTCATGTCATCATGTGCATCTCATTTGCATACGTGTTCGTCTCATGCATCCGAGCATTTTCCCCGTTGTCCGTTTTGCAATCCGACACTCCCACATGCACCGGCGCACCCCTCTTGTCTCTTTTCGTGAGCGGGTGTTAAACATTCTCGGAATGGACTGAGGTTTGCCAAGTGGCCTTGGTACACCACCGGTAGGCCACCTGTCAAGTTTCGTTCCATTTGGAGGTCGTTTGATGCTCCAACGGTTAACCGGGTAACCGCAAAGGCCTCTTGTGTGTTGCAGCCCAACACCACTCCAAAACAGCCCAATAACCCATCTAAAACCCCTCAATGCTCTCCGTCGTCGGATCACGATCGTGTGGGCGAAAACTACACCCCATTTGGAGTCTCCTAGCTCCCTCTAGCTATAAATATGGGCACTCCTCCGAAATCCCGGGTCCCGAAACCCTAGCCTCACCCCTCTCCGCCCCCGGACACGTCCGGATCGGGCCGGACGCGTCTGCCGCCGCGCCCGCACCAACCAGAGGCCGCCACGTGGCACGCCGCCGCTCCCACCGCCGCCGGCCCGCGAGCCCGCGCGGGGCCCTCCGGGCCCGGTCGCCACCGCCCGCGCCCACGGTCTCCCGCGCCCCCGCCACCTCTTCGCCTCCGCCGGCGCCTCTCGCGTCCGCCGCCGTGCTCCGGCACGCCTCCTCGCCGGCGTGCCACCGCCGCCGCCTCCGCCGGCACCAGTCGTCGCCGCCCGTCCGGAGCGCCGCCCGGCTCCGCCTTTCCCGGCGCCCGACGCGCGCCGCCGCCTCCGCCGCGCCCCGTCCTCCTCTTCTCCGACCGGCCGCTGCCGCCCCGTCTCCGGCGAGCTCCGGCGACCTCGGTTCGCGTGCCCACGAAGAACCCTAGATCGGAGGTTGTTCCTCCCTCGCTTTTCTGCCAAGTCCCGAAATTCTCTCATTATGTGGCTCTGTTCATCACATCATATCTCCTTGCATACTGCTCCGTTTCATGCCCATGATATATCGAAATGTTCATCACGAGATGCTCTTCATTTTGTTACATTGTGCCAGGCTCGTTTGAGTTTATCTGGGTGCTAAAATCTCTGATGCAAGAGTGATATATGATGTTTACTGTTGTTACTTATCAGAACTTGATGTTTTATCATTTTTGCTGCATTTGATGTGTGCATCTTATGAGCATGAGCTCTACATGTGTTTTGATCTATGCCATGCCATCTTTACAGGGGTATATGCCATGTATTTTTGTGATCTATGTGGTGACTAGCACAAGCATGCAAACTAGGCTTCATGATGTTTCTGTTTTCAGGGACTTACGATTTTGCCAAGTCTTTTCCTGCTGTTATTTTGATGCCATGTATCCATGGGGCTACAGTGGGATCCATGCTTCTTTTGAGTATGTTCAGTAAGGATGTTTTGGACAAATAGTTGTCCTCTATCCATACATGCCCATGTTTGCAATTATGAAGTGCCCTAGAATGTCTCAATCTTGCTCTACTTTTGCTATAAAATGTTCCTGGCAGAATGTTAACATGCTATTCAATTTTGCCAAGGTTGTTGTAGTTGATCCATACATGCTATGAATTTGAACTTGCCATGGATAGCTTCATGAACATGTATTCTTGATGTTGGTATGCTTGTTTTTTCATGCATTGCCTTGTGATGAGTGAATCGAGCTCACAAAGACGCCTTCATAATTCCGTTAATGCCATGCTCTGTTTTCTGCTAAGTCTGGAACCTATTAACGAAACTTTCTATGTTTACATGGGTGCCATCATATCTTCTGTGCCTTTTTAGCTCATGATCAGTAAGGGACTTTTGTTCTATGAATTTAGTAGATTCATTCCATTCCTTGTTTTGCTATGATAAGTTCCTGTAGCATGTTGATTACTTGCCCAGAACATTGCTACCTGATGCTGTTTAAGCAATGTTCAGTATTTTCACCAAGTCTGTGAAGTTGATATCTTTTGCACTTTTGCCATGCTTGTTTGAACCTATTATTTTGTGATCTAGCCGTAGCTCAGTGCTCATCTTTTGTCAAGCATCTCTTGTAGATCACTGCCATATGCTTTTTTGATATGTTGGGGTGTTGTAGCATAGTTTCTTGATGTATACTAAGTGCTATCTTGCTGTTAATCGCATAATTGTGTCATTCTTGTTTTGCTTGCCATTTGCAAACCGTGCATCCGTTTCCAGTGATCTTTATATCGATTTCGACCGAAATCATCTCATCTTTCCAGCGGCATACTTGGTTTGCCAAGTTGATGCCTTGTTCATCTTTTCCCTTCCGGAGCACGCATATGCATTGCATATCACATCTCGCATATCATGCCATGTATTGCATCATGTTGCTTGTGCATTTCCCGTGATTGATTGTTGGTCCTTTGCTTGTGTTCTTGCTTTGGGTAGAGCCGGGAGACGAGTAAGCTTATGAGGAACCTGTTGAGAACGCTTACGACGATCAAGCTTTCGACAACTCTGAGAACCTTGCAGGCAAGATGACCATACCCTCGAAATCACTTCTATCTTTGCTTTGCTAGTTGTTCGCTCTATCGCTATGCTGCTCTACCTACCACTTGCTATATCATGCCTCCCATATTGCCATGTCAAGCCTCTAACCATCCTTACCTAGCAAACCGTTGTTTGGCTAAGTTACCACTTTTGCTCAGCCCTTCTTATAGCGTTGCTAGTTGCAGGTGAAGTTGAAGTTGATTCCATGTTGGAACATGGATATTTTGACATATCACAATATCTCTTATTTAATCAATGCATCTATATATTTGGTAAAGGGTGGAAGGCTAGGCCTTATGCCTGGTGTTTTGTTCCACTCTTGCCGCCCTAGTTTCCGTCATACCGGTGTTATGTTCCTTGATTTTGCGTTCCTTACGCGGTTGGGTGATTTATGGGACCCCCTTGACAGTTCGCCTTGAATAAAACTCCTCCAGCAAGGCCCAACCTTGGTTTTACATTTGCCTACCTAAGCCTTTTTCCCTCGGGTTTTCGCGAGCCCGAGGGTCATATTTATTTAAACCCCCGGGCCAGTGCTCCTCTGAGTGCTGGTCCAAACTAGAGCCACTTGCAGCGCCACCTCGGGGAAGCTCGAGGGCTGGTTTTAGTTGTACGTAGTGTTCATCCGGTGTGCCCTGAGAACGAGATATGTGCAGCTCCTATCGGGATTTGTCGGCACATCGGGCGGCTTTGCTGGTCTTTTTTTACCATTGTCGAAATGTCTTGTAAACCGGGATTCCGAGACTGATCGGGTCTTCCCGGGAGAAGGAATATCCTTCGTTGACCGTGAGAGCTTATAATGGGCTAAGTTGGGACACCCCTGCAGGGTATTATCTTTCGAAAGCCGTGCCTGCGGTTATGAGGCAGATGAAAATTTGTTAATGTCCGGTTGTAGAGAACTTCACACTTGACTTAATTAAAATACATCCACCGTGTGTGTAGCCGTGATGGTCTCTTTTCGGCAGAGTCCGAGAAGTGAACACGGTTTGGGTTATGTATGAACGTAAGCAGTTTCAGGATCACTTCTTGATCACCTCTAGCTTCGCGACCGTTGCTTCTCTTCTCACTCTCATTTGCGTATGTTAGCCACCATATGCTTAGTGCTTGCTGCAGCTCCACCTCATTACCCCATCCTTTCCTATAAGCTTAAATAGTCTTGATCTCTCGGGTGTGAGATTGTTGAGTCCTCGTGACTCACAGATTCTACCAAAACAGTTGCAGGTGCCGACGATACCAGGGCAGGCGACGCAACCGAGCTCAAGTGGGAGTTCCACGAGGAACGTGGTCGTTACTATGTTTCGTTTCCTGATGATCAGTAGTGGAGCCTAGTTGGGACGATCGGGGAATTAGCATTTGGGGTTATCTTCTTTTCTTTTGGATTTGACCTTAGTCGGTCTATGTGTGGATTTTGGATGATGTATGAATTAATTTATGTATTGTGTGAAGTGGCGATTGTAAGCCAACTCTCTTTATCCCATTCTTGTTCATTACATGGGATTGTGTGAAGATGACCCTTCTTGCGACAATACCTACAATGCGGTTATGCCTCTAAGTCGTGCCTCGACACGTGGGAGATATAGCCGCATCGTGGGTGTTACAGGAATAGAAGATGATGATGGGGGTTGTGTGGAGAACACCAAAAAGGAGAAAGTCTCACATTGACGCGGCTAATCAACGGGCTAGGGAGATGCCCATCAATTGATGTCAATGCAAGGAGTAGGGATTGCCATGCAACGGATGCACTAGAGCTATAAATGTATGAAAGTTCAACAAAAGAATCTATGTGGGTGTGCATCCAACTTGCTTGCTCACGAAGACCTAGGGCATTTGAGGAACCCCATTGTTGGAATATACAAGCCAAGTTCTATAATGAAAAATTCCCACTAGTATATGAAAGTGACAAAACAAGAGACTCTCTATCATAAAGATCATGGTGCTACTTTGAAGCACAAGTGTGGAAAAAGGATAGTAGCATTGTCCCTCTTTATTTTTTTGGGCCTTTCTTTTTTGGCCTTTCTCTCTTTTTTTATTTGGGACAATGCTCTATTAATGATGATCATCACACTTCTATTTATTTACAACTCGATGATTACAACTCGATACTTGGAACAAAATAAGACTCTATATGAATGCCTCCGGCGGTGTACCGGGAAGGGCAATGAATAAAGAGCGACATGTATGAAATAATATGCATGGTGGCTTTGCCACAAATACGATGTCAACTACATGATCATGCAAGGCAATATGACAATGATGATGCGTGTCATAATAAACGGAACGGTGGAAAGTTGCATGGCAATATATCTCGGAATGGCTATGGAAATGCCATAATAGGTAGGTATGGTGGCTGTTTTGAGGAAGATATAAGGAGGTTTATGTGTGATAGAGTGTATCGTATCACGGGGTTTGGATGCACCGGCGAAGTTTGCACCAACTCTCAAGGTGAGAAAGGGCAATGCACGGTACCGAAGAGGCTAGCAATGATGGAAGGTTGAGAGTGCATATAATCCATGGACTCAACATTAGTCATAAAGAACTCACATACTTATTGCAAAAATCTACAAGTCATCAAAACCAAGCACTACGCGCATGCTCCTAGGGGGATAGATTGGTAGGAAAAGACCATCGCTCGTCCCCGACCGCCACTCATAAGGATGACAATCAAAGAACACCTCATGTTTCAAATTTGTCACACAACGTTTACCATACGTGCATGCTACGGGACTTGCAAACTTCAACACAAGTATTTCTCAAATTCACAACTACTCAACTAGCACAACTTTAATATTACCACCTTTATATCTCAAAACAACTATCAACTATCAAACTTCTCTTAGTATTCAATGCACTTAGAAGTTTTTATCTTGGATGCCTATCATATTAGGACTAATTTTATAACCAGAGCAAATTATCATGCTGTTCTAAAGGACTCTCAAAATAATATAAGTGAAGCATGAGAGATCAATAATTTCTATAAAATATAACCACCACCGTGCTCTAAAAGATATAAGTGAAGCGCTAGAGCAAAATTGTTTAGCTCAAAAGATATAACTGAAGCACATAGACTATTCTAATAAATTCCGAATAATGTGTGTCTCTCTCAAAAGGTGTGTACAGCAAGGATGATTGTGGAGAACTAACAAGCAAAGACTCAAATCATACAAGACGCTCCAAGCAAAACACATATCATGTGGTGAATAAAAATATAGCTCCAAGTAAAGTTACCGATGGACGAAGACAAAAGAGGGGATGCCTTCCGGGGCATCCCTGAGCTTAGGCTTTTTGGGTTGTCCTTAGATTTTACCTTGGGGTGCCTTGGGCATCCCCAAGATTAGGCTCTTTCCACTCCTTGTTCCATAATCCATCAAATCTTTACCCAAAACTTGAAAACTTCACAACACAAAACTTAACAGAAAATCTCGTGAGCTCCGTTAGCGAAAGAAAACAAAACACCACTTAAAGGTACTGTAATGAACTCATTCTTTATTTATATTGGTGTTAAACCTAATGTATTCCAACTTTTCTATGGTTCATAAATTCCATTACTAGCCATAGATTCATCAAAATAAGCAAACAACACACGAAAAATAGAATCTGTCAAAAACAGAACAGTCTGTAGTAATCTGTAACTAACGCAAACTTCTGGAACTCCAAATTTTTTAAAATAAATTGCTGGACGTGAGGAATTTGTCTATTAATCATATGCAAAAATAATCTACTAAATAGCACTCTCCAGTAAAAAGTTGTAGCTAATCTCGTGAGCGCTAAAGTTTCTGTTTTTTACAGCAAGATCACAAAGAATTTCCCTAAGTCTTCCCAAAGGTTCTACTTGGCACAAACACTAATTAAAACACAAAACCACATCTAACCAGAAGATATATGGATTATTTATTACTTAACAGAACCAAAAAGCAAAAAACTAAAATAAAATTGGGTTGCCTTCCAACAAGCGCTATCGTTTAACGCCCCTAGATAGGCATAAAGGCAAGGATAGATCTAGGTATTGCCATAATGATAGTAGGGTAAATCACGAAAACTCATCTCATATTCCCTACGTTCAGCAGCAAGTTTTCTTTGTGGCAAGCAAAAGTAATCAAAAGGGCTAAATTTAATAGGACAAAAGTCCCCAAGATCAAGCTCGGGAGGTATGGGTTCCTCCTTTGGCCCCTTATATTGCACAACCAATGCATCATTATAAGCATTCTTTTGGCAATAAGTCATGAGCCTTCGTTCAAGAGAAAAACCTAACCCGTTGTTCTGAATAGCAAAGTCATCGTTAAGTTCAGAAATTCTATCAACTAGAACATCGGTAGGAACCTTTTTCCTAAGGTTTTCATTGTAAGCAACATGATCTACGGATCGTAAGCGCATTAAATCTTCTTGATTAAAAAGGATAGCCTCTATGGGAGGACGACCAGCGTCCACCCTATAATGCGCAAAAAATTCATTGGCCTCTTTCATTATAAATCTGAACTCATGTGCCAAAAAGATGGTAGCAGCTCGCTTAACAGAAGAATGCTCTATATTGGAGAACTCTAGAAAGATCTTTTGTATGCAAGGATGCAAATGAATAAATTTCTTTCAAGTCCAACTACGAGCAAGGATATAGCCTCCGCAAGACTACTAGTTCTATGAAGAATAGACCCACCCATAGAGGGTAAGGTACCGGCACAAGTAAAAAATCTTGAAGAACTCCTTTCCCAATAATATTACCGCTGCCAATCCAAAACTTTTTAGTGTGTAAAATAGTAGGATCTTCAAGAGGATCGTCAAAAACATCAAAGTTTTCCATACTATTATCCTTATCAACGATAACCTCCCCCGTTTCAGACATGACGACAGTACAGAGAACGAACACACAGGAAGCAAGAGAAAAAAGAGTCGAACGGAAAGAGAGGGCGAATAAAACGGCAAGGGTGAAGTGGGGGAGAGGAAAACGAGAGGCAAATGGAAAATAATGTAATGTGAGGGATAAGAGTCTGTGATGGGTACTTGGTATGTCTTGACTTGTGCGTAGACTCCCCGGCAACGGCGCCAGAAATCCTTCTTGCTACCTCTTGAGCATGCGTTGGTTTTTCCCTTGAAGAGGAAAGGGTGATGCAGCAAAGTAGCGTAAGTATTTCCCTCAGTTTTTGAGAACCAAGGTATCAATCTAGTAGGAGGCCACACGCAAGTCCCTCGTACCTACACAAACAAATAAGAACCTTGCAACCAACGCGATAAAGGGGTTGTCAATCCATTCACGGCCACTTGCAAAAGTGAGATCTGATAGAGATGATAAGATAATATTTTTGGTATTTTTATGATAAAGACTAAAAGTAAAGAATGCAAAGTAAAAGGCGATAGAAATAGCTTGTTGACGGGAGATAAATATGATGGAAAATAGACCCAGGGGCCATAGGTTTCACTAGTGGCTTCTCTTAAGATAGCATAAGTATTACGGTGGGTGAACAAATTACTGTCGAGAAATTGATAGAAAAGTGCATAATTATGAGAATATCTAGGCATGATCATGTATATAGGCATCACGTCCTCGACAAGTAGACCGACTCCTGCCTGCATCTACTACTATTACTCCACACATCGACCGCTATCCAGCATGCATCTAGAGTATTAAGTTCATAAGAACAGAGTAATGCATTAGGTAAGATGACATGATGTAGAGGGATAAACTCATGCAATATGATATAAACCCCATCTTTTTATCCTCGATGGCAACAATACAATACGTGTCGTTTCCCCTACTGTCACTGGGATCGAGTACCACATGATTGAACGCAAAGCTAAGCACTGCTCCCGTTGCAAGAAAGATCAATCTAGTAGGCCAAACCAAACTGATAATTCGAAGAGACTTGCAAAGATAACCAATCATACATAAAAGAATTCAGAGAAGATTCAAATATTGTTCATAGATAATCTTGATCATAAACCCACAATTCATCGGATCTCGACAAACACACCGCAAAAAGAGTTACATTAAATAGATCTCCAAGGAGATCGAGGAGAACTTTGTATTGAGATCCAAAGAGAGAGAAGAAGCCATCTAGCTAATAACTATGGACCCGAAGGTCTATGGTAAACTACTCACACATCATCGGAGAGGCTATGGTGTTGATGTAGAAGCCCTCCGTGATCGATGCCCCCTCCGGCAGAGCGCCAGAAAAGGCCCCAAGATGGGATCTCACAGGTATAGAAGGTTGCGGCGGTGGAATTAGGTTTTCGTGGTGCTCCTCGATGGTTTCAAGGTACATACGTATATATAGGAGGAAGAAGTAGGTCGGTGGAGCCACAAGGGGCCCACGAGGGTGGAGGGCGCGCCCCCTGCCTCGTGGTCTCCTCGTTGATTTCTTGACATCCACTCCAAGTCCTCTGGATCATGTTTGTTCCAAAAATCATGCTCTCGAAGGTTTCATTCTGTTTGGACTCCGTTTGATATTCCTTTTCTGCGAAACACTGAAATAGGCAAAAAAACACAATTTGCACTGGGCCTTGGGTTAATAGGTTAGTCCCAAAAATAATATATAAGTGTATAAATAAGCCCATTAAACATGCAAAACAGAATATATAATAGCATGGAGCAATCAAAAATTATAGATACGTTGGAGACGTATCAAACGCCGACAGGCAGCAAGGAGGACAACTTCGAGGGTGAGGCCATGGTCCTCGTGGGCACTACTATGACCCTCATCAGCATGTTGCTCATGGTCATGGAGATGATTTTGATGATTATGATGGTATCCCATACAGTCGTGCTGCTGATGATGGGCGACGTGCAGAACGTTGTGATCGAGATGGTCGAAATGACTTTGCAATAATCAAGTTGCATGTCCCCAAGTTCTCAGGAAAGGAAGACCACGATACATATTTTGATTGGAAAGAGCAGTGTGATCAGATTTTTCGTATCCATAACCTTGCTGATCCGAAGAGAGTAAACCTTGCTTGTGTTAAGTTTTCTGGTTATGCACTCACTTGGCGGAATCAACTACAAGAAAATCAGCTGCTGCTAGGCCGTGACCACATTGACACTTGGGAAGAGATGAAACAAGCCATGAGGCGAAGGTTTGTTCCTTCACAATATCAAAGAGATCTCCGAAACAGATTGCAGCGCCTCAGCCAAGGTACGTGCATGGTGGATGAGTACTATAAAGGGGTGGAATTGTTGCTGGTTCGTGCTCGTATTCATGAAGATGAGGAGTCAAAGATGGCAAGATTTCTGCACGGTCTCAACAATGAAATTTCTGATTTTGTGGAGATGTTTCCCTATAACACAGTACAAGATATTCTGGAGCAAGCAAAGCGCACAGAGTGGAAGGTGCAGCCGAGTGGTCATGGACGGATATCTGACAACCGCACCACTACACCATGGCAAAGGTCGCAACTGAGTTCCTCTCATGGTGGTTCTCAGTTTCAGCATACTTCACACCCTACTGCCACCTGGCGAACAACGGCTTCACCTGTATCATCACTGGCTCCTAGGAATGTTGACAAGCATGCTCCTTCTGCTGTTGGAAGTACTTCTAACCCCATGGCTGTACCATCATCTTGAAGCTAAGGTATTGAGTGTTGGAAGTGCAAAGGGCATGGTCACATTTCTTCTGAATGTCGATACAAGAGAGTTCTATTTATCTATGAACAAGGTGAATGGGAATCTGAGAGTGAACATGAAGATAGTGGAGCACCGGATGGTCATGAGGATGAAGAAAGTGAGAAGAGTGGTTGTGATATTCAAGCCGACATGGGAGATTGATTTGTTTCCCGTCGTGTGCTTAGTGTCAATGTAGCTAGAGAACAGAAAGGGCATCGCCATAAAAAATTTCACACTCGTGGCACCATCAAGGAGAAGGTTTGTAGAATTATTGTTGACAATGGCAGCTGCAACAACATTGCAACTTCAGATTTGGTAGAGAAGGGCTGAAACAAAGAAGGCACCCAAGTACATATAAGATGCAATGGCTCAATGATTGTGGTACACTTCGAGTAAGCAACATAGTCACCGTTCAATTTTCCATTGGGAAGTATCGAGATCAAGTGGAATGTGACGTGGTGCCAATGCAAGCATGCCAACTGTTGTTGGGAAGACCTTGGTTGTATGATCGTGGTGTGCACATTAGCGGACGTGCTAATCGTCTCTTGTTCCAATACGAAGGAGAGCGCATATCTTTGCTCCCTTTGACACCTGCATAAATATTGATGGATGACCTGAACGCGAGAGAGAGAGAGAGAGAGAGAGAGAGAGAGAGTGAGCGAGAAACACTTGAGTGACATCCACCAACATAGTGAGTGAGAGAATCCAAAGCCAAATAAAACCCCACAACTCAAATTGAAAGACATGGGAGAAACAGGGATTAGTTATGACGGCTAGGAAAAGGGACATGAGAGAACTAAGAGAACTCAACTCCGTGTTCTTTGTACTTTTGTACAAGGACAACTTCCTTTTTACTAACGAATTACCCCTACCACTCCTAGTGTTGTTGTTGAAATTTTGCAGGGGTAGGAAGATGTGTTCCCCGAGGAGATACCACCAAGGCTTCCACCACAAAGAGGCATTGAGCACCAAATTGATTTGGTCCCAGGAGCCCCATTGATGAACCGACCACCATACCACACAAACCCGGAGGAAACCAAGGAGATTCAGCGACAAGTTGGCCTACTAAACAAAGTTTATGTAAGGGGAAGTCTCTCTCCTTGTGTTGTACCCGTTCTTTTAGTACCAAAAAAAGATGGATCTTCCCGAATGTGTTGTGAGTGCAGGCCTATTAACAACATCACCGTGAAGTATAGGCGCCCAATACCTAGGCTTGATGAACTTACTGGCGCTACCGTCTTTTCTAAAGTTGACTTGCGAAGTGGCTACCATCCAATTAGAATGAGAGACGGTGATGAATGGAAAACTGCTTTCAAAACAAATTTTGGTTTGTATGAGTGGTTAATTATGCCATTTGGATTGACAAATGCACCTAGTGCCTTCATGAAATTAATGAATCATGTGCTTAGAATGTTCATTGGCGAGTTTGTGGTTGTTTACTTTGATGACATCTTGATTTATAGCAAAACTTTGGATGAACATGGTGAACACATTCGGTGTGTGCTTGCTGTCCTAAGAGAGGAGAGATTATATGCTAACAAGGAAAAGTGCATATTTTGCACAGACAAAGTTGTGTTTCTTAGTGATATGCCTCCGTCGTATCTATAATTTTTGATTGTTTCATGCCAATATTCTACAACTTTCATATACTTTTGTCACCTTTTTATATTATTTTTGGGACTAACATATTGATCCAGTGCCCAGTGCCAGTTCCTATTTGTTGCATGTTTTTTGTTTCGCAAAAAATCCATATCAAACAAAGTCCAAATGCGACAAAAATTTACAGAGATTTTTTTGGAATATATGTGATTTTTTGGAAGCGGAACACGAGAGGATGTCTGAGGGGCCCACAAGCCCCAAGGGCGCGCCCCCCTACCTAGCACGCGACTGGAGGGCTTGTGGCCACCCTGTAGGTCGGTTGGAGGTGTCCTTCGGCCGCAAGGATGCTTATATCCGGATAAAAATTGTGTTAAAATTTCAGCCCAATCGGAGTTACGGATCACCGGAAATTTAAGAAACGGTGAAAGGCTAGAATCTGGGAACGCGGAAACAGAAGGAAACAGAGAGAGAGAGGTCTAATCTCGGAGGGGCTCCTGCCCCTCTGCTGCCATGGAGGCCATGGACTAGAGGGGAAACCCTCCTCGCATCTAGGGGGTCAAGGAAGAAGAAGGAGGAGGGGGCTCTCTCCCCCTCTCCCCCTGTGGCGGCGGAACGCCGCCTGGGCAATCATCGTGTGACGGCGATCTAGTCCAACAACTCCGTCATCTTCATCAACATCTTCATCACCTTCCCCCATCTATCTACAGCAATCCACTCTCCCGCAACCCATTGTACCCTCTACTTGAACATGGTGCTTTATGCTTCATACTATTGTCCAATGATATGTTGCCATCCTATGATGCTTGAGTAGATTTTTGTTGTCCTATCGGTAATTGGTGAATTGCTATGGTCGGTTTAATTTGCTTGTGGTTATGTTGTTGTCCTTTGGTGCCCATCATATGAGCGCGCGTGTGGATCACACCATAGGGTTAGTTGTATGTTGATAAGACTATGCATTGGAGGGCAAGGGTGATAGCAGCTTCAACCTACCATAGAAATTGATGCATATGGGATTGAAGGGGGACCAATATATATTTTAATGCTATGGTTGGGCTTTACCTTAATGAACGCTAGTAGTTGTGGATGCTTGCTAATAGTTCCAATCATAAGTGCTTAGAATTCCAAGTAAGGGATGACATGCTAGCGGTGGCCTCTCCCACATAAAAACTTGCTATCGGTCTAGTAACATAGTCAATTGCTTAGGGGCAACTTCGCAAATCCTTCCACCACTTTTCCACACTCATTAAACTAACTTAATTGTTTCTTTATCTAAACGGACCCTATCTTTTATTTACGTGTTCTTTATTATCTTGCAAACTTATCTTATCACACCTACAAAGCACTTATAGTTTCATACTTGTTCTAGGTAAAGCGAACGTTAAGTGCGTATAGAGTTGTATCAGTGGTCGATAGAACTTGAGGGGAATATAAATTCTACCTTTAGCTCCTCGTTCGGTTTGACACTCTTACTTCTCGAGAAAGGCTACAATTGATCCCCTGTACTTGTGGGTTATCACTTGGCTTTGTTGTTTCAGGTAAAGGTTTGGAGGTAGATGAGGAGAAGGTCAAAGCCATCCGTGAGTGGATGCCTCCACAAAATGTAAGCCAAGTACAAAGCTTTCTTGCCCTTGCTAGTTTCTACCGTAGGTTTGTGAAGGACTTCAGCACCATTGCTGCACCCATGAATGAACTAACAAATAAAGATGTTCCCTTCAAGTGGGCAAATGCACAAGAGAAGGCCTTCCAAGAGTTGAAATAAAAATTGACATTTGCACCATTGCTTGCACTACCCAACTTTGCTAAGACTTTTGAAATTGAATGTGACGCAAGTTTTGTTGGTATTGGAGGAGTACTAATGAAAGAAGGTAGGCCTATTGCATATTTTAGTGAGAAGCTAAGTGGTCCAACTCTGAATTACTCGGTTTATGACAAAGAATTATATGCACTTGTGAGATCTTTAGAAACATGGCAACATTATTTGTGGCCTAAAGACTTTGTGATACATCCCGACCATGAATCCTTAAAGCACCTTAGGGGTCAACAAAAGCTGAACCGTAGACATGCAAAATGGAGTGAATTCATTGAATCTTTTCCCTATATTGTCAAGTAAAAGAAAGGAAAAACAATGTTGTTGCTGATGCTTTGTCTAGACGCCATATTTTACTCTCACAACTTGATACTAAAATTCTTGGTTTGCAAAGCATCAAACAATTGTAGGCCAATGACCCATATTTTCCTGAACCACACTCAAAATGTAGTGAGGGGAAAGGTAGGGAAAAGTTTCATTTGCATGATGGATTCTTGTTTCGAGCTAACAAATTGTGCTTCCCAGATTGCTCTGTTCGTTTGTTTCTTTTGCAGGAGGCTCATGCTGGTGGTCTCATGGGACATTTTGGAGCAAAGAAAACTGAGAGTGTGTTGATTAAACATTTCTTGTGGCCAAGGATGAGGTGTGATGTTGAGCGCTACATGCTATGTTGTGAGATCTGCCGCAAAGCTAAGTCACGTTTAAACCCTCATGGACTTTATATGCCTTTATCAATTCCTAGTACACCTTGGAAGATATTCGTATGGATTTTGTTCTTGGATTACCACGCACTAAGAGGGGGAGTGATTCAGTTTTGTGGTGGTTGATAGGTTTAGCAAGATGGCTCATTTTACCCCGTGTCATAAGAGCGATGATGCTTCACACATTGATGATTTGTTTTCAGGGAAGTCGTGCGGCTACATGGAGTACCACGCACTATTGTTTCAGATCGTGACACCAAGTTTCTGAGCTATTTTTGGAAAATGTTGTGGGCAAAGCTAGGAACAAAGCTTCTCTTTTCCACTACATGCCACCCACAAACGGATGGACAAACTGAAGTTGTCAACCGCACACTATCCATGATGCTGAGAGCAGTTTTAAAGAAAAATCTGAAGATGTGGGAAGAGTGTCTGCCCCATGTGGAGTTTGCATACAATAGGGCGGTACATTCGACCACTAAATTTTGTCCTTTTGAAATTGTTTATGGTTTCAAACCTGCTGCTCCCATAGATCTTTTGCCTTTACCATTGCAGGAGCAAACTAACCTTGATGCAAGTAAGCGTGCTGAATTCGTGAAGAAAATTCATGAGAAGACCAAGGAAAATATTGAGAAGATGACCGAACAATATGCAAAACGAGCAAACAAGGGAAGAAAGAAGGTGTTGTTTGAAGAAGGTGATCTTGTGCGGGTACACCTGCGAAAGGATCGTTTCCCAGATCAACACAAATGCAAGTTGCAGCCACGTGGAGATGGTCCATTGAAAGTGCTTCCAAAGATCAATGACAATGCCTACAAGATTGACCTTTCCATGGATTATGGTGTTAGTCCAACTTTAAATGTGTCCGACCTCTCTCCATACTTTGG
The DNA here is from genome assembly GCF_002575655.3 of Aegilops tauschii subsp. strangulata. NCBI lineage: Eukaryota > Viridiplantae > Streptophyta > Magnoliopsida > Poales > Poaceae > Aegilops > Aegilops tauschii. Next base: position 377,665,518 of record NC_053038.3, on the reverse strand, counting down.
ACCATTAGAGTCGAGGACGACTCCTTTTCAAGAGGGGGAGGATGAGGAGGACACCGCAACCATCGACAAGTCTCCAACAATTATAGGTCCAATCACAAGAAGTCGCGCCAAACTAATAAGTGACCAGGTGAACGCTAACTTAAGTTTACCTTGTATCCTAGATGACACAACTATTCTTTCATCCTCATTGTTGCTGGTTGAACTTAGGTATCACATGGAAGAAATCCAACAACCTATGAGCTCTTAAAGCAACCGGTTTGGAGGAAGAAGTTTGGAGAAAACAAGTTTCAAGTGAAGCTGATGCTGTCAGTTTTTACCTCTGATGTTTTGCTGTGCCACACCCATGTGTTGGAGAGACGGGGCCATAAGGGTACATCAACAGAAGCTAGATCAAATTTTCTTTCCAATGCAAAAAACCTCACATCATTTGGAGTTGTGAGTCAAAAGTTGCAGTCATTCTCGTGGAAGGTGTCGAGGCTGTCAAGGCTTTGCGAATTTCCGAGTAGCTCTCCAACAACTCCCAAAGTTGACTGCTTATTCACCCCAAGTAAGCCATGCAAACCTACTTACTATTGAAACCATTTTCACACCTAGCTATGGAGGGTTGTCCCTGCTATAAAACCCCATCTCCCTCATCCCCTAGAGAACCTTTTGTCAAACCATTCAGCTACAAGCTTATGCAGCAAGACTGCTAGAGAGATCCGAGAGATCCTTGCTACATTTGCTCTTGTGAGTTCATTCGGATTCATGAGAAGGAGCCTCTGGTTCCCACTAGTTCGTGCTCTACAGTTCCGGCCATTTTGTGTGGATTAGTCCCAGTTTGTGGTTCTACGATTGTTCGGACAGCGGGTCGGAGTTCTTATAGCTTCCGTCAGCCATCCCCAACGTACGGGTTGCATCCAACCTTGACAGCTATAAAGCTAGTTATGCCTCCCAATTCGATCCTACGACGTGAAGATCGGGCCACCCTCGGGCGTGAACTTTTTCATCGGGTTCCCACCTATCATGATGTGTGTTTATCAGGAGGTTTTTCATAAACAATATGGAACACATCATCAACCAAAATTTTAGCATTATTAAGTTGGTTATCCTCAAATCCTTGTTGGTTCCCTTTTACAATCCAAGAATATTGTTGATTAATGGCATTGAGAACTTGTTGGATTATGTTTAAAGGCGGTACTTCTTTTTGTTATTTTCATCAAAAATATGGTTATCACAAAACAAATATCTCAATAAATAATCTTCAATGTATAAAATCTCATCTATCACAAGATGTTCATGGCTCATATTGTAAAATACAAAGATCTCTCTAGCCTATCACACTATGTAATCAAAATCATTCATGAGGACAAGAGTAGCTATCTTTTTAGCTTTAGGGTTATTTATAACAGGCAACTCATAGAACAATCTTTGCAAGGTGGGATGGGTGTGAATAAATCTTCTCTCAAGTTTAAGAATGAGTGCAGAGATAGCTTCAGCATAATGTTTGGTTCCTTTAAGAATAGGCATATCATCACAAACCAAAGTTCCCATACAATTACAGAATTCCTGAAAAACACTTTTTCCTATGATGTTCCCACTCCCTGTTACAAAATTTTTAGCATCCAAATTTGAGGGAATTTCAACCTTAGGGATTTTACCCTCTTCACCTTTTTCGATAACAAATTCAGACATGATAGCAACTTCAAGCAAACAAGCAAAAAGGCAAACAAAAATATTTTTGTGTTTTTGTGAAAATATTTTAGAAGTGGGGGAGATGAAACGAAAGGCAAATGGAAAATGAAAGTAATGCAATTAGAGGAAAGTTTATGCGATGATACTTGATAGGTTTTGGTGATGTCTCTCCGACAACGCCGCCAGAAATTCTTCCTGCTACTTGTGAGCTGCGTTGGGGTTTCCTCGAAGAGGAAAGGATGATGCAGTACAGTAGAGATAAGTATTTTCCTCATTTAAGAACCAAGTTTATCAATCCAGTAGGAGAACCACACAAGACCTCGTGAACAACACCTACACACAAAATAACAAATACTTGCACCCAACGCAAACAAGGGGTTGTCAATCCCTTGGCTGTTAATTGCAAGGATAAAATCTCGTAGTGATAGGTAGATAAACAAAAACACAAAATAATATAATGGTAAATAAATTGGAGCAAGGTATTTTGGATTTTAATATATGATAAAGATAGATCCGGGGGCATAGCTATTACTAGAGGCTTCCCTCTTGAATATAGCATACGGTGGGTAAACAAATTACTGTTGGGCAATTGATAGAAAAGCGCATAGTTATGACGATATTCAAGGCAATGATCATGTATATAGGCATCACGTCCGAGAGAAGTAGACCGACTCCAGCCTGCATCTACTACTATTACTCCACACATCGACCGCTATCCAGCATGCATCTGGAGTATTAAGTTCATAAAGAACGGAGTAACACCTTAAGCAAGATGACATGATGTAAAGTAATAAACCCAATTAATATGAATAAACCCCATCTTTTTATCCTTAATGTCAATGATACAGATATGTGTCATGTCCCTTTCTGTCATTGGGATTGAGCAACGCAAGATCGAACCCGTCACAAAACACCTCTCCCATTGCAAGATAAATCAATCTAGTTAGCCAAACCAAACGGATAGATCGGAGAGAAATACAAAGCTATAACAATCATGCATAAAAGAGATCGGAGAGGACTCAAATAATATTCATGATTAATCTAATCATAAACCCACAATTCATCGGATCCCAACAAACACACCGGAAAAAAGGATTACATCAAATAGATCTCCAAGAACATCGAGGAGAACATTGTACTAAAGATCAAAGAGAGAGAAGAAGCCATCTAGCTAGTAGCTATGGACCCGTAGCTCTGTGGTAAACTACTCAAACATCATCGGAAGGGCAGCAAGGTTGATGTAGAGGCCCTCCGTGATCGATTCCCCCTCTAGTAGAGTACAGCAAAAGGCCTCCATATGGGATCTTCGAAGAACAGAAAGTTGCGGTGGCGGGAAAAGTATTTTGGGTGGCTCTCTGATGTATTGGGAATATTTGAGAATTTATAGACTTGGAATTAGGTCAAGAGGTGCCACGAGGGGCCACAAGCCTGGGGGCACCCCCTGGGCGCGCCTGGCAGGCTTGTCACCCCCTCGTGACTCCTCATGTCTTCTCCCGAAACTTCTAGGGTCCCTTCTGGTCCAGAAAAAGTCGTCAAAAAGTTTCGTAGCGCTTGGACTTCGTTTGGTACTGATTTTCTGAAAAGCCAAAAACAAGCAAAAAAATAGCAGCTGGCACTAGGTTAATAGGTTAGTGGCAAAAAATGGTATATAATTGCATAATAAACATCCTAGATTGATACTATAATAGCATGGAACAATCAAAAATTATAGATGCGTTGGAGACGTATCACTGCGCGGCCTCGTCGATATAGTCAAGTAATCCACACCCCACCCCCATCTTCCTCCTCCTTCTCCATCCCACATGCCTCAATCGCTGGCGCGACACCTTCCACCCAAATCACTGCCTCATCCTCCAAATAAGCGCCGCCCGTAGGCATTTTGCATGCAGTATAGCCAAGAGCTCAATGAGCATCTGGTAGAGGAGAAGTAAATCGCGGCTGCACGCGCAGATGAGGTCGCAATGGCTGCCATGTGTGCAGACTGCCAGATCTTGGAGGAGCACCTCGCCTTCGAGGCCACCATGGATGCCGCATGTGCGGACTCCGCCACACTGTTGGCTGCTTTAAGCGACAGTTCGTGCTGCTTTCTCGAGGCCACCACCGGTGCCTTCAAGTGAATTGTTCTCTGTAATGTTAATATGCAATTTGATCTTCTAAAATGTGATGTTCAGTTAATGGTTTGGTTCAACAATTGCTATATTTCCTAGTTGTTCTTAAGCATGCTTGGTTTGGTTAACTGTCTGATCTTCTAGTACATGTTCTATTCTGCAATGTGGTGCTGAGTTAACTGGTTGGTTCATTTGTTGTGATGTCCAGTTAATTGTTTGGTTCAATTCTGCAATGTGATGGTTCATTTGTTGTGGGTACAATTTTGTATTGTTATGCATGTGAGAAATAAACCGAATTTGGTTGTACTAAATACATGAGAAACATATACAATTGCTACATTTCCAAGTTGTTTAGCATGCTTTGTTTGGTTAACTGGTTTTTCCATGCGACTCGAATTAATCTGTTGGATCTGCATTTTGTTTATTTTTCATTAACATATTCTACTAATCCCATGCAAACTCTCACTTAACCTAATCAATATCTTCCTTATATGCGTTGCAGGGAAACAATGGGAGGCACTGATGAGGTTTACCATCAAGGTTTGCACATGCATGGTCCTACGTCTAACAACACATTATTGTGCAATTGTAGGAACCATTCTAATATTTAGTTTTTTAACAATTTGGTCTTACACATGTAGGTCCTGCTATCAGAGGTTTAGATCCACTGCTCGACCCATTTTTCATATGAGGAAATGAGATGTCCATGAATATCAGTCAAGTAAAGAAACTCAGAAAGATTGTTAGGATAAAGAAACTAGCAACGAATAACAGCAATATCTTTGTTTGCACAATCAAGAAGGTGTCCATCAACTATAGGATGGTACTAACTCTTTTACCTTGTCCCTTTGGCGCCATTTCAAAATTTAGAACAGATATTTATGCATATCTTTGTTTTCAGTCCTTTCCAAAGAAGTTCACCGATGATTACCACTCATACCACCTGCATGGTAAAGAGGCGAGGAAGGTATTCATTCAACACCCATGGTACAATATTGAAGTCTTCCTCAAGAGGATGCAGGTTGGGCGGGCAATTATCCACAACCACTGGCCTAAAGTTGCAAGGAAATTCAACATCACTTAAGGCTCAATATCCGCCTTCCGCTTCAGCAGTTTTCTAGATGAGATTCATCTGTCTATTTACCGTGTATGATGTTATTTTCCAAAGGTTTTAGATGTTGTGATGAAACTTGGTGCTGTTGTGTAATGGCGTACATAGCTATATTCCTATATGGTGTAACTGAGTGCTGAAGCTATCTAATGTAATTCAATTATGAAATGCTGGTTGCCGTAATACGGATATGAAATATATGGTGTGTTTGATATGAAATGTTAATTTGATTACTAAATGGATTATCAATAATAGGCCAATTAGCCTGATTATTGGGGTTTTCTATTGCATACAGTTTCTCAGACAACACCGTGGGCGATGAACTCAAAAAAACCCACACGGTTTCTAGAAAGTAGGCATGTTGGATCAATGAACAATCACACATGATTTCCGCCCGACAAATGTTTGTGTTAGGCCACCTTCCACAAACGTTTCCACATAAAAAATCGTGTGTGATATACATACGAATGGAAATGTTTTCCTGGGATTCACTGTGTGGGATGTACATGTGAACGGAAATGGTTGGGCCTGTATAATTGTCTCCGATGGCTAGCCCGATTGCACACGAGCTCCTTTTGCCTCGCGTGTGTGACCAGATGACCTATCGCCAATGGTTTCGGGGACGTGTGGGAAGGACCCCCCTGATTGCTTGTATCTGCGTTGGTAATTCCCTGAAGAGGAGAAGATGATGCAGCACAGCAAAGTAAGTATTTCCCTCAGTTATGAAACCAATGTTATCAATCTAGTAGGAGAACGAAGCAACACTATGTAAACAGCACCTGCACACGAACAACAAATACTTGCAACCCAACACGTGAAGGGGTTGTCAATCCCTCAACGGTATTGAGATAGAATAAATTGTACGAGATTTGATAAATAGATCTAACTAAAAACACGAAAAAAATAAAAAAATAAAAAGTGCAGCAAGGTATTTTTAGATTTAATATGATAGGAAATAGATCCGGGGGCCGTAATTTTCACTAGAGGCTTCTCTCAAGAAAATAGCGTACGATGGGTAAACAAATTACTGTTCGACAATTGATAGAAAAGCAAATAATGTGATGATATCCAAGGCAATGATCATGTATATAGGCATCATGTCCAAGATTAGTAGACCGACTCCTGCCTGCATCTACTTCTATTACTCCACGCATCGACCGCTATCCAGCATGCATCTAGTGTATTAAGTTCATGGAAAAACGAAGTAATGCAATAAGAACGATGACATGATGTAGACAAGATAAACTCACGTATGAATCAACACCATCTTGTTACCCTTAATAGCAACAATACATGCGTGTCATGTCTCTTTCTGTCGCACCGCAAGATCGAACCCATCACAAAGCACCTCTTCCCATGGCAAGCTAAATCAATCTGGTTGGCCAAACCAAACCAATAAATCGGAGAAGAAATACGAGGCTATAACAATCATGCATAAAAGAGTTTGACAAAGACTCAAATAATATTCATGGATAGAACTGCTCATAAACCCACAATTCATTGGATCCCAACAAACACACCGCAAAAAGGAGTTACATCAAATAGATCTCCAAGAACATCAAGGAGAACATTGTATTGAAGATCAAAAAGGGACAAGAGCCATCTAGCTAATAGCTATGGACCCGTAGGTCTGTGGTAAACTACTCACGCATCATCGGAGGGGCATCAAGGATGATGAAGAACCCCTCCGTGATCGTTGCCCCCTCCGGCAGAGTGCCGAAAAAGGCCTCTAGATTGGATATCATGGTTCTGGAACGTGTGGCGGCTAGAAAATTGTTTCGTCGACCCCCCCTAGGGTTTGGGGGATTTTAGAGTATTTATAGAGGCGGAGGTAGGTCAAGAAGCTTCTCATGGGCTCCACTACCCACTAGGGCGCGCTGGAGGCCTCTGGTGCCCCCTGGTGCCTAGTGGGCCCCACGGGCCTCCTCTCGTGCGCTCCTTTGGCTCCCAGGGTGTCTTCTGTCCGGAAAAAATCTCCAACATGTTTCATGGCATTTGCACTTCGTTTGGTATTGATATTCTGCAAATTAAAAAACAAGAAAAAAAAACAGCAACTGGCACTGGGCACTATGTCAATAGGTTAGTCCCAAAAATCATATAAAGTTGCTCGTAAATGAATATAAAACATCCAAGATTGATACTTTAATAGCATGAAATAATCAAAAATTATAGATACGTTGGAGATGTATCAGCATCCCCAAGCTTAATTCCTGCTCGTCCTCGAGTAGGTAAATGATAGAAACAGAACTTTTGATGTGGAATGCTACCTACATGTTCATCATATATTCTTCTCTTTTGTAGCATGGACATTTGTAATTTAGATGATTCAAAGAAATAGTCTATAATTTGAAATGAGGACATCAATACTCAAGCATATCAACAAGCAACCATGTCTTTCAAAATATCTATGCTAAAAAACTATGCCTAGCCCAGTATGCTCAATCATTGATCCATTCGTGAAACACTCTCAAATATTAGCTATGCCGAATGCACAAGTATGATAATAGTGTTCCCTAGTTGGTGCTTTATAAGAGAAGATGGATACTCAATAAAAATAAAATTGAACAAAAGTAAATAGATAGGCCCTTCGCAGAGGGAAGCAGAGATTTGTAGAGGTGCCAGAGCTCAAAGCTTGAACTGAGAGATAAAATTGTTTTGAGAGGTATGCTTTTCCTGTCAACGAAAACGACCGAGAATTCCCAATATCTTCCATGCTAGGTAAATCATAGGCGGTTCCCAAGCATAAAATAAAGTTTATTCCTTTTCCACCATTCTTTCACAATCCATGGCTAGCCGTATCCACGGGTGCCCTCCATACCAACACTTCCAAAGGAATTTATTATTGAAAACATGAATAAAAAATTCATTTCGGGACTGGGCATCCCTATTACCTGCCACACTCTCGTGCAATGACAAGTGAATAAACAGTCATCTTGGGAATAACATACCTAGCATGGAAAATATTGGCCACCCCCTGCCGCTTCATGAGCGGTACAGGCACACAAAAAGGAAATTTATTTTGAAAATTAGAGTTGGCACATACAAATTTACTTGGAACGGCATGGAAATACTGCATATATGTAGGTATGGTGGACTCATTTGGCACAACTTGGTTTAAGGAGTTTGGATGCACAAGCAGTATTCCCGCTTAGTAGCTAGCAAATAGATTGAGCAGCAACCAACCAAAAAACGAAAACTATCATAAATGAGCATTACACATAACTAACACTGAATAATGCACCACAAGTAGGATATAACCTCATTGCATAACTATTGACTTTCGTGCTTGCATAGGGAATCACAAACCTTAACACCAATATTCTTACTAAAGCATAATTACTCACCAACATGTCTCACATATTACTATCTCCATATCTCAAAACTATTGCAAGGAATCAAGTTTATAATATCCAATGATCTTCATGAAAGTTTTTATTATCCCGCTTGAATATCTATCACTTTGGGACAAAATTCATATTGTGCAAACTATCATTGCACGTAACAAGCTCTCAAAAATTTAAGTGAAGCTCGAGAGCATAATTATTTCTTCAAAATTTTCATCTCTCAAAATAATATTAGTGAAGCATGACAGGATATTTCTTTAAATTTTTACTAACTCTCAAAATAATCTAAGTGAAGCATGAGAGCATATTTCTTCAAAATTTTAAACCACCACCGTGCTAAAAATATATATAAGTGAAGCACTAGAGCAATTCCATAGCTCAAAAAATTTAAGTGAAGCACATAGAGCAATTCTAACAAATCATAGCATCATTCTGGCTCTCTCAAATAGGTGTGTCCAGCAAGGATGATTATGACAAACTAAAGAGCAAACCAAGCAAAGATTCATATAATACAAGACGCTCAAGCAAAACTCATGTTATGTGACGAATAAAAATATAGCTCCAAGTAAAATTACCGATGGTCGTTAGAAGAAAGAGGGGATGCCTTCGGGGCACCCCCAAGCTTAGTTGCTTGGTACTCCTTGAACATTACCTTGGGGTGCCATGGTCATCCCCAAGCTTAGGCTCTTTTCACTCCTTATTCCTTCATCCATCGTGATCTCACCCAAAACTTGAAAACTTCAATCACACAGAACTTAACACAACCTTTGTGAGATCCGTTAGTACAATAAAGCAAATCACCACTTTAAGTACTGTTCAAACCCATTCATATTTTATTATTGCATTATACCTACTGTATTGTAACTTTACCATGGCTTATAGCCTCCCGATACAATCCATAGATTCATCAAAATAAGCACACAATGCAATGAAAACTGAATTTGTCAAAAACAGAACAATCTGTACTAATCTGGACTTTGACCATACTTCTGTAACTCAAAAAATTCTAAACAACTCGGACAACGTAGACAATTTGTATATCAATCATGTGTAAAAAAACTTAGGATTTTATCACGCTGCAGTGAATTTTAACAATTCTTCTACTGGATGCAAAAGTTTCTGTTTTCCAACATGATCAAATCAACTATCACCCAACATGATCCTAAAGGCTTAACTTGGCACAAACACTAATTAAAACATAAAAACACAATCATAACAGTAGCATAATTGTGTAAACACACAAAACAGAAATAAAAAGTGAAAACATTATTTTATTCATTGGGTTGCCTCGCAACAAGCGCTATTGTTTTATGCACCTAGCTAGGCATATATAATATATAGATTCAAGTATTGTCATCTTTCTTCTTATTCTCCAAAGGTGTGTTATTGTCAAGATATTTTTCAAACATAACATAAAACACATCATCCATAGAAATTTTATCATTATCAAGTTGTCCATCCGTATATCCCCTTTGATTAGCAGCTACGATCCAAGAATATTGTTGATTAACATCATTAAAAACTTGTTGGGTCATATCCAAAATGGGAACTTCCTTTTTAAGGTTCTCATCTACTGGTTTTTCATGGTTCATACCATAAAAATCAAAGATCTCCCTAGCTTCCTGCACTATGTAATCAAACTCATTCATAAGGACAAAGGTAGCTATCTTCTTAGCTCTAGGATCTTTTATAAGAGGTAACTCATAAAACAATCTTTGCAGGGTAGGATGAGTATGAATAAATCTTTTCTCAAGTTTAAGAACAAGTGTTGAAATAGCTTCTACATAAGTTTTAGTTATTCTAAGTATAGGAGCATCATCACAAGTCAAAGTTCAAACGCAATTGAAGAATTCTTGGATTGCAACTTTTCCTATAACATTCCCTTGTCCCAAAACAAATGTTTTAGCATCCAGATTAGCAGAACTTCCAATTTTAGGAGTATTGTTTCTGCCATACCAAAATCACTCATGATGATAGGTTCAAAGCAAGCAAAGAAGCAAACAAAAAGAAGGAAAACGAAAAATATTTTTGTAAAAAAAATTTAGAAGTGTGGGAGATGAAAACGAGAGGCAAATCGCAAATAAAGTAATTGCAAGGAAATGAGAGTTTATGCGTAGGTACTTGATAGATGTTGATGATGTCTCTCCGGCAACAACACCAAAAATTCTTCCTGATTGCTTGTATCTGCGTTAGTAATTCCCAGAAGAGGAGAGGATGATGCAGCACATCAAAGGTAAGTATTTCCCTCAGTTATGAAACCAAGGTTATCAATCCAGTAGGAGAACCAAGCAACACTATGTAAACAACACATGCACACAAACAACAAATACTTGCAACCCAACGTGTGAAGGGGTTGTCAATCCTTCAATGGTATTGAGATAGATTCAATTGTATGAGATTTGATAAATAGATCTAACTAAAACACAAAATAAAATAAATAAATAAAAAGTGCAGCAAAGTAGTTTTAGATTTAATATGATAGGAAATATACCCGGCGGTCGTAGTTTTCACTAGAGGCTTCTCTCAAGAAAATGGCATACGGTGGGTAAACAAATTACTGTTGGGCAATTGATAGAAAAGAGAATAATCATGACGATATCCAAGGCAATGATCATGTATATAGGCATCACGTCAATATTAGTAGACCGACTCCTGCCTACATCTACTACTATTACTCCACACATCGACCGCTATCCAGCATGAATCTAGTGTATTAAGTTCATGGAAAATGGAGTAATGCAATAAGAAGGATGACATGATGTAGACAAGATAAACTCACGTATGAATCAACCCCATCTGGTTACCCTTAATAGCAACAATACATGTGTGCCATGTCTCTTTCTGTCACTGAGATTGAGCACCGCAAGATTGAACCCATTACAAAGCACCTCTTCCCATGGCAAGATAAATCAATCTAGTTGGCCAAACCAAATAAATAAATAGGAGAAGAAATATGAGGCTATAACAATCATGCATAAAAGAGTTCAGCAAAGACTCAAATAATATTCATGGATAGAACTGATCATAAACCCACAATACATCGGATCGCAACACACCCACCGCAAAAAGGAGTTGCGTCAAATAGATCTCCAAGAACATCGAGGAGAACATTGTATTGAATCAAAAAGAGAGAAGAAGCCATCTAGCTACTAGCTACATACCCGTAGGTATGTGGTAAACTGCTCACGCATCATCGGAGGGGCGGCAAGGATGATGAAGAACCCATCCGTGATCGTTGCCCCCACCGGCAGAGTGCCGGAAAAGGCCTCTAGATTGGACCTCGTGGTTCTGGAACTTGCAGTGGCTGGAAAAGTGTTTCGTCAACTCCCCTAGGGATTTTGGGATTTCAGAGTATTTATAGAGGCGGAGGTAGGTCAAGAAGCTTCCTGTGGGCTCCACTACCCACCATGGCGCGCCGGAGGCCCATGGCATGCCCTGGTGCCTAGTGGGCCCCACAGGCCTCCTCTCGTGTGCTCCTTGGGCTCCCTGTGTGTGTTCTGTCCAAAAAAATCTCCAAAAAGTTTCATGGCATTTGGACTTCATTTGGTATTGGTATTCTATCGCGGAAAGGGGGTTAAAGCCGTTTGTATAGCACGTCTCTGCACCAGTGATTGATGTTACTAGCTATTTCACCACTTGGGATTGTTCGAGACATTGAAGTCTTGTGTGGGTAAGATCAAATACCCTACTGATTTCTTAGTGCTTGGATCACAACAAGATAATTTTTGTCCCGTCATATTTGGTAGGCCTTTCTTGAATATTGTTAATGCTGAAATTGATTGTGTTAAAGAAAAGGTTAGAGTTAAGTTTGGTGATGTATCTCACAAGTCTAATTTCTCCGAGTTCAGTAGACAAACACATGAGAAAGAACTATCTAGTAAATATGAAATTATTGGTCTTGCTTCTATTGTTGTATCTCCTGCTGATCCATTAGGACAATATTTGCTAGACCATGAAAATGATATGCATATGAATGAAATAGATGAGATATTCTTTAAACAAGCACCTATCCTTAAACATAATTTGCCTATTGAAACCTTAGGAGATCCTCTCCCACCTAAAATTGACCCTATGTTTGAGTTAAAGGAACTACCTGATACACTAAAATATGCTTATCTTGATGAAAAGAAAATATGTGTTGTCATTATCAATGCTAACCTTTCAGAGCATGAAGAAAAGAGATTACTTAAAACTCTAAGGAAGCATCATGCTGCAATTGGATACACTCTTGACGATCTTATGGGTATTAGTCCCACTTTATGTCAACACAAGATTAGCCAGGTGCTAAACCAGTCATTGATCATCAACGTCATCTGAATCCTAAAATGAAGGATGCGGTAAGAACTGAAATATTAAAGCTTCTGGAGGCAGGTATAATTTGTCCTATAGCTGATAGTAGACGGGTAAGTCATGTTCATTGAGTCCCTAAGAAAGGAGGCATTACTGTTGTTCCTAACGATAAAAATGAACTTATCGCACAAAGAATTGTAACCGGTTATAGGATGGTGATTGATTTCAGGAAATTAAATAAAGCTACTAGGAAATATCATTATTGTTTGCCTTTTATTGATCAAATGTTAGAAAGATTGTCTAAGCATACACACTTTTGCTTTCTAGATGGATATTCTGGTTTCTCTCAAATACATGTATCACAAGACGATTAAGAAAAAAACTACTTTTACTTGTCCCTATGGACCTTGTGCTTATAGATGTATGCCTTTTGTTTTATGCAATGCACCTGCTACCTTTCAAGGATGTATGACTTCAATATTCTCTGATTTTTGTGAAAATATTGTTGAGGTACTCATGGATGATTTTTCTGCTTACGTGAATTCTTTTGATGATTGCTTAAGCAACCTTGATCGAGTTTTGCAGAGATGTGAAGAAACCAATATTGTCTTGAACCGAGAGAAGTGCCACTTCATGGTGAATGAAGGTATAGTACTTGGGCATAAAATTTCTGAACAAGGCATTGAAGTAGATAAAGCTAATAATAGTTGATCCAATTGAGAACATGACATGTCCTAAACATATTAAAGGTATAGAAGTTTCCTTGGTCATGAAGGTTTCTATAGGAGATTCATTAAAGACTTCTCTAAAAGTTCTAGGCCTCTTACTAATCTCCTACAAAAAGATGTTCCATTTGTTTTTGATGATGATTATGTAGAAGCCTTTGAAATACTTAAGAAAGCCTTAGTTTCTGCACCTATTGTTCAACATACTGATTGGAACCTACCCTTCGAAATACTATGTGATGATAGTGACATGCTATTGGTGCTATTCTAGGTCAAAGAGTTGATAAGAAATTGAATGTTATTCATTATGCTAGTAAGACTCTAGATCGTGCTCAAAAGAATTATGTTACTACTGAGAAAGATTTTTTAGCAATTGTGTTTGCATGTGATAAGTTCAGACCTTATATTGTTGATTCTAAAGTTACTATTCACACCAATCATGCTGCTATTAAATATCTTATGGAAAATAATGATCAAGAATTTGACTTGCATATTATTGATAAAATGTTCTTGATGACCCACTACCTATTGATGATAGTTTTCTTGATGAGCAGTTAGCTGTTATAAATGCTTCTACTTCTCATAATAATCCTTGGTACGCACACTATGCTAGTTACATTGTTGCTAAATATGTACTACCTAGTTACACCTACCAACAAAAGAAAAAGTTCCTCTTCGATTTAAGACGTTACTTTTGGGATGAACCACATTTATATAAAGAAGGAGTAGATGATGTTATTAGACATTGTGTACCTGAGCATGAACAAGAACAAATCCTATGAAAGTGTCATTCCGAGGCATATGGAGGACACCATGCAGGAGATAGAATTGCACATAAGGTACTATAGTCTGGTTTTTACTGGCCTACTCTCTTCGAAGATGCACGTATGTTTGTCCTTTCTTGTGATGAATGTAAAAGGATTGGTAATATTGGTAGACGTCAAGAAATGCCTATGAACTATTCACTTGTTATTAAACCATTTGATGTTTGGGGATTTGATTATATGGGACCTTTTCCTTCCTCTAATTAATGGGTATACTCATATTTTAGTTGTTGTTGATTATGTTACTAAGTGAGTAGAAGTTATTCCAACTAGTAGTGCTGATCATAACACCTCTATTAAACTGCTTAAAGAAGTTACCTTCCCAAGGTTTGGAGCCAGTAGATATTTAATGACTAATGGTGGTTCACATTTCATTCATGGTGCATTTCATAAACTTCTAGCTAAATATGATGTTAACCATAAAAATTGCATAACCTTATCATCCTCTATCTAATGGTCAACTTTAATTGAGCAATAGAGAAATAGAATTAATTTTGCAAAAGACCGTTAATAGATATAGAAAGAATTGGTCTAAGAAACTTGATGATGCATTATGGGCCTATAGAACTACTTATAAAAATCCTATGGGTATGTCTCCATATAAAATGGTTTATGGAAAAGCATGTCATTTACCTCTTGAACTAGAACATAAAGCTTATTGGGCAATAAAATAACTTAACTATGATTTCAAACTTGCCGGTGAAATGAGGTTATTTGATATTAGCTCTCTAGATGAATGGAGAAACCAATCTTATGAAAATGCCAAACTATTTAAAGAAAAGGTTAAAAGATGGCATGATAAGAGAATAAAAAAAAGGGAATTTAAAGTCAATGATCAAATTCTATTGTAAAATTATCATTTGAGATTCTTTGCAGGAAAACTTCTCTCTAAATGGGAAGGGCCATATTGATACGTCTCCGTCGTATTTATAATTTTCGATTGTTCCATGCCAATATTATACAATTTTCACATACTTTTGGAAACAAGTTATATGATTTATTGGACTAAAATATTGATCCAGTGCCCAGTGCCAGTTCCTGTTTGTTGCATGTTTTTTTGTTTCGCGAAATATTCACATCAAATGAAGTCCAAACGCGATAAAAATTAACGGAGAATTATTTTGAATTATATGTGATTTTTGGGAGGTGGAATCAACGTAAACGAAGTCCCACGGCATCCACAAGACACCAGGGCGCGGCCTCCCCCCTGGTGCGGTGGTGCCTTGTGGGCACACCGTAAGTCGGTTGGGGCTCTTCTTCAGGGGCAAGAAAGATAATTTATGGAAAAAAATCGTGTAAACATTCCAGCGCAATCGGAGTTATGGATCTCCGGGAATATAAGAAGCGGGTTTTGGCCAGAAAATAGGAACGCAGAACGGAAGAGAACAGAGAGATAATCTAGGTGGGGCACCCACCCCTCCACCGCCATGGAGGCCATGGACTAGAGGGGGAACTCAAATCCAATCTAAGGGGGTGGCCAACGAAGAAGAAGAAGAAGGAGGGGGCTGTAGGATGGAAATTAGGTCTAGAGGGGGGTGATTAGACTACTTGACCCAAAACGCAATGAAGACACCAAGATTTTTGGCGTGGTTCCGATAGGTGGTGCTATCGTACGTCGATGTTGATGTAGAATTCAACCCACGAAAGGTAACGGCTGCGCGAGTCCACGGAGGGCTCCACCCATAAAGGGTCCATGAAGAAGCAACCTTGTCTATCCCTACATGGCCATCACCTACGAAGGACTTGCCTCACTCGGATAGATCTTCATGAAGTAGGCGATCTCCTTGCCCTTACAAACTTCTTAGTTCAACTCCACATCTTGACGGAGGCTCCCAAGTGACACCTAACCAATCTAGGAGAAACCACTCTCCAAAAGGTAATAGATGGTCTGATGATGATGAACTCCTTGCTCTTGCGCTACAAATGATAGTCTCCCCAACACTCAACTCTCTCTCACAGATTTGGATATGGTGGAAAGATGATTTGAGTGGAAAGCAACTTGGGGAAGGCTAGAAATCAAGATTCTTGTGGTAGGATTGGTATATCTTGATCTCAACACAAGAGTAGGTCGTTCTCTCTCAGAAAATGTATGCTGGAAGTGTAGGCACGTTCTGATGGCTCTCTCACAAATGGAGATGGGGGTGGAGGGGTATATATAGCCTCCACCAAAAATCCAACCATTACACACATTTGACCCAACTCGGTCATACCGAATAGACGAACTCGGTGAGACCGATTCAGTTCAAAATGTGAATGTTAGGTATCTCGGTGGGACCGACTGGAACAACTCGGTGTGACCGATGTGCTAGGGCTTAGGGCAAACATCAACTTGGTGTCGCCGATTGCATCAACTCGGTGAGACTGAAGTGAAGCAATGAGCAAGCAGAGAAGATGTCAAGCAAACTCGGTGGGACTGATTGCTCATTTCAGTGAGACCAAATTCTTACAAAGGGAAACAGAGAATTTGCAGGGCCATCTCGGTGAGACCGAGATCCGTATTGGTGTGACCGAACTGTTAGGGTTTCTGGCAGTAGCTATGTCATATGAACTCAGTGGCTCCGGGTAGATAGAATCGGTGGGGCCAAGTTTGACTTTGAGGTTTTGGGAAAATGTGGAAATGAGAAAGTGGATGAGGGTTTTTGAGCAATATCACTATGCACTTTGAGCAAGTAGACCATTAAGCAATACCTCATCCTCTTTTAGTAGTATTGGCTTTCCTATGGACTCAATGTGATCTTGGATCACTAAAATAGAAATTAAGAGTCTTGAGCTTTTGCCAATCTTTGTCCTGAGTATTTTGACGGGTCCACATCTCTAGTCCATGCCATGCCATTCATTGAACTTTCTGAAATATTTAACTTGAATGGATATTAGTTCAATGAGCTACATGTTGTTATGAATTACCAAAACCACCCGCAGATTAGTTGCACTTTCAATCTCCCCCTTTTTGGTAATGGATGACAACATATAGATCAAAGCTTCAACAAATGATAATATGAATGAAATAATCATCGCTTTGAGAAGTATGTGATAAGAAAGAGCTCCCCCTAAATTTGTGCATTATTTAAAATTTGCATTTGAATGCAAATGCACAATCGATTAGGATCATGGGTCACTTTTCCATGTCACATACATCTTGGTGGAGCGCACAAAATGATAAGAATAAGTAACATGCACTCATCACCAATCAAACAAGTGACTGATCATACACAAATAATCATAAACATAATCATGCAAGCACACATTAAGCATAGTATGATCAAACACATGATCACACAAGGTATCTCACAAGCATAACACAAATGTAGCCTCAAGTAGCAACAATCAAACAAGCTAGAGTAGCATGGCAAATAAAACCAACAAAGAAACAAAAGATACTCTCTCTCGAAGCCTATGATCTATACACTTTCTCCTTTTGGCAACAAGTTACCAAAACGTTTCAAAATGTATAGTGCTATACGGCACTCTAGGCACGATCTCCGGGAGCTCCTAAAGGGGTCTTCTGGCTTGTAGCTCTGGTGTGCATAGACGATGTTGAGAGGAGTCCATCTGCAAATGCTTCCATTGAAGTCTGTGGAGCCGGTGGAGTAGATACTAGAGGAGCAACTGTGGCTGTGGTAGCAGGAGCAGAGTGAGCTGGCCTCAAATCTGCAACTGGCTCAGTAGTAGATGAGGGAGTTCTAGATTAGGGGGTCCTCGGACAGCCGGACTATATCCTTTGGCCGTACTGTTGGACTATGAAGATACAAGGTTGGAGACTTCGTCCCGTGTCCGGATGGGACTCTCCTTCGCGTGGAAGGCAAGCTTGGCAATTCGGATATGTAGATCTCCTCCCTTGTAAACGACTCTGTGTAACCCTAGCCCCCTCCGGTGTCTATATAAACCGGAGGGTTTAGTCCGTAGGACAAGAACAACAATCATAATCATAGGCTAGCTTCTAGGGTTTAGCCTCTACGATCTCGTGGTAGATCAACTCTTGTAATACTCATATCATCAAGATCAATCAAGCAGGAAGTAGGGTATTACCTCCATCGAGAGGGCCCGAACCTAGGTAAACATTGTGTCCCCCGCCTCCTGTTACCATCCGCCTTAGACGCACAGTTCGGGACCCCCTACCCGGGATCCGCCGGTTTTGACACCGACATTGGTGCTTTCATTGAGAGTTCCACTGTGCTGTCACCATAAGGCTTGATGGCTCCTTCGATCATCAACAACGATGCAATCCAGGGTGAGGATTTTCTCCTCGGACAGATCTTCGTATTCGGCGGCTTCGTACTGCGGGCCAACTCGCTTGGCCATCTAGAGCAGATCGAGAGCTACGCCCCTGGCCGTCAGGTCAGGTTTGGAAACCTAAACTATACTACCGACATCCGCAGAGACTTGACCTTTGACGGATTCGAGCCTATGTCAGGTGCGCCGCACAGTCACGACGAGCATGACTTAGCTCTGTCGTCGGACAGTGATCGGGAGATCACACCTGTGGCTACTCCGGCCCTCATCCGGAGCAGGTTGCGCCGTCCGAGGACGGGTGGATGGACCCCGCCACGGAGGCCGCACACTCACCGGCGATAGAGCCGAATACTGATTTCACCTCCTATGAGACCTGTGTTGCCGGACTCTTGGACTCATCCCCGGCCACGGGCTCCGAACCGCCTGCGTCAGTGCCTGTCGAATCTGATTGGGCGCCGATCGTGGAGTTTTCCTCCGCGGATATCTTTCAGCACTCGCCCTTGGGCGACGTGCTGAATTCATTAAGGTCTCTCTCCTTGTCAGGAGGCCCTTGGCCGAACCACGTCCGGCCCGAGTGGGAAGCGGACGATGAAGAAATTCATTCCCCACCCACCACCCACTTAATAGCCACTGTCGACGACTTAACCGACATGCTCGATTTCGACTCCAAAGACATCGATGGTATGGACGACGATGCAGGAGAGGAACAGGAACCACCGCGCACAGGGCGCTGGACAGCCACTTCATCACACGATATATATATGGTGGATACACCGAAAGAAAACAATGACGAGGAACGGAAGGATGCAGCGAAGGATAGTTCCCTCAAGAAGCAACCAAAGCGACGACGTAGATGCCGCTCCAAATCCCGCCTCGGCAAAAACAGCGACAACAGCGCAGGAAAAAATAATACCCCGGCCGACTCCAAAGGAAACGACGACCACATATATCCAGCGACAGAGCAGGATGAACCAGCGGACGGCGAACATAGTACGGAGCCTTCGTCCGATCACGGCGACGCCGAGGGTAAAGCTAACCAACCTGTCTCCGGAGAGGAGAACAGTCCGGACGACGATGCACACATCATCCCGGAAGGGCACTTGGAGCAAGAGAACCTCCAAAGAAGGCTTATTGCCACCGCGAGGAGTTTAAAGAAGCAGAAGCAAAGGCTTAAGGCCGCGCAAAATACACTTAACAGTAGATGGAACAAAGTGCTCGACACTAAAGAAAAGTACGATGGCAGTCGCCGCACAAAAAACTATCCAAAGCGCAAGCTGCTGCCTGAATTCGATGACGAGGCTTTAGAGCCTATACAGCCGAAATATAAAATGGCCGATCAGCCGGATCGACCACCCCGTGGCCACGATAGGGCGGCTAACGATGTCATGCATAAGTGAGCACACGATCTGCGTGAGGACTTGCACACAAAATCCGGTATGACGAGGTCCATCTATGGATCTAGGAAGCGAGCTCCGGCACAAAAGAAAAACCGAACACTACAACCGTCAGAATGCCATAACACATCCAAATACAGGGGTGCCGCGCACCCCCTATGCTTCACCGATGAGGTGCTGGATCACGAATTTCCAAAAGGATTCAAACCCGTGAACATAGAGGCATACGACGGAACGACAGACCCTGGGGTCTGGATTGAGGACTTTATCCTTCATATCCTCATGGCTCGTGGAGATGATCTCCACGCCATCAAATACTTGCCCCTCAAGTTGAAGGGACCAGCTCAGCACTGGCTGAAGAGCCTCCCCGAAAACTCAATTGGAAGTTGGGAGGAGCTTGAGGATGCTTTCAGGGCTAATTTTCAAGGGACCTATGTCCGATCTCCGGATGCACACGATTTAAGTCATATAATTCAACAGCCCGGAGAGTCAGCCCGAAAGCTTTGGAACAGATTCCTCACTAAGAATAATCAAATTGTCGACTGCCCGGACGCCGAAGATTTAGCGGCTTTCAAACACAGTGTCCGGGACGAATGGCTCGCCAGACACCTCGGCAGGGAAAACCGAGGACAATGGCAGCCCTAACAAGCCTTATGACCCGCTTTTGCACGGGCGAAGACAGTTGGCTGGCCCGTAGCGGCACCAGCGACCCAGGCACATCCGAAGTTAGGGATGGCAATGTAAAACCACGACGCAATAAAAGTAAGCGTCGAAACAATGAAGACAGCCCAGACAACACGGCGGTAAACGCCGGATTCAGGGGCTCTCAACCCGGTCAACGGAAAAAGCCATTCAAAGGCAGCAGAGATGGACCGTCCAGCCTAAACAAGATTCTAGACAGATTATGTCAGATTCATGGCACCTCCGACAAACCTGCAAATCACACCAACAGAGAATGCTGGGTCTTCAAGCAGGCCGGCAAGCTAAATGCCGAACACACGGGGAGGGAGACACCAAGTGAAGACGAGGGTGAGCCTCGCCAGCAAAACATTGGGGGACAGAAAAAATTCCCACCAGAGGTCAAAACAGTGAACATGATTGACGTAACGAAGAGGAGGAGCAAATGCGCACTCCGAGACGTATGCGCCACGGAGCCCGTCGCCCCCAAGTTCAGCCCTTGGTCGGTCTGCCCGATCACTTTCAATTGCAGGGATCACCCGACTAGTATCCGGCACGGAGGATCGGCTGCCCTGGTGCTAGACCCAATAATTGACGCATACCATCTCACCCGAGTCCTTATGGACAGCGGCAGTAGTCTTAATCTGATATATCAGGACACAGTCCGCAAAATGGGGATAGACCCAGCAAGAATTAACCAAAGCAATACTACCTTTAAAGGAGTAATACCAGGCCCAGAGGCCCGCTGTACGGCCTCTCTAGTACTAGAGGTTGTATTCAGTTCTCCCGACAACTTCTGAAGTGAAAAGTTAACCTTCGACATCGCTCCATTCCGAAGCAGCTATCAAGCACTACTCAGAAGAATAACATTCGCTCGTTTTAACGCAGTACCGCATTACGCTTATCCTAAGCTTAAGATGCCCGGTCCACGTGGCATCATCATAGTTAGTGGAAATACAGAGCGTTCCTTACGTGCGGAAGAATGTGTGGCGACATTAGCAGCCGAACACTGAACGGCCTCTTCAACTAGAATAAATGATCGGTCGTCAAGACCGCGGACACGTCTAGACGAGTCCGGCGCACCACTAGCTGTAACAACTCAGATAAACCTGAGATTGGGTCCATGGATATACCCCCATAGGTGGTGCTAGGGGCTTCCCGCATGTAAAAAGAACTACAGTTCGGCTTGACCTTATTTAGGTTGAATTTTAATGGTTCATTAAGAATAACCAATTTTTTTTCGCACGAAGACTTTCACCTGGGTTTTTCTGTTTTGCAGATGATCATCGTGCTACACCCTTCTAGGATACGGCACAACGGAGACACAGGCGCAGACGTGCAGCAGGGCCCCGTTCAAAGGTTTCTTTTTAGATTAAGACCCTGCGTAAACCTTTTTATTATCTCTTGTTGCTTCACACCCCCGGATACTCAACACAACCGGGAGGGATGATGGCGTATTGACATTTTGTCACGTCAGACTAATGCACGTACCTGGAAATTCAGGGTTTATTATCGAGGGTGTTACTTAGCCCAGCATATGTTGTAAAGTCTGAATACCTCAGGGAGTGTTCGGCGTCGCGAGTTTGGCCTTATATGCATCAGCTCTGAATCATGTCTTTGGTCAATAGTTAGGTTTGCCCGGCTCCCGTGTTTTACTACCTTACGTTCCGCTCTATCGGCTAAGGTGGCACCGGGAGAACTACTGCGATTGTGCCCTGGTTCATCTGGATGAGCACCTCAGTAGAGAAAGCCGAAAACTGACTGTCATGATAAAGCACGAGACTGGTCAACCACTCGATGACTCAGCGGAATCTTCGCGATTCCTCCGCATTAACGAAGGACTGGTTTCCCGGTCATGTATGTACGCGCACCGTATTCGGATAAGCGCGGAAGTACCAGGGGCTATATAGTAGCCCCTCTGTCAAACTCCTATGGCTAAGTGAAAGTGTTAAAGCAATATAGTCAGATTGCCTTGTTCGCCGCGCTCTCACCTCCTTAACAGACCAAGACGTTGGATCAAGTGTGAATACGCGCTTTTCCGAACACCCCCGCATTATATGCGTGGGGGCTGAAGCCGACGACTACAAACTTTTAGGTTATATACATACATAAATGGCCGCACAGGAGGCATCATAATACTTTCAGGCAAAAGTATAAACACATCCTTTATAATGCAAATAGCATTGTTCTTACAATTGGGATACATGTCACTCAAACATGATACTCTTCGAGCACTGAGCCTCTATTAAACGAGCACCTTCTAGGACTTCCTCAAAATAGTGCTCGACCGAGACCTGGCCTACGGCCGGACGCTGGGTTGCAATAGCGGTGGCCTCCATCTCTGCCCAGTATGTCTTAACATGGGAAAGAGCCATCCGCGCACCCTCTATGCACGCCGACCTCTTTACAACGTCGATATGCGGCACAGCACCAAGGAATCGTTGCACTAAACTAAAATAACTATTTGGCCTTGGTCCTTCCGGCCAAAGATGATCCACGACAGACCTCATGGCAAGTCCGGACAATCTATGGAGTTCAGCCCACTCGGCCATTTGTTCATTTAACAGCAGCGGGTGCGTTGGAGCACTGAACTGCGACCAGAACAACTTTTCCACTTCGTGATCTTTCTGATCTTTGAAAAACGCAGTCGCATCAGCAGCACTCGTTGCCAAGTCCAAATACGCGTCTGCAGCACTCCATAATTGCTCCAGAGGGGCATACTTCGGATCTCCGAACTTCGTCCGCAACAAAAAGAGCTTCCCAGCCGTGATATCTCCGGCTTGACGTAGCTCCTCCTTCGCCGCTCTGATTTTAGAGCGGGCTTCCTTGGCTGCTACCATGGCTTTTTTCAGGTCCGCCGTTTTCGCCTGGCTTTCCTTTTCAAGAAGCTCGTACCGGTCGGCGGCCTCCTTCAGCTCAACAGCCATCTTGGCTATTTTATCTTCGCTCTGGCGATGAGCAGCCTGTTTGGCTTTTAACTCCTCGGCCGCCTTTAGGGCGGCCGCATCGCTTATCCTGGCTTGTTCCTTGGCTCGGGCAAGCTCCGCCCGAAGGGTCTCCACGGCGGCAGCTCCATCTGCAGTCACAACATATTATAGATACTAGCATCATGCTCCTCTTAATATCCGTTGACCACCCGAAAATACATACCCCGTGCCTCGTCAAGCCGCTTGTTCACAAGCGTGATGTCGGCATCTGCCGCGTCAAGCTGCCTCCTTAGTTCGGCAAACTCAGCAGTCCGGCCAGCCACCGGACCTTTAGCCGCCTGCACACAAAAGCAGCATGATCATTACCTGGGACTATGATCCTCTATTTGCCGCCTTTGGACAGCAACCAGAGTCTCAGGGGCTACTATCTGCATAGGGCACACCTAGCGTGTGCGGTACCATAAAAAAAATATGACTTTGCGTACCTCAAAGCCTCTTAGCAGGCTCATAAAAGCTTCATGCAACACACTTTTGGCGGATGAAATCCTCGCAACCACCGTACCCATTAAAGTACAATGCGCCTCTGAGATAGCCGCTTGCTCCAAAAGACTCATCAGTGCGTCCGGTTGTGCACCGGACAGTCTCGGACTCTTTTCGTTGCTCTCCTTAGGAGCCGAATAGTCCGGACTTCGGGGGGCCGAAGGGTTACCTTCTGGCCTTGGTGGATCAGGAGAAATCCTCCATGACGACACCTCAGGGTCATCCGCCTCATGAGGCGGGGAGGCACGGGGAGGCGTTTCGCTCTCCATCATCTCCGGAAGAAGATCCCCCGAAGACAAACTCTGTCGAGAAGGGCTACGATCCGAACTACAAGACATATGTCTCGGTTATTGTCCTCAGAAATAAAGCAGGATATATTTACTATAAAGTATTCTTGTTTACTTAAAGCTCGGTGGAGGGCTGATCCCCTTGCGGGCACTGTGCGGTAAGGATGCCCTCCAGGGCAGGGCCCCCCGACGAAGGTTTCTTCCCTCGTTTGGAAACCCTTGTTCCCAAGTCTTCAGGGGCGGTCCTTTTCCTTCCTTGGGAGAGGGAATTTCAGATTCTTCTCCCCGATTATCCTCCTTCGCGGAGACACTAATTCCCCCGGTTTGGATGAGTAATGCGTGAGGCCCGCTTGCGGCTTCTTTATTCCTCCCTTTATCTTCCACTGATGGCGCTTGATAAGGTGCGAGCTCAAGCATCCTGGCTAGTAGATCCGGTGAGCCTTCGGGAAGGGGGGCCAAACACCTGATCATCTTCGCCTTTTTTCCAGTCCTGGTCAAAGAGCGACTTTTCAGAATGATGTTATGATAAATAAAAAAAGGCGTGTTCGGTCGCGGAATTACTTACATGGGTATCTAGACGATTGCAGTTTAGACCCACATCCTCGGTGGTGTCCGCACACTTTATTCGTGATCCGAAGAATAATCCATACATCCCTTCGAGCGTCACGCCGAAGAATTGCTGAATAGTTCGCGGTCCTACTGGGTTGAACTCCCACATCCGGAGAGGACGACGTTGGCATGGCAGGACCCGACGAACTAGCATGGCTTGCATTACCTTGACAAGGCTGACATCTCTCTTGAGGAGATCTCGGATGCGACTCTACAATGTCGGCACATCATTAACCGGCCCCCAGTCCAGCCCCTCGTTGACCCATGACGCCAGTTGTGGCAGGGGGCCCGAACGGAAGGCGGGGGCAGCTGCCCACTTAGTACTTCGGGGAGCCGTGATGTAAAACCACTCCCGATGCCATAAGTTGGGTATCTCCGGGAAGGAACCCTTTGGCCACAGAGCATCGGCGCCTTTGCTTATTATGGCACCTCCGCATTCAGCGTGTCGCCCATCGATCAGCTTCGGCTTCACATTAAAGGTCTTGAGCCATAAGCCGAAGTGTGGGGTGATGCAGAGGAAGGCCTCACACACGATGATGAATGACGAGATGTGAAGGATGGAATCCGGAGCCAGATCATGGAAATCGAGCCCGTAATAGAACATAAGCCCTCTAACAAAGGGATCAAGACTAAAGTCTAGCCCTCGGAGGAAGTGGGAAACAAATACGACACTCTCGTTGGGTTCGGGAGTGGGGATGACCTGCCCTTGAGCAGGCAGCCTGTGCGAAATTTCGGTGGTCAAATACCTGGCTTCTCTTAGCTTCTTGATGTCCTCCTCTGTAACAGTGGAGGCCATCCACCGGCCTTGAAGGTTCGATCCGGACATGATTGAAGGTTTGAAAGCGCTTAGCCTGAGCCTTGGGTGTTGGAATTCAAGGTGGGGGAAGGCGAGGATCGAGCGCGAGAAGAAAAGGACAAGCCTTGGCCCCTTTATAAAGGGGGTGAATATCAAGCGTCCTCCGCGTGGCCGTTTGGAACTTGCCTAAAATCGAGGAGTCATACCAGCAGTCGCGATTGGGTTACCCATACCCATATTGATGAGAATCCCGTGATAAGGGGAACACGATCTCTGCTTCGACAAGACATGCCAATAAAACCGCCTCGCAACACGTGCAGTGGTAGGCTGGGAAAAACGGTTCGTAATGACCGGACCACGGCAGGACGTCGCGCTATGAAAAGTTGTCAGCAGATTACATTTGTGGAAATATTATACTCTCTACGGTGGTATGTGGAATTTGTTTTGTAGAGCCGGACACTATCCTTGTGTTCAAAATCTTCTATGGAGTATTCGGGGGGAGAACCCGCCTTGCAATGCCGAAGAGAATCTACGCACCGGACTCGTCGTCATTGAAGCCTGGTTCAGGGGCTACTGAGGGAGTTCTGGATTAGGGGGTCCTCGGACAGCCGGACTATATCCTTTGGCCGGACTGTTGGACTATGAAGATACAAGATTGAAGAGTTCGTCCCGTGTCCGGATGGGACTCTCCTTTGCATGGAAGGCAAGCTTGGCAATTCGGATATGTAGATCTCCTCCCTTGTAACCGACTCTGTGTAACCCTAGCCCCCTCCAGTGTCTATATAAACCGGAGGGTTTAGTCCGTAGGACAAGAACAACAATCATAATCATAGGCTAGCTTCTAGGGTTTAGCCTCTACGATCTCGTGGTAGATCAACTCTTGTAATACTCATATCATCAAGATCAATCAAGCAGGAAGTAGGGTATTACCTCCATCGAGATGGCCCGAACCTGGGTAAACATTGTGTCCCCCACCTCCTATTACCATCCGCCTTAGACGCACAGTTCGGGACCCCCTACCCGAGATCCGCCGGTTTTGACACCGACAGCAGACCTCTATGCCATGGGCACTGACTGGAACCTGTCTGTAGTTGGTGCGTCATCATTGTCCTCAGCATCATCCCTCAGCTTCTCAATGATAATTACAATCTCTGTGACCTTCACATCTAGGTCATACATCTTGCTCTCAATAATCCTCTCTAAGCTCTCCTGATTCTAAGTCAAGTTGGCCAGACTCTTCTCAATCCTCAGGGTTGCTTCTAGCAGGTAAGTGAGCTTATCTTGCTTGGTCTTGAGATTCACAATTGAAGCATCTGGAGCACTTGCAGCTTTTGCAGCCTTTGCCTTCTCAATTTTCTCCTGGGCCTCAGCAGATGTAGGATGTGATGCATCCATGACAACTTCATTGTCATCGAAATCAGGCCTAAGAGGTAAGTGCTCTCTGCCAAGAAGATATGTCCCAGTTCCAACCTTGGAGTTGATCAACATCTGAATGTGTGGGGCATGTGTAGGATCGAAAGTAGGTCTAGAGGGGGATTAGACTACTTGACCAAATAAAAATCTAACATTTTCCCAATTTTAAGTGTTGGCAGGTTTTAGCAACTAGCACAAGTCAAGCAATCAACCTACACATGCAATTCTAAGAGTGTAGCAACGGAAAGTAAAACATTGCATATGAAGGTAAAGGGAAGGGTTTGGAGAAGGCAACCACAATATAGACATGGAGATTTTTGGTGTGGTTCCAATAGGTGGTGCTATCGTACATCCACGTTCATGGAGACTTCAACCCACGAAGGGCAATGGTTGCGCGAGTCCACAGAGGGCTCCACCCACGAAGGGTCCACGAAGAAGCAACCTTGTCTATCCCACCATGGCCATCACCCACGAAGGACTTGTCTCACTTGGGTAGATCTTCATGAAGTAGGCGGTCTCCTTGCCCTTACAAACTTCTTGGTTCACTCCACAATCTTGTCGGAGGCTCCCAAGCGACACCTAACCAATCTAGGAGACACCGCTCTCCAAAAGGTAATAGATGGTATGTTGATGATGAACTCCTTGCTCTTGTGCTTCAAATGATAGTCTCCCCAACACTCAACTCTCTCACACAAATTTGGCTATGGTGGAAAGATGATTTGAGTGGAAAGCAACTTGGGGAAGGTTAGAGATCAAGATTCTTGTGGTAGGATTGGAATGTCTTGGTCTCAACACATGGGTAGGTGGTTCTCTCTCAGAAAATCAGTAGTGGAAGTGTAGGCATGTTCTGATGGCTCTCTCTCAAATGGAGATGGGGGTGGAGGGGTATATATAGCCTCCACACAAAATCCAACTGTTACACACATTTAAGCTAACTCGGTCAGACCGAATAGAAGAACTCGGTGAGACCGATTTAGTTCAAAATGTGAACGTTAGGAATCTCGGACGAGATCAACTCGGTGGGACCGATGTGCTAGGGCTTAGGGCAAACATCAACTCGGTGAAGCCGATTGGTTGAACTTGGTGAGACCGATTTGAGCAAAGAGCAAACAGTGAGTTGGTCAAGCAAACTCGGTGGGACCAATCGCTCATTTCGGTGAGACCAAAATTTTACGAAGGGAAACAGAGAGTTTGCAGGGCCATCTCGGTGAGACCGAGATCCATATTGGTGTGACCGAATTGTCTAGGGTTTCTGGCAGTGGCTATGTCAACTGAACTCGGTGGCGCCGGATGGATGATTTCGGTGGGGCCGAGTTTGACTTTGAGGTTTTGGACAAATGTGGAAATGAGAAAGTGGCTGAGGGTTTTGGAGCAATATCACTAAGCACTTTGAGCAAGTAGACCATTAAGTAACACCTCATCCCCTTTTAATCACTAAAATACAAATGAAGAGTCTTGAGCTTTTGCCAATCTTTGTCCTTAGTATTTTGAGGGGTCCACATCTCTAGTCCATGCCATGCCATTCACTGAACTTTCTGAAATATTTAACTTGAATGGATATTAGTTTAATGAGCTATATGTTGTTATGAATTACCAAAACCACCTGGGAATTAGTTGCACTTTCAGCATGTCCACATGACCTCTTTTGGTCGGTAGCTGTTCTCTTGATTGTCTCAACTATTAAGCTCATGACCTTGAATTTCTGGGGCACATCAAACAAGTGTAGCAAGTTGATGGAATGACCACGTATCATCCTGTGATCTCCAGACTTAGGCAACAAGGTATGCCTCAAGATGGTGTTCATGGTGGTCAATCCACCAAGCTGATAGTAAATAGAACCAAGCTTGTGAGTTTCCAGAGCTACATCAAGAATAGGCTTATACATGTTAGCCATTGAGTTGTGATCTTTACTGGGTTTGCCATAAACATCAATATCATCTTCTTCTTCCTTTGGAGCATTGATGAGCTCATCCCATTCAGAGATTGATGACTGGTACCTGGTGCCCTCAGTCTTCCACACTATCTTCCCATCTAGATAGAAGTGGGCGGTGGAGTAAACTGCATACTCATCTCAGCATTCCACTTTGTCAGCTCTTGTCCAACAAAACCATCAACTCCATTCAGCCTGAAACTCTCATGAACATGGTGAAAATAGTCTTCATTGTCATCAATGTATTCCCAATCAACCCATTTCATGTCACACACTATGGGCTTCTTGTCAATCAGCACAGTCTCATAGAAGTCATGTTGTTCTCTGGTATGAAAATGATAGTCAACAGCAATCCTCCTCCTTGTGGCATATGGATCATTCTTTCTCCATAGTCTCATACCAGCATCCTTTCTCAGCTTCATGTTTTCAGCAACTGGATGATCATCATTATGGTCTGGAATCTTAGGCTTCAATTTCCTGAGCACTAGTGGCTCATCATCCTCTTAAGCCTCAGGCACTGGGGCCTTGTTCTTCTCTGCAGCTGGGATATTTCTCGTGGATCTCTTTGGAGCTATGGGCTTGGGTGCTTGAGCTAGAGCTTTGGGCTTGGGCTTGGAGGGAGCTGCAACAGACTTCATGGCATCACCCATGAGCTTCTGAGTCTTGGCAGGGGGTGCTTCTGCTTCCTCTTCCTCCTCCTCTTCATCTTCAGATGAGTGCTTCTCAAACTTAGCCATTGGATCAACTAGCTTGCACCATCTTCCTCTTTTCCTTTCCTTCTTTTTCTCACCAGCACCACTTGGTGCAGCAACAGCAGCTTGCTTTGGAGCAACAGTAGATTGTCTCACCTTGGACATCGGAGCTCTCTTGGCAGGTTGCTTTTGCTTGTGACCTGGTTTGGTGGAGGCAGCGGCATCAACATACTCTTTCTTAAGCACTTTCTTCTTGCAAGTTACCTCTTCCTCAACCACAAAGTCCTCATCCTGACTATCTCAATTTCTCTTTTTCCTTTGTCTGTTAGCAGCCTTTGGCAAGTTGCTAGGGGTGCTTCTGCTACCCTCATCATAGCTACTACTAGAACTAGTGCCCTGACATTAGGTTGATTTTCTCCTCTGACCTATTCTAACTATCACTGGCCTCTCACATCTCTACAACTGACCGTTTGAATGGTGGATATAAGGTAGAGTGGGATGAGCATCACAAAATACAGCTTGTTTTTGCAAAAGTTGATTCAAAATCTTAATTTTAGTTTTCTGTAGAAAGCATTTTGGAGCTACCGATATGATAATCTCAGTGACAATGAAGCATAAACAGAGTCTAAACATGCAGTTTCAGTCAGACTAAGTTGCAGTTTAGTGACTCCGAGATACGAAGGTTTCACTGAGAAATTTCTTTCGGTCTCACCGATCAGTACGTTTCAGTCAGACCGAGTTGTACTTAGCACAATGGCAGAGCCAATCGGTGGGACCGAAAACTCCATTTTGGTCGGTCCGAGATGAGTTCGGCGGAAACCTAACCCTAAGATTTCGCATCAAATCTAATCTAGAGGAGTTTTTGTGTGGACAGGAAGATTTCAATCGTGGCAAGAATAGAGGTATTGACTTGGTGCATTGAATCGGAGAATGGATATTGCACAAAGGGGTCGAACCGTACCCTAACATGGTGATGGCTCGCTATGGCGGCAACGGCAGAGACGATTCCCGTTGATGGCGGCGGAGACCTGCGGCGACGGCGCACAAGTGGAGACGGTGACGATCCGGAGACCAAGAGCGGCAGCAATGGGGGGGCGCGGGCTCGAGTGTTTGAAGAATTTTCCAAACGTCGGGCCGCGGAGTATAAATACCCATTAGCTATCGGTGGCGCCGGGTGGAACAGTTCGGTGGCACCGAGATGCAAAACTGCTTGCAGTTGCTGCAACTCGGTGAGACCGAATTGTTCTAATCGGTGGCACCGAGATGAAAACATAGATCAACCTAGTGGTTTTCGTGGGACCGAATGGGAGTGTGTTGGTCTGACCAAAATTCACTAAGAGGTTTTGGAAGTTAGCCCTTGTCGGTGTACAAAAGTAGGGGTCCTATTTTGTACCCCTTTACTTGTGCACGGGCAGTTAAAGCCACGCCTATGGCCACACTTAGTGGGGCAGAGGAAGGAAGCAAAGTCGCAAGACTACCAGAGTTGCGCTCAAAACTAGAAACATGAAGAGCAGAAGGGCGAGGTGAACTCCCCCGGCAAGGCCCTTTCCGGGGCTGCCTTCATGGCCACGGCAAGAGGCTTGCCGGGGCAACTTGCCCGACACCAAACGATACCACCACCCTTGAGCCTGAGAGTTCCGACGCCATCAACCACATTGGAACCAAGGCTCGGGAGGCACCTCCATCGTGGCATGCAGATCTTTGTGAAGACAAAGGGCCTACAAGGCCTAGATGAGAACCAGAAGACAAGACAACGGTGAGATTCCTTGCCGAGGATGCCCACGAGGCCCCGGCAAGGCTCCTTACCGAGGACGCCCACGAGGCCCCAGTAAGGCTCCTGCCGAAGATATCCACGAGGCCCAGCAAGACTCCTTGCCGAGGGCGCCCACGAGGCCCCGGCAAGACTCTTTGCCGAGGGCACCCGCAAGACCCTGGCAATACCCTTCCCGGGAATATCAGCAGGACCGCGGCAAGGCCTTGCCGCCCCGTTGCCGCCCCAGCTCAGCAACCGACCCACCAACTAAGCAAGTACCTACGTGGAAATACGTGGCTCCTATCCAACTAGTCAAGCACCTGCGTGGTGGATGTAGATCTTCGTGAAGACCCTGCCACCACACCAGCTCAGCAGCCTGCCTGCCTACATGGCGCTGCATGCCTCGTTGGCCTGGACGCGTGTCGGAGCAAGGCGAAGCAGCGACGGACGGGACGGGCCTCACTGCCATCCCCGATAAAGCAAGAGGACACCTAAGTAGCACATTTAATCCGTTTTGTCCTGTGATGTCAGGCAATAAGCTCGACTACTGTACAACTTTACACCTCCTGTGTGCCACTGTGGCAGCCCCTTCGACTATAAAAGGAGGCCCGCGGCGTACTGGGAGAGGATTCGGACTTTTTGACCCGGCACGCTTTGTAGCTAGTCCAAGATCACCAGATGAACACAAACCAGCAGGAGTAGGGTATTACGCATCACTTGCGGCCCAAACCTGGATAAATTCCCCGTGTTGGTCTCTTAAACCCGCTCTTTGCACAGCCCCGCGCCCGCCGACCTTAGAAGGGATTCCCCGTGATCCCATAGGTGTCGTTTCCACCGACATCTTTGGCGCGCCAGGTAGGGGGCGTCGCAGGCTATCAAATCCGGTTTTGGAGCCAACCTATCGACTCCCTCGTCACAGTGACCCGAGAAGAGGAGGCGGCATCGATCAGTCGCATTCTGGTGCCGTCCACGGCGGCAACGACCATCTGCATGGCCACAAAAATCTAAGTCATGCAAAACTTTGAGTAATTCCCTTTTTTATAAAGTTATTCTCCTCGAAAAATCTCACTCTTGGTATGGAAAGCCTGCACGCGATGGGACCCTCTGCTATTGGCAACGCCCTTGTTCTGTTTCGAGTCCGCTCAACAGTTCGAGCGGCCGCGTCGAGAACGGCAGGGTGGCCTCTCCGCTATTGGCAACGCCCTTGTTCTGTTTCGAGTCCGCTCAACAGTTCAAGCGGTCGCGCTGAGAGCGGTAAGGTGGTTTGCCTGGCAGCAAGCACACCCGGTAGGCCGCTAAGGATCCGTACTCAAAGCGCTGC
The DNA here is from genome assembly GCF_002575655.3 of Aegilops tauschii subsp. strangulata. NCBI lineage: Eukaryota > Viridiplantae > Streptophyta > Magnoliopsida > Poales > Poaceae > Aegilops > Aegilops tauschii. Next base: position 377,632,872 of record NC_053038.3, on the reverse strand, counting down.
GGCTTGCGTTTACATGCCGGCAAGAAGCCCGTCCAACTAAGCGTAGGGCGTACATACCAAGAAAGATCGAACAGGAAAATAGCATGCATCATTTCAAAGTACTCCAGAGTTATATTACATCAATTGTTGTTGCGGTTCTAACTTAAGATAAAATTGTCTTGGCCATGAACCCGCAACGGCAATGAGAAACGGGGTGCCTAGTCCCGGCGCTGGCCCTCCACCCTCTCGACTCCATCGACACAGTCGATGATGGGCTTGATACGCTCCTTGAGCGCCATGAGGTCTGCCTCCTCCGGCAAGCTCTCCAACACGTCGGCGAAGTTGACGGTGGGGTTCCAAAACGCCACCTTGGTGAGCACCTTGGTCAGGGCGCCCCGGCAGAGCCTCCGGGGCTCGTTGCCAGATAAGGTGCCCCGTTGGAGCGGAGCTGATCCAGGGCGTCGAGGATGCACTCGAAGAACAAGGTCAGCCTAGCGTTGGGGCTCGTGTTCCTGTCCTCGGAGAGCATGACGTCCGGCATGCCCATGACGGCTAGCTGGGCGGTGAGCTTCCCGGCGACGTCGACGAGGCGGTCGATCCAGAGGTTCACACCCTTCGCGTAATCCTCGTACTCGGCGGTGCCGTCCCTCCGCAGCCGTTTCTCCTCCTCCAGGTCCTTGGTCAGGGTCTCCTCCCGTGCCCTGACCTCCGAAAGCGTCCCCTAAAGGCCATCCAGCTTCATCTTCAGGTCATTGATGGAGTCGTTAGCCTTGGAGAGTAGCTGGCCTTGCCGAGGACTGCGGCCTGCGCCTCCATCAAAGTGTCGTTGATCGTGTCCTTCTCCTTCGTCAGCTCCAGGACCTTCTTCTTCAGCCCGTCCCGCTCCACCTCTACCTCCTTCACCTTGCCGCCGTGGACTAGGGCCTGAGCATCGAGTGCCTCCCTGTGCCTCTACTCCAGCTCCTGGGTCCGCTGCGCGACAAGCTTCTCGACCTCCGCATCCTTGCCGCGGAGTGTGGCGGCGAGCGCCTCCTCACGGGCGGCAAGGTCCTCCTCCTAGGAGTTCAGCAGAGCCAGGTGCTGTTGCCGAGCGGCCTCGTCCTGGGCGGCCTGTGCCTTCGCCACCTCCTGGGCCTTCTCAACGTCAGCCTGCTTCAGGATGAGCTCCTGTTTGTGCTCAGCTAGCTTGTCTTGGGTAGCCTTCAGCCCTTCCTGGGCCTCGCGGAACCAGGCCTGCGTCTCGGCAACGCTCTCCTCGAGATCCGCCCCCGCCTTGTCCGCCGCCGCCATCCTGGATTTTGCCTTGTCCAGGCGGGCACGGTGGAGCGCCTGGAGCTTCTGGAAGTTGGCGATCATGGCCCGAAGAAGTTGCTCCTCTTGGGAACCGCCATCGCCAGGGCTCGGTTCGTCAACAACCTGGAGCTCGGCGGTGGCGAGCGCCTCGTCGTCAAACACCTCCCCCTCGGCCGGCACCCTGGTGCCCGCCGTCCCTGGAAGGTGAATAAACAGGTCGTCACCCACCTTCAAGTACCTGCCCGGGGCGGGAGCCGGAGGGGAGGGAGGTTGGTCGTTGGCCACTTCCTCCTTGGTGGCAGCCCTGTCAGCCGCTCCAGCGGCGGCCTCGCCGTCCCCTTCAGCAGCAGCCTTGCCGGCCTCTCCGGTAGGCCCCTTGGCGGCCTCCTCAGCGGCGGCCTTGGCGGCCTCCTCGGCAGCGATCTTGTCGGCCTCGGCCTCGGCATCCTTGGCGACCTCCTTGATGACGGTGTCAATATCCTCCGGGTCCGCCGAGGAAGGGTCTGGATACCAAGAAGAAGAATGAGACAAAGCCAACATCAAAGACCAAAACTCAGAACAAAAAAACAGGGACGGGAAGCAAGCAACACTTACCCGCGCTGGGCTGGGAAGAGGTGGCGCCCTTCCCGCCAACATTTGTTGCCGGGACGGAACCACTGGCGCTCGAGCTCACCCCCTCCTCCTCCATGTGCGTGGGCTCGGTGGTAGATGCCCTTGCTGGGAACGCCCCTCTGGGCGGCGTGGTCGATGGGGGCGGCGTGTTGGGGGTGGCCCTTGGTGGCTCCTCCTGCTGCCGCTCTCCTCCTGCAGACCCGGCAAGGTCAGCATCAAGAATTCACACCCCAATGCTCATTAGTGAAGGAGTGAGCAGTGAACTTACGCTGGGGGCTGAAGCGGGGGCTATGCCGGGGGCTGTTGTCGGGGCTGATCACCACCACCAGCGTGCGCGAAGAACCCATCGGGGGCTTGTCGCCCGACGAGGCCTTGGCCCTCTTCGCCGCCCTCTGGGCCAGCTTCTCCATGTCCCTGTGAAGATAACGTCAAGTCAAAGGAGGATAACACCGGCGCGAGTACAGGAGATGATGGGGGGTGAAAAACTTACTCGTTCTCCGCCTCCTCCTCCACTGGCTTCCTCTTCCTCTTCGGGCTAAAAGACCCGAGGTCGAACTCAGCCTCCAGGGTGCTGTCCAAAGGAGGGGAGAAGGGGATGGGGGCCGGCGTCGCTTGGACGGAGAGGAGGCGGTCGATTTCTTCTTCGCCACCGCCGTCTTCACCACCTTCTTCGCTGTCGCAGCCTTCATCGCCGCGGCTCTCGTATGGTGCACGGACTGCTCCGGAACCTATTGCCGCTGCGCGGTCTTGCCGGGCCGGACCGGCTCCCCGGAGCCGGCCCGTCATAGGACGCGCCTCTTCCCTGTGGCCGGGGGGTCATCAGCCTCGACCTCCTCTTTGGACGACTCATCGCCCATCTCTTCAATAAGGGGGCCCGGCGTCGGCGCCGCTGGCCTCCCCGTCAGAGTCCGCCCACTGGGTGAGCTCCATCTCCTCCGCGGCCGCGTCGGCCTCATCCTCCACAGCGCCGACGCTGCCGGCCTCCTTGGCGGGGGCCGCCTCCGCCGCCCTGGCAGCAATGTAGTCCAGCTCCTCCTTGGTGGTGTCGCAGATGAGCACCGGCTCGTCGCGGACATAGCCCTCCGACAAGTTGTCAAAGAACGCTTGCACCTCCTCCGCTTTTGGCTCAACCCAGAGCGGGTCGAGGCCATGCACGTTGAAGTCCGGCATCATTGCGATGATGATGATCTGGCGTGAGTTGTTGCTCAGCGGGACCACTCCTGTCGGCAACACAAACAGGGGCCCCTTGACGGCCTTGCCGGCCTTCACGGCCCTGCCGGTCCTCTCAGCCCGGCCGTCGTTGCCCACATTGAGCTGAAAAAGCCTCTGGCAGAAGTGGGTGTGCCCCATCACCGTGAAATTGTGCTTCAGGCCAGGGCGAAGCCTCATGACGTCAGCCACGTTCCTGTAGTCCCAGGCCGGCCTCCCCTTGTTATGCAGTGGGGCAATCCGACAGCAGATGAAATCAGCCCCAATCATCTCAAGGGTGAGCCCGGCTATGGTGAGGCGATGGATCCTGGTGGTGGCGATCGAGAGCTTCTTGTCGTCGGCGTCGAGGTCGCTCCAGTCCCTGCGGTGGGTTGGCGGGCTCTGACAAACTCGGCAGAACTCCTGCGGATCCTCCTCCTTGATCCAGAGCCACCGGCCCCGCCACTCATCCCACTTCTCCTTCTGGGCACCCTCCGGGTACGTGCCTTTCTCCTGGGACCTCGGGATCCAGACGATGCACCCAGAAATGGCGTCCCCTAACTGGATACGGGGGTAGAAGTAGTGGCGGAAGAGCGTCGTGCTAGAGAGCACTCCGGCAAAGCCCTCGCAGAGATGGGCAAAGAAGGCCATGCACGCCACGGCATTCGGCGTAAAGTCGAGGAGGTGAAAACCGTAGGTGTGCATGATGTCGTTGAAGAAATCAGAGAAAGGGGGCAGAGCCCGCAAGAAAAGTAGTCGACGAAAAAAGGGTACCGATTTGGGCCGGCCTTGGTGAAATGGGCAGGAATGATGTGCGTGGTGGGGTGTCCCGTCGTCTTCCTCCCCCACAGGGGTTGGAAGTAGTCCCTGAGGTGGACCGCGTCGACCGTTAGAGGGAAGTAGGTGTGCTGCGTCCGAAGCACCGCCAGCTCGCTCTCCGGCGCCTCCTTCTCCCCGGTGCCCTCGGCCACTCCCTTGCCCTTGCTGGTTTTGGGTGCCATGGCGCATGGGAGAGGGTGAAGAATCAAGAGCAATGGGGGCGCGGTGGCGGCGAGCAGAGGCGATAGCTTCGAATCTTTCGCCTGAGGAAGAAGAGGGGAACAGCGGTTTCGAGATTGGAAGAGACGCATAGGGTAAATGAGCATCGTGCCTACGGTTTCCTTTTTCTGGGCAAGGCGCGGCCGCCTCTTTACCATTATCACGATGTGAGGCGCGCGTGCAGCGACCGCCCCATGTACCGCATTCAACGCGGGTCGTGGGGAAGCGCAACTGGCAAGGGGAGTTACTGCAGTAAAACTCGGCCCCGCGTGCCCGCACACCATTTTGGGCCTAGCCCAACAACGCGTCGCGCATATGTGTGGCCCAGGCCTGGGGGCTCCTATCGGTGTACAAAAGTAGGGGTCCTATTTTGTACCCCTTTACTTGTGCACGGGCAGTTAGAGCCGCGCCTACGGCCACACTTAGCGGGGCAGAGGAAGGAAGCAAAGTCGCAAGACAACCAGAGCTGCGCTCAAAACCAGAAACATGAAGAGCAGAAGGGCAAGGTGAACTCCCCCGGCAAGGCCCTTGCCGGGGCTGGGCTTGTTGGGGCAACTTGCCCGACACCAAACGATACCACCACCCTTGAGCCTGAGATTTCCGACGCCATCAACCACATTGGAACCAAGGCTCGGGAGGCGCCTCCGTGGTGGTATGCAGATCTTTGTGAAGACAAAGGGCCTACAAGGCCTAGATGAGAACCAGAAGACAAGACGACAGTGAGATTCCTTGCCGAGGATGCCCACGGGGCCCCGGCAAGGCTCCTTGCCGAGGACGCCCACGAGGCCCCGGCAAGGCTCCTGCCGAAGATATCCACGAGGCCCCAGCAAGACTCCTTGCCGAGCGTGCCCATGAGGCCCCGGCAAGACTCCTTGCCGAGGGCGCCCACGAGGCCCCGGCAAGACTCCTTGCCGAGGGCGCCCGTGTGGCCTCGGCAAGACTCTTGCCGAGGGCACCCGCAAGACCCTTCCTGGGAATATCAGCAGGACCGCGGCAAGGCCTTGCCGCCCCGTCGCCGCCCCAGCTCAACAACCGGCCCACAAACTAAGCAAGTACCTACGTGGCAATACGTGGCTCCTGATCCAACTAGTCAAGCACCTGCGTGGTGGATGCAGATCTTCGTGAAGACCCTGCCACCGCACCAGCTCAGTAGCCTGCCAGCCTACATGGTGCTGCATGCCTCGTTGGCTTGGACGCATCTTGGAGCAAGGCAAAGCGGCGACGGACGGGACGGGCCTCGCTGCCATCCCCGATAAAGCAAGAGGACACCTAAGTAGCGCATTTAATGCGTTTTGTCCTGTGATGTCAGGCGATAAGCTCGACTACTGTACAACTTTACACCTCCTGTGTGCCACTATGGCAGCCCCTTCGACTAAAGGAGGCCCGCGGCGTACTGGGAGAGGATTCAGACTTTTTGGACCCAGCATGCTTTGTAGCTAGTCCAAGAACACCATATGAACACAAACCAGCAGGAGTAGGGTATTACGCATCACTTGCGGCCTGAACCTGGATAAATTCCCCGTGTTGGTCTCTTAAACCCGCTCTTTGTATAGCCCCGCGCCCGCCGACCGTAGAAGGGATTCCCCGTGATCCCATAGGTGTCGTTTCCACCAACAGCCCTTGACGGATCGGTGACTCCGAGTGCTCCTCACCCGAAGGGTCCGAAAAAGAACTTGTTCAAATTTTGTGATGTCGCATGAAAAGAATTTGAGACAAGAAGAGCATAGACAGCTAGAGAAGGTTCTTAGGCATTCTTGTCCATCCATTTGGCCAATAAAAACCAAACAATGAAAACAACAAATGGATGTCCTCGAATGGACAAAATTATGCAACCAACATGCTCACACAATAAGATAGCAAAATATGTGTCAAAGCATGCACAAACAATTCTAGCATCTATCAAGCAATTGACGATGACTAGGTCATCTATATATAAGTATATTGACTTAGGAGTCAAATGAGAACATTTGATCATAGGTCATACTCATCGTTTAAGCAAAAGTGGGGTTACCACTTTTACATAAAGCATTGTTCTGTTCACACCATTAGAGTTTCTTTAGCTCAATTCTTAGAGCAAAGCTCCCCCTAGATGTGATATCCCCCCTAAGAGTGATGAACTAACATTGGGTTCTGTCGATGATGCCTTCATGTCGATGTTGAAGATGTGGATGCTTAATGTTGATATAGATCATTAATTTGGAGCAATCCATTGGAGTGTTGCACTTTCAATACCTACATGGGTTAGTCCCACAAGGAACATGCAAGGATATCCATAGACATAGATTGAAACACACATATGATGATGTCCATGAAAGCATTAGGTTACCTTGTCCCTTGTCTTACCAACAAGAGGGTTTGTGACTCCATGAACTAGTGCAAGATATGAAAGTTGATTGCACATGTCCTTGCCAAAATGAATATGAGTGAAGTATGTTGGCAGAGTCATCCTCAAGAACACTCTAGTTCTTGTTCTTTGGGATCCACATAAACTTTATGGGAATCCTTGGAGTTGTAGTCGAACTTGATGAAGTAGAACTTGACATAGTCTTGGGAACCCACTTGACCATGGCCTTAGGAGCTTCTTCAAATGATTCAATCTCCTCTTGAAGCTTGTCCTTGCCTTTTAGCTTGTGGTCTTGTGGTAGAAGATCATCTTGAGCCTGTGTTCCCTCAAAAGAAGTTGGATCATACTTCTCTTGTTGAGGAACAAACTTCGTCTTGGGGTATTGATCTTCTTCCCACTCAACTCCATTGCCATTGAACTTTCCTTCAAAACCAACACCTTGATTCTTTCAGTGCCTTCCTTGCTTGCGTACAATTTCCTCAAATTGCTTACTTCCGGCAAGGCTCTTGTAAACACCTTTCTCTATAATTCCCTTCAATAAGCAATATTCTAGCTCAAGTGTAACTTAGCTAAGAGAATCATTAGTGGAATTAAGGGAACTACTAGAAGTAACAATATTGGATTTAACATGGTTATTGTTACTACTAGAGGAAGAATCTTTCTTGTTCTTATTGCTAGATTTTACTTGCAGCACATAAGTAGACAAGAATAAACGCTTGGCAATGTAAGAAGAACTCTTCTTTCGAAGATCATCATTGATAGCTTTTAGGAACCCATGCTCTTGCTCTAAATTTAGCTTCTCGAAGCATAGCTTCTCATGAGTCCTTAGGAGCTCTCTATGATCCTCTAGAGTTGTTTCATGAGCTAACTTAATAGTATTCAGTCCTTTAGTTAGACGCTCAATCTCCTATGTATCATTGTAATTCGTTTCACCTTGATTAGCATGTTTATTAGCAAGTTCATCATAGTTTTCATCACTAGTGTTGTCAACAAGTAAATCATCATCACCTAGCAAATCATCTTCATCACTATTGAAATCAACATACTCGGGGTGTGATACCTTAGGGCCTTTAGCCATGAAGCATCTTCCAATTCCTTCATTTGGTGAGTCAAATATATCATAAGAGATGGATGACACAAGTGCGAGACCGGCAACACCTTCATCTTGAGTACCTTCGGAGTCGGAGTGATAGCTTCTCTCGGAGTAGTTGTCGGAGTCGGAATTGGATACCCATTCACCAACATGAGCTTGATGTCTTCGTCTTGTGTAGCTCTTTGATGACTTGTCCTTCCTTTCCGAATCCTTGCTTCTACGAGACGGTCTTCATTCATAATCATATCTACTCCTTCTCTCTCTTGGTGGTGATTCAACTCTTCTGCTTCTCCTTTTTGGTGAATCTTCTCTTTTCTTGTAGGGAGTCGTACACTCATTGGAGTAGTGTCCAGGTATTCCACAATTGTAGCAATTATGATCACGACTATAAGATCTTTTGTCATTGTAGGATCTTGACTTGGAGCTTCTCTCTTTGCTTCTATTCTTGTAGAACTTATCAAAGTTCTTCACCATTAAGATCAATTCTTCATTGGAGACTTGCTTCTCACTTGATGTTGTGGGAGTATCACATGAAGCTTTGTAAGCACCACTTGACTTGTTGTGGAGCTCTTCCTTATCCTTGAGTGACATCTCATGAGCAACAATTCTACCAATGACTTCCATTGGCTTGAGATCTTTGTAGTTGGGCATCATTTGGATCAAGGTGCACACGGTATCATATTTTCCATCCAAGGCTCTTAGGATCTTCTTGATGATGAATTTGTTGGTCATCACTTCGCTTCCTAAGCCAGCAATCTCATTTGTGATGAGAGAAAGCCTAGAGTACATCTCGGCGACTCCTTCACCATCCTTCTTCTTGAATTTGTCAAGTTGACTTTAAAGCACATCCAATTTGGATTCCTTGACAGACTCGATACCTTCGTGCACGTCAACCCCAAAGTATCCCAAATTTCCTTTGCATTCTCAAGGCGGCTGATTTTGTTGAATTCTTGGGGCACAATCCATTGAAGAGAATATCGCAAGCTTGAGCATTGTATTGGAACATCTTCATCTCTTCCGCGGACGCTTCACGATCCGGTTCTTTTCCATCCTCGAAGAAATCACCTTGCAAGCCAATACGCACAATAGCCCAAACGGTGGGGTTATGACCAAGAATATGCATTTTCATCTTATGCTTCCAACTAGCAATATTAGTACCATCAAAGTAAGGACCTCTACAGTGGTAATTTCCCTCGCTAGACACCATACTCTCCTAGGTTGTGAAACCAAGGATATGATCACCAAAGCTATGGAAATCAAGGTAAATGGAGACCAAAACTCTGGTACCACTTGTAGGATCGAAAGTAGGTCTAGAGAGGGGGTGATTAGACTACTTGACCAAATAAAAATCTAGCCTTTTCCCAATTTTAGTTGCGGGCAGATTTTAGCAACTAACACAAGTCAAGCAATCAACCAACACATGCAATTCTAAGAGTGTAGTGTTCGCATACAAACACGTCACCGTGTACCCTCGACGCCGGGGATGATGCACCGCAGCTCACGTCGAAGGAGACCCGCCGAAAGCGCGGTACGCAAGACAATCCGGCGGGCGCTTTTGTACACCCGAAACCCCACACGCCCGAGAGGGACCCCGTCAGAGCGCGCGGCGGCTATGGGCTGCCCTAGGTCGACCTGATCGCCCCTAGGGCCTCGAGGTTCGCCGTCCTGCAACAAGAAGAACGAACGAAGAACGAGGAAGAAGAAGAACAAAGGAAGAAGGTAAAAAAGATAAAAGGTGGTAGATGATTTGTTCGATTGTGTGTTGTTTAATCGGCCGTCACCTCTTTTATTAATTCATGTAGAACAACATTGCATTCGTCCCAAAAAGACGTAAGATTTTTCTTAATGACCCAATCTGGATAGAATTGCCCCCCGACACTTTTAGACTCTTTCGGTAACGAGATGTCACCAAAATTATGTAATTGTGTTGGGGGAACATGATATGCCACGGTAGTAGGTGAAGGCATTTGTGCTCCTGCAGAAGTTTCACTTATTCGGCCATGACCATGAAAGTGCGGAGCCGAATTATGGACATCAACAGTTGCGTATGGTGCCAGAAAATTAGTAGCATGAGGTGTAGCATATGATGTTTGAGGATAATTTGCCAAATAACTAGTAGTAGCATGGCCAATTCCCCGATCCACCGGCATGTTTGGATTAACATACTGCAAGTTATTTGCCGATGAATAAAAAGTTGAAACACTTTGTTGCATCCTATTGAAAGTTTCTACATGGGGTCTCTCAACTTGATTAACCGAACTCATCATGTTGTTCATCGACACATGAATTTCTGGGGTTGCCGATGCATGGGCGTTGGAATACATATGTTGCATGTTGCTAAAATTATACGAGGTAGAAGCATGAAGGTTTTGTTCCATCGGCTCTTGCACATAATTAGATGCATGATTGATAAAGCTAGGGCTAGCCGATACATTATGCTCATTAGATGATCTAGCAACAACATATGCATTATTTGCATCTACATATGTGAATTGAGTATTCATATTACCTTCGTAGATTGCAAACCCTAGATGACGATCTCTTCATAGCAAGAACAGACCGGAGACCGTTCAAAGCTTCGTCCCCCAGCGGAGTCGCCAAAAAGTGTGTTCGCAGATGAACACATCACCGTGTACCTCCAACGCCAAGGGTGATGCACCGCAGCTCACGTCAAAGGAGACCCGCCGGAAGCGCGGTACGCAGGACAATCCGGCGAGCGCTTTTGTAGACCCGAAACCCCACACGCCCGGGAGGGACCCCGTCAGGGCGCGCGGCGGCTATGGGCTGCCCTAGGTCGGCCTGACCGCCCTTAGGAACTCGAGGTTCGCCGCCCTGCAATGAAGAAGAACGAACGAAGAACGAGGAATAAGAAGAACAAGGGAGAAGGAAAAGTAAAGGTAAAAGATGTAGATAGATTTGTTCAATTGTGTGTTGTTGTTCAATCGGCCGTCACCTCTCGTGTATATAAGAGGCGGATGGACTTCCCGTATAAGAAAAGGACTTGCCTTGTCGTCCAAATTATCAAAATCTGGCCAAATTCGGACTTCTCACGACTTCCGACCCGGATGTCCGGCTCTAGGCCCAGATGATCCGGCCTAGCACAGTTTTCTGACAGCAGCTTACTGTTTTGGCTCTAGAATCCACATACGACCTCGGATTTGGACGTTTCTTATACTAAATCCACCGCCCTGACGAGACGCACAACTGTCGTGTTGAACACTTTTCAATCTGAGGCCAGCTTGGGGGTGTTTCGGGCCGTTTTCTAAAGTCTGCAGCAGAAAAACTTGTCCGGACGTCCGGACGATTGCCCGGATTGTCCGGCCTTTACCCGGATCATCCGGGACTTGACCCAGATCATCCGGCTTCAACTTTTAGCTTCTGTTGTTTGGGTCAATTTTCGGCCCCCGGCCGGATGATCTGGACCCCGGCCTGGATGATCCGGCCATGCAGTGCTGCAGCGCATAGTTTTGACTGTAACTTTTGTATACAACCTCGGATTAAGACGATTTTTATGTCAAAATCGTCCGTTTCGACGAGACGAAAAACTTTTCTGTTGAAGACTTTTTCATCCGAGGCAATCTTAATTAGGTTTCATGCCATTCTTTGATCTGATGCCAATACGAGCATCTCTAAGATTGTCATATCTTTTGCACCTGAGCTCCGTTTTGGACCATCTTCATATCTATTTCAATCATCTTGAAGAGAGCCATTAATTTGTGACATGAACTCATAATTTTAACCTCATCTCATTATAGCCTCAAGTCACTCTTTGCGATCATGCCATTTTCGAGCGTCAACATGCAGTAGCGGAAAGTAAAACATTACATATGAAGGTAAAGGGAAGGATTTGGAGAGTGCAAACGCAATTAGGACATGGAGATTTTTGGCATGGTTCTGATAAGGGGTGCTATCGTACTTCCACGTTGATGAAGACTTCCACCCACAAAGGCTAACGGCTGCGCGAGTGCACGGAGGGCTCCACCCACGAAGGGTCCACGAGGAAGCAACATTGTCTATCCCTCCATGGCCATCACCCATGAAGGACTTGCCTCACTCGGGTAGATCTTCATGAAGTAGGCGATCTCCTTGCCCTTACAAACTTCTTGGTTCAACTCCACATCTTGACGGAGGCTCCCAAGCGACACCTAACCAATCTAGGAGACACCACTCATGAAAAGGTAATAGATGGTGTGATGATGATGATGAACTCCTTGCTATTGTACTTCAAATGATAGTATCCCAAACACTCAACTCTCTCACACAGATTTGGATATGGTGGAAAGATGATTTGAGTGGAAAGCAACTTGGGGAAGGCTAGAAATCAAGATTCTTGTGGTAGGATTGGTATATCTTGATCTCAACACATGAGTAGGTGGTTCTCTCTTAGAAAATGTATGCTGGAAGTGTAGGCATGTTCTGATGACTCTCTCACAAATGGAGATGTGGGTGGAGGGGTATATATAGCCTCCACACAAAATCCAACCATTACACACATTTGACCCAACTTGGTCAGACCGAATAGACGAACTCGATGAGACCGATTCAGTTCAAAATGTGAATGTTAGGCATCTCGGTGGGACCGACTGGAACAACTCGGTGTGACCGATGTGCTAGGGCTTAGGGCAAACATCAACTCGGTGGCGCCGATTGCATCAACTCGGTGAGACCAAAGTGAAGCAGTGAGCAAACAGAGAAGATGTCAACAAAAGTCGGTGGGACTGATTGCTCATTTCGGTGAGACCGAAATGTTACAAAGGGAAATAGAGAGTTTGTAGGGCCATCTCGGTGAGACCGAGATCTGTATCGGTGTGACTGAATTGTTAGGGTTTATGGCAGTGGCTATGTCATACGAACTCGGTGGCTCCGGGTAGATAGAATCGGTGGGGCCGAGTTTGACTTTAGGTTTTGGACATATTTGGAATGAGAAAGTGGTTGAGGGCTTTGGAGCAATATCACTAAGCATTTGAGCAAGTAAGCCATTAAGCAACACCTCATCCCCTTTTAATAGTATTGGCTTTCCTATGGACTCAATGTGATCTTGGATCACTAAAATAGAAATGAAGAGTCTTGAGATTTAGCCAATGCTTGTCCTTAGCATTTTGAGGGTCCACATTCCTAGTCCATGCAATGCATTCATTGAACTTTCTGAAATATTAAACTTGAATAGATATTAGTTCAATGAGCTATATGTTGTTATGAATTACCAAAACCACCCGTGGATTAGTTGCACTTTCAGGGGCTCTCTCCCCCTCTCTCCCAGTGGCACCGGAGTGCCGCCGGGGCAAGGATCGTGACGGTGATCTACATCAACAATCTTGCTACCATCAACACCAACTTTCTCCCCCTCTATGCAATGGTGTAACACCTCTTCTCCCTGCTGTAATCTCTACTTAAACATGGTGCTCAGCGCTATATATTACTCCCTCCGTCCGGAAATACTTGTCAGAAAAATGGATGTATTTGGATGTATTTTAGTTCTAGATACATCCATTTTGATCCATTTCTGTGACAAGTAATTCCGGATGGAGGGAGTATTACCCAATGATATGTGGCTATCCTATGATGTTTGAGTAGATCTGATTTGTCCTATGGGTTGATTGATGATCGTGACTGGTTTGAGTTGTATATTTTATTTTGGTGTTGTCCTATGGTGCCCTCTATGTCGTGCAAACGTGAGGGATCCCCGTTGTAGGGTGTTCTAATACGTTCCTGATTCTCTTATGGTGGGTGGTGTGAGTGACAGAAGCATAGACCCGAGTAAGGAGGTTGTTGCGTATGGGATAAAGAGGACTTGATACTTAATTCTATGGTTGGGTTTTACCTTAATGATCTTTGGTAGTTGCGGATGCTTGCTAGAGTTCAATTCATAAGTGCATATGATCCAAGTACGGAAAGTATGTTAGCTCATGCCTCTCCCTCATATAAAATTGCAACAATGATTACCGCATTAGTTATCGATCAGCATTAGTTATCGATCACCTAGGGACAAATAACTTTCTTGTGTGACAAAAACCTTCCTACTAAGCTACTAAATTTATTATCTTGCAATTTATTCGTAGTTTTATTCTCGCAAGGTACGTCTAGTTTTATTCTTGTTCTAGGTAAAGCAAACGTCAAGTGTGCGTAAAGTTGTATCGGTGGTCGATAGAACTTGAGGGAATATTTGTTCTGCCTTTAGCTCCTCGTCGGGTTCGAGACTCTTATTTATGAAAAAAGGCTACAAACGATCCCCTATACTTGTGGGTTATCAATACCTTTTTTATGGCACCGTTGCCGGGGAGCAATAGCGTGGGGTGAATATTCTCGTGTGTGCTTGTTTGCTTTATCACAAAGTAGTTTTTATTTTGTGCTCTTTTTTTCTATCTTTAGTTATGGGTAGGAAACACAAAATACCAAAAAATTAGTTGTACCTACTAAATCAACGATTGAAGAACCACCAAAATCTATCATACTGCTGATGCTTTCTAGTTCTACTTGGATCATCTTTGATCCCTATGTGCTCGTGCTGAAAACCCAACTAGCTTAGTTGAGGGGAATTCATTAAATGAGCATGCTTATTATGTGCGACACCGCTTATCTCAAAAAGGGAAACTTTTATGGCATCAAATTAATACTACGCAATGATATGCTTGGAATTTATGTGAATTATATGATTTTACTTGTTGTTCTGAAGACCCTAAGAAACACCTTCCGTACCAATGTGAGTTTAGCGATAATGGAATCTTATCTTCTTATGCCAACGGTGTTTATAATTACTATGATGTTGAACAAATTGAAGAATTTGTTGCTTTTAAGGGTGCTTATGAAATTGCTTCTTTGATTGAGAAGTATGATGCTACTCTTTACAAATCTGGAAATTTTGCCATACTTAAATATTGCTATGAAAACTATGCTTCCAATGCTTATGTTAAACCATATGTTGAGGACTCCTCCGCTGTCCAGGAAGAGATTAATATTTTGCAGGAAACTATGGAGGAAGAAATTGCTGAAACTGTGAGCTCATTAGGTGAAAAACATGAGGACGAGAGCGAAGACCAAAAGGAGGAAGAGCGGATTATCTACCCGTGCCCACCTTCTAATGAGAGTAACTCTTCAACTCATACATTGTTTAATTTCCCTTCGTGCTTACCGAAGGATGAATGCTATGATGATTGCTATGATCCCGTTGATTCATTTGAAATATCCCTTTTTGATAAAATTGATGCTTCCTATGCTTGTGGCCAAGATGCCAATATGAGTAATGCATATGGAGATGAACTTGCTATAGTTCCTTATGTTAAGAATGAAATTGTTTCTATTGCACCCACACATGATAGTCCGGTTGTCTTTTTGAATTCTCCTAACTACACTATATCGGAGAAGTTTGCTCTTATTAAGGATTATATTGATGGGTTGCCTTTTACCATTGCACATGATGATTTTTAGGAATATAATATGCATGTGCTTTCTACTCCTATTTGCAATTATTATGAGAGAGAAACTACATCTTCACCTCTCTATATTTCCAATACGATAAAATTGCAAGAAACTGCTTACGCTGTGTATCGGCCTTTACTTGATGTGCATGAATTGTTCTTTTATGACATGCCAATGCATAGGAAGAGAGTTAGACTTCGTCATTGCATGATATATGTTGCTTTGTGCTCACTACTAAATTATAAATCATTGCTAATTAAAATTGGCTTTGATATACCTGGGATCCGGGTGGATCAATTACTTGAGCACTTTATGGCTAGCTTAATGGCTTTAAAGAAAGTGCTGCCAGGGAGACAACCCGGAAGTTTTAGAGAGTCATTTTATTCCATTATGTGCTTTTATAAAGTTTAAAAACAAAAAATATAGAGGGGAACCTAAAACTTTTTCAAAAAGAAAAATGAAAGTAAGAAAGACGAGCACCATTGAAGTGGGGGAGCTCCTTGAACTTTGTTCATGCCCATGGAAACTTTGCAAATCTTGAATTATAGAAACTTTTCAACAAAAATAATTATCGCCTTGCACAAATCCATTGTATTACAAAAATAATGTGCAAAGATTTGCCTTTAGGATGATTAGATTGCTTGTTGGTATGTGTGGTCCAGAAACAGAAACTTTGGTTGTACTGCGTGAATTTACATTTTTTACTGGAACGTCAAAAGTTTTTGAAATTTTTACATAGTACTGCTATGCAAATTGTTTATTTTGTCCTAATTGTTCAGAATTTCTAGAGTTACATAAGTATGGTCAATGTTCAGATTACTACAGACTGTCCTATTTTTGACAGATTCTGTTTTTAGTGCATTGTTTTGCTTGTTTTGATGGAACTATGGATTGTATCGGTGATATAAGCCATGGAGAAGTTAGGATACAGTAGGGATAATGCAAAGAACAAAATATGAATGGGTTTGCAATAGTGCATAAAGTAGTGATTTGCATTATTATACTAACGGATCTCACGAGTTTTCTGTTAAGTTTTGTGTGGATGAAGTGTTCAAAGATAGAGGAGGTCTCGATATGAGGAGAAGGAGGAGAGGCAAGAGTTCAAGCTTGGGGATACCCAAGGCACCCCAAGTAAATATTCAAGGAGACTCAAGCGTTTAAGCTTGGGGATGCCCCGGAAGGCATCCTATCTTTCTTCAACAAGTATCGGTATGTTTCGGTTTTTGTTTTGTTCACGTGATATGTGTAAATCTTGGAGCGTCGTGTGCCTTTTTACTTTTCTTTTAATAATGCACCATGCTGGTATGAGATAGTCCTTGGTTCATTTAGAATGCTCTTAGCACTTCACTTATATCTTTTGAGTATGGCTTTATAGAATGCTTCATGTGCTTCACTTATATCATTTGAAGTTTGGATTGCCTGTTTCTCTACATACGGAAAACCGTTATTTGTAGAATGCTCTTTTGCTTCACTTATACTTATTAGAGCACGGTCTTTTGTAGAAAGAATTAAACTCTCATGCTTCACTTTTACCTATTTAGAGAGTCAACAGGAATTGGTCATTCACATGGTTAGTCATAACATCCTACATAAAACTTGTGGATCACTGAATATGATATGTTTGATTCCTTGCAATAGTTTTGCGCTATAGAGATGATAATATGTGGGAGGTACTAGTAAATGCTTGTGGTTAGTAGGAATATTGGTGTTAAGGTTTGTGATTCCCGAAGCATGCACGTATAGTCTCTTGTTATGCTATGAAGTTGGAGCATGATTATTATTGATTGTCTTCCTTGTGAGTGGTGGTCTCGGACGAGCGATGGTCTTTTCCTACCAATCTATCCCCCTAGGGGCATGCGTAGTAGTACTTTGCTTCGAGGGCTAATAAACTTTTGCAATAAGTATGTGAATTCTTTATGACTAATATGAGTCCATGGATTATATGCACTCTTACCTTTCCGCAATTTGCTAGACTCTACGGTACCGTGCATTGCCCTTTCTCACCTCGAGATGTGGTGCAAACTTCGCTGACGCATCCAAACCCCGTGATATGATACATTCTATCACACATAAGCCTTATTATATCTTCCTCAAAACAGCCACCATACCTACCTATTATGGCATTTCCATAGCCATTCCGAGATATATTGCCATGCAATTTCCATCATCATCATATACATGACTTGAGCATTCATTGTCATATTGCTTTGCATGATCGTAAGACAGCCAGCATGATATTTCCATGGCTTGGCCGTTTTTTGATATCCTTGCTACGCTAGATCATTGCACATCCTGGTACATTTCTAGAGGCATTCATATAGAGTCATACTTTGTTCTAAGTATCGAGTTGTAATATTGATTTGTAAGTAAATAGAAGTGTGATGATCATCATTATTCATTATTAGAGCATGTCCCATTGAGGAAAGGATTATGGAGACTATGATTCCCCCACAAGTCGGGATGAGACTCCAGACAAAAAAAGTGAGGCCAAAAAGAGCCCAAGAAAAAAAAATAGAGAAAAGAGAGAAGGGGCATGCCAATTCCACACTTGTGCTTTAGAGTAGCACCATTTTTTCATGTAGAGAGTCTCCTGTGTAGTCACTTTCATATACTAGTGGGAATTTTTCATTATAGAACTTGACTTGTATATTCCGATGATGGGCTTCCTCAAATGTTTGAGGTCTTCATGAGCAAATAAGTTGGATGCGCACCCACTTAGTTTTCATATTGAGATTTCATACACCTATAGCTCTTAGTGCATGCATTGCATGGCAATCCCTACTCCTCGCATTGATATCAATTGATGGGCATCTCCATAGCCCGTTGATTAGCCACGTTGATGTGAGACTTTCTTACTTTTTTGTCTTCTCTATGTTTACCCCTGTCATCATACTCCATTCCACCCATAGTGATATGTCCATGGCTTGCACTTATGTATTGCGTGGGGGGTGAAAAAGCTGAAGCGCGTTAAAAATTATGAACCAATTGCTCGGCTTGTCATCGGGGTTGTGCATGATAAATACTTTGTGTTAAGAAGATGGAGCTTGACAAGACTATATGATTTTGTAGGGATAGCGTTCTTTAGCATTGATATTTTGAAAGACATGATTGTTTGTTGGGATGCCTGAGTATTGATATATTTATGTCAAATTATAAACTATTCCTTTGAATCACTCGTGTCTTAATATGCATGCCATGATTAGATATGTGATCAAGATTATGCTAGGTAGCATTCCACATCAAAAATTATCATTTTTTATCATTTGCATACTCGAGGATGAGCATGAATTAAGCTTGGGGATGCTGCTACGTCTCCATTGTATTTATAATTTTTGATTGTTCCATGCCAATATTATACAATTTTCAGATACTTTTGGCAACAATTTATATGATTTATTGGACTAACATATTGATCCAGTGCCCAGTGCCAGCTCCTTTTTGTTGCATGTTTTTTGTTTCGCAGAATATCCATATCAAACAAAGTCCAAACGCGATAAAAATTTACGGAGAATTATTTTGGAATATATGTGATTTTTGCGAGGTGGAATCAACGCAAACGGAGGCCCACGGCCTCCACAAGACACCAGGGCGCGGCCTCCCCCTGGCGCATGGTGGTGCCTTGTGGGCACACCGTAAGTCGATTGGGGCTCTTCTTTGGGTTCAAGAAAGATAATATATGGAAAAAATCATGTAACATGTTTAGCGCAATCAGAGTTACGGATCTCTGGGAATATAAGAAACGGTTTTCGGCCAGAAAATAGGAATGTGAAATAGAAGGGAACCGAAAGATAGATCCAATCTAGGAGGGGCTCCCGCCCCTCCACCGCCATGGAGGCCATGGACTAGAGGGGGAACTCTCCTCCCATCTAGGGGGGTGCCAAGGAAGAAGAAGGAGGAGGGGGCTCTCTCCCCCTCTCTCCTGGTGGCACTAGAGTGTCGCCGGGGCAAGGATCGTGACGGTGATCTACATCAACAATCTTGCTACCGTCAACCGCAACTTTCACCCCCTCTATGCAGCGGTGTAACACCTCTTCTCCCCATTGTAATCTCTATTTAAACATGGTGCTCAATGCTATATATTATTATCCAATGATATGTGGCTATCCTATGATGTTTAAGTAGATCCATTTTGTCCTATGGGTTGATTGATGATCGTGATTGGTTTGAGTTGTATATTTTATTTTGGTGTTGTCCTATGGTGCCCTTTGTGTCGTCCAAACGTGAGGGATCCCCGCTGTAGGGTGTTG
Organism: Aegilops tauschii subsp. strangulata; assembly: GCF_002575655.3. NCBI lineage: Eukaryota > Viridiplantae > Streptophyta > Magnoliopsida > Poales > Poaceae > Aegilops > Aegilops tauschii. The sequence continues at coordinate 377,613,662 of NC_053038.3, read as the reverse complement.
CAATACGTTCATGATTCGCTTATGGTGGGTGGCGTGAGTGACAGAAGCACAGACCCGAGTAAGGGGGTTGTTGGGTATGGGATAAAGAGGACTTGATACTTAATGCTATGGTTGGGTTTTACCTTAATGATCTTTGGTAATTGCGGATGCTTGCTAGAGTTCCAATCATAAATGCATATGATACAAGTATGGAAAGTATGTTAGCTCATGCCTCTCCCTCATATAAAATTGCAACAATGATTACCGGTTTAGTTATCGATCACCTGGGGACAAATAACTTTCTTGTGTGACAAAAACCTTTCTGCTAAACTACTAAATTTATTATCTTTCAAATTATTCATAGTTTTATTCTCGCACTTCTAGTTTTATTCTTGTTCTAGGTAAATCAAACGTTAAGTGTGCGTAGAGTTGTATCGGTGGTCGATAGAACTTGAGGAAATATTTGTTCTGCCTTTAGCTCCTCGTTGGGTTCGACACTCTTATTTATCGAAAAAGGCTACAAATGATCCCCTATACTTGTGGGTTATCACATATATCATTGAAGTTGTTTACCGCTCCAGAGCTATCAAGATCAACAATGCTGAGGGCACTAACCCGAGATTGGTTAATGGTCAAAGAATTATGCATTATATCTCAGGTACGCCCATTAATGTTGAGACTAATATTATTCAAACAATGACACCGGAGGAACACATAAAAGAAACCTTCTAGAACCCTAAAAAGGAGTAAGTATGTGATACGCTAAGTAAACCGACTCCAAAAATTCCATAAAATTATTTCTATCTGTTTTGGATTATTAGAAAAAAATACAAAATTAAGAAATAGCCGAGGGGACCCACGAGGAGGTCATGAGGCAACAGGGTGCGCCCTACCCCCTGGGCGCACCGGGTTGCCTTGTGGGTCCCTCGTGTGCCTTTATGACTCCATTTTCTTCTCGAATACTTGTTTAGCGAGATAAAAATTCATTATATGTACTCCTAGATGTTTTGACCATTGTATCACAAGTTGCTTCTCTGTTCTTGCTTCGGGCTGTTTTCTGTCAGGTTTTCAAGGCCAGGCATCATGTCTTCTTCCCTCAACGGCGTGGGAGATGATGCTTGGTTATTGCAGACAGAACTTAAGAGAGAAGAGGAGGAGGAGGTTACGATGGAAGAAGATGAGAGGAATTCATTGGAAGTTCATCCTCCGGCCTTTGAGAGGAGTACTCTGGCCGACATCTCCACCCCTCCAAACGGCCATCAAGCCGTGAGGATGACACTAAGTCAGCGAAGTCAAGAGGTACAAGAGGGACCTGCCCCTAGGAGTCCCCTACACAGGTTACATAGGAATAATTTTCATAATTTGGTTCACAACTATGGAGTTGAGAATGCTCCTCGTATGCACATACCATCCAATTGGGACATATCTCATCCAAGTGAAAGTGATGCAGGAAAGAATGCCTGGGGGCTAGAGAATAAGCACATCATGGCTGAAGTCCAAAAGAATGCGGAGATGATAGAGCACGTACTCCGAGAGATACATAGTTTGAGGGAGATTCTAATTAACATCATGAAGGACAAGCCTACTACTTCATCACCACCATCACCGAAGAAAGAAACTTGAGTACACGGGTATGGGCACCAACCTTGGCTTGTTCCAAGCTTGGGGGAGGTGCCCCGGTATCATATCACCATCACTTTTACTATCGTTGTCTATCTTAGTTCAATCCTTAGTTATTTTGTAATTTAGAAGAATAAAAGTTTAGTATGATATAGTTTCGCGTGCTTGCTTCGTGTTTGACCTATCTATGTAATCGAGCGTGAGGGTTATATAATAAAGAGTAGTTTGAGTTTTGATCTTGACTTTCCTATTTCAATCTTAGCAATAAAAGGGAATAAAAGATCATATGTTAATCACATATCGAGTAATAACTTCACATAGCAGGAGTATGGTTGATAAAATTTATTGGAAATTAACAAACATAGTATTGGTCATGGATGCTATTCATGCAAAATTATTAAGGGAAGAGAGGATTCACATATACTATCTTGGACATCTTTTATGATTGTCATCCCCCATCAAATATTTTTTGCTCGGTTAAATAGTGGATATTGGACAAGGAGGACAACATAATGAGTTATGTTTACTTACATTCACATAGAAGTTATATTGTCATGGATCCTCTAACATGTGGTGCTTGCTTAGAATCTTTTGCTAGCCAAAACTTCGTACTAAGTAGAGATACTACTTGTACATCCATAACCCCTTAAACCCAGTTTCTTATCATGAGAGTCCACTATATCTACCTATGGGTAAGATCCTTCAAGTAAGTTGTCATCGTTGCAAAAGCAATAAAAATTGCTCCTAAATATGTATGATCTTTTATTGTAAAGGAAAATAAGCTTTGTACGATCTTGTGATGGCAAAGAAATAAAAGCGACGAACTACATAATAAAGGTTTCTATCATAAGGGGCAATGGAAAGTTACGTTTGTCGGAATCGGGGCTCCGCGGACCCAAAGTGAGGTTTGAACTCTGGGGTGTGCGCGGATAACTCTGGTAAGCTACGGTTCGCTTCTCATAGCCTCACGGCGATGCTCCGTCGTGCTCAAGCGAGAGGGAAGGAAAGATGAATAGAACGATTTACCCAGGTTTGGGCCACCTTGCAGTGTAATACACTACTCCTGCTTTGTGGTGGATTGCCTCGCGAGGGAGGTTGAGTATGAACTAGTACAAGCATATGGCGCCTCGAGAGGGCTCAGGATCAGATGAGGGATCCAAGGACTCGACCTGCTTGACCGACCTGCCCCTCTCTATGGTGGAGACTAACCTATACTTATACTAGCCTTGGTCCTCTTCCCCCAAAAACTCTAGGCAGGAAGGGATACCACAACGGCCAATTTGAAGGGGTACATACATACACCCTATCCTGACTAAAGGCGGTCTTCGCCTACGAAGCTTCTATCCATGACGCGCAGGTGGGCTCGGCGGTCACATCTGTCCTGGCGAGCCCACGACTTGGCCTTGTAGCACCGGAACGGCAACCTTTGGGGATTGCTTTGGGAACCGGCGAGATATCTTGTTTCCTTAGCACAAAATAGGAAAGTGTCCTTGTCTGCGCTCGCTGGCACCCTCCTGTTGTGGCTCGCGTCACCCACGTGTATCGTGAGGCGGGGTAGTGAGCCTAGAAATGTACACATGGAGCCCTTGGGGCACTTGGTGATGCCCGTCGACGATTGCCTCGCGAGGGCTTTACTCGTTAAGTCTTGACGCTGGGCCGCGTCAGGCCCCCTGACGATGCCACGTGATGGGCCGCAGGCAGACGGGCCTGGGTACCCCCAGTCCCAAAGCCCCGAGAGTAGCCCCCGGGCCCGCGGCGCGCGCGGCCTTTGCTTGGAGGCGGAGGCGAAGAGGAGGGGGCAAAGCGAGGCGGGGCCCAACCGCCTGCAGGCCAGGCTCGACGTGTGGCGCATGGCTGGGTTCAGGATGGCCCCACTTCCCACCGTTGCCTCGACAACTGCCCAGGCTGACAAAAAGCCTGGCACATGCCGCAGAGCCATCATTGTCACGAAGGTGAAGGGGCACGGACCAGCCTCTTCCCATGCTATATAAGGGCCAAGGACGGACTCCTCCGCTTTTCTTCTCCAATGCGCCTCTTGACCTCCAATCACCACCGTCATAGCGATGGCCCCCTTGAGGAGGTTTTCCGCTGCCAGAAAGGGGAAGGCACCGCTGGAGGGGGTGGAACCATCGCAGCCCAAGAGGGGGTGAGGCCGCCCCCGCTAGTACACCGCCACGCGCCGAGGTGCCTCCCTGGGGATGCGGTCGTCCTCCACTGGTGGCCCTCACCATCCCAGGCACCCGCGGGAAGAATCCTGCCCGTGGGCGCGGCCGTGGGGGCCAAGGCGGTCTCGGCAGAGGGGGAAGAAGTGCCGCGACCGCTCGGCCTCCGTGGGCGCAGTCCCACTCTGCCGACTCAGCCCGCGAGTTCGTGGTGTGGATGGACAGCCCGCCCTGCACTTGGCTCCAGCTCCCGAACTCCTTCGCGGGGGAGCTGGCGATGGACGCTCCCTTAGGCTTGTGGCTGCAGCCCGACGGCTGCTGCAACAAGTCCTCTTCGGTGGCGACCGAGGTTACCCCCGGTGGCTTCGTGTACCTGATGCAGGGATGGAAGTCATTCGCCTAAGCCCGCGGCCTGAGGGAGGGGCAAACCCTCCACTTCAAGTACGACGGGGCCGCGACGCTCTTCATGAAGATCTTCGGGGAGGCCAGTTTCTGCCTGGAGTGCTGCGCGGATAGCGACAACGGCTACTCCACCGAAGACGACAGCAGTGATGGTGGCAATGCCTCCCCGGGAGGAAGCGGGAGCGACTACGACTCCGACGAGCCGCCACACTGCCGGGTCAAGACGGAGGAGGACTCTGACTAGGCGCTGGTGATGCTGGAGCCCAGGCCTCAGGAGCCGCCGTCGTCCAGAGGAAGTTTCTTTAGTTTCCTTTTATTTCCCGCATCAAACAGTCATGGGCCCCTGCTACCTCTTGAGCATGCGTTGGTTTCCCCTTGAAGAGGAAAGGGTGATGCATCAAAGTAGTGTAAGTATTTCCCTCAGTTTTGAGAACCAAGGTATCAATCCAGTAGGAGACAACGCACAGGTCACCTAGTACCTGCACAAACAATCAAGAAGCTTGCAACCAACGCGATAAAGGGGTTGTCAATCCGTTCACGGTCACTCGCAAACGTGAGATCTAATAAAGATAGTAAAGTAAATATTTTTGGTATTTTTGTTGTATAGATTGGAAAGTAAAGATTGCAAAATAGTAAATGAGATGTGATGTAAATAAAACAAATGCAATATAATAAGAAAGAGGCCCGGGGGCCATAGGTTTCACTAGTGGCTTCTCTCAAGATAGCATATATTACGGTGGGTGAACAAATTACTGCCAAGCAATTGATAGAAAAGCGCATAATTATGAGAATATCTAAGGCAATGATCATGAATATAGGCATCACGTCCGTGTCAAGTAGACCGAAACGATTCTGCATCTACTACTATTACTCCACACATCGACCGCTATCCACCATGCATCTATAGTATTAAGTTCATAAGAACAGAATAACGCATTAAGCAAGATGACATGATGTAGAGGGATAAACTCAAGCAATATGGTATGAACCCCATCTTTTTATCCTCGATGGCAACAATACAATACGTGCCTTGCTGCCCCTACTATTACTGGGAAAGGACACCGCAAGATTGAACCCAAAGCTAAGCACTTCTCCCATTGCAAGAAAGATCAATCTAGTAGGCCAAACTAAACCAATAATTCGAAGAGACTTGCAAAGATATCAAATCATGCATATAAGAATTCAGAGACGATACAAATAATATTCATAGATAATCTTGTTCATAAATCCACAATTCATCGGATCTCGGCAAACACACCGCAAAAGAGTATTACATCAAATACATCTCCATGAACATCGAGGAGAACTTTGTATTGAGAATCAAAGAGAGAGAAGAATCCATCTAGCTAATAACTATGGACCCGAAGGTCTGTGGTAAACTACTCACGCTTCATCGGAGAGGCAATGGTGTTGATGTAGGTGCCCTCCGTGATCGATTCCCCCTCCGGCAGATTGCTAAAAAAGGCCCCAAGATGGGATCTCACGGGTACAAAAGGTTGCGGCGGTGGAAAAGTGGTTTCATGGCTCTCCCTGGTCGATCTAGGGTATAAGAGTATATATAGGCGAAAGAAGTACGTCGGTGGAGCTACGAGGGGCCCACGAGGGTGGGGGCGCGCCTACCCCCTGGGCGCGCCCTCCTGCCTCGTGGCGTTCTAGACTTCAACTCCAAGTCTTCTTGTTTGTTTTCGGTCCAAGAAAGATCATCGTGAAGGTTTCATTCCGTTTGGACTCCGTTTGGTATTCCTTTTCTGCAAAACTCTAAAATAGGCAAAAAAACAGATACTGGCACTAGGCCTCCGGTTAATAGGTTAGTCCCAAAAATAATATAAAAGAGCATATTAAAGCCCATTAAACATCCAAAACAGATAATATAATAGCATGGAACAATCAAAAATTATAGATACGTTGGAGACGTATCAAGCATCCCCAAGCTTAATTCCTGCTCTTCCTCGAGTAGGTAAATGATAAAGACAGAATTTTTGATGTGGAATGCTACCTAACATAATTATCAATGTAATTTTCTTTATTGTGGCATGAATGTTCAGATCCGAAAGATTCAAGACAAAAGTTTAATATTGACATAAAAATAATAATACTTCAAGCATACTAACAAAGTAATCATGTCTTCTCAAAATAACATGGCCAAAGAAAGTTCATCCCTACAAAATCATATAGTTTGGCTATGCTCCATCTTCGTCACACAAAATGTTCAAATCATGCACAACCCCGATGACAAGCCAAGCAATTGTTTCATACTTTAGTATTCTAAAACTTTTTCAACTTTCACGCAATACATGAGCGTGAGCCATGGACATAGCACTATAGGTGGAATAGGATGGTGGTTGTGGAGAAGACAAAAAGGAGGAAGATGGTCTCACATCAACTAGGCGTATTAATGGGCTATGGAGATGCCCATCAATAGATATCAATGTGAGTGAGTAGGGATTGCCATGCAACGGATGCACTAGAGCTATAAATGTATGGAAGCTCAACTAAAGAAACTAAGTGGGTGTGCATCCAACTCGCTTGCTCACGAAGACCTAGGGCATTTTTAGGAAGCCCATTGTTGGAATATACAAGCCAAGTTCTATAACGAAAATTCCCACTAGTATATGAAAGTGGCAAAATAAGAGACTCTCTATCATGAAGATCATGGTGCTATTTTGAAGCACAAGTGTGGAAAAGGGATAGTAGCATTGTCCCTTCTCTCTTTTTCTCTCATTTTTTTGTTTGACTTCTTTGGCCTCTTTTTTTCATTGGCTTCTTTGGCCTTTTTTTTCTCACACGGGACAATGCTCTAATAATGATGATCATCACACTTCTATTTATTTACAACTTAAGGATTACAACTCGATACTTAGAACAAAATAGGAATCTATATGAGTGCATCCGGCGGTGTACCGGGATGTGCAATGAATCAAGAGTGACATGTATGAAAAATTATGAATGGTGGCTTTGCCACAAATACGATGTCAACTACATGATCATGCAAGGCAATATGACAATGATGAAGCGTGTCATAATAAATGGAACGGTGGAAGTTGCATGGCAATGTATCTCGGAATGGATATGGAAATGCCATAATAGGTAGGTATGGTGGCTGTTTTGAGGAAGGTAAATGGTGGGTTTATGGTACCGGCGAAAGTTGCGCGGTACTAGAGAGGCTAGCAATGGGGGAAGGGTGAGAGTGCATATAATACATGGACTCAACATTAGTCATAAAGAACTCACATACTTATTGCAAAAATCTACAGGTCATCAAAACCAAGCACTACGTGCATGCTCCTAGGGGGATAGATTGGTAGGAAAAGACCATCGCTCATCCCCGACCGCCACTCATAAGGAAGACAATCAAAGAAACACCTCATGCCTCAAATTGGTTACTCAACAGTTACCATACGTGCATGCTACGGGACTTGCAAACCTCAACACAAGTATTTATCAAATTCACAATTACTCAACTAGCATGACTCTAATATCACCATCTTCATATCTCGAAAAAATCATCAAGCATCAAACTTCTCATAGTATTCAATGCACTTATATGAAAGTTTTTCTTATACCCATCTTGGATGCCCATCATATTAGGACTAATTTTATAGCCAAAGCAAATTACCATGCTGTTCTAAAAGACTCTCAAAGTAATATAAGTGAAGCATGAGAGATCAATAATTCCTATAAAATAAAACCACCACCGTGCTCTAGAAAGATATAAGTGAAGCACCAGAGCAAAATTATCTAGCTCAAAAGATATAAGTGAAGCACATAGAGTATTCTAATAAATTCCGATCTATGCGTGTATCTCCCAAAAGGTGTGTACAGAAAGGATGATTGTGGTAAACTAAAAATCAAAGACTCAAATCATACAATACGCTCCGAGCAAAACACATATCATGTGGTGAATAAAAATATAGCCTCAAGTAAAGTTACCGATAGACGAAGACGAAAGAGGGGATGCCTTCCGGGGCATCCCAAAGCTTAGGCTTTTGGTTGTCCTTGAATTTTACCTTGGGGTGCCTTGGGCATCCCCAATCTTAGGCTATTGCCACTCCTTATTCCAAAATCCATCAAATCTTTACCCATAAACATGAAAACTTCACAACACAAATCTTCAACAGAAAATCTCATGAGCTCCGTTCGTATAAGAAAATAAACCACCACTTTAAGGTACTGTAATGAACTCATTATTTATTTATATTGGTGTTAAACCTACTGTATTCCAACTTATCTATGGTTCATACCCCCCGATACTACTCATATATTCATTAAAATAAGCAAACAACACACGAAAAACAGAATCTGTCAAAACAGAATAGTCTGTAGCAATCTGATTTGTTCGAATACTTATGTAACTCCAAAAATTCTGAAATAAATTGTTGGACGTGAGGAATTTGTCTGTTAATCATCTGCAAAAAGAATCAACCTAAAATCACTCCCCAGTAAAAAATGACAGCTAATCTCGTGAGCGCAAATCTTTCTGTTTTTTACAGCAAGATCGAAAAGACTTCACCCATGTCTTCCCAAAGGTTCTACTTGGCACAAACACTAATTAAAACATAAAACCACATCTAAACAGAGGCTATATGATTTATTTACTAATAAACAGGAAAAAAAGCAAAGAACAAAAATAAAATTGGGTTGCCTCCCAACAAGTGCTATCGTTTAACGCCCCTAGCTAAGCATAAAAACAAGAATAGATCTAGGTATTGTCATCTTTGGTATGCAATCCATAAGTGGCTCTCATAATAGATTCATAAGGTAATTTAATTTTATTCCTAAGTAAGTGTTCCATGCCTTTCCTTAACGGAAATTGGAATCTAATATTTCCTTCTTTCATGTCAATAATTGCACTAATCGTTCTAAGGAAAGGTCTACCAAGAATAATAGGACATGTAGGATTGCAATCTATATCAAGAACAATGAAATCTACGGGCACATAATTCCTATTTTCAGCAATAAGAACATCATTAATCCTTCCCATAGGTTTCTTAATGGTGGAATCCGCAAGATGCAAATTTAAAGAACAATCATCAAATTCACGGAAACCTAGCACATCACACAAAGTTTTTGGAATCGTGGAAACACTAGCACCCAAATCACATAAAGCATAGCATTCACAATCTTTAATCTTAATTTTAATAGTAGGTTCCCACTCATCATAAAGTTTTCTAGGGATAGAAACTTCTAGTTCAAGATTTTCTTCATAAGATTGCATTAAAGCAATAACGATATGTTTAGTAAAAGCTTTATTTTGATTATAAGCATGAGTAGCATTTAACACGGATTGCAACAAGGAAATACAATCTATCAAAGAGAAATTTTGATAATTAAATTCCTTGAAATCCAAAATAGTGGGTTCATTGCTATGTAAAGTTTTGACCTCTTCAATCCCACTTTTATTAATTTTTCCATCAAGATCTAAAAACTCTAAATCATTGGGACGCCTTTTAACTAAAGTTGACTCATCTCCAGTCCCATCTTTATCAAGATTCATATTGGAAAACAAAGATTTAATAGGAGTCACATCAATCACTTTTAGATCTTCATCATTATTATCATGAAAACTAGAAGAACACGCTTTCACAAAGCAACCTTTTTTAGCACGCATACTAGCAGCTCTTTCTTTGCACTCATCAATGGAAATTCTCATGGCTTTGAGAGACTCATTGATGTCATGCTTAGGTGGAATAGATCTAAGTTTGAAGGAATCAACATCAAGAGAAATTCTATCCACGTTCCTAGCCAACTCATCAATCTTGAGCAACTTTTCTTCAACCAAAGCATTGAAATTCTTTTGCGAACTCATAAATCCTTTAACACTAATCTCAAAATCAGAGGGCATCTTATTAAAATTTCCATAAGAGTTGTTGTAGGAATTACCATAATTATTAGAGGAATTACTAGGAAACGGCCTAGAATTAAAGTTTCCTCTATGCGCGTTGTTACCAAAATAGTTCCTACCAATAAAATTCACATCCATAGATTCATTATTATTCTCAATCAAAGTGGACAAAGGCATATTATTAGGATCAGAAGAAACACTTCTATTAGCAAACAATTTCATAAGTTCATCCATCTTTCCACTCAAAACATTAATCTCTTCAATCGCATGAACTTTTTTACTGGTGGATCTTTCGGTGTGCCATTGAGAATAATTAACCATAATATTGTCTAGGAGTTTAGTAGCTTCTCCTAAAGTAATTTCCATAAAAGTGCCTCCCGCGGCCGAATCTAAAAGATTTCTAGAAGCAAAATTCTATCCGGCATAAAAAAAATTATAATCATCCACAAATTCAAACCATGTGTAGGGAAATTACGTATCATTAATTTCATCCTCTCCAAGCTTGTGCAACATGCTCATGATCAAGTTGCTTAAAATTCGTAATATCGTTCCTAAGAGAGATGATCTTAACGGGAGGAAAATACTTAGAGATAAAAGCATCCTTGCACTTATTCCATGAATCAATACTATTTTTAGGCAAAGAAGAGAACCAAGTTTTAGCACGATCTCTAAGTGAAAACGGAAATAGCTCCAATTTAACATTATCATTAGCCACATCTTTCTTCTTTTGCATATCACACAAATCAACGAATTTGTTTAGATGGGTTGCGGCATCTTCACTAGGAAGGCCAGCAAATTGATCTTTCATAACAAGATTCAACAAAGCGGTATTAATTTCACAAGATTCAGCATCGGTAGTAGGAGCAATCGGAGTGCTAATAAAATCATTGTTGTTGGTATTGGAAAAGTCACACAATTTAGTATTACCTTGAGCCATCGTGACAAACAATCAATCCAACACACAAGCACACAAGAAGCAAGCGAAAAGAGACGAACGAAAAAGGGCGAAGAAAAAGCAAAGGTTTTCGAAAATCGTTTTAGAAGTGGGGGAGAGGAAAACAAGAGGCGAATGGCAAATAATGTAATGCAAGGGAGAAGAGTTTATGATGGGTACTTGGTATGTCTTGACTTGGCGTAGATCTCCCCGGCAACGGCGCCAGAAATCCTTCTTGCTACATCTTAAGCATGCGTTGGTTTTACCTTGAAGAGGAAAGGGTGATGCAGCAAAGTAGCGTAAGTATTTCCCTCAGTTTTGAGAACCAAGGTATCAATCCAGTAGGAGACAACACACAAGTCACCTAGTACCTGCACAAACAATCAAGAACCTTGCAACCAACGCAATAAAGGGGTTGTCAATCTCTTCACAGTCACTCACAAAAGTGAGATCTAATAAAGATAGTAAATTAAATATTTTTGGTATTTTTGTTGTATAGATTGGAAAGTAAAGATTGCAAAATAGTAAACGAGATGCGATGTAAATAAAAGAGATGCAATATAATAAGAAAGAGACCCGGGGGCCATATGTTTCACTAGTGGCTTCTCTCAAGATAGCATGTATTGCGGTGGGTGAACAAATTACTGCCGAGCAATTGATAGAAAAGCGCATAATTATGAGAATATCTAAGGCAATGATCATGAATATAGGCATCACGTCCGTGTCAAGTAGATCGAAACTTCTACATCTACTACTATTACTCCACACATCGACCGCTATCCAGCATGCATCTAGAGTATTAAGTTCATAAGAACAGAGTAACACATTAAGCAAGATGACATGATCTAGAGGGATAAACTCAAGCAATATGATATAAACCCCATCTTTTTATCCTCGATGGCAACAATACAATACGTGCCTTGCTGCCCCTACTTTCACTGGGAAAGGACACCGCAAGATTGAACCCAAAGCTAAGCACTTCTCCCATTGCAAGAAAGATCAATCTAGTAGGCCAAACTAAACCGATAATTCGAAGAGACTTGCAAAGATATCAAATCATGCATATAAGAATTCAGAGAAGAAGCAAATAATATTCATAGATAATCTTGTTCATAAATCCACAATTCATCGGATCTCGGCAAACATACCGTAAAAGAGTATTACATCAAATAGATCTCCAAGAACATCGAGGAGAACTTTGTATTGAGAATCAAAGAGAGAGAAGAAGCCATCTAGCTAATAACTATGGACCCGAAGGTCTGTGGTAAATTACTCACGCTTCATCGGAGAGGCAATGGTGTTGATGTAGGTGCCCTCCGTGATCGATTCCCCCTCCGGTAGATCGCCGGAAAAGGCCCCAAGATGGGATCTCACGGGTGCAGAAGGTTGCGGTGGTGGAAAAGTGGTTTCGTGGCTCTCCCTGATCGATCTAGGGTATAAGAGTATATATAGGCCAAAGAAGTACGTCGGTGGAGCTACGAGGGGCCCACGAGGGTGGGGGCGTGCCTACCCCCTGGGCACGCCCTCCTGCCTCGTGGCCGCCTCATGGCCTTCCATACTTCAACTCCAAGTCTTCTGGTTTGCTTTCGGTCCAAGAAAGATTATCGCGAAGGTTTCATTCTGTTTGGACTCCGTTTGGTATTCCTTTTCTGCGAAACTCTAAAATAGGCAAAAAAATTGAAACTGGCACTGGGCCTCCGGTTAATAGGTTAGTCCCAAAAATAATATAAAAGAGCATATTAAAGCCCATTAAACATCCAAAACAGATAATATAATAGCATGGAACAATGAAAAATTATAGATACTTTGGTGACGTCTCAGCCCCGTGGGGCGTGTACGGATTCTGGCGCTCGCGCCTTAACTTTAAGCTTTTAGCTTGGGTTAGACTATTGTTGCGCTTGTTGTTCGGGCTTAACCTTTTCTTCACGATCGCTTAATGCTTTGCGTCACCGGGACCCAGTCCCCAAGCAGGCCTCAGACGTCGCTGGTATGCCAGGTAACGATGCCTAGGGCAAGGCCAGGAGGAGACGGGCTCAAGGTCCGGTGAGAGATCCTAAGGCGTGATGCTAAAGAGGTCCCCATTAATGCGCAAGCTACTCACGGGAGAGAGAAGTTTTCCATCTGAACGAGGTTGCGAGAGTAGTGGCAAAACGTTGTTTAAGAGACTCGCACATCGTGCGGGGTATTCAACTTAGCTTAGGGTGCAGCGTGGGGGGACTCCGCGGCCCGTCAGGAATCCTTGCAACGTGCGGGCATACTTCCTCAGAGCTTGGCTTCTTGTCCACCTTCCGTTCTGCGGCAGATCAACACAAGCCCCACGAGGGGTGCGTGAAAAATCAATGTTCTTTGCATCTTAATTGGTATGAACGCAGCTGAACTGCGGCCCTAGACCCCAAACATCCTCGCGAGGCCTGTTGGAAATATGCCCTAGAGGCAATAATAAAATGGTTATTATTATATTTCCTTGTTCATGATAATTATCTATTGTTCATGCTATAATTGTGTTATCCGGAAATCGTAATACATGTGTGAACACATAGACCATAACATGTCCCTAGTGAGCCTCTAGTTGACTAGCTCGTTGATCAATAGATGGTTACGGTTTCCTGACCATGGACATTGGATGTCATTGATAACGGGATCACATCATTAGGGGAATGATGTGGTGGACAAGACCCAATCCTAAGCATAGCTCTAGATCGTGTAGTTCGTTTGCTAAAGCTTTTTAATGTCAAGTATCATTTCCTTAGACCATGAGATCATGCAACTCCCGGATAACGTAAGGATGCTTTGGGTGTACCAAACGTCACAACGTAACTGGGTGACTATAAAGGTGCACTACAGGTATCTCCGAAAGTGTCTGTTGGGTTGGCACGGATCAAGACTGGGATTTGTCACTCCGTATGACGGAGAGGTATATCTGGGCCCACTCGGTAGGACATCATCATAATGAGCTCAATGTGATCAAGGAGTTGTTCACAGGATGATGTGTTACGGGAACGAGTAAAGAGACTTGCTGTAACGAGATTGAACAAGGTATCGGTATACCGACGATCGAATCTCGGGCAAGTATCATACCGATTGACAAAGGGAATTGTATATGGGATTGATTGAATCCTCGACATCGTGGTTCATCCGATGAGATTATCGTGGAGCATCTGGGAGCCAACATGGGTATCCAGATCCTGCTATTGGTTATTAACCGGAGAGTTGTCTCGGTCATGTCTACGTGTCTCCCGAACCCGTAGGGTCTACACACTTAAGGTTCGGTGACGCTAGAGTTGTAGAGATATTAGTATGCGGTTAACCAAAAGTTGTTCGGAGTCCCGGATGAGATCCCGGATGTCGCGAGGAGTTCCGGAATGGTCCGGAGGTAAAGATTTATATATAGGAAGTCCAGTTTCGGCCACCGGGAGAGTTTCGGGGGTCACCGGTATTGTACCGGGACCACCGGAAGGGTCCCGGGGGTCCACCGGGTGGGGCCACCTATCCCGGAGGGCCCCATGGGCTGAAGTGGCGTGGGAACCAGCCCCTGGTGGGCTGGTGCGCCCCACCCAATGGCCCAAGGCGCCTAGGGTTGGAAACGCTAGGGGGTCGTTGCCCCCCGAGGGGGCATGCGCCCCCCTGGTTGGAAACCCTAAGGGGGCCGTTGCCCCCCGAGGGGCCGCCGCCCGGGGGCCGCTGCCCCCCTCTAGATGGGATCTCCAAGGGGGGCATGCGCCCCCCCCTAGCCCCTATATATAGTGGAGGGGAGGGAGGGCAGCCGCACCCTAAGCCCTGGCGCCTCCCTCTCCCTCCCGTGACACCTCTTCCTCCTCCAGTAGCACTTGGCGAAGCCATGCTGGAATCCCGCTGCTTCCACCACCACGCCGTCGTGCTACTAGATCTCCATCAACTTCTCCTTCCCCCTTGTTGGATCAAGAAGGAGGAGACGTCTCCGCTCCGTACGTGTGTTGAACGCGGAGGTGTCGTCCGTTCGGCGCTAGGATCATCGGTGATTTGGATCACGACGAGTACGACTCCATCAACCCCGTTCTCTTGAACGCTTCCGATCGCGATCTACAAGGGTATGTAGATGCACTCCTCTCTCTCTCGTTGCTAGATGACTCTATAGATTGATCTTGGTGATGCGTAGAAAATTTTTAATTTCTGCTACGATCCCCAACGATGGCATCATGAGCTAGGTCTATGCGTAGTTTCTATGCACGAGTAGAACACAAGTTGTTGTGGGCGTCGATTTTGTCAATTTACTTGCCGTTACTAGTCTTATCTTGATTCGGCGGCATCGTGGGATGAAGCGGCCCGGACCGACCTTACACGTACGCTTACGTGAGACAGGTTCCACCAACTGACATGCACTAGTTGCATAAGGTGGCTAGCGGGTGTCTGTCTCTCCCACTTTAGTCGGATCGGATTCGATGAAAAGGGTCCTTATGAAGGGTAAATAGAAATTGGCATATCACGTTGTGGTTTTGGCGTAGGTAAGAAACGTTCTTGCTAGAAATCTATCGCAGCCACGTAAAAAAATTGCAACAACAATTAGAGGACGTCTAACTTGTTTTTGCAGCAAGTGTCATGTGATGTGATATGGCCAGAAGGATGTGATGAATGATATATGTGATGTATGAGATTGATCATGTTCTTGTAATAGGAATCACGACTTGCATGTCGATGAGTATGACAACCGGCAGGAGCCATAGGAGTTGTCTTAATTTATTTAAGACCTGCGTATCAACTGGAACGTCATGTAATTACTTTACTTTATTGCTAACTGTTAGCTACAGTAGTAGAAGTAATAGTTGGCGAGACAACTTCATGAAGACACGATGATGGAGATCATGGTGTCATGCCGGTGACGATGATGATCATGGCGCTCCGAAGATGGAGATCAAAAGGAGCAAAATGATATTGGCCATATCATGTCACTATTTGATTGCATGTGATGTTTATCATGTTTTACATCTTATTTGCTTAGAACGACGGTAGCCTAAATAAGATGATCTCTCACTAAAATTTCAAGAATTGTGTTCCCCCTAACTGTGCACCGTTGCTAAAGTCCGTTGTTCCGAAGCACCACGTGATGATCGGGTGTGATAGGTCCTAACGTTCGCATACAACGGGTGTAAGCCAGATTTACACACGCAATACACTTAGGTTGACTTGACGAGCCTAGCATGTACAGACATGGCCTCGGAACACAGAAGACCGAAAGGTCGAACATGAGTCGTATAGAAGATACGATCAACATGAAGATGTTCACCGATGATGACTAGTCCGTCTCACGTGATGATCGCACACGGCCTAGTTGACTCGGATCATGTATCACTTAGATGACTAGAGGGATGTCTGTCTGAGTGGGAGTTCATTAATTAGATGAACTTAATTATCATGAACTTAGTCTAAAATCTTTACAATATGTCTTGTAGATCAAATGGCCCACACTAATGTCAACCTCAACTTCAACGCGTTCCTAGAGAAAACCAAGTTGAAAGACAATGGTAGCAACTATACGGACTGGGTCCGGAACTTGAGGATCATCCTCATAGCTGCCAAAAAAGCATATGTCCTTGAAGCACCGCTAGGTGAAGCACCCGTCCCAGCAAACCAAGACGTTATGAACGCTTGGCAAACACGTGTTGATGATTACTCCCTGGTTCAGTGCGGCATGCTTTACAGCTTAGAACCGGGGCTCCAAAAGCGTTTCGAGCAGCATGGAGCATATGAGATGTTCCAAGAGCTGAAAATGGTTTTCCAAGCTCATGCCCGGGTCGAGAGATATGAAGTCTCCGACAAGTTCTACAGTTGTAAGATGGAGGAGAATAGTTCCGTCAGCGAACACATACTCAAAATGTCTGGGTTGCACAACCGCTTGTCTCAGCTGGGAGTTAATCTCCCGGATGACGCGGCCGTTGACAGAATCCTTCAGTCGCTCCCACCTAGCTACAAGAGCTTTGTGATGAACTTCAATATGCAGGGGATGGAAAAGACCATTCCTGAGGTATATTCAATGCTGAAATCAGCGGAGGTGGAGATCAAAAAGGAACGTCAAGTGTTGATGGTGAATAAAACCACTAAGTTCAAGAAAGGCAAGGGTAAGAAGAACTTCAAGAAAGACGGCAAGGGAGTTGCCGCTCCCGGTAAGCAAGCTGCCGGGAAGAAGACAAAGAATGGACCCAAGCCTGAGACTGAGTGCTTTTATTGCAAGGGAAACGGTCACTGGAAGCGGAACTGCCCCAAGTATTTAGCGGATAAGAAGGCCGGCAATACCAAAGGTATATGTGATATACATGTTATTGATGTGTACCTAACCAGTGCTCGTAGTAGCTCCTGGGTATTTGATACCGGTGCGGTTGCTCATATTTGTAACTCAAAGCAGGAGCTGCGGAATAAGCGGAGACTGGCGAAGGACGAGGTGACGATGCACGTCAGGAATGGTTCCAAGGTCGATGTGATCGCCGTCGGCACGCTACCTCTACATTTACCTACGGGATTAGTTTTAAACCTCAATAATTTTTATTTAGTGCCAGCTTTGAGCATGAACATTGTATTTGGATCTCATTTGATGCGAGATGGCTACTCATTTAAATCCGAGAATAATGGTTGTTCTATTTATATGAGAGATATGTTTTATGGTCATGCCCCGCTGGTCAATGGTTTATTCTTAATGAATCTCGAACGTGATGTTACACATATTCATAGTGTGAATGCCAAGAAATGTAAGGTTGATAATGATAGTCCCACATACTTGTGGCACTGCCGCCTTGGTCACATTGGTGTCAAACGCATGAAGAAACTCCATGCAGATGGACTTTTGGAGTCTCTTGATTATGAATCATTTGACACGTGTGAACCATGCCTCATGGGAAAAATGACCAAGACTCCGTTCTTTGGAACAATGAGCGAGCAACCAACTTATTGGAAATCATACATACTGATGTGTGCGGTCCAATGAGCGTTGAGGCTCGCGGTGGCTATCGTTATGTTCTCACCCTCACTGATGACTTGAGTAGATATGGGTATGTCTACTTAATGAAACACAAGTCTGAGACCTTTGAAAAGTTCAAGGAATTTCAGAGTGAGGTTGAAAATCAACATGACAGGAAAATAAAGTTCTTACGATCCGATCGTGGAGGGGGATATTTGAGTCACGAATTTGGCATGCACTTAAGGAAATGTGGAATTGTTTCACAACTCATGCCGCCTGGAACACCTCAGCGTAATGGTGTGTCCGAACGTCGTAATCGCACTCTATTGGATATGGTGCGATCTATGATGTCTCTTACCGATCTACCGCTATCATTTTGGGGTTATGCTTTAGAGACTGCCGCATTCACTTTAAATACGGCTCCGTCGAAATCTGTTGAGACGACACCGTATGAATTATGGTTTGGAAAGAAACCTGAGCTGTCGTTTCTTAAAGTTTGGGGATGCGATGCTTATGTCAAGAAACTTCAACCTGAAAAGCTCGAACCCAAGTTGGAAAAATGCGTCTTCATAGGATACCCTAAGGAATCCATTGGGTATACCTTCTACCTCAGATCCGAAGGCAAGATCTTCGTTGCCAAGAACGGGTCCTTTCTGGAGAAAGAGTTTCTCTCGAAAGAAGTAAGTGGGAGGAAAGTGGAACTTGATGAGATGACCCCTCTCGAACCAAAAAGTAGCGCGGCACAAGAAAATGTTTCTGTGGTGCCTGCACCGACTAGAGAGGAAGTTAATGATGACGATCATGATCAAGTTACCACTGAACTTTGTAGGTCCACAAGGACACGTTCCGCACCAGAGTGGTACGGCAACCCTGTCCTGGAAATCATGTTGTTGGACAACGGTGAACCTTCGAACTATGAAGAAGCAATGGCAGGCCCAGATTCCAACAAATGGCTTGAAGCCATGCAATCCGAGATAGGATCCATGTATGAAAACAAAGTATGGACTTTGACAGACTTGCCCGATGATCGGCGAGCGGTAGAAAATAAATGGATCTTTAAGAAGAAGACGGACGCGGATGGAAATGTTACCATCCATAAAGCTCAACTTGTCACTAAGGGTTATCGACAAGTTCAAGGAGTTGACTACGATGAGACCTTCTCACCCGTAGTGAAGCTGAAGTCCGTCTGAATCATGTTAGCAATTTCCGCATTCTACGATTATGAAATATGGCAAATGGACGTCAAAACGGCATTCCTTAACAGCTTCCTTAAGGAAGAATTGTATATGATGCAGCCTGAAGGTTTTGTCGATCCTAAGAATGCTGACAAAGTATGCAAGTGTAACGCCCACGATGCAGCTATATCTCCCACGTGTCGAGGCACGACTTAGAGGCATAACCGCATAGTGGTTTTGTCGCAAGAAGGGTCATCTTCACACAATCCCATGTAATGAACAAGAATGGGATAACGAGAGTTGGCTTACAATCGCCATGTCACACAATACATAAATATGATTCATACATCATCCAAAATCCACACATAGACCGACTACGGTCAAAATCCAAATGAAAATAAGATAACCCCAAATGCTAGATCCCCGATCGACCCAACTGGGCTCCACTACTGATCATCAGTAAAAGACACATAGTAACGACCACGCTCCTCGTCGAACTCCCACTTGAGCTTGGTTTCGTCACCTGCACTGGCATCGTCGGCACCTGCAACTGTTTTGGTAGGATCTGTGAGTCACGAGGACTCGGCAATCTCACACCCGCGAGATCAAGACTATTTAAGCTTATAGGAAAGGATGGTGTAATAAGGTGGAGCTGCAGCAGGCACTAAGCATATATGGTGGCTAACATACGCAAAAGAGAGCGAGAAGAGAAGCAACGCAACGGTCGCGAAGCTAGAAATGATCAAGAAGTGATCCTGAAACTACTTACGTCAAACATAACACAAACCGTGTTCACTTCCCGGACTCCGCCGAGAAGAGACCATCACGGCTACGCACACGGTTGATGTATTTTAATTAAGTCAAGTGACAAGTTCTCTACAACCGGGCATTAACAAATTCCCATCTGCCTCATAACCGTGGGCACGGCTTTCGAAAGATAATACCCTGCAGGGGTGTCCCAACTTAGCCCATTATAAGCTCTCACGGTCAACGAAGGATAAACCTTCTCCTGGAAAGACCCGATCAGTCTCGGAATCCCGGTTTACAAGACATTTCGACAATGGTAAAACAAGACCAGCAAAGCCGCCCGATGTGCCGACAAATCCCGATAGGAGCTGCACATATCTCGTTCTTAGGGCACAACGGATGAGCCAGACGTCGGGTTGGCATAGACCCTGGTTGCCCAGGGGGCGCCGGACATCGCTCGGTTTGGGCCAGCACTCGAAGGAGCACTGGTCCGGGGGTTTAAATAAAGATGAGCCTCGGGCACGCGAAAACCCGGGGGAAAAAGGCTTAGGTGGCAAATGGTAAAACCAAGGTTGGGCCTTGTTGGAGGAGTTTTATTCAAGGCGAACTGTCAAGGGGGTCCCATAAATCACCCAACCGCGTAAGGAACGCAAACTCAAGGAATATAATCCCGGTATGACGGAAACTAGGGCGGCAAAAGTGGAACAAAACACCAGGCATAAGGCCGAGCCTTCCACCCTTTACCAAATATATAGATGCATTTATATAATAAGAGATATTGTGATATCCCAACATATCCATGTTCCGACATGGAACAAACTTCAACTTCACCTGCAACTAGCAACGCTATAAGAAGGGCTGAGCAAAAGCGGTAACTTAGCCAAACAACGGTTTGCTAGGAAAGGATGGTTAGATGCTTGACATGGCAATATGGGAGGCATTATATAGCAAGTGGTAGGTAGCGCAGCATAGCAATAGAACGAACAACTAGCAAAGCAAAGATAGAAGTGATTTCGAGGGTATGGTCATCTTGCCTGCAAGGTTCTCAGAGTTGTCGAAAGCTTGATCCTCGTAAGCGTACTCAACAGGTTCCTCGTTCACGAACTCGTCTCCCGGCTCTACCCAAAACAAGAACACAAGCAACGGAACCACAATCAATCACGGAAAATGCACAAGCAACATGATGCAAAACATGAATGATATGCAAGATATGATATGCGATGCATATGCGTGCTCCGGAAGGAAAATGATGAACAAGGCAGTAACTTGGAAAACCAAGCATCCCACTGGAAAGATGAGATGATTTCGGTCGAAATCGATATAAAGATCACCGGAAACGGATGCACGGTTTGCAAATGGCAAGCAAAACAAGAATGACACGAATCTGCGATTAACAGCATGATAGCACTTAGAATGCAACAACAATGCTACAGCAGTCCGACATAGCAAAAAATCATATGACAGTAATCTAAAGGAGATGCTTGACAAAAGACGAACACTGAGCTACGGCTAGTTCACAACACAGCAGGCTCAAACAAGCATGGAAAAAGCGCAAAAGATAACTTAGTGAAAATTACTGGACATGCCTGAAACAGCATCAGGTAACAATGTTCAGAGCACGAAATCAACATGCTACAGGAACTTAACATAGCAAAACAAGGCATGGCAGTATTCTACTAAATTCATATGACAAAAGTCCCTTACTGGCCATAAGCCAAAAAGGACCAGAAGATATGATGGCAACCATGTAAACATAGCAAGTTTCGTTAACAGGTTCCAGACTTTGCAGAAAACAGAGCATGGCAGAAACAGACATTATGAGGGCATCTTTGTGAGCTTGATGCACTCACCAAAAAGCAATGCATGACAAAACAATCATACCTACAGCAAGATGGCAAGTTTATGAAGCTATGCATGGCAAGAGAAAATACATAACATGTAGGAAACAAATACAACAAGCTTGGCAAAATTGAATATCATGCTAACAATCTGCCAGAAATATTTTATAGCAAAAGTAGAGCAAGATTGAGTCATGTTATGGCACTCCATAAATGCAAACAAGGGCAGGAATGGATCAAATACAACAATCTACAAAACATCCTTACTGAACATCTCCAAAAGGAGTATGGATCTCTCTGTAGACACATGGATACAAAGCAACAAAATAACAGCAGTCACAGACTTGGAGAAATCACTGTCCCTGAAATCAGAAACATCACGAAGCCTAGTTTGCATGCTTGTGCTAGTCACCACAGAGATCACAAAAATACATGTCATACACCTATGTAAAGATGGCATGGCATACATCAAAAGACATGTAGATCTCATACTCATAAGATGCATAGATTAAATGTAACAAAAATAACAAATCCTCAAGTTCTGATAAGTAACAGCAGATAACAGCAACTAGCACTCTTGCACCAGATATTTGGCCATCAAGAAGGACTCAAATGAACATGGTGCAATGGAACAAAATGAAGAGCATTTCGAGGCGAACATTTCGATATATTACACGCATGAAACGGAGCTATATGCAGAGAGTTATGATGCGATGAACAGGTGCACATATTGTAAAAATATTAGGACTTGGAGGATTTGAGGAGGGAGAGAGGTCAACCACTGGCGGCGGATCTGGATCGGGTCGCCGGAGTGGAGGACGGGGACGCCGGCGACGGGACGGAGAGGAGGGCCGGCGGGGAGGCGGCGACCGGCGACGGGAGGAGGAGGCGGCGCTGGGCGGCGAGGAGGAGCGGGGCGCCGCGGGGACGCGCGGAGGCGGCGGCGGGAGGCGGCAAGGTCGCGCGGCGGCGGCGGCGAGACAGCGGGGCGGCGGGGCGGCGAGGCGGCGACGAGGTCGCGCGGCGGCGGCTGCGAGGCGACGGGGCGGCGGGGTGCGGGGGAGGCGCACGGGCGCGGAGGCGCGCGGGCTCGGGGGCCAGCCACGGGCCCGGCGGGCCGGCGGCGCGCGCGGCGGTGGGACGCCACGTGGCACGCTCTGACTGGCTGTGGGCGGCGGCGGCTGGTTTGTCCGGCGCCGGGCGGACACGTCCGGCGGCGGGGAGGGAGCGGGGCTAGGGTTTCATCTATGATTTGGACGGGGGAGGCACATATTTATAGGTAGAGGGAGCTAGGAGACTCCAAACGGAGTGCGGTTTTCGCCCACATGATCGTGATCGAACGACCTAGAGCATGGAAGTGACTTAGAGGGGTTTTGGGCTGTTTAGAGAGGGGTTTTGCTACAACACATAAACGGATTTTGCGGTTGCCCGGTTAACCGTTGGAGTACCAAACGACCTCCAAATGGAACGAAACTTGACCGGTGGTATACCAAGGCCACTTGACAAGCCTTGGTCCATTCCGAGAACGTTCAACACCCGCTCATGAAAAGAAAACAAGAGGGGTGCGCCGGAGGAGATAGGAGTGCCGGATTGCAAAACGGACAACGGGGAAAATGCTCAGATGCAAGAGACGAACACGTATGCAAATGCAATGAACATGATGACATGATATGAGATGCATGCCATGAACAAAATGCAAAACGAAAGACAAAACCCGACCACGAAGGGAATATCATAACACATAGCCGAAAATGGCAAGAGTTGGAGTTACAAATATGGAAAGTTACATCCGGGGTGTTACAGCAAGCTCCAGCGCTCAATCTATGGGCTGGTGCAGGCATCTCAGAGTTGGAACATTCGCTTTGATGAGATGATCAAAGCGTTTGGGTTTACACAGACTTATGGAGAAGCATGTGTTTACAAGAAAGTGAGTGGGAGCTCTGTAGCATTTCTCATATTATATGTGGATGACATACTATTGATGGGAAATGATATAGAATTCTTGGAGAGCATAAAGGCCTACTTGAATAAGTGTTTTTCAATGAAGGACCTTGGAGAAGCTGCTTACATATTAGGCATCAAGATCTATAGAGATAGATCGAGACGCCTCATAGGTCTTTCACAAAGCACATACCTTGACAAGATATTGAAGAAGTTCAATATGGATCAGTCCAAGAAGGGGTTCTTGCCTGTATTGCAAGGTGTGAAATTGAGCACGGCTCAATGCCCGACCACGGCAGAAGATAGAGAAAAGATGAGTGTCATCCCCTATGCCTCGGCCATAGGGTCTATTATGTATGCCATGCTGTGTACCAGACCTGATGTAAACCTTGCCGTAAGTTTGGTAGGAAGGTACCAAAGTAATCCCGGCATGGAACACTGGACAGCGGTCAAGAACATCCTGAAGTACCTGAAAAGGACTAAGGATATGTTTCTCATTTATGGAGGTGATGAAGAGCTCGTCGTAAAGGGTTACGTCGATGCTAGCTTCGACACAGATCTGGATGACTCTAAGTCACAAACCAGATACGTGTATATTTTGAATGGTGGGGCAGTCAGCTGGTGCAGTTGCAAGCAAAGCGTCGTGGCGGGATCTACATGTGAAGCGGAGTACATGGCAGCCTCGGAGGCAGCACATGAAGCAATCTAGATGAAGGAGTTCATTGCCGACCTAGGAGTTATTCCCAATGCATCGGGGCCGATGGCTCTCTTCTGTGACAACATTGGAGCTATTGCCCTTGCCAAGGAGCCCAGGTTTCACAAGAAGACCAGGCAGATCAAGCGTCGCTTCAACTCCATTCATGAAAATGTTCAAAATGGAGACATAGATATTTGTAAAGTGCATACGGATTTGAATGTCGCAGATCCGTTGACTAAACCTCTTCCACGGGCGAAACATGATCAACACCAGAACTCTATGGGTGTACGCTTCATCACAATGTAACTAGATTATTGACTCTAGTGCAAGTGGGAGACTGTTGGAAATATGCCCTAGAGGCAATAATAAAATGGTTATTATTATATTTCCTTGTTCATGATAATTATCTATTGTTCATGCTATAATTGTGTTATCCGAAAATCGTAATACATGTGTGAACACATAGACCATAACATGTCCCTAGTGAGCCTCTAGTTGACTAGCTCGTTGATCAATAGATGGTTACGGTTTCCTGACCATGGACATTGGATGTCATTGATAACGGGATCACATCATTAGGAGAATGATGTGATGGACAAGACCCAATCCTAAGCATAGCTCTAGATCGTGTAGTTCGTTTGCTAAAGCTTTTCTAATGTCAAGTATCATTTCCTTAGACCATCAGATCGTGCAACTCCCGGATACCATAATGATTCTTTGGGTGTACCAAACGTCACAACGTAACTGAGTGACTATAAAGGTGCACTACAGGTATCTCCGAAAGTGTCTGTTGGGTTGGCACGGATCGAGACTGGGATTTGTCACTCCGTATGACAGAGAGGTATCTCTGGGCCCACTCCGTAGGACATCATCATAATGAGCTCAATGTGATCAAGGAGTTTTTCACAGGATGATGTGTTACGGGAACGAGTAAAGAGACTTGCCGTAACGAGATTGAACAAGGTATCGGTATACCGACGATCGAATCTCGGGCAAGTATCGTACCAATTGACAAAGGGAATTGTATATGGGATTGATTGAATCCTCGACATCGTGGCTCATCCGATGAGATTATCGTGGAGCATGTGGGAGCCAACATGGGTATCCAGATCCCGCTGTTGGTTATTGACCGGAGAGTTGTCTCGTTCATGTCTACGTGTCTCCCGAACCCGTAGGGTCTACACACTTAAGGTTCGGTGACGCTAGACTTGTAGAGATATTAGTATGCGGTTAACCGAAAGTTGTTTGGAGTCCCGGATGAGATCCCGTACATCACGCGGAGTTCCGGAATGGTCTGGGGGTAAAGATTTATATATAGGAAGTCCAGTTTCGGCCACCGGGAGAGTTTCGGGGGTCATCGGTATTGTACTGGGACCACCGGAAGGGTCCCGGGGGTCCACCGGGTGGGGCCACCTATCCCGGAGGGCCCCATGGGCTGAAGTGGCATGGGGACCAGCCCCTGGTGGGCTGGTGCACCCCACCCAATGGCCCAAGGCGCCTAGGGTTGGAAACCCTAGGGGGCCGTTGCCCCCCGAGGGGGCATGCGCCCTCTGGTTGGAAACCCTAAGGGGGCCGTTGCCCCCCGAGGGGCCGCCGCCTCCCCCCCCCTCTAGATGGGATCTCCAAGGGGGGCATGTGCCCCCCCCCCTAGCCCCTATATATAGTGGAGGGGAGGGAGGGCAGCCGCACCCTAAGCCCTGGCGCCTCCCTCTCCCTCCCGTGACACCTCTTCCTCCTCCAGTAGCGCTTGGCGAAGCCCTGCTGGAATCCCGCTGCTTCCACCACCACGCCGTCGTGCTACTGGATCTCCATCAACTTCTCCTTCCCCCTTGCTGGATCAAGAAGGAGGAGACGTCTCCTCTCCGTATGTGTGTTGAACGCGGAGGTGTCGTCCGTTCGGCGCTAGGATCATCGGTGATTTGTATCACGACGAGTACGACTCCATCAACCCCGTTCTCTTGAACGCTTCCGCTTGCGATCTACAAGGGTATGTAGATGCACTCCTCTCTCTCTCTCATTGCTAGATGACTCCATAGATTGATCTTGGTGATGCATAGAAATTTTTTAATTTCTGCTACGATCCCCAACAAGGTCTGCCTCTCTTTTCCTTGCTTGTCAGAGTGCTCTGCGTCCTCAGGTCCCGGCCCTCGAGCGGAGCTCAGCCGCTACTGGTATGTCAGGTCGCGATGCCTGGAACAAGGCCAGGGGTGAGGGCTCAAGAGCCAGTAAGAGCTCATGAGGCGCGATGCTCAAGAGCCCCCCTTTTAACACTCAAGCGAATTGTGCGGAAAAGAGGCAGCGTGCTCCGCGAGGTCGGAAGGGAAGGGATCCCGTCTAGCAACGGCGCAACGTACGAGATGGATGTACTTAGCTTTTTGCGGCTGGAGAAGCGGGTCAAAATGGCCACCCAAACAAGGTCGATCCTCCTGAAGCATCGCTCAAGCATCGCCAGGTGCCTGGCTCCTGAACTTCTGCATGCCAACAGCTTACGGAGTATATGAGGCAACGTGCGCTAACTGGTCTGCTCATGATTGTTCCGTGAGAAGACAAGGCACTCAAGGACCTGATGAGGTGATGTGCATGGGGCCGGCCCGCGAGCCAGAGCGCGGTCGCTTAGATTTATCAGTGCTGCAGGGACGGACCCAAGCACAGGCGCCGTGCCAGTAGCCCCCACTCATGGGACGTCCAGGAGAAGAGCTCCTAGTGAGCGAGGCCTCGAGGAACGGCGCATCCAAAGGCGGTGTGGTATCCAGCACAAGGTTAACAGGCATAGAAACTCGTGAAGACATAACTAATCCCAATACATGACCAAAAGGATGAGATAACCTCGGGGGCCAGCCCCAGGCGGCTTGAAGACGATACAGTCCGAGGGGCTCCCAAAATTGACAAACCAAAAAGTCACCTGGCGATTGCTGCGGGGATGTCAAGGTAGCCGATGAAGCGTGCCGCGGAGGTTCGTCCCTCATGAGTCGGGCGACTCCTGAGGTTCGGAGGCTCGCAAGGGGTCAGGGCCTCATGAGGCGCCATCGCTGAGCGCCTGGCCTCGTGAGACTCCCACATGATCCGCACGAGCCGCTGGTACGTGGTGCCCGTGTTCACCAGGCCAAAGCGCATGCAGATGTAGTTGCAGGGGTAACCCCCGCTCCGACCGACGCGTGAGGGCCAGAAGAGGCCCTGGGACGCAACCCTGTTGAGGCCTGGGATGTCGACGCAGACGCGCACCTCGCCGCCCGCAGTGGGGCTGCCGCCGAGCTGGTGGGGCCTGCAGGGCGACGCTCGCCGCGCATGGCCCCTACTTCCTGAAGCTCGTCGATCGCCTTGGGGATTGCTACCTCTTGAGCATGCGTTGGTTTTCCCTTGAAGAGGAAAGGGTGATGCAGCAAAGTAGTGTAAGTATTTCCCTTAGTTTTTGAGAACCAAGGTATCAATCCAGTAGGAGATTACACGCAAGTCACCTAGT
This sequence comes from Aegilops tauschii subsp. strangulata, assembly GCF_002575655.3. Taxonomy (NCBI): domain Eukaryota; kingdom Viridiplantae; phylum Streptophyta; class Magnoliopsida; order Poales; family Poaceae; genus Aegilops; species Aegilops tauschii. The sequence continues at coordinate 377,585,940 of NC_053038.3, read as the reverse complement.
ACCTGCACAAACAATCAAGAACCTTGCAACCAATGCGATAAAGGGGTTGTCAATCCCTTCACGGTCACTCGCAAAAGTGAGATCTAATAAAGATAGTAAGATAAATATTTTTGGTTTTTTTGTTGTAGAGATTGGAAAGTAAAGATTGCAAAATAAACGGCAACAGAAATTGGCAAGTTGACGGGAAACTAATATGATGTAAAATAGACCCGGGGGCATAGGTTTCACTAGTGGCTTCTCTCATGATAGCATATATTACGGTGGGTGAACAAATTACTGCCGAGCAATTGATAGAAAAGCGCATAGTTATGAGAATATCTAGGCAATGATCATGAATATAGGCATCACGTCCGTGTCAAGTAGACCAAAACGATTCTGCATCTACTACTATTACTCCACACATCGACCGCTATCCAACACGCATCTAGAGTATTAAATTCATAAGAACAGAGTAACCCATTAAGCAAGATGACATGATGTAAAGGGATAAACTCAAGCAATATGATATAAACCCCATCTTTTTATCCTCGATGGCAACAATACAATATGTGCCTTGCTGCCCCTACTGTCACTGGGAAAGGACACCGCAAGATTGAACCCAAAGCTAAGCACTTCTCCCATTGCAAGAAAGATCAATCTAGTAGGCCAAACTAAATCGATAATTCGAAGAGACTTGCAAAGATATCAAATCATGCATATAAGAATTCAGAGAAGAACCAAATAATATTCATAGATAATCTTGTTCATAAATCAAGAATTCATTGGATCTCGACAAACACGCCGCAAAAGAGTATTACATCAAATAGATCTCCAAGAACATCGAGGAGAACTTTGTATTGAGAATCAAAGAGAGAGAGAGAGAGAAGCCATCTAGCTAATAACTATGGACCCGAAGGTCTGTGGTAAACTACGCACGCTTTATCGGAGAGGCTATGGTGTTGATGTAGAAGCCCTCCGTGATCGATTCCCCCTCTGGCAGATCGCCGGAAAAGGCCCCAAGACGGGATCTCATGGGTACAGAAGGTTGTGGCGGTGGAAAAGTGGTTTCGTGGCTCCCCCTGATGTTTTTAGGGAATAAGAGTATATATAGGTGAAAGAAGTACGTCGGTGGAGCTACAAGGAGCCCACGAGGGTGGGGGCGCGCCTACCCCCCTAGGCGCGCCCTCCTGCCTCGTGGCCGCCTCGTTGCATCTCCGACTTCATCTTCAAGTCTCCTGGTTTGCTTTTGGTCCAAGAAAGATCATCGCGAAGGTTTCATTCCGTTTGGATTCCGTTTGATATTCCTTTTCTGGGAAACACTGAAATAGGCAAAAAAACAGAAACTGGCACTGGGCCTTTGGTTTTAATAGGTTAGTCCCAAAAATAATATAAAAGAGCATATTAAAGCCCATAAAACATCCAAAACAGATAATATAATAGCATGGAACAATCAAAAATTATAGATACGTTGGAGACGTATCAAGCATCCCCAAGCTTAATTCCTGCTCGTCCTTGAGTAGGTAAATGATAAAAACAGAATTTTTGATGTGGAATGCTACCTAACATAATTTTCAATGTAATTCTATTTATTGTGGCATGAATGTTCAGATCCATAAGATTCAAAATAAAAGTTTAATATTGACATAAAAACAATAATACTTTAAGCATACTAATAAAGCAATCATGTCTTCTCAAAATAACATGGCCAAAGAAAGTTATCCCTACAAAATCATATAGTCTGGCTATGCTCTATCTTCATCACACAAAGTATTTAATCATGCACAACCCCGATGACAAGCCAAGCAATTGTTTCATACTTTTGATGTTCTCAAACTTTTTCAATCTTGACGTAATACATGAGCATGAGCCATGGACATAGCACTATAGGTGGAATAGAATGGTGGTTGTGGAGAAGACAAAAAGGAGAAGATAGTCTCACATCAACTAGGCGTATCAATGGGCTATGGAGATGCCCATCAATAGATATCAATGTGAGTAAGTAGGGATTGCCATGCAACGGATGCACTAGAGCTATAAGTGTATGAAAGCTCAACAAAAGAAACTAAGTGGGTGTGCATCCAACTTGCTTGCTCACGAAGACCTAGGGCAATTTGAGGAAGCCCATCATTGGAATATACAAGCCAAGTTCTATAATGTAAAATTCCCACTAGTATATGAAAGTGACAACATAGGAGACTCACTATCATGAAGATCTTGGTGCTACTTTGAAGCACAAGTGTGGTAAAAGGATAGTAGCATTGTCCCTTCTCTCTTTTTCTCTCATTTTTTTTCTTTGGGCCTTTCTCTTTTTTTATGGCCTCTTTTTTTATTATTATTTTTTTTCGTCCGGAGTCTCATCCCGACTTGTGGGGAAATCATAGTCTCCATCATCCTTTCCTCACTGGGACAATGCTCTAATAGTGATGATCATCACACTTTTATTTACTTACAACTCAATACATAGAACAAAATATGACTCTATGTGAATGCCTCCGGCGGTGTACCAGGATGTGCAATGATTCAAGAGTGACATGTATGAAAAATTATGAACGGTGGCTTTGCCACAAATACGATGCCAACTACATGATCATGCAAAGCAATATGACAATGATGGAGCGTGTCATAATAAACAGAACGGTGGAAAGTTGCATGGCAATATATCTCGGAATGGCTATGGAAATGCCATAATAGGTAGGTATGGTGGCTGTTTTGAGGAAGGTATATGGTGGGTGTATGATACCGGCGAAAGGTGCGCGGTATTAGAGAGGCTAGCAATGGTGGAAGGGTGAGTGTGCGTATAATCCATGGACTCAACATTAGTCATAAAGAACTCACATACTTATTGCAAAAATCTATTAGTTATCGAAATGAAGTACTACGCGCATGCTCCTAGGGTGATAGATTGGTAGGAAAAGACCATCGCTCGTCCCCGACCGCCACTTATAAGGAAGACAATCAATAAATATATCGTGCTCCGACTTCATCACATAATGGTTCACCATACGTGCATGCTACGGGAATCACAAACTTCAACACAAGTATCTCTCAAATTCACAACTACTCAACTAGCATGACTCTAATATCACCATCTTCATATCTCAAAACAATCATAATGAATCAAACTTCTCATAGTATTCAATGCACTTTATATGATAGTTTTTATTATACCCATCTTGGATATTCATCATATTAGGACTAATTTTATAGCCAAAGAAAATTACCATGCTGTTCTAAAAGACTCTCAAAATAATATAAGTGAATCGTGAGAGATCAATAATTTTTATAAAATAAAACCACCACCGTGCTCTAAAAAGATATAAGTGAAGCACTAGAGCAAAATTATCTAGCTCAAAAGATATAAGTGAAGCACATAGAGTATTCTAATAAATTCCGATTTATGCGTGTCTCTCCAAAAGGTGTGTACAGCAAGGATGATTGTGGTAAACTAAAAATAAAAGACTAATCATACAAGACGCTCCAAGCAAAACACATATCATGTGGTGAATAAAAATATAGCCTCAAGTAAAGTTACCGATAGACGAAGACGAAAGAGGGGATGCCTTCCGGGGCATCCCCAAGCTTAGGCTTTTGGTTGTCCTTGAATTTTACCTTGGGGTGCCTTGGTCATCCCCAAGCTTAGGATCTTTCCACTCCTTATTCCAAAATCCATCAAATCTTTACTCAAAACTTGAAAACTTCACAACACAAAACTTAAACAGAAAATCTCATGAGCTCCGTTAGTATAAGAAAATAAACCACCACTTTAAGGTACTGTAATGAACTTATTATTTATTTATATTGGTGTTAAACCTACTGTATTCCAACTTCTATATGGTTCATACCCCCCGATACTACTCATAGATTCATCAAAATAAGCAAACAACACACGAAAAACAGAATCTGTCAAAACAGAACAGTCTGTAGCAATCTGTATCAAACGAATACTTCTGGAACTCCAAAAATTCTGAAATAAATTTGTGGAAGTGAGGAATTTGTCTATTAATCATATGCAAAACGAATCAACCTAAAATCACTCTCCAGTAAAAAATGGCATCTAATCTCGTGATCGCAAAAGTTTCTGTTTTTTACAGCAAGATTGCAAAGACTTCACCCATGTCTTCCCAAAGGTTCTACTTGGCACAAACACTAATTAAAACATAAAACCACATCTAAACAGAGGCTAGATGAATTATTTATTACTAAACAGGAACAAAAATCAAGAAACAAAAATAAAATTGGGTTGCCTCCCACAAGCGCTATCGTTTAACGCCTCTAGCTAGGCATTGAGATTTCGATGATGCTCACATGAAAGACAAGAATTGAAGCACAAAGAGAGCATCATAAAACACGTGACAAACACATCTCAGTCTAACATACTTCCTATGCATAGGCATCTTATAGGCAAACAAATTATCAAGGCAAGCAAAAACTAGCATATGCAAGGAGGAAGAAAGAGACAATAGCAATCTCAACATGAAGAGAGGTAATTTAGTAACATGAAAATTTATACAACCATATTTTCCTCTCTCATAATAATTACATGTAGGATCATAATCAAATTCAACAATATAGCTATCACATAATATATTCTCAACACGATCCATATGCATGCGAAGTTGACACTCTTCCAAAATAGTGGGATTAACATTAAGTAAAGTCATGACCTCTCCAAACCCACTTTTATAAAAAAACATAAGATTGAACATTCTCCAAATATGTGGGATCTAAAGTTGACACTCTTCCAAACCCACTTTCAATAGTATTTCAAACACTCCTATCAATCTCATATTCATCATGGGGCTTAAATAAATTTTCAAGATCATAAGAAGAATCACCCCAATCATGATCATTGCAACAAGTAGTAGACATAGCAAAACTAGCATCCCCTAGCTTAGGGTTTTGCATATTATTAGCACAATCGACATCAAGAGAATTTATAATAACATCATTGCAATCATGCTTTTGATTCAAGGAACTATCAAGTATGGGTGCAATAGCAATAATCTCATGTTTAACATAAGGAACTATAGAAAATTCATCTCCACAAATATTGGCATCATGGCCATAAGAATAGCAAGCATCATGTTCATCAAGGGATATTTCAATCAAATCATCGGAATCATAATTATCTATAGATTCGTGCATATCATTATTTTCTTCCAAAGCAACGGTCATTCTCTCAATAAATTCCTTAACATAGGCATTATGAGCATAGTTTTCATAGCAATATTTAAGTATGTCAGAATTTTTAGATTTGTAGAGAGTAATATCATACTTTTCAATCAAAGAAGCAACTTCATGAGCACCCTTAAAAACGAAAAATTCTTAAATTTGTTTGATATCATAGTAATTATAAACAACCTTTTCATAAGAAGATAAGATTTCATTATCATTAAACTCACATAGGTAGGGAAGGTGTTTTTTAGGGTTCTTAGAGAAATAAGTAAAATCATAAATTTCACAAAGATTCCAAGCATATCATAGCAAACTATTTATTTTATACCATAAGAGCTTCCCCTTTTCAGACAAACGATGACGCACAAAATGAGCATGCTCATCTAAAGATTTTCCCTCAACTAAACTAGTTGGGGTTTCAGCATGAGCACATATAGATCGAAGATGATCCAAGTAGAACACTTTAAGTGGATCCATATCAATAGATTTTTAGCAAGCAAAGATGCAAGCAAATAGAAGGCATATGGAAACACAAACAAAAAGACATACGGGAAGAAGGCGAAGAAAAAGGTAAAGGTTTTTCGAAAATCATTTTAGAAGTGGGGGAGAGGAAAACGAGAGGCGAATGGAAAATAATGTAATGCGAGGGAGAAGAGTTTGTGATGGGTACTTGGTATGTCTTGACTTGAGCGTAGATCTCCCCGGCAACGGTGCCAGAAATGGCTAGTTGACGGGAGATCAAATCTTGACTTGACTTGGCGCAAATCTCCCTGGCAATGGCGCCAGAAATCCTTCTTGCTACCTCTTGAGCATGCGTTGGTTTTCCCTTGAAGAGGAAAGCGTGATGTAGCAAAGTAGCATAAGTATTTCCCTCAGTTTTTGAGAACCAAGGTATCAATCCAGTAGGAGATTACACGCAAGTCACCTAGTACCTGCACAAACAATCAAGAACCTTGCAACCAACGCGATAAAGGGGTTGTCAATCCCTTCACGGTCACTCGCAAAAGTGAGATCTAATAAAGATAGTAAGATAAATATTTTGGTATTTTTGTTGTATAGATTGGAAAGTAAAGATTGCAAAATAAATGACAACAGAAATTGGCAAGTTGACGGGAAACTAATATGATCTAAAATAGACCCGGGGGCCATAGGTTTCACTAGTAGCTTCTCTCATGATAGCATATATTACGGTGGGTGAACAAATTACAGCCGAGCAATTGATAGAAAAGCGCATAGTTATGAGAATATCTAGGCAATGATCATGAATATAGGCATCACGTCCGTATCAAGTAGACTGAAACGATTCTGCATCTACTACTATTACTCCACACATCGACCGCCATCCAGCATGCATCTAGAGTATTAAGTTCATAACAACAGAGTAACGCATTAAGCAAGATGACATGATGTAGAGGGATAAACTCAAGCAATATGATATAAACCCCATCTTTTTATCCTCGATGGCAACAATACAATACGTGCCTTGCTGCCCCTACTGTCACTGGGAAAGGACACCGCAAGATTGAACCCAAAGCTAAGCACTTCTCCCATTGCAAGAAAGATCAATCTAGTAGGCCAAACTAAACCGATAATTCGAAGAGACTTGCAAAGATATCAAATCATGCATATAAGAATTCAGAGAAGAACCAAATGTTATTCATAGATAAACTTGATCATAAATCCACAATTCATCGGATCTCAGCAAACACACCGCAAAAAGTATTACATCGAATAGATCTCGAAGAACATCGAGGAGAACTTTGTATTGAGAACAAAAGAGAGAGAAGAAGCCATCTAGCTAATAACTATGGACCCGAAGGTCTATGGTAAACTACTCACGCTTCATAGGAGAGGCTATGGTGTTGATGTAGAAGCCCTCTGTGATCGATTCCCCCTCCGGCAGATCACCGGAAAAGGCGCCAAGATGGGATCTCACGGGTACAGAAGGTTGCGGCGGTGGAAAAGTGGTTTCGTGGCTCCCCCTGATGTTTTTAGTGTATAAGGGTATATATAGGCGAAAGAAGTACGTCGGTGGAGCTATGAGGGGCCCACGAGGGTGGGGCGCGCCTACCCCCTGGGCGCGTCCTCTTGCCTCGTGGCCGCCTTGTTGCGTCTCCGACTTCATCTCCAAGTCTCGTGGTTTGCTTTCGGTCCAAGAAAGATCATCGCGAAGGTTTCATTCCGTTTGATATTCCTTCTCTGCGAAACACTGAAATAGGAAAAAAAACTGGCATTGGGCCTTTGGTTAATAGGTTAGTCACAAAAATAATATAAAAGAGCATATTAAAGCCCATTAAACATCCAAAACAGATAATATAATAGCATGGAACAATCAAAAATTATAGATACGTTGGAGACGTATCAGTGATGAACTCTCGTGCTCCTGGCACCTCGCGTCGTGTTCCTTGCCTGCGGGGGCATGCATCGAAGCACGCCTCCAAGTGGTGCCCGAGCGCCTCCCTCGTCATGGTGGTCAGGTCAGACGCTCTCCAGGCGGAAGCCCCCGAGCCTTCCCTGAGGGAGACGCCGGACGCGCCTTCCTATGCGAGAGGAAGGCACGCCCCAGCGGCAGGCAGGGCACCCGAGGCGTCGCCAGCCGGTGCCTTCTTTGCCTCAGGACGGTTCTTGGGGAGGAGCTGCTTCTTCTTCACGGGAACAGCCTCAGGCGCGACGTTTTCCTCGCCATCGGAGTTCTCGGCCGCTGCGGCCCGGTAAGCGTGCTCGAGGGAGCAGACCACATCCTTCTCATCACAAGAGACAGTGATGACGCCGCTGCACCCTGGCATCTTGAGGACGTTGTAGCCATGGTGGGTAGCCGCCATGAACTTGGCGAGGGCAGGGTACCCGAGGATGGCGTTGTATGGGAGTCCAATGTGGGCCACGTCGAAGTCGATCAGCTCGATGTGGTAGTTTTCCCATCGTCCTCCACCGCGGCCTCCTCCGCGACCGAAGCCACGGTCGCTGCGCTCGGGATGGCGGCCCATGCGCTCGTCCCGGAGCGCTCTGAGCCCTTGACAGTCACCGGTGTTGTGGGTATGCATGTTCTGGAAGACGCAAAACGGGCAGCTGTCCTTGGCGGGCTCGTCGTTGTCATGACCGCGCTTCAGCTCAGGATCCGCTGCCAGCACAGCGGGGCCCTTGCGCTTCACTTCCTTGGCCTTGGCCTTCTTGTCCTCGGGATCAATGTCCGGGTGGTTGAGGAGGGAGAGGCAGCCTTCTTCCGCCCTCGCGCACTTGTCGGCCAGATTTAACAGCTCCAGCGCCGTGCACAGGTCGTCATTTATGGTGAGCTCCTCGCTCATCCTAACGTCTGTTACGCCGTCGGTGAACGCCGAGATGATGGCTTCGTCCGAGGCCTTCAGGATCTTGAGGCAAACTTGGGTGAAGTGCTGAATGTACTTGCGGAGGGTCTCGCCGGGGCGCTGCTTCACGCGCCGTAGGCATTGATGGTGAGGGCACGGTCGCGGGTGCCTTGGAAGTTGGTGATGAACCGCTCGCAGAGCTCATCCCTCGAGGAGATAGACCCCTCTAGGAGGTGCATGAGCCAGGAGCGAGCGCCGTCCTTGAGGGCCATGGGGAACCAGTTCGCCATAACCTTGTCGTCGCTGTTTGCCACCTCGACGCTCAGCGCGTAGAGCTGGAGGAACTCCGTAGGGTAGGGGATGCCATTGTACAGCGGGGGCAGCTCCGGCTTGAACTTGACTGGCCAGACCACCTGGCGCAGCTCACGGGTGAAAGCGCGGCAGCCCGCGGCACTCACAGGGCTCCAAATGACCTGAAACTTTACAAGGATTTTTTATTAAATATATAAAATTTACCAGAGCAAATAAATACCAGAGGGGGGGCACCTGCTGCTCACAAGGTAACAGGGCGCGGCCACCCCTGGGCGTGACCTGATGCCTTGTGGGGCCCATAGCTGGCCACCAGTGCCCATCTTCTGCTATATGAAGGGTAAGAGAAGACTTTCAGGATGAAGCATCGTCGTCTCGAGGCGGAACCTGGGCAGGAGCACTTTTGCTCTCCGGCGGAGCGATTCCGCCGGGGATACTTCCCTCCGGGAGGGGGAAATCGAAGCCATCGACACCACCAACGATCCTCTCATTGTGGGAGGACCAATATTCATCAACATCTTCACCAGCACCATCTCATCTCAAACCCTAGTTCATCTCTTGTATTCAATCTTTGTTCCAAAACCTCATATCGGTACCTGTGGGTTGCTAGTAGTGTTGATTAGATCTTGTAGTTGATGCTAGTTGGTTTATTTGGTGGAAGATTAAATGTTCAGATCCTCAAGCATATTCAATACACCTCTGATCTTGAACATGAATATGATTTGTGAGTAGTTACTTTTGTTCTTGAGGACATGGGAGAAATCTTGTTATAAGTAATCATGTGAAGTTGGTATTTGTTCGATATTTTGATGATATGTATGTTGTTCTTCCTTTAGTGGTGTCATGTGAACGTCGACTACATGACACTTCACCATACTTGGGCCTAAGGGAAAGCATTGGGGAGTAATAAGTAGATGATGGGTTGCGAGAGTGACAGAAACTTAAACCCTAGTTTATGCATTATTCTGTAAGGGACTGATTTGGATCCATATGTTTCATGCTATGGTTAGATAATTATTCCTTTGTAGTTGCGGATGCTTGCGAGAGGGGGTAATCATAAGAGGGTTGCTTGTTCAAGTAAGAACAACACCCTAGCACCGGTCCACCGACATATCAAATAATCAAAGTAGCGAACGCGAATCAATTAAACGTGATGAACATGATGAGACGACAATTCCCATGTGTCCTCGAGAGCACTTTGCTTTATATAAGAGAACTTTCCAGCTTGTCCTTTGCTATAAAAGGGATTGGGCCACCTTGCTGCACCTTTGTTACTATTGCTACTTATTACGAATTACCGTGCTACCAAACTATCTGTTACCGCTACTTTCAGTACTTGCAGAGAATACCTTACTGAAAACCGCTTATCATTTCCTTTTGCTCCTTGTGTTTGACACTCTTACTTATCGAAAGGACTGGGATTGGTTCCCTATACTTGTGGGTTATCAGTGGCTATTACGATGGCTTTGGGTTCATGGAAAGGTGTGTCAAGGGACTTGATAGCTCAAGATTGGGATTTGATCCTCCGACGATGGGCAGATATTCTTTGGGCCCTCTTGGTGTTACGGTATCCATCATGATTTGATCACGGGGATGCCGGAACGTGGGAACGAGAAAAGAGAACAAAACCGTAATGAGGAAACTAGCATAGTAAACAAGTTGTTGATTCACGCGTGCTACTTGTGGTAGGCGTTGGGATTTCCTTGAAGAGGAAGGGTAAAATAGTATAGTAGCAGAAAGTATTTCCCTCAGTACAAAACCAAGGTTTATCAAACCAATAGGAGATTCACACAAGCGACTGTCAATAGTACCTTCACACACACAAACAAATACTTGCACCCAACACGGGCAAGAGGGTTGTCAGTCCCCTTGTACTCGTTAATTGCAAGGATTAATTCTGATAGTGGTAGATATATAAATTGTAATAGTAAATAAAAGTAAATAAACTGCAGCGGGGTTTTAGGGTTTTAGTAATATGAGGTGAATGGACCCGGGGGCCATAGCTTTCACTGGAGGCATCTCTCTCAAGAACATAGCAAACGGTCGGTACACAAATTACTGTTAGGCAATTGATAGAAAAGCGTATAGTTATGATGTTACTCATGGCATGATTGATGCATGGGCATTACGTCCGTGACAAGTAGACCGTTAAACTTACTGACGCCTACTACTATTACTCCACTTCGAGTGCGCTTCTATGCTTGCCTCTCTAGGTATTAAGCTTATGAAAAATAGAGTAATGCTTTAAGCATGATGACATAACATAGACAGGATAAAACCAAGCAATATGATCAAACTTCATCGTTTTATCCTTAGTAGCAACAATACAAATACGTGCCTCGCTACCCCTCCAGTCATAGAGCGAGGACACTTAAGATTGAACCTACCATAAAGCACCCCTCCTAGTGAAGATAAATCAATCTAGTTGGCCAAATTAAACGGATAGATCAGAGAGAAATACAAAGGCTATAAATAATCACACATAATAAAGTTCAGAAATAATTCAATTACTTTCAATGAACAATCTGATCATAAACCCACAATTCATCATATCCCAACAAATGCACCGCAAAAGATTACATCATGTAGATCTCCGAAGAGAACATTGTATTGAAAATCAAAGAGAGAGAGAGAGAGAGAGAGAGAGAGAGAGAGAGATAGGAGAGCCATCTAGCTACTGTTATGGACCCATAGGTCCAGTGAGGAACTACTCACGCATCATCTGAGTGGCAGCAAGGTTGATGTAGAGGCACTCCATGATCGATTCCCCCTCCGGCAGATTACCGACGGAGGCCTCCAGATGGGATCGCTGAAGAACAGAGGCTTGCGACAATGGAATAAATGTTTCGGGTCTTGCTCTAGGGGTTTTGGAATAATTAGGGATCTATAGCGCTGGAATTAGGTCAAACGGAGCCACGAGGGGCCCACAAGACAACAGGGCTCGCCCACCCCCTAGGGCACGCCCTGATGCCTTGTCGTCTCCTCGTCTGGCTTCTTCCTCCCCCAAAGCTTCTAAGGTCCCTCCTGGTCTAGAAAAAATCATCAAAAAAATCGTCGTGTTTGGACTCCGTTTGGTAGGGATTTTCTGTAAAACCAAAAACATGCAGAAAATAACAACTGACACTAGGCACTGGGTTAATAGGTTAGTTCCAAAATGATATAAAATTGTGTACAAGATTGATAATATAATAGCATGAAACAATAAAAAGTTATAGATACGCTGGAGACGTATCAATAATTAGTTCTGGACGGTAAAGCGCTGCCGGATTGTGAAGACCGTACGCTTGCAATATGTAGAGAGGTCATGCTTTTGGTCTTCGGTTCGAGGAATCGTCTGTGAACGGTTCAATGGACTTCTTCGACGATCTTCATCAAGTTCAAGGGATCGTCTATGAACGGTTCAAGGGACTTCATCGACGATCTTCATCAAGTTCAAGGGACTTCTCCTCGGCCTCTTTTCCCCTCTCGGTGGATTCGGTTGGTTTGGCTCTTCAGTCTTGTATTGGAGGGCTTGGTGAGGGTTTCAATGTTTTTCGCTTGGGTGATCGTCATTTCCGGTTCTCTGTGGCATCTAATCGAGTGGGACATTTCATCTTTGGGCTACGGGACCGTATTTGGCCGGACTTTATTTGTCATTTTCATTTGCATCGTGGTATGAACAAATGCCCAAGGATTCAATCATGGCATACGGATACTGAGTTGACTGGCTTGGCTTCTTCACCTGGTCCGGCGATCAAATCTAAATGGTTATCATCCCAACAAAATATGAATATGGATCCTGCATCTATTCCAGTGTTTCAGAAACTGGGTTTGATCCCGCCGCCGACGGATTTGCATTCCGGCGAGCCCCCGACCGTGCTTTCTTTTGGTAGTTTTCGGGCTCCGGTTTCTCAGGATAATTTTCGGTTTGGATCCATATCTGTACCTATTCCCTCCGATATTCCGGCCAAGTTACCTTCTTTTCGAGGTGAGTTGTTTGTTCGGGGTTTATGGGATTCCATTCCGGATGATATTCTTTATTCCATATTGGATGGATGGCAGGCAGGTTATGATAATGACAGTGTTCAGCAAATGGTACAAATACCTTCAGTTCCCACTAAAGATTATATATACAAGCGGCTTAAGCTTTGTTCTTTATGTGATCGGCTTGGTCATGTTGCTGATTGTTGCACTGAGTTTTTTTATCAGCCTTGTGGGGATGTTTCTGTGCGTGGTTCCTGTGCTTCTCCACGTAATAAGCTCAATTTTCATATGCCATGCAAGGTGGGCCCGGACCCTCTAGGTCATCCATGCAATGCGTGTTCTGCATTGGATCACATGACTAGCATTTGTCCTGGGCTTCGTCGCTGCCCGTTCTGCCACCGCTTGGGTCATGTGGCCCGTAAGCCCAGCTATTGCCATGCTTTAACTCATTTGGTTTGGGCACAAAAATCTTTACCAGTAACAAAATCTGAGAGGATCCTGCCTCGGGGTGAGCTGGTGGCGTCTGTGTTTGGTAATTCTATGGTTGTTGGTATGGCCCGTGTGGCGAGGGATACGCGGGCCCGTTGGATTTGGAAATAGAAACAGAAAATCCCACGCTCCTCGGAAGTGGCCACCGCTCAACGCTTGACGATATGTCTCCCTGGTCAAGGTGTTGTCACTTCAGCCTGCCAAAAACCCCAATCGCGACAGCCAGCGTTCTCGAGCTCACCACCCCAGCCTTCATTGCCCCTGCTCCCACCGAGTTCTTGCTGTCCGTCATCGGCGATTCCCCTCTCGGCGGATTCCACACCTCCGACAGCTCCAGCTATGGCGAACTTTCCAGTGCGCCCGTTCGCCTTCGCCCCGGTTGGATCGACCTTCGATCGTGGCCCTGCTCATCGCGTTCAGCGCCATGTCATGGTGGTCGATGATCCGCCCCTCAACCATGACAGGTATGCCATTGTTTCCGTCCATCCACCAGTCCCTGATCATCAAAAGGAGCTCTGGTTGGCCGAGGTCTGTCGCATCATTACTGGGGATCTAGAGTATGATTTGGTGGATGATTTTATTTACCCATTAGGAATTGGCTGTGTGGTTTTGCGGATATGGAGAGTCGGGATGCTGCAATTAGGGAGGGACCTCACGCTCTGTCTGAGGATTCTACTTTTTCTCTGGTACCTCACGATGAAGGTCTCAATATGCGCATGCCTGCTTTTGAATATGAGGTCTGGGTTATGTTCCTAGCTTTCCCTATGGATTACCAGACTGAGCACTATATCCACAAGGCCGTTTCTAACTTTGGAAAGCTCCTTGTGTGGCCACGTCCGGGTTTCAACAAAGCTCGAGTTCCGGTTAAATGCCATATCAAAGATGTGGCTGAAGTGCCACATAGTTTGTTAGTTACCAGGGTTGGTTTGCTGCTAGGGCTTGCTCGATCCTGGTCTGTGCCAGTGTATGTTCTGAATGGCAGGAATACTATTCCTAATTTGGTTGGCCATGAGGATGCTCCTCCGCTTCTGAATGCATCACCCCACCCTTATGAGCTTCCCTACTACACCCTCATGCAGCAAGCACGAATTGATGAGATGGCTGCACAAGAGGCTCTGAATGAAGCAGCATGGCATGCCCCAGAACCGGCCCAGGTGCAACTCCAGGATAATGGTTGGCCTTTGTGGCCTGTGGTTCCTCCACCGTACACAGGGTTCAGCTTCAGAACATTCTTCCAGTACGATGGACCGTCTCTGATGGATGGGGTGGATCCTGAAATCAATATCCAGGATAATCTGTCGGATGTTTGGTCTTCTGACTTAGAGTTTCAAGCGGTGGAAGCACTGGCGGATGGTTTTGTGCTTGGGAATCCTACTGCACGCCTTGCGTTTGTCAGAGCTGGAGGAAACTCAGCTAGCTTCTTTGTGACTGTCGATCATGATCTGTTGCTTTGGATGGGAGGGATGCTTAAACGCATATATACGCCAGCTCTAGCCTTTCAGACTTCTGAGGCTGTTATGTTTCCTCTCAATCCTTTCAAGTTTCTGCAGAATCAGTTGAATGTTGCTGTATCTACCTGGCTGGAGGGCATAGTCCCAGAGCGTGATGTTCTGACAGAGGTGTTCAGTTCAATCTTTCAGATGGGGGCTGCCATCATCCCGTCGTCTTGGCTGCAGGAGGCCACTGAATGCCGATCTTCAGCATTTGATTCTGCGTGGGGTAGGGCGGCTTGTTCTCCTGGTCTTAAGGAGATTTCAAGACTTGCCCCCCGCGATGCAGCGTTACATCCAGTGATCTTGTCTGTTCAAGAGTCGGCTCTTCAGGTGATTGCTTCTTCTTCTCTTTATAATGCACCTCAGTCCCGCAATGTGCTTGTGCCCCTTGACACTACTACTGTCAGAAGAAGTACTCCTTCTACTAAGTATGATGGTTTCAAGATCAACCAAATCTCTGACATCAAACGCTCTAAGTCACGGGTGAAACCACGTGAAACTTCTTTTATCACAGCTGTTTCTTTGGCTGCTGCCCCCGTGCAGGTTCGGTCTGATGATTGCCCCCCTCCTATGACGATTGAAGATCTTCAACAGATGGGCAAACGCTGCGGGATGGCGCAGGAGGCTCTTTCCCCCGAGAAGCTGCTGGATGATCAGCGCTCGTCCACGGGTGCCGGAGACTGAACTTCTGCTGGTTCATGAATAAATCTTGGAATGTTTTGTCGTGGAACATCCGGGGCATCAACTCTGATGCTAAAACTCTGGCGCTCCGAAATACTATTGACACTAGTGGTTGCTCTGTGATTTGTATCCAGGAAACAAAGCGTGAATCTTTTGATCTGGCGTTTATTAAAACTTTCTGCCCTAAGCGGTTTGATAAATTTGTGTTTTCTCCATCTGTGGGTGCCTCGGGTGGTCTTATTATTATCTGGAATAGCTCCGTGTTTGTGGGCACCCCTTGGTACGTTGATTCGTTTGCTGTGGGTGTTTCTTTTGTTGCTACACAGTCCAATGACTCGTGGAAATTGATCAATGTCTACGGTCCATGTTCTGGTCAGCGTCGGGTGGATTTTACTAATTGGTTATTTGACCTACACATACCTGATGATGAGAACTGGTTGATCCTCGGGGATTTCAATTTTATTCGTTCCACGAATAACAGAAACAAACCTGGGGGCGACGTTGCGGACATGTTGCTTTTTAATGAAATCATTAGAGCGCAGTCTCTGATGGAGTTACCTGTGAAGGGTCGAACATATACCTGGAGTAATATGCAAGATGATCCCTTACTTGAACAGCTTGACTGGTTCTTCTCGTCCTCTTGCTGGACCACTTCGTTTCCAAATACAATGGTCTTGCCACTAGGAAAACCGGTATCAGACCATATTCCCTGTGTGGTTACAATTGAGTCCTCTATTCCCAAGTCCAAACTCTTCCGTTTTGAGAACTTTTGGGTTAACCATTCTGGATTTATGGAGGTGGTGGCCGCTTCCTGGTCCAAGGCGTGCCATGCACCGAACGCTGCCGCCCGTATTTGTAAAAAGCTGAAAACTCTGAGGTATGATCTCAAGAGATGGAGCAGGGATATCTCAAAGCTTAAAACCATCATTCAAAACTGTAATGAAGCTTTAGTTACGATGGATAATCTCGAGGACAAAAGGCCTCTATTTATCCAGGAATCAAACTTCCGGAAAATTTTGAAATCTCACTTGCAGACATTGTTGCAGTTTCAGAATGAATATTGGAGGAAAAGATGCACGATCCGATTCTTCAGATTTGCAGATGAAAATACCAAACTCTTTCAATCACTGGCCACGGAGAGATACAGACATAATTCTATCGCCATGCTTCGTGATGGCGATGTGGAAATACATGACCATGCTGGCAAGGAAGGGGTATTGTTCAGAACCTATAAGGAACGGTTGGGCTCCTCTAAACCCACTCACATGCGCTTTGATCTTTCCAGAATCATCCGTCGGATTGAGGGACTGGAGCACTTGTCGGCACCTTTTTCCAATGAAGAGATTGACACTGTTATTAAGGAAATGCCTAGTGATCGGGCTCCAGGTCCTGATGGTTTTAATGGTTGCTTCCTTAAGAACTGTTGGTCGATCATCAAGTCAGACTTCTATGAGTTGTGCCATGCATTTCATGCCGGAGGGCTAGATATAACCAGTATTAGTGAGGGGTATATCACATTGATCCCAAAGAACTCCTCTCCAGAAACTGCAAATGATTATAGACCAATTACTTTGTTGAATTGTTGTCTGAAAATCATCACTAAGATAATGGCAAATCGGCTACAGAAAGTCATCCTCAAGATCATTCACAGAAATCAGTACGGTTTTCTCAAAGGGAGGACTATCCAGGATTGCCTAGCGTGGTCGTTTGAATACATACATCAATGCCATACTTCAGCAAGGGAAAACGTCCTCCTTAAGCTAGACTTTGCCAAGGCGTTTGACACTATTGAGCACGCCCCCATGATGGAAATTATGAAACACATGGGTTTTGATGACAAATGGCTTGGATGGATGAACACGATCTTTGGTTCGGGGGTTTCTTCGGTACTTCTTAATGGAGTCCCTGGTCGAAAATTCAACTGTAAATGTGGAGTGCGCCAGGGGGACCCTCTCTCACCATTGATCTTTGTCCTTGCGGCTGATCTCCTCCAAGCAGCAGTTAATGATGCTTTTGTTCGTGGGCTGCTTGATCTTCCTCTCCCTCGTGACAGGGCGGGTGATTTCCCGGTTGTCCAATACGCTGATGACACGATTTTAGTTATGCAGGCATGTCCCGTGCAGGCTGCTCGTATGAAAGCTATCCTAGAAGATTATGCCACTTCCATTGGACTGAAGATCAATTTTCAGAAATCAACTCTCATACCCATTAACATTGATCACCGACGTGCTTGTGAACTGGCTGGGGTTTTTGGTTGCTCTGTTGGTTCCATGCCCTTCACATACCTCGGCCTGCCAATGGGCACAACGAGGCCCAGTGTCCTTGATCTTATGCCACTGGTTCATGCAGTTGAACGGAAGACATCCACTGCTCTGTCACTGATGTCATCTGGAGCTAAACTAACCTTGGTCAATTCAGTTGTGACTTCGATGCTGATATACGCAATGTGCACGATCAAGATACACCCAAAGGTGATTGAACATCTGGATAAGCTGCGTAGACATTGCCTCTGGGCTAAAAACTCTGACGATGGGATCAAAAATAACTCTCTTGCGGCCTGGGAGCTGGTCTGCCGCCCAAAATGCTGCGGAGGCCTTGGTGTTATTGATCTTAAAACACAGAATGCAGCCCTCCTCCTAAAGCATCTTTTCAAATTCTATAATCATGAAGATGTTCCCTGGGTGGAGCTTGTTTGGGATGCCTACTACAGAAACAAGATACCGCATGCATCTGAGGCGATTGGTTCTTTCTGGTGGAGAGATGTGATGCAACTCAGTGGGATATTCCGAGGGATCACTAAAGTCACCCCGGGGAATGGCTCTAGTGCTCTGTTCTGGAAAGATGCTTGGTTTGATAGTACTCAAGGCTCCCCGCTAATGGATATATACCCACGAGCCTTTTCATTTTGTTTGAATGAGGACGATTCCATTGCTAAGGTTCTTGCTGCAACTGACCCATCCACGATTTTTAGTCTACCTCTCTCGACCCAGGCGAGAGAAGAAATCAAAGAGATCCAGGAGGGGTTGCCGCAAAATCGACTGGCCGTCGATAACAGCGATGTCTGGGAATGCTTGCTCGGGCGTTTTTCGTCCAAGAAGTTCTATAATCACTGCTACAAACAGGTGATGGCAGACGAGGCGTTTGGATGGCTCTGGAAAGCTAAAAGCCCGATCAAATTCAAGATGTTTGGATGGCTACTCCTAGTTGATCGCCTGAATACCAGGAATATGCTCAAACGCAGACACTTTGTTGTCATGGGGGGCAACTATGCATGCATGTTCTGTCAAAACCCTCCAGAGGAAACGGTGGAACATCTGTTCTTCAACTGCCCCTTTAGCCAACGCTGCTGGGATGTGGTTGGAGTGACATGGCCGACAGCTGATAACAGACTGGCTCTTCTGCATGGAGGTAGGGGTAGTTGGAGACAACCCCTCTTCATGGATATCTTTCTCCTGGCTGCTTGGAGTCTTTGGATGGAGAGAAACAATCAACACTTTAGAGGGATTCAGCACTCTCATGAAGCATGGCTAGCTAGATTTAAGCATCTCTTGGAGCTGCTAACACATAACTGCCGGGAGGATCTACATTGTAAACTTGGGCCACTAAGACCGTGGATAGCTAGCATGGCCGGGGGGCCTCAAAACCCTTCTGTAATACATATGTAATTGTTCCTTTGTGAGTAATACAAAGTCAGTGGGAGCCTCTCCCACTGTCGCTCTTCCTCAAAAAAAAAGTTCAAGGGATCGTTCATGAACGGTTCGAGGGACTTCATTGACGATCTTCATCAAGTTCGAGTGATCATTCGTGAACGGTTTTGGGGACTTCAAGAACGATCTACACGAACTCTTCTTACGCTGCAACTCGAAATTGGTAATGGTCCGATCTAAACTTCTAATGCATCTTCACAGTGTTCCTGGGATTATGATCGTAGAGTGGTTTTTTTTTTGTTTTCTACTACGTTTCCCAACAACTACAATAATGATCTACGACTTTAAATTTACGTAATGTTTAAGTTTCATCAGAAGAAACATAGATTTTGTAGTTCACAAAATTCAGTTTCATTATCTGTAACCTACGAAAATAGATTTAATACACATACATGTGTTCCCACTGTTTACAGACGCATCATACGATTCCAGTTCAAACAAATTCAAATAAAAAATACTCAATATTTCGGACATAACAAATGTTCGAAGATAACAAATGACAAACGCGAACACTGACGGAATAAAGACAAATATCAAATATCAAAATGACCAACTATACCACACATTAAATGCTTGCTCTTGAACAAACAAGATCACTACGAAGGACTACACAAGAAAATCAAGCTTTGCGGCTGAATCTGTACCTGTTTGCACTAAATATACTTTGCGGGGCGGGGCTTCTTATCTTCAAGGCTTCAATTTCTGAGGACACAAGATGAACTCTTTCCTTTAGCGTACTCAAATGATTGTTGAAGGTGGATATTCTGTTTTGATGAACAAGAGAGCAGACCAAATAGGAAGCAACAAGAGTACCAAACTAGGACAGGTGAATCGTTTTCCTTATCTATTCTACAAGTGTTCGTTATTTCCCGTTTTCACTGGTAAGGTAGCCCGCGAAACAGGTATAGGACCGCACATGAACAGGTATATCCCCGTGATATACAAACACATTACAGATAAAAACGAAAATAGAAATCAGTCTATACATCCCTAAATATGTGAATCTTGGCGCAGATCAACGACCCAGAATTCGCGTGCCCCTACACTTGAGTGCCCTAAATCCTCGTCCCCGCGTTCACCATTGTTTGTTAGGCTGACTCAAGGAAAAGCTCCTCCCACTATACTGTCAATGGTCATGACTCCAACATGGGCCACTGAACGAAGATCTGATTGAGCATATGTGGACGGTAAAAGGAACAACAATGTTGGACTGTAATATTTAAACTTATTTAAATTAGAATTAATGCTGCATTTGAACTATTCTAGGCTATATATGTGGCTATTCTAGCATGCGGGCTTTAAAAAAATTTAGAGTCGGATGTATGCGGATAGCATTGGATGGCCGGCTCCGACATCTGCTTCCGCGGACCGGTCCCTGTTCATGGACGGATGCGAGAGCAAATTTACCGGTCAATTGTAGATGCCCTAATAACTTTAGGATTGTGAAGACCGTACGCTTGCAATATGTAGAGAGGTCATGCTTTCGGTCTTCGGTTCGAGGAATCGTCTGTGAACAGTTCAATGGACTTCTTCGACGAGCTTCATCAAGTTCAAGGTATCGTCTATGAACGGTTCAAGGGACTTCATCGACGATCTTCATCAAGTTCAAGGGATCGTTCGTGAACGGTTCAAGGGACTTCATCGACGATCTTCATCAAGTTCGAGTGATCGTTCGTGAACGGTTTGAGGGACTTCAAGAACGATCTACACGAACTCTTCTTACGCTATAACTCGAAATTGGTAATGGTCCGATCTAAACTTCTAATGCATATTCACAGTGTTCCTGGGATTATGATCGTAGAGTGATTTTTTTTTCTACTACATTTCCCAACAACTACAATAATGATCTACGACTTTAAATTTACGTAATGTTTAAGTTTCATCGGAAGAAACATAGATTTTGTAGTTCACAAAATTCAGTTTCATTATCTGTAACCTACGAAAATAGATTTAATACACATACATGTGTTCCCACTGTTTACAGACGCATCATACGATTCCAGTTCAAACAAATTCAAATAAAAAATACTCAATATTTCGGACATAACAGATGTTCGAAGATAACAAATGACAAACGCGAACACTGACGCAATAAAGACAAATATCAAATATCAAAATGACCAACTATACCACACATTAAATGTTTGCTCTTGAACAAACAAGATCACTACGAATGACTACACAAGAAAATCAAGCTTGGCGGCTGAATCTGTACCTGTTTGCACTAAATATACTTTGCGGGGCGGGGCTTCTTATCTTCAAGGCTTCAATTTCTGAGGACACAAGATGAACTCTTTCCTTTAGCGTACTCAAGTGATTGTTGAAGGTGGATATTCTGTTTTAATGAACAAGAGAGCAGAACAAATAGGAAGCAACAAGAGTACCAAACTAGGACAGGTGAATCGTTTTCCTTATCTATTCTACAAGTGTTTGTTATTTTCCGTTTTCACCGGTGAGGCAGCCCGTGAAACAGGTATAGGACCTCACATGAACAGGTATATCCCCATGATATATGAACGCATTATAGATAAAAACGAAAATAGAAATCAGTCTATGCATCCCTAAATATGCGAATCTTGGCGCAAATCAACGACCCAGAATCCGCATGCCCCTGCACTTGAGGGCCCTAAATCATCGTCCCCACGTTCATCATTGTTTGTTAGGCTGACTCAAGGAAAAGCTCCTCCCACTATACTGTTAATGGTCATGACTCCAACATGGGCCACTGGACGAAAATCTGATTGAGCATATGTGGACGGTAAAAGGAACAACAATGTTGGAGTGTAATATTTAAACTTATTTAAATTAGGATTAATGCTGCATTTGAACTATTCTAGGCTATATATGTGGCTATTCTAGCATGCGGGCTTTAAAAAAATTTAGAGTCGGATGTATGCGGATAGCATTGGATGGCCGACTCCGATATCTACGTCCGTGGACCGGTTCATGTGCATGGACGGATGTGAGAGCAAATTTACCGGTCAAGTGTAGATGCCCTAATAACTTTAGGTATGTAACACCAGATTCTAGGTCTTTCTGGACCCTCCTTCTGTCAAAGAAAATAAAAATAAAGAAGGGTGACGTTTAGCGGCAGGACTCGATCTGGAGTCTCTGGCACGCAGTCGATGATCCAATCCAATGGACAGGCATCGATCTGCCCGGACGCGATGTGCAGTTTTATACTTTAGCTGACTCGCTGCTGCTGTCAAACGATTTTACCCACACTAGACCAAACAAGTTGGCCGTACTGGCACGGCAAAACT
This sequence comes from Aegilops tauschii subsp. strangulata, assembly GCF_002575655.3. Taxonomy (NCBI): domain Eukaryota; kingdom Viridiplantae; phylum Streptophyta; class Magnoliopsida; order Poales; family Poaceae; genus Aegilops; species Aegilops tauschii. Next base: position 377,563,579 of record NC_053038.3, on the reverse strand, counting down.
CTCGCGGTTACTGTCGTCGCAGCTATTGCCAGCTCGTTACACGCACCTGCACGTCTCCGCAGAGAATATTTTCCAGCCTCCTGCTGAAGACACGTCCTTTCGATTAACAAGTCCGTGACCGTGGCATAGGAAATCTTACAGACCTGTTGACCGCTGGTCTCGGGGCCTGAATTGGTCGTCGTGCCCATCAGCACGGGAAGGTGATCATTACCTGGTCTCTCGGCTGCTAGGGCAGTTAATTAGGACCTCTTCTTGTTTTGCAGGAAATTTCTAGAAGTTTAATCCTTAGTTCTTTCTTCATAGGATTACAATCTTTTTTTTTGCGGAAATTTTTTCGATCTATTCATCTTCGATCATGGCAGTACAATGAATACCAGAAATAATAAAAATTATATCCATATCCGTAGACCACCTAGCGACGACTACAAGCAGTGAACATAGGATTACAATCCAGGTGTCTTTTTCTTTGAGGAATTCGTTTGCACTAGTTTTTGTAGTAGGAATTTTTTTGATCTACTCAATATTACGTGAATAATCCTATGTGTATCCTGCGTGCAATCAAATGTTCTTTTTTTGCGAGGGAATCAAATGTTCATATTGATCATCTAGGATTGTTTCCGCAAAAAAATCATTTTGGATTGAAGATGACTTGATTTCTGCAAAAAAAAAAATCTTATGTTTTAGAAATCTCACAAATCAGAGAGCCCCATAATTTGTTGATGCAAAATGCGCACGGATGGTTCCCAAGAAGATATTACTGTATAAAATGGTGAAGAACGAGCATCACATGGAGTAAACACAAACGCCCGGAAAGCGCACGCATACAGAGGATAGAAGATGGCCGTTCAGAGAAGAATGCTGCCAAGTGCTGAAGGGAAGCCACCTGGAAATCGACGAACAAAAGCACAAGCTAGCGGCAAGGTCGCAAGGAGAAACGCAAGACATGTCGAGCGGAGGAGCAGGCAGGGAGCACAAGAAGGTGGACGAGAAAACTACTACTAGCACACAATGCCACGCGCACGCACGGCGAGGCTCAAAATAGCGGCGGGCCAGGAACTGCTAGGAAACAGAGAAGGGTGAGTCACCGTATGGCATTCTTGACAAAATGAAATCCCTTGAAAATAGTAACAAATGTTTTTTCTCCGGATCCGAGCATACAAAAAAATATAGTACTCTACTGCTAGTATACCACAGCAGCTCGTGCAAATGTGCCATACCACGGGGGAGGACCAGACCGGAGGACGCATCAACAGATGCTTTGCTTTTGTTCTGCCGATCGAGCCGGATCGGACCGAAAGGCTCGGCGCGTCGGCATCACGATTTGGAAGACAGTACGTGTCCGTTCCACGCTAGGCCGAAGGAAGGAACGCGCTGGAGAAAAGGGAGGAGCAGGCCGCCAGTAGTTCGTGGAAAGCGACCCGGGAGATTTCCAAAGCGGAGCTGTCAACACAAGACGGTGCTCCACTTGCCGCTCCGCTCCGCTTGGGTGGATGTCCGTACGGGACGGAAGGGAAGGAGTGGCATCCAGCTCATTTGTGATTTGTTGGATGACGAGTCATCATGGGACCATGGGACGATGGGAAGAGCATAGCATAGCATAGCATAGTACCGACTGCCGTGCAGCTGTGCGACGCGGCAGTTCCCGCACCGAAGCACGGTAGGCAGGCCCATGCGCCACGGGACCAACCAAGACGTGAGATGAGGAGAGTGAGACATGAGGAGGGGTTGTTCTTGTACGAAGGCGTTACGTTTAGGGCCCGTCCGGATGTGTTATAGCATCCAGCTTGGACCTGTATCGATCCGTTAGATGGTTCGGACATATTTTTTCTTGTAAACCAAGACAAAATATGAGGCTTTATGGGTGTCTTGTCACGCCCGCGTTTGACCGCCCTAACCCATAAAATTTCCTCTTTTACCTGCGGGGTGCCAGTTGCCCGCATTCATACCGCTGGAGAGTGACCACTCTGCATTGATGCCGGCGCAGAACGGGCGTGACCTCTCACTGGCGCCGGCATCGAAGCGGCGCGTCGGTCGAGAGCACCGCCCGCTGCACACCCGGCTGAATATGCCTCCTCGCCGCATTCAACCGGCTTCAGACTGCCCCGCCTACATTCATTGAATCCGTGCGTGTGCCAAGAAATCTACTCCGGTCACACGTCCATACGCGAGTCGTCCAACATTAAACATAACGCCGATTGGCTCCTCGCATCCGCCCGCTATTTAAACGAGGCTAGACGTCGGGCAAGAACCGCACCACATCTCCTCTTTGCACCATATTCTGCACAATCTCCATGGCATCCGGCAAGCAGGAAGAGGGGTTTTCCGGCATAAAAGCCGACTGGGTGGCCCGCCAAGCCCGCCCGATACGAGCTAGGCAACTCACTGCTCCACCTCCCTCGCCGCCCCAGGCCATCAGTACCGTGGGCGAGGCAGCAAGCGGGCAAACGGAGGAGCAAGCTGTCGCTCCAAGCTGGCCCCTTCTGCAACAACTCACCGCTCTAACCCACCTCGCAGAGGAGTGGCCAGTTGCTCCACATCGGCAAGCGGGGGAGCACGGTGATTGCCATGGACGCCGATGTGTCGTCACGCTCCTCCCGCGCCTTCGGCGCTCTAGCCGAGGCAAACGTTGGCGTAACCGCGCCCTACAGGCGGCCAGCACGTCCGCAGCCGCCGCCGACACCGAGGAAAAGTATACCATGGGAGGTAGCCACCGCTTGGGTCCCATGATGGCCACCGTCACCGCGTCGTCGGCATACACAGCCGACATCTTGCCCGGTTCAGCGTAGACCATTGTCGATCCCCGCCTCAGCTTCACGGAAGCGGAGGAGCCACTCCTCCCCTCTGCTGAAGCATGACCACTCCGATGGGCGGCGCAGCCGGACATAGAGAAGATATGGCGGAGGTGGAGGCGAAATTATACCTCCAGAGTCGGACATTGAAGTATGTCCGAAATATAATGAATATTGTCCGGTCTATATGAAATACGTCGTGTTTGCATGAATTTCGTCCGGTTAGTTCAAACAGTGGTTGAAATGTATGCGGGCAACGTTGAATGGCCGCCTCCCGCATCAGTGTCCGCGGATAGATGAGGGAGCATATTTGCGGGTCAGCGTTGGAGATGCCCTTACGTTTACCAACCACGGGACCAATGTAAATTTTTATTATATTTTGGATGCTTTGTAGTTGAGTGAACTTTTACAATAGATCCAGATTCTTTCAAAAAAGAAGGCAAACCCAATAGGTTCATTGATCAAGGCTTCCTATCTTTTTGATGAGCGACTCAAGGCGCTTTCAAAACCATTATCAGTAATGTTCGTGTGGGTAAAAGAGTGACAACATCGTTGCTCCAGTCTAATTGCAGCTTCTATTTACCGAAGTCTTTTAATTATTATTTTCTAGCAGAGATTGATACCGTAAAAATGTTTCTAAGAGATTTCATTGTATTTCTTAGTCATAGGAGTTACTTTATATTTTTTTGGATTTTAGATCCAAATCAATGTGCCTATAATTGTTATGAGCGTGAATAAAATTACAGGTGTTTCTCAAAAAAAAATGTTGCATCATGACCCAAGTTAAAAGGAAACTTACAAGCAAGCCCTCTAGTTTTACATTCAAGGCCTCATAAAAGAACTAAAAATACAATCAAGTCTTTAATCTACCAGCGACCTCACCGGAGATACCATGGCCGCCATCTCCAGCCACAGCCTCGCCAACACAAGGCAAGGAGACAAGTGCCTAACAAGAGTGGTGCTTTGTCAATGGTCATGGCAACGGAAGACATTTTACTAGCGGCGTGGTGCCTGTTTTGGCCGGGTTGGAACCAGCCTGTCCATGAACAGAACTGACATGTGAACATCGCGCATTCCACCAAAGAGCTATAGCAAAAACGAGACCAAGCAAGTTTGATATCTGATTGTATTTGTAGAGCTAGATCTCGAAATAGCTGAATACTAGTTCAAACTCTTTCCAATCTCTGAATGTACTGTGCGCATCACCATTGTGAGAATGATAGAAAAAAACAGGCACCTGAGCGAACTAGTTTTTTTTGGATGAACATGTATAAACTTGTTAGAATCATCAGCTACACCACACTATAAGTTAAGATGACAACATGCATTTACATTATACAAGAATACACAGTGGATGTCTGGAAACATCAGCATTGCCCAATCATGGACCATAACTTACCACTGAGCTACTACAGATATGAGCTGTGAGTAAAAATGGGTCGCCTCAGCCAACTCTAATCAAGCTATAGCAGAAATACTCTGCCGCCTCTCATCCAAACCATATTAACTCTATACTTCTAGGCAATCGTCTGGTCTATAAACTTCTCGCGCCTATCACCAAAACGGCTGCTTTGTGCTAACAATTCGATGCCTTCAGGTGACATCGAAAGTGCAGCAGAACTTAAGTAATGTCTTGACTGACGACACCTGCAGCACACAAAGAGCAGCAGTCAGTGTTCGTTGGTACCGTCTTCCTGAAATTTTGAACCCTGATAATGCAAATGGCACATGATGTTCATGCTAACAGTTGGTTTAAGGGATTACAGAGCACATGGACAATAGGGCGTACCATGGATTTGCGCCAAGACATTCCTTTCTAATGTAAATGAGATCAGGTGAAATTCCCTAACTCTAATCAAGCAGCAGGCCACTATCCATACCTCAAACACTCAATTGAACTGATATGGGTAACACCCTATTTCAGAGTAATGGAGAGAAGCATGCTGGTCCACATAAGGTATCCAATTTTGCAAACGTTTAACCAGATTGCGACCAAAATCGTTTTTAAAGTAAGAACGTTACATGGTGCAAATACAGAATTCCAGAGTAAAAATATGACCAGCTAAGGTGCTACGGCAATTTTAGAGAAAAGATGATGCTGGCAATGTTTGGCTTGGTTATATTGCCTTGACACAAAAGAACATATGTTCGGCATCATACTTGGTGCATGAAAGAAAAAAATTATAGAACTGAAATACAGGGACTACCTTCTTTGCTTGTTTGCAACTTCACTGTCAGTAAGTCGCAAGTTTTCTAACTGCGAAATCTGACAAGTCGAAGATAAATAATCAACAAAAGCGGGTCCTCTCAGTGATAGAGATAGCTTGGAAGGAACTACTGGAAGCAGTGCGTCACAAAGATGAACTAGTTGCTCCCTGCACAGTTAATTGCAGGTTCAGTGTCTCAATGGATGCTCCATTGGTACATACATAGACTATAAGCAAATTGATATACCAGTCTTGGAAAAGATTCATTTAGCAAGATAATATTCCACTCAGTCAAATTTATTGAGTAACAAGTACAACCTATATGAAATCCATTATTTAAGAAAGTTCTGAACATGGGAAAGGCTCGCAACCACTGTTGAAGTTGCAATAGAACAAGGCTAACAAGAATTTTCAATTATGGTCAAAATCACTATCACGTGAAAGTGCCATGTGCACATAATACTCATTGGTGCAAAATATAGCATGTTGGTTCAACGAAAAGTGGCATTATTACCATAAATGCATGCTGACTAGTATTCCAAGATATGCACATATGTCACCCACCAAAACATCACTAGCATTTCCATCAGTTGTGCATTGTTTATGCACCAGTGGAAAACTCTATATTGTGTTGACATATGGAAATATAGCTGAAATGTTTATCATGACGTATGAGCAGTTGACCCCTAAAATAATCTACTCAACATGCCTTCAATTTCTTCCCACCTACAATTCTGGTAGATGAGCAGTGTTGTTGATGTTCAGCATGCAAGGTCGATTGGCCAACAGTACAGAAGCAGCGTTGCATGTGGAGTTGTGGGCTAGAACATTAGCCCAGGTGGGAATTGGTTAGTTTTTGTTGTGTTTAGGAAATCAAATGACCCTATGGCACAGCATTATGGTCACTAGGACCCCCAATGTTTTCTAGAATATACTCTAAATTAAATGCATAAATGGATAAAAATTAAACTGTAATACCATGAGAACTCCAAGATATGTTAAAATGCAACAAATGTACATGGGAAATGCGATGCTTACCTCCCCTTAGAAATACAGCTTGTTGGATTTTTCATGTGGGAAATGTTCCCATATCCATCATCACTGTTGATTCCTGAACTAATAAGTTTACCAAGAGATGTGGCAGTTGTACTGGCAAACAACAACTCTTGTGACAAATCAATGGAACCATCCTCCTTATCTTGGAAGTCCCTTGAGAAAACGCAAAGAGCATGCTGCGCATAGACAGATCCCATCTCAAGCTGCTTATCGTACCAGGAGAGGTCATCAGGCTCAGCACTCGGGGATGAAGATGGATCCAAAATGTCCTGCACAAATTTATAAAAAAATACATCCAAGGGTTCAAGACCATATTGCACAAACATGAATCGCCAAGAAACCAACAATAAGAGTACTTACATTGGTAAGAGGGTAGCAGCGGGTGAGCATAAGATCTGATTCCGATATTAAATCAGACACACGGGAAGCAAGCTTCAAAGCTCCAGAAGCAGTTCTATTGTGATTGGTCTCACAGGGAAGTACAGGACAGCAACGACGTAGCCTGTTCCAAGTATCTTGTACACGTTCAACCTTGCAAGAGTCGCTAGTCTTTTTGCCAGAAAGCAGCCAAATGCTATCAGCTCGACTGCATTCATCCATCAGTTGATACCCCGTAGTTGAACAACTTTCCTGTTCATTCCTGCCAAATGATTCTGCATAAGCTTCACATGTCTCACCAACCACATCTTCCATGCATTTCTGCGATCCAGACATTAGATTCCTCGCATGGTTGCTGTCTTCTAGTGCCGTCATAGGCGTAGTGCAAACACCATCATTATTAAAGGTAGACAAGCCATTGAACACCATACTTGATAAAAGGTCATCGCTGCTAACAGATGCAGAAACACCTCCAACTGCGAGGGATGACTCAGGCACACACGACACGCCTTGTGACATAAAAGTATCACATATTTGTGAAATGGACCCAACCAAGTTGCTCTCGAACTGGTTTTGGAAAGAATTAGTTATTTCAAAAGTCTCCCTTGATTCGCTTGGAAAACAAAACTGATTTGAGATTCCTTGCCCATGTATATGGGGCACTTCTGGAGGTTGTGGGAATAAATCACCTTCTGGCACAGTAAATCTGGCATCTTTGGCAATATATGCATCCGCTTGATCATCATCGGACTCAGATAATAACACTACACCATGCTTCTTTCTTGCTTTTTGTTGATCAGACAGAAGAGAGGTATCTGGAGCATCATCAAAATCATCAAGATCATTCTTACAAGGTGAAATATCATTACATTCAGTAGTGTGGCCATGCTTTAACTTGGATTTTTTAATCTTTCTTGTTTTAACTGCACTTCTTCCCTTGGTCAGAGGTGCTATTATTTGTAACTCCAAGGCTTCAAACTCTGATAATTCCATCTGCCTTTTCTTTTCTTCAGCTAAATGGATTGTTTTTTCTATCTCTAAGCACACTGTTTCTGATAATTTACAGGGGAAGTCCCAAGGCAACATTCTTGGCACGGTAGAATGTACTGCATCCAAGTCAAGTGAAAAAGGAACAGACAAGCATTTGTTTGACCTCTCTGAAAATAGAAAATAGAAAATAGATTAGAATAGCTAAAATGATATGCTGAGCATTTCTACATTGAATACAACATTTAAATGCAAAATCTTCAGCGAAAAACTACCAATTAAACAAAGACACCACGCAAAAAAAGAACCAGAACAACATTTCTCACAGCATGGGTGTGTTATGTGCACGAGTACAGGATTATGTAATATTCAAACAGATATGGAACATTACTTAAATAGGAAAAACATAAAGATTAGAGTTAGATCAGATTGGTAACCTTTAAGTTATTACTTAGGGGTCAATAAGAGAACATGAAATAAGTCATGTGTAGGTTTGACCACTAATAAACTTGTTACAAAACAAGGAATCCTATAATTATGCAACTAACATTATTGACTACCAGGTAACGTTCCAACTAAATGATATGAGATGTCTAAGTGTCTAACAGTCCATGCTCATAACAGCAAGTCTAACAGTGGTCACACAATTACAGAAACAAACATATTATGCCATAATATACGAATCACACAGCTAGCCAGTCACACTTCAGGGAATAAGATAAAAAAGACAGCATTTTAAGCTATAGTATATCACTTGGGCTCAAATTTTGCAAGTATGGGACAGCAAAAGCACACCAAAGTACTCAACCTGTGTATTCCTGCTTGCCTTGATACCAAAATTGCAAAAGCATTGTTGTCCTCCTAATATCCCCTAAACAAGCATTGATCAAATACTTCAATTGAGGAGCAGTGACGTCCACTCCCTCAGATTTACAGATCTGCGCAGAGTTAGGATATAGTCAACTTTCAAGTCGGACAAGTGACATAAGTTTTCATCCACAAAATAATTCTTTACCATGCCAACATGTGAAAGTAGCTCTCCGGATGATGGGTATTTGAAATCCAAAACTAGCTGATCCAAGAGATGAGGCAAAGCTGGATCCTTCTCTTCACAAAACAAGTGTAATGAATAACAAGCACTTTAGCATATAACATCAAATGAGACTGTAAAAGATGAATAGAGAAATGCAAAATCCTGAAGGCAAAAAGGCTCACTGTTGCTGGTCAGTATAATTGGCCATCTTGTAGTCTCTGCAATCTTAAGTATGGTCGAAATAAATCCACGATCCTCATCAAAGACAGTATCCACATCCTCAAATAGGATAAGTGTCTTGTTAATAACTTGTTTAGGGGCTTCATCACTCAGCTTTGAACTTGAGTAGCATTTTACAGGTAGCATATGTTCATCATCGTTAGATGCTTTTCTTGTAGAGCAGGATACTGAATGCTTGTATTCAGTCCTATCAGGTGTCTCTAAAGCTGGATCTAAAGAATCGATTCTTGGTGGAGTGGTGACCTCCTCTTGTGACCTGTATGGGAGACAAAAAGATAATTGATGTACGTACACTCTAAAAAGGCAGGCCTATAAAGGTTTAGACAAGAATGCTTAGCAACGTTTACGAGTCGAAGAGTCGACGAGTCGTTCCAAGGTTGAGACTCATAGACTAGTGCGAGACTAGTCGACATGGTACTGTAGCACTGAACTTACAGTACATAACTAATAATACCTAGTAGTAGTATGTAGTATTACACTATATAAGTATACAAGTACAGTATACAATTGAAACAAGCAAAGTGGAGTCACTGAGGCAGAGCAGCACCAGCAACTAGCAGCAAGCACAGCAGCACCAGCAGTCTATCTGCGAGCAGAGCAGCACCAACAGCAAGCAGAGCAGCACCAGCAGTCCAGCAGCGGAGCAGAGCAACAGCAGCGGCAAGCCAAGAAGAAAGAGGAGAAAGGAGGGCAAGGCAGAGCAGCACCAGCAGTCCAGCAGCGAGGCAGAGCAGCACTGAGGCTCACCTGCCTGAAGAGGAGAAGAGCACGAGAGGCCGGCGGCGCGAGGAGGGGCGCGAGACGAAGGAGCAGGAGGGGCGCAAGACGAAGGCGATGGTGGAGCTTCAGATCCGCGACGTGGGGCCGGCAACGGTGGAGCTTCAGATCCGCGGCGGCGGGCGTCCAGCGGCCGGCGGCGCGAGGAGGGCTCGACAGGCGCGTCCAGCAGCCGGCGGCGCGTCCAGGTGAGGAGGGGAAAGAAAGGATTAGGTCTCCCGCGGGATGAGGCATCGTATTTATACTCCCCCAGTTTTTTGAGTCGTTCGACTCGAACATGTCGACTAGTCTGGACTAGTCGTCGACTAGTCGATGACTGGCTCGACTCGTACAAGTAGTCTACACGAGAAACCGAGTCGACAGCCAGTTTGCGACTCATAGACTAGTCGTTCGACTCGTAATCGTTGATGCTTAGGTTGGCATTTAAACTGCATTTGACTACATGCCAACTTGGTGCTTGCCAAAAAATAATGAGCAGAACTTCATATGATTATAAGCAAGTTCTCATTGGTCTTTGCATGTGCCCTAATACCATAATTCCTATAGCAGCAGATTTCGTTGTTGCTCGACAATTCTTTGAGTTAGTAGTAGTAGGCAATTTGGATGCGGTAGATAGCAATATCACCTCTTATAGTATATTGTTAGGGCCTATCTGTATATATGAGGTATGGCAAATTGGATCATCTCTTAAGGAACAAGAAAGAACAAAAAGGTCATTCAGGCCTATGGTCTCATTTTTCTCCTTCTCAAGAGATGTATATACTTCACATATACTAGCTCATACCCCACTGTATAAGGGGTTTCCTGCATATTTACTCCACCTGTACGTGTATATATACTGGCCTATGGCCTCATGGAAATACAAGTTGCTATTCTTCATAACACCCCTAAGGTCCCACTTCAAGTCATCACAGTCCAGTATTTCCCCCGTGGACTAAGGTGCATGATAAGTTGCATCATGAAAAGAGTAGAGCTCGTAATAAAGGAATGCCAAATCAATTAGACAACTATTGTCCATCATAAACAGGAAAAGTGAAGCAGCACAAGGTTGTGGAGAAGCAGCACAAGGTTGCTGCTACGATGTGTACAGCACAAGTGTTTTAGGAACAACTTCAACATGCTGTGCTAGATATTACTCTAGAGGCAGAGATAGGGCAGCAGGAGTTCAATCCAAAACTCTTAGAGCACAAGATCTAGTCCAAGATCTTAGATAAGGACACCAAGTTCTATATAGGTAGTAGGGTACATAGTCTGGTTACAAACTAGAGGTGAGGACCTCTATTTATAGGGCTTTGGGAAGCCTTGACATCTCACTTCCACTTATGCTAGAACACTCTAGAAACATTACTTAAGATTCACCATTCTACTCATAGCTAGAAGACTCTAGAAGACAGTAGCTAGGGTTTAGAAAAGAAAAGAAATACTCCCTCTGTCCCAAAATAAGTGACATGGTTTTAGTTCAAACGGAGGTAGTACTAGACTAGAGTAGAAGTATCTAGTAGCCAAACAGATTTGACATATGATTTTATTTTTATTTTCCTCATCAAAAAGTGAGAACACGGAGAAGAAATTGGACATACCACTTTTCAAGGCCATGTGATTTAGTTGCTTCCTCAAACTTTTGCTTTACATACGCCCCATTTCTCATATCAGATGTATTTACCTATAAATTCACACTTTTAAGAAAAAGTACAGGAAGCGGAGTTGTTTCTAAAAAGAAAAGCTGCAGAAAAATATACCTCAATTACATTGAACCCATGTTCTCTCGCACAAGCAAAAACTGCGGCTGATTTTCCACACTGGGAGTAAGAACAAAGAGATCAGACTACATCTAGGCTGTATGTCTATATATAGACATAAGGGCATAACAATGCAAGTATACAATTTGTGGAAGGGACGATTGAAAAATATAAATTAGAACATAGTAACAGAATCAATAGACTGCAAATTTATGTTTGTACACCTCTGTGCCCAGTTAAATGAATACAGACAATACCAATTGCTAGGACAAAATTAGTAGCTGAACAACCTACAGGGCTCAACCTTATTTTTTAGAGTTCTGATGAATAGCATCATATGTAAGCCTTTCCAGTTCAAACTAAGTTACTAACTGGATATAAGTTGCCATTACATTGTTTTAATATTTTAAAAAGAGGTGTTTCCTGTGGTAACAAATGGGAAGCTCTATACTGTTGGTGTCAGCGGCATGTAATCCTATTTCAATCTTTTGGAGGGAGTGGCTGCGTTTAGGATGATGCTACTTACCGACAGCAATTTCAACACCACAAATGTATTACTTATAGAAAATACTCAACAGCTTCAAAATAAAGTGCAGATTGATTGATTGATTTCTGAAAAGCATGTTAAGCAGTGTACAATGATAGCAACAGGTACTCTTGAGCATGGTACTCACCCCAACTGGTCCAGTAATTAGAAGTACATTTTCATAATCAGAAGCATCTTCTGAACAATCTGTGTCAGATTCATCTTGACAGAAGCTGGCATTGATGCTCTCATTAGCAACTCCAGTTTGCTTGCTCTTGTGGCCTCTTTCATCCCACCCTTTGAGCCATTCACTGAGAAACTTTACATGCTCAATATTTCCACAGACCTATCAACCAAAATAGAGTGGAAATCCCAGAACAAAATATAAACATAATGTAGTATTTGTGTTTCCTAAGAGGCATGTTGACCCAAAAAGCTAATCAAGTACAAGAAAGAAACGGAAACGGTATAATGCAATGCATAATTGTCAATATAAAAATAAAATTCATGTTCACCTGGGCAGCAGTTTCAGGCCGGTACTTGTCAGTCCACAGGTAATAAGCCGGGTGACAGCTGCTGTAACAGTAGATATCACAAGATATAAGACACTAGTTAAACCAACTCATTTTCTGTCAGTAAATAAGTTCTTAAGAAACCAACTTGGTTAGCATGCGGTATTACACTTTGATATGCTAACTAACCAAACCTCCAAGAGCGGTACTTGCAACGAATAATTAATAGGGCTATCATAAAAGGATGGTGAGGGATTAGGGTCACAAACATAGAAGGATCGGCAAACTTCTGCATATAGATAGTTTTGGGGTCAATATGATATTTCAGAAATATGTAAAGCTATAAACCCTTACTAGCCACACCTAAACCGTGTTCATGCTTTGTCTCAGATTCCATTCACAAAAAAGGTTTCATGATGCGTACGGTATAAGCCTAAATGACCTTGCAGCTTCATATGGACAATGACATTAGACGCCAATTGGAAATGGATATAATAATATCAAAGACAAAATCTAGCTGCTTGGCATTCATGCAAGTGATGGAAAGTCCATGCCTAATGGGATATCAGGAGAGCTCACACCCATAGTGTTAGCAGGCAACATTAGCTTAACAAAACTGATAAACGCCTACTGGTTAAAAGGTAATTGAATGACAATTTTAATGCTAGAATCAGCAATGAAATAAGATTTTTTTTATGATATATATCACTTATAGAAAAACAATTCAGCCACAAAGTTTGACTATGTTAGTCAGAGTTTTAGGTTTAACAATTTTGAGTAATTAGCCAGCACAATATAAAATTCAGAACAGAGCAGTGTTCAAACTGGGAAAACAGAACCAGCAACTTAGGCAGCTGGCTCACTTACAAGACTTTACATGCAGTACAACCAGAACTAAAGGCAGAAAGTGTATTAAAATCAGAGAACCACACGTTTTTGTCAAGACAGTCAGCTATTCTTAGACAACAGAGCTGGCAAAAAATGGGAGGGGCAACTTAGCTGGCCCACCCCAGTCTTGAACATCTGAACAAGGACCCTCCCTACATCCATCTCATGCTCTCTCTCCCCCACAGACTCCATTTTCATCCTCATCATCTTGCACACCACTTGCTTCTGTTTGCTGCCGTCGAATTTACATTCCCATGAGCCACTGTCATCCTCCACTAGATCCAATCGTCCGGCATAACAAAATTGGCACAGTATCGGTTGCACCAAACGGGACATGCTGGGTCAGCTTGTGAGAAATGGCTTGCTATCAGAAGCAAGAGACAAGATGTTTAGATGGCATGTAGTTTAGAATTACTTGAGGTTAGCATAAATGTGGTTCAGTTTTTTATTTGCGTGTAGATTAGAGCTTGGCAGATTGATTTTATGCTGTAACTGCGTTGGGTCTGAGTGGTTCAAGTAGGCAATATCTAACACAATCTTTCTGGAACCGCACTTGATCTCTTATTTCCATCATCCACAGATTCCTTCAGATCCCCCGCTTTGACACCATATGTATTTCTCTAGTTGGAACTTCTTGCCATAGTATGTTGCTCTAATCCTTAAAAGAAGAGGCCAAATTAATAAAATTGATACTAACAAAACAACCAGTTCAACTAGTGGACCACTAGCCTTGCCTGCTCGGTGTCTACAACAATGTGTATAAGGCTTTGTACAATGCAAGGTGCTTATGGTAGGTGCTTAGATAAATAGACCAGTTTTTCTTTAAGCACCGGTGCTTATTTGTAGAGGGTAGACGCTTAATTAGGCACCTCCTGTAGAAATAAGCACTGATGCTTAAGAAAAACTCGATTTATTTTACGAAGCACCTCCCTAAGCACCTTGCATTGTACAAGGCCTAAGGGGCGTCAGATATAAACAACTGATATTTGGTATATCGCATATACTTTCAAATACTCAAATAGTATAATAAGATCCTAGATGCCAAGGAAAAAGAGCATGAAAATAACAGATATAAAAAACAATTAGTATCCTGATGACTGACACCACTTGAGCGGACATTAACAAAATGATTTGCCTTTTTGCGCTTAGTCATCTCCAATGACGTTTAGCTCAAGAAACTATGATGTTAAGTTCAAATGATTTACAAAATCTCCAAGTTCAATATGAAGGCAAAACCAAGGTAGCTAGCAGAAAGCCAACAGTCTTACGTACATTTAGGCAAACAATATAAGTAGTGTTTGTTACCCTTTCTGGTCGACTTCTGACCTTCCTTGCAGTATCCTTTCCAGGTGTTTGTTATAGGAAAGAGAATCATGAGGAGAGCTCTCTTCATCAAGATGGATCTGGAATGCAAATGGTCAAGATTAAATCTAGATTAGTGTATGGTTGGAACAAGAAATTTAGTGGCTATACAGGTTGAGTAATAGAAGCACAAAGCAGGTTCATCTGAATGCTTCATAAAAGAGGTGAAAACATAGCTTATACCACATCCAAAGAAGATAGATTGCTTTCACTTTGTTCTTTAGGAAAGCTAGGAAAATCCATTCCCAAAGCTGTGTGATTTGCAATATTCTGCTCAGCCAACTGATCTAGGCACATCCTCTTGGAATTAGACTCTATTGTCAAAGGTTTCACAAAGCCCTCAAAGAATGAGACAGGATTTTCAAGTGTATCGGAGGCACTGGTATCAAGAAAAGATCCCTCCCAAATTAGCCATTTACTCCAATGAATTGGTATGGCAGTCTGCAGAGCAAGAAAGGGAACATTGTCAAAATAATAATAAGAATACAGTTACAATCGCATTGAATAAACCTCATCAAAATAGACCACAAACTATGGGATATTGTACAGCTAGATGTATGGAAATATGTGCTGGGCACACCTCCAATTGGTACACGACATGAACAGGCCAGAGTGGTGGGTCCCTCTCAATAGCACAAAGGGAATTTGTATCCTCGATATTGAATGCATCTTGTTCAGCACCTTTGTTTACTTTCCGGGAAGCAAAAAATGGATGCAATTTCTTTCCAGATGATAACATCCGGATTTCCTGTCAATGAAATCAAAGAATATACTTTTTAAGAAAACAGCACGATAAACATGAAGTCGACTAAAACTAGTGCACCTGCAAAAATCAAATCCTCAAATATTGGATCCATAACCACATCACCGATATGGTGATAGATATACTGAGATAACAAACCCTTATTCAACAAGTCAATGAGGACGTTCAACCAGAAAGGAGGAGATGGTTTGTTGCATGCACAGCAGCAATCTTTAACAATGATAAAGACCATTTCTTAAGTAATTGCTAGTGTTTTAAGGTCTAAGTCTAACAAGCAAGACCATGGCCATACAGCTCAGATTACAACAAGAAATAAACAGAGCAACTAAGGTCTCTACCTCTCTGCGGCTTTCACTTGGTTGGTTACCCAAATTTTGGTTGCCTATGGAATCTTGCCAACTCTCCTCACATTCCCTTCACAAATCTCACCAAGTTTATGGCCAGCAAAGAGTCAAGGAATCTCTAGCCAATTTTCGCTAGCCAATGGTTGGCAAATTTTGGTAGGGCATATGCTATGGCATGAACCAAACATGCCCTTAGTGTTCAAGCGTTCTTAGTTTCACTAACTAGGGGCTGGAATAATATCTTTGGCCAGTTTGTTTCCATAACAGAGATTATTTCTTAGGGTCAAGTCATCGTTATAAGAGTTGCAATGTATCGTAAGACAACCACCACCAATCCGTAAAAGTATCAGATGTTCTGCATGAGTACCATCTTACTCTACCCTCTTTCTTGGGATGAGAAAGTGAGATTCAAGCAGTTGCAAATATGAACTCACAACAAATTTGATGGTAGCAAGTGCCCTCACGAGACAAGAAGCACACAGCATATCTCAGCAATGCAGACAATGATACTGGAGCGTACCTGTGCAGCTATTTTTGCCTCTGACCTTAGGTCAACTATCACCTGTGACTTATCTTCGTTGTCTAATACATCGTTGGCATTAGGCTGTGTTGCCTCAGAAGGCACATTATTCAGATCTATATCAATTTTGACAGGAGATCCTTCAGGTAAGGTAGCTTCAGTCTGACTGCTATGCAGTTGCTGACAGCCTACGTGGCCTTCATAAATAAAAAAATATTATTACACCTTTGTCAGAGTAGAGTACATGTTAACCAATAAATACATAAAATCACAAGTAAATAAATATTTAGCTAACTTGTTCAGGAGGATATAGAACCAATGCACACAGTGTTCTTAATCTGTGAGAGAATAATACGTTTAAGCTACTGTTAGTATGCACTATGTGACACAGCCTATGAAAAAATAGAATTTATATTGCAAACAACTGAAATATTATCCGACTCAACGAGTAAATTTTCCACTCTTTCAAACTCAATATAGGTGTATCATTTTTCTCATATGTCAACATTTGAGAACTTGGTACCTTTTTTTCTTCCATGGTATGAAGTTAAAAATCAACAGGATAGGGTACATTTTCAGAAAAACTAAGCCATACCATACTAGGATACACAGGCGTAGTTTGATACAAGGAGGTGCTAGTATTTGATGCATAGATTTTTAAGTTTTTAACCAACTGTAAGCATAGGGATGAGAGAGAGAGAGAGAGAGGACTAACCATCAGGAGATTCCAACACCTTGCAGCGCTTTCTATTAGGCGCCTTCCGTGCTGCATCTTGATTTCTACCTTTCCGCTGCTTTTTCTGAGGGCTCTCATCTGACATCCAACAAAACAAAAATTCATCAATTCTCATTCACAGTGTAGCAAATAGATAAGGAAAACTTGACTACGAATGGGCCAGTGAAACACTTGAAGAAATGGCAAGAATATTGTATGGGGTTGACATACCAACCAAAGTAACTTCATCCTTGCTACCTGGATCCAACCCAGTTGTCTCTTTATTTGAAGATGGCTACATGAAGGTTGATTAAAGAAATCAGTATTTTGCATATCAGGAAAGATAACAGAACAGCAGATGTGCTTATTAATCAAATATATAGCATATAAGTTGAACCAAACGACCGATCTAGAATCTGAACTAACACGAAAAGTAAACATAGTCATCACCCATTGTTGCAACTGAGAGCATGTGCATGCCACTGGTTGCAACTGACCATCTACGAGTTTTTTTCTTCTCTATAATGTTTTTGTTTGGTAGCTTATCACATTGGCAAATTCAATTTATCCACTTCAGATAATTTGGATGGCATGGACAGTTTAGTCAAAGCCATCCAACAGAGATGGACGGTAAAATTTACTGGTGGAAAGAAAAGAACTAACCTGTGCTGTATCCTTTCTAAACTATTCTCTTGAAGATTAAATGGGTACACAATGAAAGGGTGGACACTCCTTAAGTAAACAGTAAGCAGGGAGTCCACATATTCAATTCATTTAGCTTAGTTATGCGCAGTTGTTTTGACTCCGCAAAGAAGGTGGAGTACTAGAGGCGCCCCTTTTTCTCTGTTTGATTTGGGAAATGTGGAAAGTTGGCAGTTCCATACAAGTACATATGCATGGTGATGGGAAGAGACATACTTGATAAGAATGTTCTTGATGGAACAGGCAGCGCTACTAAAAGCCTAAGATTACAACCCTTCAGGTATGATACTTGCTAAATTTGTAGCACAAAAATTAGCAAGGCATAGGCACAGCATGCAAAAGAGAGGAGACTTGATTGCGGGGTAGACTTATCTTCTGTACTTAATATGTAGTGCCTGTCATCAAATAAAAGGAAGGGCAATGTAAAAGCTTCTTTGATACCTAGGGGTGGAAAACGGATGTTCTGTTTTAGTTGATACTAATAGTCCCCAAAACGCAAATGGAAAGAGAAAACCAGCATTCAAATGAAACATGACTACTGTGTGGATTTCTTTGCTGTGTAGAGTGCGATGTGCAACGGGAAATGACGCCAATTTCCATGTTCACATCAAGACTGGGATCAGCAGCCCAGGTACTCTACAGGTTACATCAGACTAGACATTTGATGTGTGTCCAACGCTAACCTTATCCCAGACTAACCCAACCCACGTACAGTGATGTACGTAGCTTTAAATCCGTCATGCCAGCCCATTTGTTTCAGATCAAAGTGATGTAGCTTGAATTTCAATTCTGTAATTTAGCTATTATAGACACCGACCTGACATGCTCATGTTGTAGTAATGTGAGCAGAAAATTGGTTCAGATTCGTACTACCATTTACAGGTATTCAACAATATTCAAATTGATGCTAATGTGGTAGAGTCACTACTCGATCTGTTTGTACCACTACTTATACAACGTCGCTTCAGCCCAACAAGGTATAAGAAGTTATGTGCATTCCAAACTATTAAAAATTGAAAATCAGTAGGAACTTATTTATCAACACGGAAGCGAGCACAGAGAAGCCACAATTCAACACAGCGGGCGAATTAAAGCAGTCCAGCTACCGAGCAAACACCAGACAGCAGCCAAAACGGGGGCGAATTCTAGCAATGTAGTACCTTCCTGGCGGCCGCTGATCTCCGCGGCCTCGCCTTCCTCTTGCCTTTCTCCGGCTCCTCCGCGGCCTCCTTCCCAGCCGCCTCCTCCGCCGCGGGCGCGGGAGGGGCGACCCCTGCGCCGCCGCCGCCCGGCCTGCCCGACCCAAACGGGAGCCGCGACTGCACGCACCGCCTGAGCCGCTTCGCGTCGGACGACGAGGGCGACGGCTTCGCCGGGGACGGCGTCGGCGTCGGCGCCGGCTCCTCGGGATCAGCAGATCCGCCCATCGGAACGGGATCGAGCGGGAAGCCGGGGCTAGGGTTTGGGATTTGGTAGCTGGGAATGACAGTGCTGGGAGATGGGGGTTGGATGGATTAGCTTCACGTTTTTCCCGCGCGGTGGAGCGGACGCGCGCGGGGGGGGGGGGGAGGTTCGCGCGGCGCACTGCGGCGCTACGGTAAGGACAGAATTGTGAGCAGTAAAGTGAGTATCAGTGGGTTTTTTTTTACTGGAGTATCAGTGTTTTGATCGGAAACGAACTCAGATTTCTCTCTCTTTTTTTTTCTGGGAAGTAGTCTGGGAACAAGGCCGACGGGTAGAAAAGGAAGGCTAGACCGCGGGCTTGGCCCATTTACCCAATCCCCCTGTTGATAGAATTTTTTTATTTTTTATTTTGAATGCTAATCCTGGATTGCCTAATTTGGCAGCATAGTATTTTTAAAGCCGTGGTAATGTAAAATCTCAGGGTAAGTTCGGGAGCAAAGTAATTTTGAAGTTTTTAAAAAGGTGTGTCCAGGTCTCAGTCGACTGAGACTTAACCAAGTCTCAATCAAGCGATATACTCCCTCCGTTCCTAAATATAAGTCTTTTTAGACATTTCAAATGGACTACAACATACGGATGTATATAGATACACTTATTTTGCTCCGTATGTAGTCACTTGTTGGAATCTCTAAAAATACTTATACTGTTTAGGAACGAAGAAGAAAGAAAAACTGAAAATAATTTTTTTGTATGAATCTCCATGCAAAATCAAAGGAATATACAAGCCACTGAGACATAACGAAGTCTCAGTTAGCAAAACTGTTTTTAAAACCATGGTAATGTAAAACCTCAGTATTCCAATGTTTGGGTGATGAATACTCTACTTTTTTTAAACCACAGTTTTATAATTTTGGTTTAGAAAAAGACATCAAGACGCCTTTAAAAAATATTGTGGTTTAAAGCTATGTGCCAAATACACCATACAGTAGTTAACAAAACTATGGTTTCTAAAAAACACAATATTCTAGAAATACTGCAAAAATACTTGGCTGTCAAACACAGCCTAAAGTTTGGTCTTACCCTAACAAAATGTAATTCTTGGCCAACCCTCTTATATCACAGATCTTTGTTTATAAGAATTGTTTTTGCTATGCTGCTGATTAAAAATATGTGCTTAAATTTTTGTTTTGCTGGTAAGAGTAACCGGTGCCGTCTGAAAGACCCAACCGTGTGTTCAGACGTTCCCTAGATTCAATGATCATCCTGGAGTACTTGTAATGTTTGCCATATTTATCAGCAGAATCCAAAGAGCAAGTCCGAGGTTTCACCTAAATAGTTGCCAAAACAAGTCGACCAATACAGGCATACAGGCCAATATCATGAAAGTCGATACTTCAGCATTTGAAATTTTGGAGAGTACATAGTAGCATGACAAAGAGTAACCGTACATCATGGCTGGGTTGAAACGTCAGAACTGGAAATCCACAAGGATTTAGTTCGGAACAAGGGCCATGACTAGTTTTGACGACATAAAGCTTAACCTCTCAGCCATGTGTTCCTGTAGGACGAGTTGTCTCGCAGCGAGGCGTCATGTGGCTTGTACTCCATCAGATAGGTGTGCGGCAGCTTCAAGTGCCTCTTAATCGAGTCTCTTAATGTCATCACAGCCTGCAAGGCACAAGAGTATGAGTGAATGAATAACAGAGAGAGAAAAAACTCCTCACTGGTGATAACACAGTCAAATCCAAACAAAATAGTCGAGAAGCATCAGGTGATATCACAAACCTGGTGGTCTGATGCATTCCGATTCCAGACGCTCAGGATGTCTTCATTGAAACGACAACTTAGCACGATGCCACAAACATCATCACTATAATCAAGTTGATCACCCACTAGAACCAGCACCTGGACAAATAAACAGGATGGGCGAAAAGAATTAAAATCTAAGCCATGGACAGCTGCAGGACCTATTTAATCCAAGTAATCCTTATAGAAATTGTTAATCAACAGAACACATTTTGGACAATCAGGTATCATTATTGAGGCACTGTGTAACTGAATGACTGTGATCCCATAGATTGAGAAGGGGAAGACAAGCCTTGGTTTGAAATCGCTCCCATGAATGAATAGCCACATCAAAAAGTATGCAAAGCAAAGCATGCCATGCTGAAAAGAGAAAATGGAAACCTAAATGAGCTGCCTAAACAAGAACACACATGGCATAAACATGTCCTTGGCCGCACAGCAATGGAAAGGAGAGCAGAGAAAAGCAGAACAAAGGCAGGAAATGAAATATGAATGAGCAAAGAAAAATTGCTGTGAATGTGGCCTCAACGAAAATCAGGCATGATAGAGAAAAGAAGATAGTGGCAGAAAATAATGATAAAAAAACTACTTGTTGCAAGTACAACAGAGCATGTAAAATCAGCTAGATGTGAGGGCTCATGGTGGGAGACCAGAATGAGAGTAAAGTCAAACAGTTGCAGTAGGAAAACACACAAGGGTGAAGCATGTTATGCCATTTCCATTTCATTAGTAAAACCAATTTATGAGTAAATGCAACACATATCTTCCTCTCTAAAATTAGTATCCTCGTACTCATGCAATATCCGCAAAACTACTCAGACAAATAAATAAGAAGAAACAAAAATGATGTTAAACAGGCACTGCATATTACCATGAAGAGTGTGGGATGGGATGTGACAACAACTCATAAAGGGCATCTATGCATCCAAATGTTTCTCATAGTCTTCGTTTTTAATGCAGCACAAACAAAGAATCCCCACTTCCCAAGGCAAACATTCACAAAGTTACAGAGCCAAAGGTTTTGTTTGTGGAAACAATAGCATAGGTAATAATCCTGTTCCATATTTTAAAACCCACTGCGCCCATTGTACTAGTGATGCATAAATCGACTATTAGGAGGCATGCATGCTATTATTTGCAATCTTGTTTTCAAAAATATTGATAGGGAAACTAGACTGCCAAACTTGAATATTTATACACTAAATCAAGTGTTAGAGATAAGGGACTTCAAACAAAGAAAATACAAAATTAAAGAAAAGGAAATGGTGATAAGAAGTATGGCTCAGTAGACATGTGTAAATTTGTAAACTATAGCATATGGCATGCATGCTTAAGAAAGCAGTCAACTGTAACCGCAGACCAGTGCATCTTGGAAGGCTGCTAATTAATTTATGGATCAGCGTCAACTTCTTCTATGCTGAACCATTTGCTTCAAATCATAAGTGCACACAGTAAACATGAAATAGCAATAATACTACCTCAGATCTCAGGCTTATGCTGGTACTGGTAACAGGGAGCCAGACCACAATGCGCTACAAGGCTGTTTGGTTTAAGGGATAG
The DNA here is from genome assembly GCF_002575655.3 of Aegilops tauschii subsp. strangulata. Classification (NCBI taxonomy): domain Eukaryota; kingdom Viridiplantae; phylum Streptophyta; class Magnoliopsida; order Poales; family Poaceae; genus Aegilops; species Aegilops tauschii. The sequence goes on along the minus strand of NC_053038.3, from coordinate 377,541,271 downwards.
CCTTATACAGGGAGATCTAGGCTCATCATGGGTAATCCCATGTTTTCATGTCATGGCCCTAGTCTCCATCGTTTATTGGCATAGCATAACGTCGGTGCATTGCTACGGAACCACAAAAATGATTCAGTTGTATTGGATTATTAGTAGTATATAACAACCAATGCACGTGCAACACTGCAGAGAACTCAAACTCAATCAAGCAGCCAACACTGCACTTGCGTAACTGCGGCAGCGATGAGAGCACCATTGCAAGCTATGTTTTTTTTTTCTCTCCAAATTGGAGGGGTCTCATGGGTTCTAGATGACTGAGGGAGATTAGGGTGGAGTGGGGGAGGGAACCCACCACCACCACTACTAACTCCCATTTATAAGATAGTAGAGACTATGGTCATGACTCGTGAGGAATACCGTTCTGAAGGAAAAATAATAATTCCACTCTATAAACGGAACAAGGACTATCCTGTTTCAAATCTAGACCTAATTTTCTTGCTTCGCTTGAGCAGTGAAATATTTGATCCATCACTAACTCCTCACGGCATCCACATGGTTATAATGCAATTAAAGGCCAGTCATGAACAAAATAAAAACATTACTTGAGAATCCCATGATAAAAACTAGAATTTTTCACAGATCAAGTAGGCTACTGTGTACTTCATGGTGGCACAGGCAAGGGAAGTCCTAGTTGAGGGTTTAAAGAACAACAACCGAAGTTTGTATGATGACCAAATCTTACAGCCCAACGAAAGCACAAATAGATTATTTACCAAATCCTCCCAGAAACGCCCAGAAACAGCCTTCTTGAACCGTATAATCCACTTGCCACCATTCCGATTTGCAGGATCCTGCCCAGTCAAAATGCATTAACCACTAGAAGCATGGGTAGACATGATATACCAATACTAAACACAGACACGACTGACGAAACAACAGCTTGTTCCGAGCAATATGGATAGACATGACACCAATACTAAACACAGACACGACTGAAAAAACAACAGCTTGTTGCGAGTAATACCTCCCAGAGTGGACGGACACCCTCTTTGAAAAGATGCAGGTCCGTGGGGCTCGGGAGGGAAGACGGGCGTGCGAGGTGGCAGTAGCAAACCCAGAACGACTCGACCTAAAGCCATCCAATTCCAAACAGCAACATCAATCAGTAAGCTCCACTGACAGAAGTAAGAAAAAAAACCTGGAAACAATCTGCTGTGCCGGAGACACGTACAGTGCTGAAATCGACGATCTTCTTGATGTTGTCCTCGTACGACTGCGACCTCGTCCCGGGCGTCCGGCGCGTGTACCAGAGCACGAGCTTGCGCTGCGGACAACAAGGGGCTATTACATCCGGCTTTCTCTGAGATTCAAAGGTTTGGCATTTCTGGAACGGGAAACGGGGAAAGGGTTTAGATCTAGCGGCGGCGGGCGGGTCTTACCCTGAGGGGATGGAGGCCGGCCTTGAGCTCGCGGTTGCGGCGCTCGCTTTCCTCCGCCTCCGCCTCGTCCTCCTCCTCGACGGCGGCGGGCGGCGCGTCCTCGGCCCGGGCGTGCGACGGCTGCAGCTGCTCCTCCTGCTCGGGCACCTTCCTCTCCACCGCCGGCTCCATGGCGCGCCCTCGTGCGGCGATTTGGTCGGCTGGGTGGGGGTGTTGAGAGAGAGAGAGACGAGGAAGGGTCCGGGAGACGCGTGACGAGGGGATGGGAGTGGGTTTGGGCCTTTTTGGTCCTCTTCGATCGGGATGAACCGTGCCAGGGAGCGCTTCTATTCCGTGGGTGTGGGTTGAAATCTTTCCTTTATTTTATTTTTTTACCATGGTAAACGATTCACTACGGCCGACCGACTTGTAGAGCTTTTTTTCGCCGGGCACCTCGTCACGCGATGGAAATGAGCCAATCCAACGACGACACGTGCTCTCGCGGTACAAACTTATCCCTTTCCTTTCTCTCTCCCATCGTTCGCCTTCGTCTCTCACCTCTCGCGTCAGCATCTTTTTCCATCTTACACGCGATAGCTCCTCCACTGTCGAGGCTCGCATCCAACCTTCTCCCTATCATGGCCAGCGGAGCCATTGCCCACATGTCCTTCCCGCTCCGCCGCGTCCAAGCTGCTACGACCTAATGCAAAAGAAAAACTATGATTTTGCAACCGGGAGCAACGGTACCCAGCTATTCGCTAGGGACTTCTTCGAGGTGGCGCATCGGGCAATCGATCAGCTGAGAGCTGATTTGTTGGCTGAGAAAACTACCCTGGTCGAGAGCCGTTGGGGCCCAGATGAGGCATGGAAAGCCTTCCACGACCATGCTGAGCGTACCCGAAAGGAAGACGAGGCCGCACATGAGAAAGCCGCCGAGGCTCTGGGCAAGCCTAGAAGATCCGGGATGGCGCAATTATGGACGATCAGGGTATCCTGAGTGCGCCCCCTGTCGGAGCTAAGTCCGGCAGATCTCAGGTAAGGGGTCCCGAGCTGGTGGTCTCGGCTAGATAGTAACATGAAGAATAGGGACGCGGTGTTTATCCTGGTTCAGGCCCTCTTGAAGAGATAATACCCTACTCCTGCTCTTGTTTATATTTTGTTGATGGAGTACAAAGTTCATGTGATCTACCTCGAGATCGTATGAATGAGTCTAAAAGTCTTGCTTCTACGGGCTAAACCCTTCGGCTTATATAGGGGTCATCCTCAATTCTTGAGCCGGCACATGAGCTCGTCGTGAAAATTTCTGACAGCCGTCACATCCGCCTATGTTGTCTCAACATAGCCGGTCCCAAGCCCGGGTAAAGGAGGAGGGTTGTGATAGGCTTGGCGAGCCAACGTAAAAACTCAGCCGCTCTTATGGAGATGAAACCCAAAAGATTTTCGTTGGGGCGTAACCCTCTCAGCGACGCGCCACATCGGAACCCGGGTGTGGTGGAAAATGAGCAAGGGCCGGGCCGTGACCCCCCAAGTGGCGTGCCGTATCTTGATCCGGATACGGTGGCAAGTGAGCGAGGATCGGGTCGTCGCATCCTTAGTGGCGCGCTACATCGGCGCCCGGATGTAGTGGAAAATGAGCAAGGGTCTTCGCATTTGACTCGACGAGTGCGAAGGGTAAGGAAGCTATCCGAGCCTAGGAGGATTCGCTTAGGTAGCTGGAACGTAGGTTCTCTGACAGGGAAGCTTCGGGAGCTAGTTGATGCAGCGATGAGGAGAGGTGTTGATATCCTTTGCGTCCAAGAAACCAAATGGAGAGGACAGAAGGCGAAGGAGGTGGAGGATACCGGCTTCAAGCTGTGGTATACGGGGACAGCTGCAAACAGAAATGGCGTAGGCATCTTGATCAACAAGAGCCTCAAGTATGGAGTGGTAGACATCAAGAGACGTGGGGACCGGATTATCCTGGTCAAGCTGGCAGTTGAGGACTTGGTTCTCAATGTTATCAGTGCGTATGCCCCGCAAGTAGGCCACAATGAGAACACCAAGAGGGAGTTCTGGGAAGGCCTGGAAGACATGGTTAGGAGTGTACCGATTGGTGAGAAGCTCTTCATAGGAGGAGACCTCAATGGCCACGTGGGTACATCTAACACAGGTTTTGAAGGGGCGCATGGGGGCTTTGGCTATGGCATCAGGAATCAAGAAGGAGAAGATGTCTTAAGCTTTGCTCTGGCCTACAACATGATTGTAGCTAACACCCTCTTTAGAAAGAGAGAATCACATCTGGTGACTTTTAGTAGTGGCCAACACTCTAGCCAGATTGATTTCATCCTCTCGAGAAGAGAAGATAGGCGTGCGTGCCTAGACTGTAAGGTGATACCTGGAGAGAGTGTTGTACCCCAGCATAAGCTGGTGGTTGCTGACTTCCGCTTTTGGATTCATGTCCAGCTGGATAAGCGTGCCAAAGTCGCTAGAACGGAGTGGTGGAAGCTCAAGGGGGAGGTGGCTCAGGCGTTCAAGGAGAGGGTCATTAAGGAGGGCCCTTGGGAGGAAGGAGGGGATGCGGACAATGTTTGGATGAAGATGGCGACTTGCATTCGTAAGGTGGCCTCGGAGGAGTTTGGAGTGTCTAGGGGAAGGAGAAGCGAAGATAAGGATACCTGGTGGTGGAATGATGATGTCCAGAAGGCGATTAAAGAGAAGAAAGATTGCTTTAACGCCTATACCTGGATAGGAGTGCAGACAACATAGAGAAGTACAAGATGGCGAAGAAGGCTACAAAGCGAGCTGTTGGTGAAGTAAGGGGTCGGGCATATGAGGACCTCTGCCAACGGTTAGGCACGAAGGAAGGCGAAAGGGACATCTATAAGATGGCCAAGATCCGAGAGAGGAAGACGAGGGACGTTGGCCAAGTCAAATGCATCAAGGACGGAGCAGGCCAACTCTTGGTGAAGGACGGGGAGATTAAGCATAGCTGGCGGGAGTACTTCGACAAGCGGTTCAATGGGGAGAATGAGAGTTCTACCATTGAACTGGACGACTCCTTTGATGAGACCAGCATGCGTTTTGTGCGGGGAATCCAGGAATCTGAGGTCAAGGAGGCTTTAAAAAGGATGAAAGGAGGCAAGGTGATGGGCCCTGATTGTATCCCCATTGAGGTGTGGAACGGTCTTGGGGACATAGCGATAGTATGGCTAACCAAGCTTTTCAACCTCCTTTTTCGGGCAAACAAAATGCCAGAAGAATGGAGGCGGAGTATATTAGTACCAATCTTCAAGAACAAGGGGGATGTTCAGAGTTGTACTAATTACCGTGGAATTAAGCTGACGAGCCATACAAGGAAGCTATGGGAAAGAGTCATTGAGCACCGCTTAAGAAGAATGACAAGCATGACCAAAAATCAGTTTGGTTTCATGCCTGGTAGGTCGACCATGGAAGCCATTTTCTTGGTACGACAACTTATGGAGAGATATAGGGAGCAAAAGAAGGACTTGCATACGGTGTTCATTGACTTGGAGAAGGCCTATGATAAGATACCACGGAATGTCATGTGGTGGGCCTTGGAGAAACACAAAGTCCCAGCAAAGTACATTACCCTCATCAAGGACATGTACGATAATGTTGCGACAAGTGTTCGAACAAGTGATGTCGACACTGACGACTTCCCGATTAATATAGGACTGCATTAGGGGTCAGCTTTGAGCCCTTATCTTTTTGCATTGGTGATGGATGAGGTCACAAGGGATATACAAGGAGATATCCCATGGTGTATTCTCTTTGCGGATGATGTGGTGCTAGTTGACGATAGTCGGACAGGGGTAAATAGGAAGTTAGAGTTATGGAGACAAACCTTGGAATCGAAAGGGTTTAGGCTTAGTAGAACTAAAACCGAGTAGATGATGTGCGGTTTCAGTACTACTAGGTGTGAGGAGGAGGAGGTTAGCCTTGATGGCCAGGTGGTTCCCCAGAAGGACACCTTTCGGTATTTGGGGTCAATGCTGCAGGGGGGTGGGGGTATTGATGAAGATGTGAATCATTGAATCAAAGCCAGATGGATGAAGTGGCGCCAAGCTTCTGGCATTCTCCGTGACAAGAGAGTGCCAGAAAAGGTAAAAGGCAAGTTCTACAGGACGGCGGTTCGACCTGCAATGTTGTATGGCGCTGAGTGTTGGCCGACTAAAAGGCGACATGTTCAACAGTTAGGTGTGGCGGGAGATGCGTATGTTGAGATGGATGTGTGGCCACACGAGGAAGGATCGAGTCCGGAATGATGATATACGAGATAGAGTTGGGGTAGAACCAATTGAAGAGAAGCTTGTCCAACATCGTCTAAGATGGTTTGGGCATATTCAGCGCAGGCCTCCAGAAGCTCCAGTGCATAGTGGACCGCTAAAGCGTGCGGAGAATGTCAAGAGAGGGCGGGGTAGAACGAATTTTACATGGGAGGGTCCATTAAGAGAGACCTGAAGGATTGGAGTATCACCAAAAAGCTATCTATGGACAGGGGTGCGTGGAAGCTTGCTATCCATGTGCCAGAGCCATGAGTTGATTGCGAGATCTTATGGGTTTCACCTCTAGCCTACCCCAACTTGTTTGGGACTAAAGGCTTTGTTGTTGTTGTCACATCTGCTTACCAAATCCTCAGCATCAGCATGAGCCGTCCACCAATAGAACCCATGACGAAAAGCTTTGGCTACAAGAGATTTAGAGCCGGCATGATGACCACAATCTCCTTCGTGGATCTCTTGTAGAATCTCACAACCATCTTCAGGAGAGGCACAACGCTGAAACGCCCATGTGACACTGCGATGGTGCAACTCCCCATTGACAATTGACATTAACTTAGGCCGCCGGGTTATCTGTCTGGCCAAAATTTCATCTTCTAGCAACTCACCCCGGGTCATGTAAGCCAAATAAGGAACTGTCCAATTAGGAATAGCATGAAGAGCCGCGACCAATTCTGCTTCTGGGTCAGGGACAGCAAGATCCTCCTCCGTAAGCAATTTGACAGAAGGGTTAAGCAAAATATCCAGGAACGTGTTAGGTGGCACCGGCTTACGCTGAGACCCCAGCCGGCTTAACGTATCAGCCACCTCATTCTTCCTGCGATCAATATGCTCAACTTGATAACCCTTGAAATGACCCGCATTAGCATCAACCTCTCAGCGATAAGCCGCCATAAGGGGATCCTTAGAATCCCAGGTGCCAGAGACTTGTTGAGCTACCAGATCTGAATCGCCAAAGCATCTCACCCGGCTTAAATTCATCTCCTTAGCCATCCGAAGACCATGGAGCAAGGCCTCATATTCAGCTGCATTGTTAGTACAAGGGAACATTAGCCGGAGAACATAATAAAATTTATCACCTCGTGGGGAAGTCAAGACAACTCCAGCCCCCGAGCCCTCCAACTGCCTGGATCCATCAAAATGAATAGTCCAATATGTGTTATCCGGCTTTTCCTCAGGCGCTTGCAACTCTGTCCAGTCATTGATGAAATCCACAAGTGCTTGGGACTTGATGGCCGTACGAGGTACATACTTTAAACCGTGAGGTCCAAGCTCAATAGCCCATTTAGCAACCCGGCCTGTGGCTTCCCTGTTTTGGATGATGTCCCCTAAAGGAGCAGACTAACCACAGTAATGGGATGACCCTGAAAATACTGCTTAAGCTTCCGGCTTGCCATAAAAAAACCATACACAAGCTTCTACCAGTGTGGATATCTTTGCTTAGATTCAATAAGCACCTCACTCATATAATAAACCGGCCGTTGAACCGGGTACTCCTTGCCTGCCTCTTTCCTTTCCACCACAATGGCTACACTGACGGCCCGGCTATTAGCAGCCACATATAATAACAGAGGCTCTTTATCAATAGGGGCAGCAAGCATGGGCGGCTCAGCCAACTGCTTCTTCAGATCCTCAAACGCTTGATTAGCAGCATCACTCCAAACAAAGTGATCTGTCTTCTTCATCGTCTGATAAAGAGGAATAGCCTTCTCACCCAGCCGGCTTATGAACCGGCTCAGAGCTGCAATACGACCCGCTAGACGCTGAACATCATTAACACACGCCGGCTTAGCCAATGAAGTAATGGCTTTGATCTTCTCCGGGTTAGCTTCAATGCCTCTGTTAGAAACCAGGAAACCCAAGAGCTTGCCTACTGGCACACCAAAGACGCACTTGGTTGGGTTAAGCATCATCTTGTAGACCCGGAGATTGTCAAATGTCTCCTTCAAATCATCAATCAAGGTCTCCTTCTTTCTTGACTTCACCACAATGCCATCTACATAAGCATGAACATTACGCCCGATCTGATTGTGAAGGCAATTTTGCACACACCGCTAGTAAGTCGCCTGGGCGCTCTTGAGCCCAAAAGGCATAGACACATAGCAGAAGGCTCCAAATGGAGTAATGAAAGCCGTCTTCTCCTGGTCCTTAACTGCCATCTTGATCTGATGATAACCAGAATAAGCATCCAAAAAACTCAGACGCTCACAACCCGCCGTGGCATCAATTATTTGATCAATACGGGGGAGAGCAAACGGGTTAGCCGGACAAGCCTTATTTAAGTCCGTGTAATCCACACACATGCGCCAAGTGCCATTCTTCTTCAGCACTAGCACTGGGTTAGCCAGCCACTCGGGATGAAAAACTTCAACAATAAACCCGGCCGCTAAGAGCCGGGCCACCTCTTCACCAATGGCCTTCCGCCTCTCCTCGTTAAATCGGCGAAGAAACTGTTTGACCGGTTTAAACTTCGGATCAATACTAAGAGTATGCTCAGCGAGTTCCCTCGGTACACTCGGCATGTCTGAAGGCTTCCATGCAAAGATGTCCTGGTTCTCACGGATGAACTCGATGAGTGCGCTTTCCTATTTCGGATCCAGATTAGCACCGATACTGAACTGCTTCAATGAATCGCCAGGGACGAAATCAACCATTTTGGTGTCGTCCGCTGACTTAAACTTGAGCGAAGGATCATGTTCTGTGGTTGGCTTTTTCAAGGACGTCATGTCAGCCGGGTCAACATTATCCTTGTAAAAATTCAGCTCCTCCGCTGCACAAACTGATTCAGCATAGGCAGCATCACCTTATTCACACTCCAAGGCCACCTTGCGACTCCCATGCACTGTGATGGTGCCCTTGTAACCCGGCATCTTAAGTTGTAAGTAAACATAACAAGGCCTCGCCATGAACTTAGCATAAGCCGGCCGCCCAAACAGAGCATGATAAGGGCTCTTTATCTTGACCACTTCAAAGGTTAAAGTCTCAGACCTGGAGTCATGCTCATCTCCGAAAGCCACTTCCAAAGATATCCTACCCACTGGATAGGCTGACTTGCCCGGCACCACGCCATGGAAAACAGTGTTTGACGGCTTAAGATTTTTATCAGTGAGTCCCATGCGACGAAAGGTCTCATAATAAAGTATGTTAATGCTGCTGCCCCCATCCATGAGTACCTTAGTGAACTTGTAGCCCCCAACCTGAGGCGCCACCACTAGAGCCAGCTGACCCGGATTATCAACCCGGGGCGGGTGATCCTCACGACTCCACATTATAGGCTGCTCTAACCACCGCAAGTAACGCGGCACTGCCAGCTCAACAGCATTGACTGCCCTCTTATGAAGCTTCTGATCCCGCTTACATAAGCTAGTGGTGAAGACGTGGTACTGTCCACTATTCAACTACTTCAGGTTGCTCTGATAACTAGATTGATGCTACTGTTGATTCCCTGATCACTCTGCTGATTGTAACCACCTTGGTTACCGTGGCCTTGAAACCCGGAACTTGAACCGCCGCCTCCGTGACCCGGACCATGAGAACCGGACCCTGAACCGCCGTTCGGGCCGTGGTTGTGTTGGATGGACTCCCGAAAACTTCTCATTATGCTGCAATCTCTCCATGTATGGGTAGCCGGCTTCTGATCCATTCCGTGCTTTGGACATGGCTGGTTTAACACTGCATCAAGGTCAAACCTGGCCCCTTGAACCGGCGGTCCCTTACGACGCTGGTTATAATTGCGCGCCCCGGTGTTAGCCACAAAATCATCAGCCTTATGCTTACCGTTGCCGCTCTGATTGGCAGGGTTGTACTGCTGTCCCTTCATGCCGCTACTCTTCTTTCCCTTTCCCGATCTTTCATCCTCAGAGTCGGGGTCCTTGGTACCATCAGAGTCAGCGTACTTAACAAGAGCCGCCATTAGAGTACCCATGTTGTCGCAATGACGCTTGAGCCGTCCAAGCTTTTGCTTGAGTGGAGTAAAACGGCAATTTTTCTCCAACATCAGAATCGCTGAACCGACGCTTATGTTATCTGAAGAATGTATGGTAGTCGAGACCCGACGTACCCATCTGGATGTTGACTCGCCCTTTGCTTGAACACAAGAAACCAAATCCACAATCGACATGGGCTGCTTGCACGTATCTTTGAAATTCTGGATGAACCGGGCCTTCAGCTCCGCCCATGACCCGATGGAATTAGCCGGCAACCCCTTCAACCAGGTATGAGCCGTCCCCTCCAGCATCATGGTGAAGTACTTGGCATACACAGCCTCACTAACATCCAACATCTCCATAGCCATCTCATAACTCTCAACCCAGGCCTCAGGAGGCTGATCTGCTGTGTAATTGGGCACCTTACGAGGGCCTTTGAAGTCCTTGGGTAAACGCTCGTTCCGTAGAGCCGCCGTTAGACACGGCACATTGAGGTTACGCCCGCCTCAACTGAAACCGTCGGGTAAACCGGCGCGTGTTGATGAATCCCCGGCCGAGCCGCCAGCTCAGCCTCCCGGCGCGCCGGGTCATGACCATGAGGTTGGTTACGACATCGCTCGGTACTCGAGACTGCTGGCGAGTCAATGTGCCTACTGTAGCTCCGACTTGGATGAGGGGTCGCATGAGTCCGGTCACGACTATAGGAATAAGCCTGCTGCTGCACCAAAGGCGTTTGAAGAAGCTCCCTAGCCCTTCGGGTTTCAACCACCGTGGGAGTTTCACCCTCGACCGGCAGAGCCGCCAATCGCGTAGCTGCAGCAATTATGTTATCTAGAGGGGTAGAGTAATGACCCGGTGGCGTCACTACGTGCTGAGGCGGGGTATTATTCATATGCGGAGAACCTGCTATGCATGGCTGACCTGATGCTCCACCCCCCGGCGCCTCAACCGTCGGGTTACTAGCCCCCGCTCCGGGCGTGTTGAAGAGGTCTCTTGACTCATAAAACGAGGGCAGACGACTCTGGCGCTTTCTCCTCAAGACTTCATTTGAAGCGTTCTGATCCACCATAAGCCGGTATGAATCTGCTTGAATCCGTTGTGCCTGGGCGTTTAAGACGGCCTGCTCTGCAGCCATCCTAGTGTTTTCCGCTGCCAATTCCGCCTTAGCTTGCGCTATCTCATCACGCAACTTAGCCACATCCACCTTATGTTGTTCCTGGTTGTCTGCGGTTACCTCCACTCCCATCAGAGTCGCCAGATCGTCCAACAGATCTATTAAAACTTGAGCCGGCGGGCGAACTGACCCGCCAACACCAGCCACCGCACTGGAGGTCATGGCCGCGGCGGCTGTTTAACCGAGAATCGGCTGAGTGCCAGCCATGAAAATCGCCACTCTGTTCGGCGGCTCAAGGGGGTCCGGAATACTGTCGCCATAGGAAAAGCCCCCAAACCGTCCGTCTTGCAGTTGATACATAGAATCGGTTTCACCTATGGACGACTCACCATCAGAGTAGATGGCCGTCTCACCCCCAGACACAGAGCCTTCCAATTCAGTCCCATGGATACATCCAACAAAGGCATGCTTTACGGCGGGTTGAACCCGGGCGGGTCGCGCACGCTGAGCCGTCTCGATGATGTCGGTGCAGATGTCCGGCTCAGGGCCCGGTTCGCCGATCTTGTCGGTGAAGACGTGGATTCCACCGAAGGGACCCGATACCCGTACTCAATTGAGCCAGCCTCGGGGCCCCAGCCTGCGTCGTCGATGTAGAGCTTGCCGCGACGACTCTTGGTCATCCGGCCCACGGTGTATCCCTTGATCCCTTCAAAGCTGCCATTTAAGAACTCAAAACCACCGTGCACTGGCCCCACGGTGGGCACCAACTGTCGTGGAAGTGTCACGACAGATGTCCTCATGGAAGGACTTAGTTGTGTAACCATTGCGACGAGGTTAGATCAAAAGAGTTAAATGGGACAAAGGACATGAGGAGTTTATACTGGTTCGGCCCCTTACGATGAAGGTAAAGGCCTAGTCTAGTTGGGCTAGTATTACTAGGGTTTCGATTACCAGGGAGCAAACACGCTTTGCCTGGCTCTCGAGTTGTTGTCTCTTGCCCTAAGCCGTTGTCGGGTCGTCCCCTTATATACATGGGTTGACGCCCTGCGTCCTACAGAGTCCCGCCCGGCTCATACAACGTGTCCGGCTCGGTGACTTATCTTACATGCCTTACATTACAAGTCTACGCATACATGGCGGTTTACACTTATGGGCCTCAAGCCGCCTTCGGATTTGGCCCTTTAACAAGCCTGTCTATGAACCGCCATCTTTAATATACTCCTGGGCTTCATTTAGATGAATCGCCATAAGGATGACCCGGCCCCTCCTGGGCGGGTCATATCTGATAATCATATCCCCAATAGGGGGTACCTAGGGTTACACATGGTCGGTTGCATCTAGAGATAATCATGTTAAATATTTGAATATGCCTTGAAGTGTACGCAAAGTCTTTGAAAGATTCCATCTTGAGTACACCGAGGATTATGGAAAATATGACCCATTCTTCGGTTGTCGGTGGGTCCTCGGCCCGGCCCATGAGTGGTAGGTCGGCTAGGTGAGTACCCCCTAATCCAGGACACCGTCAATAGCCCTTGAACTGGTCTTCAAGCAGAGGACATTGATATACTCCTCGGAACAGCTTCAACTTCATGTCCTCGGCTTTGGAGGCTAGTTCTTCTGAATTGGTTCTATGCTCGAGGTTCCTCGGACTCTGAGGTCTTTGTAAATCGTTCAAGTTCATCTTCGGCATCTTCTTTTACTGTTGCCATGTGTAGACCCGAGGATAGACATTTTCTAGGTGACCGGGGAATTCTTTTAACAAGGCCCTCCTTGAAACACCTTTTCTGGATCCGAAGACACCTCATAACTTAACAACGAAGGCTTGCCACGTGGGAGTAGTGCGACGATCGAGTTGTGTCCTGACAACTTTCACCCAAAAACTGAACCGCCACCACTCATCATGGAACCGAGAAGTCCCATCAATAGCCATTGCACCGAGTTTTACCATGACTCGAGGCCACTACTATTGGCACGTCCCATCGATAAAGGGGTCATGCCCTGATTTTCAGCGACATCATCAACAGAATCCCTTAATCTACGCACGCATATACCGCACACCGCGTTGGAAACCTGCGATTTACTACGTGGTGTGGCGCCTCTTGGCATTTTTACTAGCCTATAAAAGGGGACGAAATGAATCTAATTCACCCTACGCCTGGAGACCTGCGATTCACCTCGCTTCCCATGTCCAAACCTCACCCCCTCCGCCCTCAAGAGGCCGGCAAGGGGAAGGGATCCACTGCTCAGGCATACGAGGAGAGGGTCGCGAGGAAGAGAGGGTTATGGATGCCCTCCGTCGTCACCACCAGCAACATCATGGAGCTATAGGCGAGCGACTACCTCCCACCCCAGAGGTGGTAGAATGTTGAGATCTGCTTGGCTTCCTAGATTCCAACACCTCAAGAGGGTGAGCGGGTCGTGTTCGTTTCCCACCTCATCCGAGGTTTGGGTTTTTTTTCCTTCACCCTTTTCTTTGGGGCCTATTGTTTTTCTACGGGCTCCGATTCCACCATCAGGCCCCCAACTCCATCCTCCACATAGCACATACATCACATTCTATGAAGCATTCCTCCACATTGAGCCCCACTTCGGGCGCTGGCTGAAGTTGTTCTGCATCAAACCTCACAACAAGGGTCCCAATCTTACGGAATCCGGAGGGGCCATGGCCAGCAAGCTTAACAACGATGATGGGTCGAAGGGCAAATTTATTGAGACAGTGAAGCATTGGCAGGAATAATGGTTCTATATGGCTGACGTTCCGTCAGGGGACCAGGAGGGGGGCCCTGCCTTCTCGGCTGCTGACGGTGCCCGATACGTCTCCAATGTATCTACTTTTCCAAACACTTTTGCTCTTGTTTGGACTCTATTTTGCATGATTTGAATGAAACTAATCTGTACTAACTCTATTTTCAGCAGAACTACCATGGTGTTGTTTTTGTGCAAAAATAGAAGTTCTCAGAATTGGACGAAACTTTGCGGAGATTTTTTATTGAATAAATAAAAAATACTGGAACAAAGATCCACCAGAGGGGGCCACCAGTTGCTCACAAGGCCCTCATGTCTTGTTGGCCCCATGAGGCTCCGTCTGACCTAGTTCCACCTCCATAAGTACCGTCTTCCCGAGAGAAAAAATGAAAGAAGTTTCATCGCGTTTTACAATATGGAGTGGCGACCACCTAATGTTCTTCATCGGGAGGGCTGATCTAGAGACCATTTTGGGCTCTGGAGAGGGGTATTCGTCATCGTTGTCATATCAACCCTTCTTCATCACCAATTTCATGACGCTCACCACCGGGAGTGAGTAATTCCTTCGTAGGCTTGCTGGACGGTGATGGAGATGGATGAGATTTATCATGTAATCCAGTCAATTTGTTACGGCTTGATCCCTAGTATCCACTATGTTCTGAGATTGATGTTGCTATGACTTTTCTATGCTTAATGCTTGTCACTGGGGCCCGAGTGACATGATTTTGTCTGAACCCTTTATTTTTTCATCAATATATTTGAGTTCTTGACCCTATTTTCTAGTTATATGCACTTGTTATTGTTCTGAATCATAGACCCCAAGGTGACAATAATTGGGATACTCTCCGGACATGATTGTAATTCAAGGAGTTCATGTAATTCACCATGTGTTAATGCTTTGGTCCAATTTTCTATTAAAAGGAGGCCTTAATTACCCTTAGATTTCCTTATGGACCCCGCTGCCACGGGAGGGCAGGACAAAAGATCTCATGCAAGTTCTCATTATAAGCACGTATGACTATATACAAATACATGCCTACATTGAATTAATGAATTGGATCTATTGTGTATCGCTCTAGGTTGTGACTGCTACATGATGAATGTCATCCATACAAATATCCATCATTGATCCAATGCCTACGCTTTGCTCATATTGTCTTTGCTAAGTTGCTACTGTTGCTGCTACTGTCACAATTACAACAAAACTGCTACTGTTACCGTCATTTTTGCTATTGCTACCGCTCTTATGAAAGTATCATATTATTGTGCTACTAAACACTTTGTTGCAGAGAAATAACTTTCTAGGGGTGGTTGCATTGACAACTCAACTACTAAGGCTCATAAATATTCTTTGGCTCCACTTGTGTCGAATCAATAAATTTAGGTGAAATACTACCCTCGAAGACTGTTGTGATCCCCTATACTTGTGGGTCATCAAGACTATTTTCTGGCACCGTTGCCGAGGAGCATAGCTCTATTTATTGAGTTCACTTGGGAGTTAAATATCTGATGATCACTATGATGAATCTGAAAGACTCTAAGACCAAGATCGTACCCTCTAAGACGAGGGGGGTAAGGAACTGCGATCTAATTCTGCACTTAATTCACCTTCTGTTTAAGTCGACTTGTGACACCACCCCTTCCATTCAATCTGATATGTCTCAAGTAGTAAATGACACTACTTCCATTAGAGATGATACGTATGATGATGCTACTACTTTGTGTCGGGGATATACCCCGCGGTATGACCCGGTTGGGACTTGGCGTTTCATTGGTAACCCGCCGGAGGATTGGCGACTCACGAGTCTGGCAGTTCGCTGGTCTGACGACTCACGAGCCTGGTGACTCACTGATGGCCCCGATGGCAGGTCAGATAGAGGACTAGGCCCAAGGCCCAGAAGGCCGGCTCATGTTATAGTGGGCCGGCTTAAGAGGAAAGCGTAAGGAATATTCCATTACAAAGGAAGCAAGACTAGGACTCCACTTGTAATAGAGTAATCCTAATCCTACTAGGACTAGTCATGTAACCCGCCCCTTCGACTTATATAAGGAGGGGCAGGGCACCCCAAGAGGGGGAGGAAATAATCTATAAGGCTAGACACAATTAGGAGAGCCGGTTTATGCGGCGACTCCCTCATGAGCGTAATGAGACCTAGCCACAAACATCATGTAGGGCTATTCTCGGATGATGTTTCCCGGGGCCCGAAGCTGTCTAAATCCTTGTCTTGTGTGTTGATCCGCCTCGCGTCTCTCATCCTGATTAACCCCTCTCAAGCTACCACATAGATGCATTGGCCTCACGACTAAGTCCTCACACTAGGACATCTGCCGTGAAAAATCCACGACAGTTGGCGCCCACCGCGGGGCTTGCGCACGGTGGTGATTAGTTCTTGGATGGATCTCCCCAGGGATCGAGGAGTTTGCAATTTTTTAGATGAAGATTTTACAATCTATGAGATTAAAGTCGAATAAGAAATTAGGGTTGGGCGTTGTGTGTGCCGCCGAAGCATATACAATCTGACAAAAGTAAGGAGATCGATTTCTGCTGCTACCGTGTGTCGCTGAGACCAACAGAATTCTGCTACAGCCGGGTCACGTCAAACACCCGCGTGGGTTCCACAAAAGGAGATTTCGAGGCGAATCCGTAAAGGAATTTACGAAGACAAAAAAGGAAAAAGAAAAAAGGGAAACAGCCCATGACCCGGAAGCGGTTTCTGCTATCGAGCCGCCGTCGGTCCGCCGTTCTGCGCCCCCGCGACTTCGAGCAGCCTCCCGGCCCTCTACTATAACTCACGCCCGCGACCCGCCTCGTCTCGCGGGCCCTCCTCCGCGTGGCCATGCTGGGCCGTGGCCGGCCGTGCCACTATGTGAATTTCTTGATGCTCAAATTGCTAAAGCTACAGAATTTGAAAATGATGAAACTAATTAATGAAAATTATGA
Source organism: Aegilops tauschii subsp. strangulata (assembly GCF_002575655.3). Classification (NCBI taxonomy): domain Eukaryota; kingdom Viridiplantae; phylum Streptophyta; class Magnoliopsida; order Poales; family Poaceae; genus Aegilops; species Aegilops tauschii. The sequence continues at coordinate 377,524,856 of NC_053038.3, read as the reverse complement.
TTCACCTGCTATACCTAGCACTCCTACTAGAACTAAGATGCTTAATATACTTGAGGGTTATGTTATGGATTGGGAGATTTCTAAGGAATTTCTTGATTATAATGATAGGGAGGATCTTAAAAAATTACTGAGTAAGCTGAAAGAAAAAAGCTATGATTGAAATGATGAAATATGATCCTAAGTTTGCGATCTCTTCTATCTTTGTTACTGATAAGGATTATGAATTCTTTGTTGATCCTGGACTTATTACTTTTGTAGAATCTAATCCTTTTCATGGTTATGAATCTGAAACCGTTGTGGCACATCTTACTAAGTTGAATGATATTGCCACCCTATTTGCTCAAGAAGAAAAGATTTGCTACTATCATATTCTTAAGTTATTTCCTTTCTCATTAACGGGTGATGCTAAAGAATGGTTTAGTACTCTTGCTCCAGGTTGTGTGCGTAGTCCTAAGGATATGATTTACTATTTCACTGAGAAATATTTCCCGCTCACAAGAGACAGGCTGCCTTACAGGAAATATATAGGGACAATTATAGTTTTGCCCTTAGTTGTGCCAGACCATGGGTTTTGCCCTTACTTTTCGGCTCTGCTCAGTTTTGCCCTTAGATTTGTCTCTGAAGTCATTTGGGTGCCCTTTGACCATTTGACCAATACTTTGAAAATTCATAACAAATTCATACGAAGTCATAAAAATGCAAATAAGATATCAAAAAGTTTAGAATGACATTACATTTATGTGCATGCCATTTGCATTCAAGAAAAAAGTACCCTTTAAACTACCCGTGGTTATTAATGTTATAAACATTATTAAAACTAAAAAGGTATAAATAATAGTGTTTTCAGGAATAAAAATTGCAGGCAAATGTAGTTGGTGTTTTCTGAACATCCTGATATCTTATTTGCGTTATTCTGAGTTCATATCAACTTTGTTATGAAGTTTCAATGTAGTGGTCAAAGTCACATGAAAATTCATAGCAAGTTGATATGAACTCAGAAGAATGCAGATAAGGTATCAGGATGTTCAGAAAACATCACCTACATTTGCTTGTAATTTTTATTCATGAAAAAGTATTGTTTATACCTTTATAATTCCAATAATGTTTATAACATTAATAACCTCGGGTAGTTTACACGGTACTTTTTTCCTGAATGCAAATGGCATGCACATAAAGGTAATGTCATTCTAAACTTTTTGATATGTTATTTGCATTTTTATGACTTCATATGAATTTGTTATGAATTTTAAAAGTATTGGTCAAACGGTCAAAGGGCACTCGGATAACCTCATAGACAAATCTAAGGGCAAAACTGAGCAGAGTCGAAAAGTAAGGGCAAAACCCATGGGGTGGCTCCGACTAAGGGCAAAAAATGCATTTGTCCAAATATATAACTTTGTGCAACTTGAGGAAGAGCATCTCCCTCAAGATTGCAGGAGGCTTCTCCAATTATTAAATATTTTTCCTGATCATCCTCTTGTGAAAATGAAATATTTGATATCTTTTATAATGGACTAACCGATGCTTCTAGGGACTACCTAGTGATGGCCCACAAGTATAGGGGATCAATCGCAGTCCTTTCGATAAGTAAGAGTGTCGAACCCAACAAGGAGCAGAAGGAAATGACAAGTGGTTTTCAGTAAGGTATTTTCTGCAAGCACTGAAATAGTCGGTAACAGGTAGTTTGATGGCAAGGTAATTTGTAACTAGCAAGTAATGGTAATAGTAAATAAAGTGCAGCAAGGTAGCCCAATCCTTTTGTGGCAAAGGACAGACCGAAACGGTCTCTTATAATAAGCAAAGCGTTCTTGATGGTACACAGGAATTTCATCTAGTCACTTTCATCATGTTGGTTTGATTTGTGTTCGCTACTTTGATAATTTGATACGTGGGTGGACCGGTGCTTAGGTGCTATTCTTACTTGAACAAACCTCCTACTTATGATTAACCCCCTCGCAAGCATCCGCAACTACAAGAAAAGCATTAAGATAAAATCTATCCATAACATTAAACTTTTGGATCCAAATCAGTCCCTTTCGAAGTAGCGCATAAACTAGGGTTTAAGATTCTGTCACTCTAGCAACCCATCATCTAATAACTACTCCACAATGCATTCCCTTAGGCCCAAATATTGTGAAGTGTCATGTAGTCGACGTTCACATGACACCACTAAGGGAATCACAACATACATATCATCAAAATATCGAACACATATCAAGTTCACATGATTACTTGCAACAAGATTTCTCCCGTGACCTCAAGAACAAAGGTAACTACTCACAAATGATAATCATGCTCAAGATCAAAGGGGTATTAAATAGCACAATGGATCTGAACATATAATCTTCCACCAAATAAATCATATAGTAATCAACTACAAGATGTAATCAACACTACTAGTCACTCACAAGTACCAATCTGAGGTTTTGGTACAAAGACTGAACACAAGAGATGAACTAGGGTTTGTTAGGAGATGGTGCTGTTGAAGATGTTGATGGAGATTGCCCTCCCCAAGATGGGAGAGTTTTTGGTGAGGATGATGACAATGATTTCCCCCTCCGGGAGGGAAGTTCCCCCGGTGGAATCACTCCGCCGGAGGGCAAAAGTGCTCCTGCCCAAGTTCCGCCTCTAGACGGTGGCGCTCCGTCCCAAAAGTCCTCTCCTTATTTTTTCTAGGTCAAATGACTTATATACTATAAGAGGGGCACCAGAGGTGGGCCGAGGAGGGCACAACCCACCAGGGCGCGCCTGGGCTGCCTGGCGTGCCCAGGTGGGTTATGCCCACCTGGTGGGCCCCATCTAGTAGTTATTTGCTCTAATATTCTTCATATATTCCAAAACAATTCTCCATAAATTTTCAGCTCATTTGGAGATGTGCAGAATAGATAACTCTATGAAAGGATCAAGAAGAGGTGTCTAGAGGGGGGGTGATTAGACCCTCAACAAGCAAAAGTAGCAGTTTTTAAGTTTTTCAAGTTGAGGTGGATTTTTAGCACAAGTTTTAAGCATTCACAATACATTTCAAGCAAGCATGGCAAGAGTATATGAGCAGCGGAAAGTAACACATGCAAGTTGCAAGAAAGTAAAGGGATGGGATTGGAGTGTGCAAACGCAATTGAAGACACGGAGAGTTTTGGAGTGGTTCCAATAGGTGCTATCGTACATCCACGTTGGTGGAGACTTCAACCCATGAAGGGTAACGGTTGCGCGAGTCCACGGAGGGCTCCACCCACGAAGGGTCCACGAAGAAGCAACCATGTCTATCCCACCATGGCCATCGCCCACGAAGGACTTGCCTCACTTGGGTAGATCTTCATGAAGTAGGCGATCTCCTTGCCCTTACAAACTCCTTGGTTCAACTCCACAATCTTGACGGAGGCTCCCAAGTGACACCTACTAATCTAGGAGACACCACTCTCCAAAAGGTAATAGATGGTGTGTTGATGATGAACTCCTTGCTCTTGTGCTTCAAATGATAGTATCCCCAACACTCAACTCTCTCACACATATTTGGCTATGGTGGAAAGATGATTTGAGTGGAAAGCAACTTGGGGAAGGCTAGATATCATGATTCTTGTGGTTGGATTGGAATGTCTTGGTCTCAACACATGAGTAGGTGGTTCTCTCTCAGAAAATGAGTAGTGGAAGTGTAGGCACGTTCTGATGGCTCTCTCTTGAATAGAGAAGGGGGTGGAGGGGTATATATAGCCTCCACACAAAATCTAACCATTACACACATTTGACCCAACTCGGTCAGACCGAATAGGTGAACTCGATGAGACCGATTCAGTTCAAAATGTGAATGTTAGGATTCTCGGTGGGACCAATGTGCTAGGGTTAAGGCAAAACCTCATCTTGGTGTGACCGATTGCATGAACTCGGTGGGACCGATTTCAGCAATGAGCAAACAGAGAGTTGGTCAGGCAAACTCGATGGGACGGATTGCTTATTTTGGTGAGACCAAAATAATTGCAACAAATAACAGAGGGTTTGCATGGCCATCTCGGTGAGGTCGAATCGATTAGGGTTTCTGGCAGTGGCTATGTCGAGTGAACTCGGTGGCGCCGGATGAATCAAATCGGCGGGGCCGAGTTTGACTTTAGGATTTGGACATATTTGGAATTGAGAAAATGGTTGAGGGCTTTGGAGCATATCACTAAGCATTTTGAGCAAGTAGACCATTAAGCAACACCTCATCCCCTTTTAATAGTATTGGCTTTCCCTATGGACTCAATGTGATCTTGGATCACTAAAATAGAAATGAAGAGTCTTGAGCTTTTGCCAATCTTTGTCCTTAGCATCTTGAAGGGTTTCGACATCCTCTTGTCCATGCCACGCCTTTGTTGAACTTTCTGAAATATGCTAGATGAAAATATTAGTCCAACAAGAGATATGTTGATATTAATTACCAAAATCACCCAGGGAGCACTTGTGCTTTCAATCTCCCCCTTTTTGGTAATTGATGACAACATACATCAAAGCTCTAGATAAAGATAAGAAGAGTAATAAATAAAGCTTTGGAAAGACATGTAACATGCATTGGCTCCCCCTACATGTATGCAATCATGTGAAGATAGATTATGAAAGCATGTGAATGCATAAACATGTCAGAGCAAGTAATGAGTTACATGTATCTTGGCTATATGCATCAGAGCAAATGATGTAAATAGAGAAAATGTACCTTCATGTTCATGAGTCCTTCTTGCAAATAGTATGTACATCAGCAAGATATCATCATGCACATGAGTGTGATGCTTATAATTACCTTGTGGTCTTGAGCTGACTTTGGAAAGGATGAACTTGAGAAAACATGGTTAGATAACACAAGAACACTACTAGACAAAGCAAGTTCAGGAAACCACAAGAGTACCAAGATTGGGATGACATGCAGTGAGTGAGTACTTAGTACTCTATTTGGATATAGACATGTCCCCAAGACTTAAAGATATGCAAAGAATTCCAAAGATTTTCTTCCCTTAGATATGAACTCTTTCTCCCCTTGAATTTGATATTGGATAATGGGAGAAGGTAGGGTAAGAGAAAATCAGAACAAAGCAAACATAACATACATTAACATGTCTTTCCCCTCTTAAAGACATGTGACTTCTCTCCTCTATTGTTAATAAGCATCTGGAGAAGCTAAGATGTGCTTTCAATCTCCCATGTGATAAGCTTTGATGTGCTCTCTCTCCCCCTTTGACATCAATTTCCAAGAAGGATCTTCTGGAGCATGAGTCAGACAGGTTTGGTCCTTGAGCCACATGACAAAGCAGTATGTAATTTAAGATGCTATTAGAGGACAAGAATCATCGAGTGGAGCTGGAGAAGAAATGACAATAGCAATGGCAAAATGTTTTCTCAGTAGTGAAATCGGTAACGCTGATTCATTTTCATCGGTGACACCGAGTTGGGAATGTCATAGATGATGCATATCGGTCAGACCGGATTCGTCCTTGTTGGTTGTACCGATGAACTATCTACAATGTGTTATTGCAGTTCGGTCTAGCCGATAGGCAGAAATCAGTGAGACCGAGTTCAATACAGAGGAAAATTTTGTCATCTCAGCTCACTTGGCAAATAAGATCTCACAAGGATTTGCAAGGAATTAACTAAAGGATTTGCAATGAATTAGATGCAGGGAATGCAGAAAATAACAGACAAAGAGAAATGAAATCTAGATGAAGTTTTTTTGAAAGGGGAACAAACAAGCGAGGAACAAATGCAAGAACACAAAGACACACTAAAGAACTTCATAGAATTGGTCGGCGACAGAGTCACCTATGTTAGAGTATATTGACTGAGGAGTCAAGTGAGAGCACTTGGTCATAGGTCATACTCATCGTTTAAGCTCAAAATGGGGTTACCATATTTCGTTTAAGCATTTTGATGTATTCACATCTTGTTGAGATGCTTTGACCCATGTCTTGGGGTAAAGCTTCTCTAAGATGGAATAACATAACTTGGGTGGTGGTGTTGATCTTGATCATGTAGCCAAACTTGTGTAGGATGCTCAAGGTTGATGTAGTTCATCAAGAGTTGGGAGCACCGCTTGTAGTTTGAGTTCATCTACCTACATGGGTTAGTTTTGCAAGGAAGAGCACTTGTGTATCCAAACTGACAATCATGAAGCTTAATACCAAATGAAATTTGATATATTGAAATTGTCAAAGGATATGTTGAAAGGATTCATGCTTCCTTGTCTTCAACCACCATATTGTAGAGACTTGGTGATGTAGAGATCGCTCAAGATGTGTTGCAATCTCATATATTTGGGCTCATCCAAGTACCTACAAGGGTTAGATAACATGCAAGGGTACAAGTATAGATCCAAGACATATGATCATCATCTTAAGAGAAATATCAAGGATTAGTCAAAGGCTCATGCCTTGCATGTATCCAAATGGAGTTTCTACTCCAAGTTTGAGGCATCAATGATGTTCAATTCACCTCTCAAATGGCAAAATACTTTCTCATCAAGCGGTTTGGTGAATATATCCGCCAATTGCTTATCGGCATGAACATGCTTAAGATTGATGTCTCCTTTAGCAACATGATCTCGAATAAAATGATGACGAACTTCAATATGCTTAGTTCGAGAATGTTGCTGTTAGGACATTTCCCGTCATTGTGTTTTGGATGATGATGCCAACTCTCCTTGTGGTATAATCATGTGTTTAGATCTACAGGGTCTCTATGCTGGGCTTCGCGTCAATTAGGCATTCTCTCTGGAGGAAAAGATCAAAGACAGAGTTTTCTGCAGAGGGAATCCACATCGGAAGGCGTGGGGTGAATCATTTCACGCACACTCTTCTTGTCACCCACCATTACCTTCCGTTCCGCGTAGAGAGAGGCTCCCTTTAGTTCTTTCTGGAACAAAGTTTCCCCTCAGCGGTTGTACCGCCCAGCTGGGCGGTTGTACCGCTCGCCTGTTGTACCGGCCCAACCACCGCCCCAGGGGTGATACCCTGGGGTTGCACCTCCCAGGTTGTTCCCAAGCGGTTGTGCCGCCGTCCCAGGGCGGTGGTACCGCCATCCCACTTGAGAAACCCTGGTGTGGTGCTACGGGCAATTGTACCGGCCGGGTACCGCCCAACCACCGGACTAGCTTCTGTGGTGGGGCGGTACTTGGGCGGTGGTGGCCCAGTTGTCCCGGTTATGCTTTGCATACCGGTACTACCAGTTGTCCGAGCGATTGTACCGCTTGGGACTTAGCTACCTCGTGCACCAGGAGCAGGCGGTTGTTCCGGAGCACTACCGCTCGACCACCACCCATGGGGGTGACTCCCCTCTGGTCCTAGGCGGTTATTGAGCGGTAGGGAAGTGGTTCGTCTGGTTATTCCTAATAACCGGTACTAGCGCTCCGGTGCCCGGTTGTACCGCTTGCTAGGGTTTCTGCAGCTTTCCCGTGATCCCCGGTTGTACCAAGGAGAGGAGCGGTTGTACCGCTGCAGTGTACTAACTGTTGTAACGGTTGGCTGTTAGGGCTTCCTATATAAAGGGGGTTCTTCCACCTACCCTCACTACCTCTTGCCTCTCTCTCCACCATTAATGCCCTTCAAACTTTGTTGCCCGATCTCTCTCTAGCCACTCAAACTTGTTGATTTGCTAGGGATTGAAGGAGGAGACCTAGATCTACACTTCCACCAAAGGATATTTGATTCCCCCATACTTTCTTGTGTGGATTTTGTTACTCTTGGGTGTTTGAGCACCCTAGACGGTTGAGGTCACCTTGGATCCATATTCCATTGTGGTGAAGCTCCGTGGTTGCGTTGGGAGCCTCCAATTCGGTTGTGGAGAGAGCCCGAACCTTGTTTGTAAAGGTTCGGTCGCCGCCTTCAAGGGCACCAATAGTGGAATCACGTCATCTCGCATTGTGTGAGGGCGTGAGGAGAATACGGTGGCCCTAGTGGCTTCTTGGGGAGCATTGTGCCTCCACATCGCTCCAACGGAGACGTACTTCCTCTCAAAGGGAAGGAACTTCGGTAACACATCCTCGTCTCCTCCGGCTCCACTCTTGGTTATCTCTTACCTTTACTTGTGCAAGCTTATATTGTGTTGTATCCCTTGCTTGCTTGTGTGCTTGTTGTTGTTGCATCATATAGGTTGCTCACCTAGTTGCATATCTAGACAACCTTTTTGATGCTAAGTTTAATTTGGTAAAGAAAAGCTAAAAATTGTTAGTTGCCTATTCACCCCCCTAGTCAACCATATCGATCCTTTCAATTGGTATCAAAGCCTCGTCTCTTTATGAAGGACTTTGCCGTCCGAAGAGTATGGTTGACACCACAGACGAGGTGGAGGAGCACTCTGGTTCAAGTCCTCCCATGCTTGCGGCCGACGAGGGATCCTCGGTCTCTCGTGAGGAGTTCAAGGCGGCTTTGGACACATTGAAAACCTCCATGACGACCGATGTCAAAGGCATGTTTAAGGATTTCCTTGATGGTCTTAAATTATCCACCGCACCGTTGGAAGTGATTGATCCCACTAACAAGGTGATGGATGCTAACTCCAACAAGGGGGAAGCTACTAGTGATCAAGCTCCTTTGACTAGTGGTATAAGTGGAAATGGTATCTTTGCCCATGTTGAACCTCCACTTACTTATGGAGGACCGGTTCCCTCGACGCATATGAATCATATTGGCCCTCCTCCCAAGCTTGTGAAAAATGAGGATTTTGCCTCTTGGGTGTATTGCTTTAAACATCATTTAAATCATAGTTCTACTAATCTTTGGAGAATTATTGAGCAAGGTTTCTACCCGCACGACCCAAGCAACTTCACTCCTAGAGAAGTCGCGGATCATCAATTCAACGAGTCCGCTCTCTTCATTCTCCAAGAAGCCATTCCTCCCGAAGATATTGCGCACCTCCGACCTTTCACCATGGCCAAGGAAGCATGGCAACATGTTGTTTCCATTTACAAGGGAAGCACAAGAATTCAACGCTCAAACTTTGAAGTGGTGCAAGATGAAGCCGATGAGTTTGCAATGATTGAGGATGAAGAACCTTGAGAGCTTTACCGAAGGTTAACTACTCTCATGGTTTCACTCTAAGATCATGGGAGCAAGGATACAGATGACAATTGGATCAAGCGCAAGTTTCTCAAGGCCATGATGCCCTACCATAAGGCCATGTTCTCCGTAATTCGTCAAAGGACGGAATTTCATGCCTTGTCCTCAAGTGAAGTGTTGGATGAGTTTGTTTCAATGAGGATCTTGGACAAGACCGCCGACAATGCATTGTCGCGTTCTCAACGATCAAAGAAGCCCAACCTTGCTTTGAAGGCCAAGGCTAGTGTGGAAGAAGATGGTGAAGAGGAAGAAGAGGAGAGTTGCCCCGAAGATACCAAATATGCCTATCATGAGCATATGACACTTGCCTCATGGCAATTGTGGAGCAAGAAGAACTCAGGGCCCAACTTCAACAAGAACAACTCAAGTGGCGCCAAGGGCAAGCAACGTGTGAGGACATGGTATAGTTGTAGAAATGTGAGTCACTTTGTTGTGGATTGCTCGTACGAGAAGAGGGAAGACAATGGTGGCAAGCTTATCCGAAAAGACAAGGCCAAGTCCTTCCCAAACAAGAACAACTTCACCAAGAAGACTCCTCCAAAGGGGTTGGTGGCACAAGAAGAGTACAATGAGGATGATGATGACGATGATGAAGACGGTGAGACGGTTGCAATGGCCTCCATTGCCATTGCAACAACTCCACGGGTGTCCCTCTTCGATTCACCCAATGAGAACATCACCGCCAAGTGCCTCATGGCTAAAGCCACCAACAAGGTAACCCCCAACCTCAAAACTACCATCACTACTAATCCTTCCTTGATGGATTGCATTGATGAAAATGAGGGGACGAAGGAGGAGGAAAATGAACTTGAGTCTTTTATGAGTAATCTCAAGGGTAAATCCAAGAAGCACTTTGTTGCTCTCTTGGAACAACTTGGTGAAGCCAATGACATGATCGAGGCTCACGAAGAAACCATCTCTAAGATGGAAGGGCATAGTTGTGACTATATATGCCGATGAGATCCGGATCTCTCTAATGCGCTTGAGGAAGAGGATGGTCATCGTTTGTCTCTTGAGGAGTCACACAATGATGACCATGCTAAATTAAAGAAAGATCTTGATCATGCTCTTGTTCTCTCTCATGTGCTCAATTCCGAGAAGGCCAAACTCGGGGTTGACCATGCTAGACATAAGGAGGAGTTTGAGATACTTGACAAGGCTCACAAGGCCTTGAAGAGTGCTCATGCTAGCCTCAAAGAGTCTCATGATCAACTCCAAGTGAAGCTTGATACGTCTCCAACGTATCTATAATTTTTGATTGTTCCATGCTGTTATATTATCAATCTTGGATGTTTTATAATCATTTTATAGTCATTTGATATCATTTTTTGGTACTAACCTATTGACATAGTGCCAAGTGCCAGTTTTTGTTTTCTGCATGTTTTTTACATCGCAGGAAATCAATATCAGACGCAGTCCAAATACAAGGAAACTTCACGAAGATTTTTTGGGACCAGAAGACACATAATGGGCCCTAGCTGCGCCTCGGGGGTTCTCCGAGGAGAGCACAACCCACCACGGCGCGCCAGGAGCCCCAGGCGCGCCCTGGTGGGTTGTGCCCACCTTGGGTACCCCCCGGACCGTCTCTTTGCTCTATAAATACCCCAATATTCTCAAAACCCTAGGGGAGTCGACGAAATATTGATCCAGCCGCCGCAGAGTCCAGAACCACAAGATCCAATCTAGACACCATCTCGGATGGGGTTCACCACCTCCATTGGTGCCTCTCCGATGATGCGTGAGTAGTTCTTTGTAGACCTTTGAGTCCGTAGTTAGTAGCTAGATGGCTTCCTCTCTCTCGCTGAATTCTCAATACAATGGTCTCTTGGAGATCCATATGATGTAACTCTTTTGCGGTGTGTTTGTTGGGATCTGATGAACTTTGAGTTTATGATCAGTCATATCTTTTTATATCCATGAAAGTATTTGAGTTTCATTGATCTCTTTTATGCATGATCTCTTATAGCCTCGTATTTCTTCTCCGATATTTGGGTTTTGTTTGGCCAACTTGATCTATTTATCTTGCAATGGGAAGAGGTGCTTTGTAGTGGGTTTGATCTTACGGTGCTTGATCCTAGTGACAGAAGGGGAACCGACACATATGTATCATTGCTACTAAGGATAAAACGATGGGGTTTATCTCTATATAGATAGATCTTGTCTACATCATGTCATCATTCTTATTGCATTACTCCGTTTCTCCATGAACTTAATACACTAGATGCATGCTGGATAGCGGTCGATGTGTGGAGTAATAGTAGTAGATGCAGGCAGGAGTCGGTCTACTAATCTTGGACATGATGCCTATGTAATGATCATTGCCTGGATATCATCATGATTATTTGAAGTTCTATCAATTGCCCAACAGTAATTTGCTTACCCACCGTTTGCTATTTTTCTCGAGAGAAGCCACTAGTGAAACCTACGGCCTCCGGGTCTCTTTCTCATATTATTTGCCTTTGCGATCTACTTTTCCTTTGCATTTATTTTCAGATCTATTAAACCAAATACACAAAAATACCTCACTGCATTTTATTCTTATTTATTTTATTTGGCGTTCGATCTATCAATCTACTACAATTTCCTCACATCCGTTTTCCCATCTTGGGGCGCCGCTACCCGAAAGGGATTGACAACCCCTTTTACACGTCGGGTTGTGAGGGTTTGTTATCTGTGTGTAGGGGATGTTTACGTTGTGTTGCTTGGTTCTCCTACTGGTTCGATAACCTTGGTTTCTTCACTGAGGGAAATACCTACAGTCGCTGTGCTGCATCATCCCTTCCTCTTTGGGGAAATACCGACGTAGTCCTAGCCGACATCTAAAGGAATTTCTGGCGCCATTGCCGGGGAGGATCTTCAACATATACCAGGTTCCTAATCACAAATCTCATATCCTCGCAATTTACATTATTTGCCATTTGCCTCTCATTTTCCTCTTCCCCACTTCACAAAAATTTGACATTTTATTCGCCCCTCTCTTCTCCGTTCGCCGTTTTCTCGTCAGATCTATTCTTTGCTTGCAATCATGAGTGATTTCGGTATGGCACCAACAGATGATGGCCTAACTCCTAAGATAGGACGTACGGGCAATTTGGATGCTAAAACTTTTATCTTGGGGCAAGGGAACGTTATGGGAAAAGAACGTATCCAAGAATTTTTCAATTGTGTTGGAAATCTAAGTCTTGATGATGCTCCGATACTTAAAACTACTAGATCTTATGCGGATGCTATTTCAACACTAGTTCTGAAACTTGAAAGTAAATTTATCCGTACTCATCCTACTTTGCAAAGATTATTTTTTGAGCTTCCCAAAATAAAGAATCGTAGGGCTAAAAAGTTGGCCACTCTCGTTCTTATGAATGAGTTTGACTACATAATACGGGAAGCTAGGGAAATCTTTGATTTTTATGGTATGAATCGTGAAAAACCTGTGATAGATGAAATTCTTTACAATAGTGACTATGCACTAAGGCATTTGCTTGGGGATAATAAAATCTTTGATGAGAATCTAAAAAAGTAAGTCCCCATTTTAGATATAATCCAACAAGTTTCAATAATGTTAATCAACATTACTCTTGGACTGTTGCGGGAAATCAAAGGGGTTATTATGAAAACCAACTTAGGAATGCTAAAGTTTCCATGGATAATATGTTTTATGTTGTGTTTACAAAACCCCATGATGAAAACACTTCTAAGAAAATTAAGAAGAAGGATGACAAAACTTAGATCCTTGCTTTATGCCTAGCTAAGGGCATAAAACTATAATGCTTGTTGGGAGGCAACCCAATGAATAAAATTTATTTTAGCTTTTTGCTTTCTGTTCTTATGTGTTTGCACAATTATGCTACTGTCATTATTGTGTTTTTTGTGTTTTAATTAGTGTTTGTGCCAAGTAAAGCCTTTAGGATCTTCTTGGGTGATAGTTGTTTGATCTTGCTGAAAAACATAAACTTATGCGCTCACGAAAACAATTGTTAAAAATCACCAGAGTGTGATAAAATGCCAATTCTTTTTGCAGAAGATTAATATAAAAATTACCCTGGTCGTCCTAATTTTTCAGAATTTTTGGAGTTACAGAAGTATTCGAAATAGTCAGATTTCTACAAACTGTTCTGTTTTGACAGATTCTGTTTTCTTTGCATTGCGTGCTTATTTTGATGGCTCTATGGTTTTCTTTGCTGAGTTTTTGCCATAGAAAAGTTGGAATACAGTAGATATAATGCGAAAACAAAATATTAATTGGTTTGATACGGTACTTATAGTAGTGGTTTGCTTTCTTATACTAACGGATCTCATGAAGGTTTTGTTGAGTTTTGTGTGATTAAAGTTTTCAAGTTTTGGGTTATCTTACGATGGATGAAGGAATAAAGGATAGAAGAGCCTAAGCTTGGGGATGCCCCGGCATCCCAATCTATTATCCAAAAATGAGCAAACAATTAAGCTTGGGGATGCCCCCGAGTGGCATCCCCTCTTTCTTCTAATGACCATCGGTATTTTACTCGAAGCTATATTTTTATTCGTCACATACTATGTGTTTTGCTTGGAGCATCTTGTATGATATGAGTCTTTGCTTGTTTTATTTTGTGTTTTAAGTCTTGATCCCTTGCTGGACACACCTATTTGAGAGAGCTAAAATTATGTCATGACTCGTTAGAATTGCTCTCTTTGCTTCACTTAAATCTTTTATGCGCTATGGACTTGCTCTAGTGCTTCACTTATATATTTTTGAGCACGGTGTGCTTTAGTATTTTTGAAGAAATGCTCTCTTGCTTAACTTAGATTTATTTGAGAGTTAGTAAAATTTTCAAGAAATTCTCTCTTGCTTCACTTAAATTATTTTGAGAGAAAGAAAAAAGAATTATGCTCATGATCTTCACTTATATTTGTTTGAGCTTATGAAAAGCAACACATGAAAATTAGCCCCAAAGTGATAGATATCCAAGAAGGATATAATAAAAACTTTCATGAAGATTATTGGACAAAATAAACTTGATTCTTAGTAATAGTTTTGAGATATGATGATGTGATATGTGAGTTGTGTTGATGAGTAATTATGCTTTAGTAAGAATATTGGTGTTAAGGTTTGTGATTCCCTATGCAAGCACGAAAGTCAATAGTCATGCAATGAAATTATATCCTACTTGTGGTGCATTATTCAGTGTTAATTATGCTTAATGCTTGCTTATGAGATTATTCGTTTCTTAGTTGGTCGCTTCTCAAGCTTTTGCTAGCCTTCATTTTGCACCAAGTATGATCTCTACTTTTGCATCCAAAATCCTTTAAACCAGTTTTGCCACGTGAGTCCACTATATCTACCTTTATGCGGTATTCTTTTTCCGTTCTAAGAAAATTTGCATGTGCCATCTCTAATTTTCAAAATAAACTTCTCTTTTGTGTGTTCGTTTCGCTCGCAGAGCGGTGAGGGGTGGCTAATATTTTCCATGCTGGATGTGTTATTCTCACGATGAGTGTTTATTCACTTGTCACTGCACGAGAGTAAGGCAAAGGTTTTAGGGATGCCCAGTCCCGGAATGAAAAAAATGAATTTACTTTATGTTGTCAAATAATAAATTCCTTGGAAAGTGTTGGTATGGAGGTGATACGTCTCCGTCGTCTCTACTTTTCCAAACACTTTTGCCTTGTTTTGGAATCTAACTTGCATGATTTGAATGGAACTAACCCGGACTAACGCTGTTTTCAGCAGAATTGCCATGGTGTTATCTTTGTGCAGAAACAAAAGTTCTCGGAATGACCTGAAACTTCACGGAGATTTTTTTGGAAATAATTTAAAATACTGGCGAAAGAATCAAGGCCAGGGGGCCCACACCCTTTCCACGAGGGTGGGAGGCGCGCCTGCCCCCCCAGGGCGTGCCCCCCTGCCTCGTGGGCCTCCTGGAGCTCCACCGACCTCAACTCCAACTCTATATATTCGTGTTCGGGGAGAAAAAAATCAAGGAGAAGGATTCATCGCGTTTTACGATACGGAGCCGCCGCCAAGCCCTAAACTCTCTCGGGAGGGCTGATCTGGAGTCCGTTCGGGGCTCCGGAGAGGGGAATCCGTCGCCGTCGTCATCATCAACCATCCTCCATCACCGATTTCATGATGCTCACTGCCGTGCGTGAGTAATTCCATCGTAGGCTTGCTGGACGGTGATGGGTTGGATGAGATTTATCATGTAATCGAGTTAGTTTTGTTAGGGTTTGATCCCTAGTATCCACTATGTTCTGAGATTGATGTTGCTATGACTTTGATATGCTTAATGCTTGTCACTAGGGCCCGAGTGCCATGATTTTAGATCTGAACCTATTATGTTTTCATGAATATATGTGAGTTCTTAATCCTATCTTGCAAGTCTATAGTCACCTACTATGTGTTATGATTCGGCAACCCCGAAGTGACAATAATCGGGACCACTCCCGGTGATGACCGTAGTTTGAGGAGTTCATGTATTCACTATGTGTTAATGCTTTGGTCCGGTACTCTATTAAAAGGAGGCCTTAATATCCCTTAGTTTCCGTTAGGACCCCGCTACCACGGGAGGGTAGGACAAAAGATGTCATGCAAGTTCTTTTCCATAAGCACGTATGACTATATTCGGAATACATGCCTACATTACATTGATGAATTGGAGCTAGTTCTGTGTCACCCTATGTTATGACTGTTACATGATGAACCGCATCCGGCATAATTCTCCATCACCGATCCAATGCCTACGAGCTTTTCACATATTGCTCTTTGCTTATTTACTTTTCCGTTGCTACTGTTACAATCACTACAAAACCCAAAAATATTACTTTTGCTACCATTACCGTTACTATCATACTACTTTGCTACTAAATACTTTGCTGCAGATACTAAGTTATCCAGGTGTGGTTGAATTGACAACTCAACTGCTAATACTTGAGAATATTCTTTGGCTCCCCTTGTGTCGAATCAATAAATTTGGGTTGAATACTCTACCCTCGAAAACTGTTGCGATCCCCTATACTTGTGGGTTATCAGGAGGGCAACCGTGGATACGACTAGCCATGGAAAGTGAAAGTATGGTGGAAAAAAGAATAAACTTTATTTTCTGTTTGGTAACCACCTATGATATATCTAGCATGGAAAGTGTTGGGAACTCTAAGTCGTTTTTATTGGTGGGATGGATACATCTCCCAAAATGTTTTTATCTCTAATTTTTTCGCTTTGAGCTCTGACACCTCTACAAAGCCCTACTTCCCTCTGCGAAGGTCCTTTCTTTTACTTTATGCAATTTTTATTTTGAATTTGAGTCTCCATCTTATCTTATAAAAGCACCAACTAGGAGGCAATATGATCGTACTTAAGTATTGGGTGTAGCTAATATGCGAGTGTGTTTCATGAATGGATGAATGGTTGAGCATGATGGGTTAGGGATAACTTATTTTAGCGTTGATATTTTGAAAGACATGGTTGCTTGTTGATATGCTTGAGTATTTAAATTATCATGTCAAAACTAGACTATTGCTTTGAATCACATAAATTCCAAATGTCCATGCTATAAAGAAAAGAATATGATATGACATGTTAGGCAGCATTCCACATCAAATTTTTTGTTTTTATCACTTACCTACTCGAGGACGAGTAGGAGTTAAGCTTGGGGATGCTGATACGTCTCCAACGTATCTATAATTTTTGATTGTTCCATGCTGTTATATTATCAATCTTGTATGTTTTATAATCATTTTATAGTCATTTGATATCATTTTTTGGTACTAACCTATTGACATAGTGCCAAGTGCCAGTTGCTGTTTTCTGCATGTTTTTTACATCGCAGGAAATCAATATCAGATGGAGTCCAGATGCAATGAAACTTCACGGAGAATTTTTTTGGACCAGAAGACACATAATGGGCCCTGGCTGCGTCTGGTGGGTGCTCCGAGGAGAGCACAACCCACCAGGGCGCGCCAGGAGGCCCAGACGCGCCCTGGTGGGTTGTGCCCACCTCGGGGTGCCCCCGGACAGCCTTTTTGCTCTATAAATACCTCAATATTCCCCAAACCCTAGGGGAGTCAACGAAATATTGATCCAGCCGCCGCAGAGTCTAGAACCACCAGATCCAATCTAGACACCATCTCGTATGGGGTTCACCACCTCCATTGGTGCCTCTCCGATGATGCGTGAGTAGTTCTTTGTAGACCTTCGGGTCCGTAGTTAGTAGCTAGATGGCTTCCTCTCTGAAAGGATTGATATAGTTGACTAGAGGGGGGGGGGTGAATAGGCAACTAACAATTTTTAGCTTTTCTTTACCAATTTAAACTTTGCATCAAAGTAGGTTGTCTAGATATGCAACTAGGTGAGCAACCTATATGATGCAACGACAACAAGCACACAAGAAAGCAAAGGATACAACACAATATAAGCTTAGATGTATACAACACAATATAAGCACACAAGAAAGCAAAGGATACAACACAATATAAACTTTGCACATGTAAAGGTACGAGATAACCAAGAGTAGAGCCGGTGAAGACGAGGATGTGTTACCGAAGTTCCTTCCTTTTGAGGGGAAGTACGTCTCCGTTGGAGCGGTGTGGAGGCACAATGCTCCCCAAGAAGCCACTAGGGCCACCGTATTCTCCTCACGCCCTCACACAATGCGAGATGCTGTGATTCCACTATTGGTGCCCTTGGAGGCGGCGACCGGACCTTTACAAACAAGGTTGGGGCAATCTCCACAACTTAATTGGAGGCTCCCAACGACACCACGAAACTTCACCACAATGGAATATGGCTCCGCGGTGACCTCAACCGTCAAGGGTGCTCAAACACCCAAGAGTAACAAGATTCGCAAGGGATTAGTGGGGGGAATCAAATTTCTCTTGGTGGAAGTGTAGATCGGAGCCTTCTCAACAAATCCCTAGAGAATCAACAAGTTTGATTGGCTAGGGAGAGAGATCGGGCGAAAATGGAGCTTGGAGCAACAATGGAGCTTAGGGATAGAAGAGGTAGTCAACTCGGAGAAGAAGACCCCCCTTTTGTAGTGAAAGAACAAATCCAACCCTTATCCACCAACTTAGCCTGCACACATGGTACTACCGCAAGGGCCCGCGGTACTATCGCGAAGAACTGCGGTACTACCGCTGGCATGACAGGGGCTAAAACCAGTCCTGATGCGCTAAGGCAGGGAGCGGTAGAACCGCTGGCGCGGTACTACCGCGCCCCCTTGTGGTACTACCGCAAGGCAGGAATGGTCTATGCTGGGAAGGCACGGACATAAAAATACATGCGTGACTACTTCCGCTGAGTTTTGATCTATGCAAAAAACCAACATGGTACTACCGCAAGCCTGGAGCGGTACTACCGCGTAGGGCGCAGATGTAAAAAATTACATCCGCCCCTACTTCCGCTCATGCTGCTATGCCTGGCCAGAGCCCAGGGTACTACCGCGCCCATGGAGCGGTACTACCGCGTAGGGCGCGGATGTAAAAAATTACATCCGCCCCTACTACCGCTTGAGCAGTTGCGCCTGGCCTGAGGCCACGGTACTACCGCTCCCTAGGAGCGGTACTACCGTGTGCACCTGCGGTACTACCGCTCCGAAGAGCAGTACTACCGCATGCCCCAGTTCAGTAACAGTAGGAGTCCTTCATTTTGCAGAGACACAGAGAGACGGAGGATGCTTCAAACAGCCAAAGGAAAGGTGGTGCAAAAAGGAACATACGTGTATGTGTTGATTCCACCCAAACCTTTCCAACGCGGACCCCCTCTTAATAGTACAGCTTTCCTACGACTCAAATCCACCAAAAAGAAACATAGAGAAACGCCATCTTCAATGATCTTCGAGGGGCACCAAATCGTCTTGTGCCTAGACATGATATATCTGAAATGCTCAATGCACACGATTAGTCCGCAAAAGCATTGTCATCGATCACCAAAACTACTAAGGGATAAATATGACCTTACAATCTCCCCCTTTTTGGTGGATTGATGAAAATACGGGATTTGCACATAGGGATAAAAAATAGAACATAGGCAAACCCAACATCTATAAAAGATAGACGGGTTCCCCCTAGATGTGTGCACTCTAGAGAAGTGCTTTGGACTGCACGACACACATACTAGGATCAACACCCCCCCTATATTTTATAGACGAGGCAAATCTTGCAATGAAATAACTAATACTAACAGGGAGGCAAGATAATAAATATGAGCATAAAGTAACTGGCACAAGATAGCATAAGCTCATGGGCTACTAAGCATGAAAGACAATAAAATATGCTAGAGTGCATATGTCTTACACCATATGAAAAGGAAATACGACTCACGAGCACAAACCAAACCAAAGCAAACGAGGTTCAACAGAACGAAAGCAAAGCGACAAAGCGAGACAACACACGACACAAGACTTGCAAATCCTACACTCTCTCCCCCTTTGGCTTCGAGACACCAGAAAGGCAGAGAGGACACCTACGACACAGGTGCTAGCTCAAGCTGGGGCAATCACTCGTCACGCTCCTCGTCGGTCTTGGCAGCGGGGATGGTCTCCTCCTCAGACTCAGTCCACTGGTAGCCCTGCTTCGTCATCCATTCTGCCTCTGGCGTGATGTGCTTCTCGGACCCGCTGGATATCTCCTCGCCAAACGTCCTCAAGATCCTCTTGTCGCGGCGGTGACTCTCCTTGGAAGCAACATGGGTCCTGTACTGCCCCTTGGCTTGCGTACAGAACAAAGCCTTCATCTTGGCCTTCAGCTTCTTAGCCCACGAGGGCTCAGTAGAGGGAGGAGCAAACCCGGCAGAGCTGTCCTCATCCGCTTCCTCCTCCTCAATCTCATCCTTATCCACATCCATTTGAGCAGCCTCTGCCTCAGCATGGGTAGTGGTGTTAGCCCACTGAGGCTTGATGCGAAGCTTGATGGGGTCGTGACGGATCCTGTCAGGGGCAACAAACTCATCATTGGGATAGAGCTTCTCCCAAGTCCTCATGATCAAGAGAAATAGATAAGGTCCATAGATGGGAACCTTATGGTTGAACACCGCAAACCGTAGCTCACACCACATGATATGTGAGACATCAAGTGGTTCCGTCTGAGCAAGACGCGCATCCTCACAAATGAGCATCATATCCACGAGATAGGCATGCACCTTGTCCTTGTCACCAATGCGCAGAAAGAGGGAGTTGCGGAAGATCCGATGCATGATGTCAAGGAATGGGTTCAGCACCCACGCCTTCTTGTCATTGGGAAGCTTCTTCTCAACATAGTACTGCTAAAGCTTGTTCTTGCTGGCGGACTCGGGGTTGGCATGAGGGCGAACACCAACGGGTGTGTTGAGCCCCTCATCGCGAACCTGTAGCAGATCCATGAACTCCTTCCACTTAGCGGTTAGCTGATGTCCATTGGTCATCCATGTCATTGTCCGTTCCTCATCAGTATGGAAGTGGACCGAAGCAAAGAACTGAGCCACAATCTTAGGGTCAAAGTCTAGGTGGAAAGAGATCACGTCCTCAATGCCAAATTTCTCCACCAGGTTCAAAGCCTCACCAAAATAGTCATGGTGCTTATCCTGCCTCATATGATTTATGCCAATCCAGTGCACGTCCACATAGATGTTCTGCTTGGCCTTGATGACATCCATATAGATAAGATTCTGCTGCTTGGTCCAGAAGAAATCATTCCCTCTGAAGTTTGCACGGGGATTCACATAGGGGTTGATCTTCCTTCGAGTGACAAACTCAGCTAGTGGCATCTCATCCATGCCCATTGATGGCTCCCTGGTCTTGGTGGCAGTAGTCTTGGTTCTGCGTTGGGGGGCATTGGAGCCCTCTGGAGCTTCATCTTGGTTGTGCAGGCGCTTCGAGCCCGTGTCGCGGACAGGATTCGACCGACGGACATTGGAACCGGAGCCACCACCTATGACACACAACACAAGAACACGCAAGAGAAGTGAGAAGGGTCAATGCAAAGACCACAACAAAACAAATGAAACAAGTAGAAATAACATTGGGTAGTTGCCACAGGGAAGGTTTGACTTCAACGGTAGTACCGCACCGTTGTGCGGAACTAAAATTTTACTGCTGTTCCAGCCGCGGTAGTACCGCGCCAGGATGGCACGGTAGTACCGTGCCTGGAGCGGAAGTAAAATTTTACTTCCGCGCGGGGTCAGATCCGAGATGAAACAGATCTGAGAACACCCGCGACAATGGAGCGGTACTGCAGTTGATCAAAACTACCAAGTAGCAACATACCAAATAGCATCTCTACGCATTACTACTCTCGTACATCCTACTCTTGTAGATTTGGCCTAAAATCTCAAGAACAACATGCATCTCCCCAAAAACCTAGAGACAAAAGAACGAGGCAAAGAGAGAGGGATTTGGGGAGAAACCTTGTTCCATGGCAAGAGGGCGTGGTGGGGAACGATCCCACCGGACAGAATGCGAGGAGAGCGGCCGGAGACGGAGATCCGGCGAGGTCCTCCGGCGCCGTTCTTGGGCAGGAGAGAGAGAGAGACGATGTGGGGAAAATGAGTTGAATGGGTATGGGGGAGTTGGAACTCCCCCTGCCCGCTCTTAACCCCCACGCGCTCGCGACTACGCGGTAGTACCGTGGGTCATCACGGTAGTACCGCCCGGGAGTACCACACTATGGGCGGTAGTACCGCTCTTCCAGCGGCAGTAAAAAATTACTGCCATGCTGGTTGTGGTAGTACCGTGCGCAGCTCCTGCGGTAGTACCGTGGCAAGCCACGGTAGTACCGTAGACCCAAGAAAATGCAAGTTTCGCAAACAAGAGAGGAAAATAGCCTTTGCAATACAACCTTCACGCAAACGGACACACCAAAGAGCTAGCACACGAGGTAACTCAAACACAAGCTCGGCACGAAGAAAGTAAGGCAAGAGACAACAAGGACCAAACACGCGACACAACCTCTCCAAAGAGAGGGCGGTGGCCGGAGCCACCTATGCTTGAGTCAATTGGTATGGCACCGCGAAGAATTATCCTTGGGCCCATGACCAAAACTCGTCTTTGAAGCACAAGTACCATAAAAATGGCTAATGTGAAAGAGTTGATCAATTTATGCATAATGGGGGGAGGGAGAGTTCATTGAGAGAACAACACTCCCCCTATGTCCATGCCTACACCTAAACAAGATAACAAGTTGAGTATGGTGGGGTGTGCAAGGGTTCAATCCACATTGCTCGAATCAATGATATTTAGCTCATGCCTTAACTCGTGAAATCTTGCTTGATCCAAGGGCTTCGTGAAGATATCTGCAAGGTTATCATGAGTGTTGACATAGTTGAGCTCAATCTCCCCTCTCCTAATATGATCCCGAATGAAGTGATACCGAATCTCAATATGCTTCGTCTTGAAGTGTTGCACCGGGTTGAGAGAAATCTTGATGGCACTTTCATTATCACACCAAAGAGGCACTTTGTCACAAATCACACCGTAATCCTTTAAAGTTTCCCTCATCCATAGAAGTTGTGCACAACAACTACCGGCGACCACATACTCCGCTTCGGTGGACGAGAGAGACACACAACTTTGCTTCTTAGAAGACCAACTCACCAAAGAGCAACCAAGAAATTGGCACCCTCCGGAAGTGGACTTCCTATCCACTTTGTTTCCCGCCCAATCTGAGTCCGAATAGCCTACAAGGTTGAAATTTTCTCCTCTTGGGTACCATAAGCCAAAGTTTGGGGTATGAGCCAAATATCGAAAGATTCGCTTGACTGCCACAAAGTGGCTTTCCTTAGGTGCGGCTTGAAACCATGCACAAATTCCCACACTCAACATGATATCCGGTCTAGATGCACAAAGGTAAAGCAAGGAGCCAATCATGGAGCGATATACCTCTTGATTGTTGGGGAACGTAGCAGAAATTCAAAATTTTCTACGCATCACCCAGATCAATCTATGGATTAACTAGCAATAAGAGAGAGGGGAGTGCATCTTCATACCCTTGAAGATCGCGATGCAGAAGCGTTGCAAGAACGCGGTTGGTGGAGTCGTACATGAAGCGATTCAGATCGCGGCCGAATCCGATCTAAGCACCGAACAACGGTGCCTCCGCGTTCAACACACATGCAGCCCGGTGATGTCTCCCGTGCCTTGATACAGCAAGGAGAGAGGGAGAGGTTGGGGAAGACTCCGTCCAGCAGCAGCACAACGGCATGGTGGTGATGGAGGAGCGTGGAACTCCAGCAGGGCTTCGCCAAGCACTGCGAGAGACGAGGAGGGAGAGGGGTAGGGCTGCGCCAAGAGAGAGGGAGACTCATGTCTATGGTAGCCCCCAAACCCCCACTATATATAGGGGAAGGGGAGGGGCTGCGCCCCCATCTAGGGTTCCCCCCTAGGGGTGGCGGCTAGCCCTAGATTGGATGGAGGGGCGGCCAAGAGGGGGAGAGAGGGGGGGCGCACCCTAGGTGGGCCTTAGGCCCATCTGAGCCTACGGTTTTCCCCTTTCCCCTTTCCATGCGCCTTGGGCCTCTTGTGGGAGGCGCACCAGCCCACCTAGGGGCTGGTCCCTTCCCACACTTGGCCCACGCAGGCCTCCGGGGTTGGTGGCCCCTCCCGGTGGACCCCCGGAACCCTTCGGTGGTCCCGGTACATTACCGGTGACGCCCGAAACTCTTCCGGTGGCCAAAACAGGACTTCCCATATATAAATCTTTACCTCCGGACCATTCCGGAACTCCTCGTGACGTCCGGGATCTCATCCGGGACTCCGAACAACATTCGGTAACCACGTATATCTATTCCCTATAATCCTAGCGTCATCGAACCTTAAGTGTGTAGACCCTACGGGTTCGGGAACCATGCAGACAAGACCGAGACGTTCTCCGGCCAATAACCAACAGCGGGATCTGGATACCCATGTTGGCTCCCACATGTTCCACGATGATCTCATCGGATGAACCACGATGTCGGGGATTCAATCAATCCCGTATACAATTCCCTTTGTCAATCGGTATGTTACTTGCCCGAGAGTCGATCGCCGGTATCCCAATACCTCGTTCAATCTTGTTACCGGCAAGTCACTTTACTTGTTCCATAATGCATGATCCCGTGACTAACTACTTAGTCACATTGAGCTCATTATGATGATGCATTACCGAGTGGGCCCAGAGATACCTCTCCGTCATACGGAGTGACAAATCCCAGTCTCGATTCGTGCCAACCCAACAGACACTTTCGGAGATACCCGTAGTGCACCTTTATAGCCACCCAGTTACGTTGTGATGTTTGGTACACCCAAAGCATTCCTACGGTATCTGGGAGTTGCACAATCTCATGGTCTAAGGAAACGATACTTGACATTAAAAAAAGCTCTTAGCAAACGAACTACACGATCTTGTGCTATGCTTAGGATTGGGTCTTGTCCATCACATCATTCTCCCAATGATGTGATCCCGTTATCAATGACATCCAATGTCCATGGCCAGGAAACCATGACCATCTATTGATCAACGAGCTAGTCAACTAGAGGCTTACTAGGGACATGTTGTGGTCTATGTATTCACACATGTATTACGGTTTCCAGATAATACAATTATAGCATGAACAATAGACAATTATCGTGAACAAGGAAATACAATAATAACCATTTTATTATTGCCTCCAGGGCATATTTCCAACAGTCTCCCACTTGCACTAGATTCAATAATCTAGTTCACATCACTATGTGATTGTAATGAATCCAACACCCATGGGTTTGTTCATATCTCGCTTGTGAGAGAGGTTATTAGTCAACGGGTCTGAACCTTTCAGATCCGTGTGTGTTTTACAAATCTCTATGTAATCTTGTAGATGCAGCTACCACGCACTACTTGGAGCTATTCAAATAACTTCTCTATTATACGAATCCGGTTTACTACTCAGAGTCATCCGGATTAGTGTCAAAGTTTGCGTCGACGTAACCCTTTACGACGAACTCTTTTACCACCTCCATAATCGAGAAAATTCCTTAGTCCACTAATTACTAAGGATAAGTTCGACCGCTGTCATGTGATCCATTCCTGGATCACTCTTGTACCCCTTGACTAATTCATGGCAAGGCACACTTCAGGTGCGGTACACAGCATAGCATACTGTAGAGCCTACGTCTAAAGCATAGGGGACGACCTTCATCCTTGCTCTCTCTTCTGCCGTGGTCAGGTCTTGAGTCTTACTCAATACTCACACCTTGTAACACAGCCAAGAACTCCTTCTTTGCTGATCTATTTTGAACTCCTTCAAAATCCTGTCACGGTATGTATTCATTTGAAAGTACTATTAAGCGTTTTTGATCTATCCTTATAGATCTTGATGCTCAATGTTCAAGTAGCTTAATCCAGGTTTTCCATTGAAAAACACTTTTCAAATAACCCTATATGCTTTCCAGAAATTCTACATCATTTCCGATCAACAATATGTCAACAACATATACTCATCAGAAATTCTATATTGCTCCCAGTCACTTCTTTGGAAATACAAGTTTCTCATAAACTTTGTATAAACCCAAAATCTTTGATCATCTCATCAAAGCGTACATTCCAATTTCGAGATGCTTACTCCAATCCTTAGAAGGATTGCTGGAGCTTTGCATACTTGTTAGCATCTTTCAGGATTGACAAAACCTTCTGGTTGTATCACATACAACCTTTCCTCAAGAAAATCGTCGAGGAAACAATGTTTGACATCCTATCTGCAAGATTTCATAAATAATGCAGTAACTGCTAATATAATTCCAACAGACTTTTAGCATCGCTACCAGTGAGAAAGTCTCATCGCAGTCAACTCCTTGAACTTGCCGGAAAACATCTTAACGACAAGTCGAGCTTTCTTAATGGTGACACTTACCATCATTGTCTGTCTTCCTTTTAAAATCCATCTGCACCCAACAGCCTTACGACCATCAAGTAGTTCTTCCAAAGTCTACACTTTGTTTTATACATGGATCCTCTCTCGGATTTTATGGCCTCGAGCCATTCGTCGGAATCCGGGCCCATCATCACTTCTCCATAGCTCGTAGGTTCATTGTTGTCTAGCAACATGACTTCCAAGACAGGATTACGTACCACTCTGAAGTAGCATGCATCCTTGTCGTCCTACGTGGTTTGGTAGTGACTTGATCCGAAGTTTCATGATCACTATCATAAGCTTCCACTTCAATTGGTGTAGGTGCCACAGGAACAACTTCCTGTGCCCTGCTACACACTAGTTGAAGTCATGGTTCAATAACCTCATCAAGTCTCCACCATCCTCCCACTCAATTCTTTCGAGAGAAACTTTTCCTCGAGAAAGGACCCGTTTCTAGAAACAATCACTTTTGCTTCCAGATCTGAAATAGGAGGTATACCCAACTGTTTTTGGGTATTATATGAAGATGCATTTATCCGCTTTGGGTTCGAGCTTATCAGCCTGAAACTTTTCCACATAAGCGTCGCAGCCCCAAACTCTTAAGAAACGACAGCTTAGGTTTCTCTAAACCATAGTTCATACGGTGTCGTCTCAACGGAATTGCGTGGTGCCCTATTTAAAGTGAATGCGGTTGTCTCTAATGCCTAACCCATAAACGATAGTGGAAATTTGATAAGAGACATCATGGTATGCACCATATCCAATAGGGTGCAATTATGATGTTCGGACACACCATCACACTATGGTGTTCCAGGCGGTATTAGTCGTGAAACAATTTCCACAATTTCTTAATTGTGTGCCAAACTCGTAACTCAGATATTCATCTCTATGATCATATGACAGACATTTTATCCTCTTGTCACGACGATCTTCAACTTCACTCTGAAATTACTTGAACCTTTCAATAATTCAGACTTGTGTTTCATCAATTAAATATACTCAGCATCTACTCAAATCATCTGTGAAGCAAGAACATAACGATATCCACTGCATGCCTCAGCACTTATTGGACTGCACACATCAAAATGTATTACTTCCAACAAGTTGCTTTCTTGTTCCATCTTACTGAAAACGAGGCCTTTCAGTCATCTTGCCCATGTGGTATGATTTGCATGTCTCAAGTGATTCAAAATCAAGTGAGTCCAAACGATCCATCTGTATGGACTTTCTTCATGCATATATACTAATAGACATGGTTCGCATGTCTCAATCTTTTCAAAACGAGTGAGTCCAAAGATCCATCAACATGGAGCTTCTTCATGCGTTTTATACCAATATGACTCAAGTGGCAGTGCCACAAGTATGTGGTACTATCATTACTATCTTATATCTTTTGGCATGAACATGTGTGTCACTACGATCAAGATTCAATAAACCATTCATTTTAGGTGCAAGACCATTGAAGGTACTATTCAAATAGACAGAGTAACCATTATTCTCCTTAAATGAATAACCGTATTGCGATAAACATAATCCAATCATGTCTATGCTCAATGCAAACACCAAATAACAATTATTTAGGTTTAACACCAATCTCGATGGTAGAGGGAGCATGCGATGCTTGATCACATCAACCTTGGAAACACTTCCAACGCATATCGTCATCTCACCTTTAGCTAGTCTCCGTTTATTCCGTAGCCTTTTATTTCGAGTTACCAACACTTAGCAACCAAACCGGTATCTAATACCCTGGTGCTACTAGGAGTACTAGTAAAGTACACATTAATATAATGTATATCCAATATACTTCTGCCGACCTTGCCTACCTTCTCATCTACCAAGTATCTAGGGTAGTTCTGCTTCAGTGACCGTTCCCCTCATTACAGAAGCACTTAGTCTCGGGTTTGGGTTCAACCTTGGGTTTCTTCACTAGAGCAGCAACTGATTTGACGTTTCATGAAGTATCCCTTCTTTCCCTTGCCCTTCTTGAAACTAGTGGTTTTACTAACCATCAACAATTGATGCTCCTACTTGATTTCTACTTTCGTGGTGTCAAACATCGCGAATAGCTCAAGGATCATCATATCTATCCCTGATTTGTTATAGTTCATCACGAAGCTCTAGTAGCTTGGTGGCAGTGACTTTGGAGAACCATCACTATCTCATCTGGAAGATTAACTCCCACTCGATTCAAGCGATTGTAGTACTCAGACAATCTGAGCACATGCTCAACGGTTGAGCTTTTCTCCCTTAGTTTGCAGGCTTAAGAAACTTGTCAGAGGTCTCATACCTCTTGACGTGGGCACGAGCCTAAAATCCCAATTTCAGCTCTTGGAACATCTCATATGTTCCGCGACGTTTCAAAATGTCTTCGGTGCCTCAATTCTAAACCGTTCAACATTACGCACTGAACTATCACGTAGTCATCAAAACGTGTATGTCAGATGTTCGCAACATCCACAAACGACGCTCGAGGTTCAACACACCGAGCGGTGCATTAAGGACATAAGCCTTCTGTGCAGCAATGAGGACAATCCTCAGTTTACAGACCTAGTCCGCATAATTGCTACTATCAACTTTCAACTAAATTTTCTCTAGGAACATATCTTAAACAGTAGGACTAAAGCGTAAGCTACAACATAATTTGCAAAGACCTTTTGACTATGTTCATGATAATTAAGTTCATCTAATTATTTAATGAACTCCCACTCAGATAGACATCCCTCTAGTCATCTAAGTGATACATGATCCGAGTCAACTAGGCCGTGTCCGATCATCACGTGAGACGGACTAGTCATCATCGGTGAACATATCCATGTTGATCGTATCTACTATACGACTCATGTTCGACCTTTCGGTCTCTTGTGTTCCGAGGCCATGTCTGTACATGCTAGGCTCGTCAAGTCAACCTAAGTGTTTCGCATGTGTAAATCTGGCTTACACCCGTTGTCTGCGAACGTTAGAATCTATCACACCCGATCATCACGTGGTGCTTCGAAACAACAAACCTTCACAACGGTGCACAGTTAGGGGGAACACGTCTCTTGAAATTTTAGTGAGGGATCATCTTATTTATGCTACCGTCGTTCTAAGCAAATAAGATGTAAACATGACAAACATCACATGCAAATCATAAAGTGACATGATATGGCCAATATCATCTTGCGCCTTTGATCTCCATCTTCGAGGCGCGGCATGATCACCTTCGTCACCGGCATGACACCATGATCTCCATCATCGTGTCTTCATGAAGTTGTCTCGCCAACTATTACTTCTACTACGGCTAACGGTTAGCAATAAAGTAAAGTAATTACATGGCGTTTTCATTGACACGCAGGTCATACAATAAATTAAGACAACTCCTATGGCTCCTGCCGGTTGTCATACTCATCGACATGCAAGTCGTGATTCCTATTACAAGAACATGATCAATCTCATACATCACATACATATAATTCATCACATCCTTTTGGCCATATCACATCACATAGCATACCCTGCAAAAACAAGTTAGACGTCCTCTAATTGTTGTTGCATGTTTTATGTGGCTGCTATGGGTTTCTAGCAAGAACGTTTCTTACCTACGCAAAAGCCACAACGGTGATATGCCAATTGCTATTTACCCTTCATAAGGACCCTCTTCATCGAATCTGATCCGACTAAAGTGGGAGAGACAGACACCCGCTAGCCACCTTATGCATCAAGTGCATGTCAGTCGGTGGAACCTGTCTCACGTAAGAGTATGTGTAAGGTCGGTCCGGGCCGCTTCATCCCACAATGCCGCCGAATCAAGATAAGACTAGTAACGGCAAGCAAATTGAACAAATCATCGCCCACAACTACTTTGTGTTCTACTCGTGCATAGAATCTACGCATAGACCTAGCTCATGATGCCACTGTTGGGGAACGTAGCAGAAATTCAAAATTTTCTACGCATCACCAAGATTAATCTATGGATTAACTAGCAACGAGAGAGAGGAGAGTGCATCTTCATACCCTTGAAGATCGCGATGCGGAAGCGTTGCAAGAACGCGGTTGGTGGAGTCGTACATGAAGCGATTCAGATCGCGGCCGAATCCGATCTAAGCATCGAACAACGGTGCCTCCGCGTTCAACACACATGCAGCCCGGTGACGTCTCCCATGCCTTGATCCAACAAGGAGAGAGGGAGAGGTTGGGGAAGACTCCGTCCAGCAGCAGCACAACGGCATGGTGGTGATGGAGGAGCGTGGCACTCCAGCAGGGCTTCGCCAAGCACTGCGAGAGACGAGGAGGGAGAGGGGTAGGGCTGCGCCAAGAGAGAGGGAGACTCATGTCTATGGCAGCCCCAAAACACCCACTATATATAGGGGAAGGGGAGGGGCTGCTCCCCCATCTAGGGTTCCCCCCCTAGGGGTGGCGTCCAGCCCTAGATTGGATGGAGGGGCGGCCAAGAGGGGGAGAGAGGGGGGGCGCACCCTAGGTGGGCCTTAGGCCCATCTGAGCCTACGGTTTTCCCCTTTCCCCTTTCCATGCGCCTTGGGCCTCTTGTGGGAGGCGCACCAGCCCACCTAGGGGCTGGTCCCTTCCCACACTTGGCCCACGCAGGCCTCCGGGGTTGGTGGCCCCTCCCGGTGGACCCCCGGAACCCTCCGGTGGTCCCGGTACATTACCGGTGACGCCCGAAACTCTTCCGGTGGCCAAAAAGGGACTTCCCATATATAAATCTTTACCTCCGGACCATTCCGGAATTCCTCGTGACGTCCGGGATCTCATCCGGGACTCCGAACAACACTCGGTAACCACGTATATCTATTCCCTATAACCCTAGCGTCATCGAACCTTAAGTGTGTAGACCCTACGGGTTCGGGAACCATGCAGACATGACCGAGACGTTCTCCGGCCAATAACCAACATCGGGATCTGGATACCCATGTTGGCTCCCACATGTTCCATGATGATCTCATCGGATGAACCACGATGTCGGGGATTCAATCAATCCCGTATACAATTCCCTTTGTCAATCGGTATGTTACTTGCCCGAGATTCGATCGCCGGTATCCCAATACCTTGTTCAATCTCGTTACCGGCAAGTCACTTTACTCGTTCCGTAATGCATGATCCCGTAACTAATTACTTAGTCACATTGAGCTCATTATGATGATGCATTACCGAGTGGGCCCAGAGATACCTCTCCGTCATATGGAGTGACAAATCCCAGTCTCGATTCGTGCCAACCCAACAGACACTTTCGGAGATACCTGTAGTGCACCTTTATAGCCACCCAGTTACGTTGTGACGTTTGGTACACCCAAAGCATTCCTATGGTATCCGGGAGTTGCACAATCTCATGGTCTAAGGAAACGATACTTGACATTAGAAAAAGCTCTTAGCAAACGAACTACACGATCTTCTGCTATGCTTAGGATTGGGTCTTGTCCATCACATCATTCTCCTAATGATGTGATCCCGTTATCAATGACATCCAATGTCCATGGCCAGGAAACCATGACCATCTATTGATCAACGAGCTAGTCAACTAGAGGCTTACTAGGGACATGTTGTGGTCTATGTATTCACACATGTATTACGGTTTCCAGTTAATACAATTATAGCATGAACAATAGATAATTATCATGAACAAGGAAATACAATAATAACCATTTTATTATTGCCTCTAGGGCATATTTCCAACATTGATCCACCGCTTTACCATTGGGATCTATGTCAAGTTGGCATTTGACGGGCATTGGTGTGGAAGCCGTCTTGACATCACCTAGCTTGAATCTCTTGAGCATGTCTTGAGTGTATTTGGCTTGGTTGATGAAGGTTCCTTCTTTTCCTTGCTTGACCTCAAACCTGAGAAAGAACTTCAACTCTCCCATCGAGGACATCTTGAACTTTGAGGTCATTAGAGCGGCAAATTCTTCACTGAAAGCTTTGTTAGGGGAACCAAAGATAATATCATCAACATATAGTTGGCACACAAACAACTCCCCTTTGACCTTCTTAGTAAAAAGAGTGGGGTTGATTTTCCCAATTTCAAACCCATGATCTTGCAACAACTCGGTAAGGTGGTCGTACCACGCACGTGGGGTTTGTTTAAGGCCATAGAGTGCCTTATCGAGTTGGTACACATGATCGGGGAAATAGGGATCCTCGAACCCGGGGGGTTGTTTGACATACACCAACTCATTAATAGGACTATTAAGAAAAGCACTCTTCACATCCATTTGTTGCGACTTAAAGTTATGATGAGATGCATAAGCAATCAACAAACGAATGGATTCAAGGCAAGAAACGGGAGCAAAGGTTTCACCATAGTTGATACCCTCGACTTGGGAGTAGCCTTGTGCCACCAATCTCGCCTTGTTGCGAATGATAATCCCATGAGCATCTTGCTTGTTCTTGAATATCCACTTGGTTCCAATGACATTATGATTCCCCGTTGGCCTTGGCACCAATCTCCACACCTTGTTGTACTCTAAGTTGTTGAGTTCTTCATGCATGGCATTAAGCCAATCTGGATCTTCGAGCGCATCATAGACCTTTTGGGGTTCAACACAAGAGACAAACGTGTGATGTTCACAATAGTTTGCCAATTGTCTACGAGTGCTTACCCCCTTTCGAATGCTTCAAAGCACATTCGTAATGAGATGACCCTTGGTAGAGAGCTTGGAAGCAATCTTGGCGGCACGACACTCCAATTCCTCCTCAGGAGTGAGTTGAGGAGCGGAAACTTGATCATCTTGAGCGTCATCATGAGCTTGTTCTTCATCTTAAGGAAACTCTTGATCTTGAACTTGCTCGAAGGAGAGAACTTGACCTTGGGCATCACTTGGAGGTTCAACGCCATCTTGAGGTTGATCTTGCCCTTGGTCTTGTTCATGAGGATGAGGGCCTTCACTTTGTTCTTCGGAAGCGTGTGGGTCTTGAATTGGTGATGGTTCCACTTGAGTGGAACATTGTCCTTATCCTTCGGTCACAAGGGGTTCCTCAATGGGTAGGATAAAACCAACACCCATTCTTCTTATGGCTTGGGGAGGAATTTCATCACCTACATCACAAGTACCACTTTGCTCCACTTGGGAGCCGTTATTCTCATCAAACTCCACATTGCACGTCTCCTCAATAAGTCTCATGGACTTATTGAGGACACGGTAAGCATGAGAGTTTGTAGCATAACCAACAAATATGCCCTCATAAGCTCTAGCCTTGAATTTAGACAAACGAACACCTTTCTTGAGAATGAAGCACTTGCACCCGAACACCCGGAAGTACTTGAGGTTGGGCTTGTTACCGGTGAGTATCTCATATAGTGTCTTGTTCAAGCCTTTGCGGAGATAGAGCCGATTGGATGCATGCCACGTGGCGTTGATGGCTTCGGCCCAAAGGTTGTATGGAGACTTGAACTCTGCCATCATGGTCCTTGCTGCATCCATCAACGTCCGATTCTTCCTCTCTGCTACACCATTTTGTTGAGGGGTGTAAGGGGCGGAATATTTATGCTTGATCCCCTCGTCACTAAGGAACTCATCCAAGGTGTAGTTCTTGAACTCGGTGCCGTTGTCACTTCTTATTGTCAAGATCTTTGCATTATGTTGGCGTTGAGCTTCATTTGCAAAATCAATGACGGTTTGTTGGGTCTCATTCTTCCTCTTGAAGAAGTACACCCAAGTGTAGCTTGAATAATCATCCACAATCACCAAGCAATACTTTCTTCCCCCAAGACTATCAAAGGATGGAGTCCCAAAGAGATCCAAGTGAAGGAGCTCCAAAGGCCTCTTCAAGTAAATGATAGTCGTGGGAGGGTGAGCCTTCTCATGTAGCTTTCCTTCGATACAAGCACTGCAAGCACGATCTTTAGCAAAACTAACATTTGTTAGTCCACGGACATGGTCCCCCTTGAGAAGACTTTGCAAAGATGTCATATTGACATGGGCTAAACGGCGATGCCAAAGCCATACCACGTCAACTTTAGCCATTAGGCGTGTCGCGGTCTTAGTGGGTCGCTCCAAAAAGTTAATCACATAGAGACCGTTCTCGGCATGCCCAACAAAGGCTATTGCTCCACAAGAGGGACACAGTATCAATATCAAAGAAAGTGGCAAAGCCCATGAGTGCAAGTTGACGAACGGAAAGTAGATTGTATGCAAGGGACTCAACAAGCATGACCTTCTCGATCGTGAGATCATGAGAAATGACAACCTTGCCGAGTCCCAATACCTTAGAAGACGATGCATCACCCCACTCGACATTGGTGGGCATAGATGGAATCTTGTGCACGTCCACCACCAAGTCCTTGCTTCCGGTCATATGATTTGTGGCTCCACTATCGAGCAACCATGATCCCCCACCGGAAGCAAACACCTACAAGAGACCAATGCTTGGTTTTAGGTACCCATTTTGTAATGGGTCCTTTGATGTTAGTAACAAGGGTCTTAGGAACCCAAATAGACCATTCAATGTACTCATAAGGAGAACCAACAAATTTAGCATAAACATGTCCATCACTAGCACGGCATAACACATAAGAAGGGTTAAAGTCGCCGGCTTTGTTGGAAGGGGTGGCATTATCCTTCTTGACACAGCCACCCTTCACACTGTTCTTCTTCTCCTTAGAACCACCCTCTCCCTCCTTCACAAAAGTTTGCTTGAGAGGAGGAGGTCGTTTGGCCTTGTCATTCTTCTTCTTGTTCTTGGACTTGGGTGCAAACCCAATCCCTTCCTTTGCCACAACTTCCTTTTGATTGCTCAAAAGGTCGTTGAGGTTCTTCTCACCTTGTATGCACGACACAAGGCCTTTCTCAAGTTGCTCCTTCAACTTTGCATTCTCCTCAACAAGATGCACATGCTCACATCAAGGGTTAGTAGCATTTGCATTATCAATTAAAACCATATAAGGAAAAGTGGCTTTCTCCTTGGTTAACTTCACTTGGAGTTGATCATGAGACTCTTTAAGATTAGCACGAGTACCCTTCAAGGCCTTGTGAGCCTTGTCAAGTATATCAAACTCCTCCTTGAGTCTAGCAAGATCAACCCCAAGTTTGGCCTTCTCGGTATTTAGCACACGAGATACAACAAGAGCATGACTAAGATCTTTCTTCAATTTTGCGTGGTCATCGTTGTGTGACTCCTCAAGAGCCAAACGGTGACCGTGCTCTTTCTCAAGCACATTAGAGAGATCCGATATCTCCTCGGCATAGTCACGACTAGGCCCCTCCATCTTAGAAATGGTTTCTTCGTGAGCCTCGATCATATCATTAGCTTCACCAAGTTGTTCCAAGAGAGCAACAAAGTGCTTATTGGATTTACCCTCAAGCTTACTCATATATAACTCAAATTCATTTACCTCCTTATTAGGCCCCTCATTTTCATCAACGCAATCCATCAAAGAAGGATTAGTAATGATGGTGGTTTTGATGTTGGGGGTTACCTTGTTGGAGGCTTTAGCCATGAGGCACTTGGCGGTGATGTTCTCATTGGGTGAGTCGAAGAGTGACACCCGAGGAGTTGTCACAATGGCAACGGAGGCCATGGCAACCGACTCACCGTCTTCTTCTTAATCATCATCCTCATTTTACTCTTCTTGTGCCACCAACCCCTTGGGAGGCGTCTTCTTGATGAAGTTGCTCTTGTTGGGGAAGGACTTGGCCTTGTCTTTTCGGATGAGCTTGCTACCATTGTCTTCCCTCTTCTCCTATGGGCACTCCGCAAAAAAGTGGCTCACATTGCCACAATTATAGCAAGTTCTCACACGTTGCTTGCCCTTCGTGCCACTTGATCTACTCTTGTTGAAGTTGGGCCTTGTGTTCTTCTTGCTCCAAAATTGTCGTGAAGCGAGAGCCATGTGCTCGTGATAATCATACTTTGTATCTTCAGGGTTGCTCTCCTCTTCTTCCTCTTCGTCCTCTTCTTCCACACTTGCCTTGGTCTTCAAAGCAAGGTTGGGCTTCTTTGCTCTTTGAGAACGCAACACCGCATTGTCGGCGGTCTTGTCCAAAATCCTCATCGCCACAAACTCATCCAACACTTCACTTGAGGGCAAGGTGTGGAAATCCGGCCTTTGACGGATGACGGAGGACATGGCCTTGTGGTAAGGCATCATAGCCTTGAGAAACTTGCGCTTGATACAATTGTCATCTGTATCCTTGCTCCCATGATCTCGGAGTGAGACCGCAAGAGTGGTTAATCTCTGGTAAAGCACACGAGGTTCTTCATCTTCATTCATTGCAAACTCATCGGCTTCATCTTGTACAACTTCATAGTTGGAGCGTTGAATGCTTGCGCTTCCCTTGTAGATGGAGACCACATGGTGCCATGCTTCCTTGGCCACGGTGAAAGGACGGAGATGCGCAATGTCTTCGGACGGAATAGCATCTTGGATGATGAAGAGAGCATTCTCGTTGAATTGGTTATCTGCGGCTTCTCTAGGGGTGAAGTTGCTTCGATCAAGCGGATAGAAACCTTCTTCAATGATTCTCCAAAGATTAATATTAACATGGTTTAAATGATGCTTAAAGCGATATACCCAAGCATCAAAATCCTCATTTTTCACAATCTTAGGGGGAGAACCGGCATGATTCAAATGAGTGGAAGGAATTGGTCCACCATAAGTAAGCGGAGGTTCCACATGGGGAAAATGCCATTTCCACTTCTACCACTAGATAAAGGAACTTTGTCATTAGTAGCTTCCCCCTTGTCGGAGTTAGCATCCGTCACCTTGTTAGTGGGATCGACCACTTCCAACGGTGCGGTGGAAAATTTAAGACCATCAAGAAAGTTCTTAAGCATGCCTTTGACCTCGGCCATCATGGAGGTTTTCAATGTGTCCAAAGCCACATTGAACTCCTCGTGTGAGACCGAGGTTCCCCCATCGGCCGTAGACGAGGACGGAATCACACCGGGGTGCTCCTCCTCACCGTCTACGGATTCAACCATACTCTTCGGACGACAAAGTCCTTAATAAAGAGACGAGGCTCTGATACCAATTGAAAGGATCGATATAGTTGACTAGAGGGGGGGTGAATAGGCAACTAACAATTTTTAGCTTTTCTTTACCAATTTAAACTTTGCATCAAAGTAGGTTGTCTATATATGCAACTAGGTGAGCAACCTATATGATGCAACAACAACAAGCACACAAGCAAGCAAAGGATACAACACAATATAAGCTTGCACAAGTAAAGGTACGAGATAACCAAGAGTGGAGCCGGTGAAGACGAGGATGTGTTACCGAAGTTCCTTCCTTTTGAGGGGAAGTACGTCTCCGTTGGAGCGGTGTGGAGGCACAATGCTCCCCAAGAAGCCACTAGGGCCACCGTATTCTCCTCACGCCCTCACACAATGCGAGATGCCGTGATTCCACTATTGGTGCCCTTGGAGGCTGCGACCGGACCTTTGCAAACAAGGTTGGGGCAATCTCCACAACTTAATTGGAGGCTCCCAATGACACCACAAAACTTCACCACAATGGAATATGGCTCCGCGGTGACCTCAACCGTCTAGGGTGCTCAAACACCCAAGAGTAACAAGATCCGCAAGGGATTAGTGGGGGTAATCAAATTTCTCTTGGTGGAAGTGTAGATCGGAGCCTTCTCAACCAATCCCTAGAGAATCAACAAGTTTGATTGGCTAGGGAGAGAGATCGGGCGAAAATGGAGCTTGGAGCAACAATGGAGCTTAGGGATAGAAGAGGTAGTCAACTCAGAGAAGAAGACCCCCCTTTTATAGTGAAAGAACAAATCCAAGCGTTATCCACCAACTCACCCTGCGACACGCGGTACTACCACACCATACAAGCGTTACTACCGCAAGGGCCCACGGTACTACCGCGAAGAACTGCGGTACTACCGCTGGCATGGCAGGGGCTAAAACCAGTCCTGACGCACTAAGGCAGGGAGCGGTAGAACCGCTGGCGCGGTACTACCGCGCCCCCTTGAGGTACTACCGCAAGGCAGGAATGGTCTAGGCTAGGAAGGCACGGACATATAAAAATACATCCGTGATTACTTCTGCTGAGTTTTGATCTATGCAAAAATCTGGCACGGTACTACCGCAAGCCTGGAGCGGTACTACCGCGTAGGGCGCGGATGTAAAAAATTACATACGCCCCTACTTCCGCTCATGCTGCTGTGCCTGGCCAGAGCCCACGGTACTACCGCACCCAAGGAGCGGTACTACCGCGTAGGGCGCAGATGTAAAAATTACATCCGCCCCTACTACCGCTCGAGCAGCTGTGCCTGGCCTGAGGCCACGGTACTACCGCTCCCTAGGAGCGGTACTACCGTGTGCACCTGCGGTACTACCGCTCTGAAGAGCAGTACTACCGCATGCCCCAGTTCAGCAACACTAGGAGTCCTTCATTTTGCAGAGACACGGAGAGACGGAGGATGCTCCAAAGAGCCAAAGGAAAGGTGGTGCAAAAAGGAAGAGAGGTGTATGTGTTGATTCCACCCAAACCTTTCCAACGCGGACCCCCTCTTAATAGTACGGCTTTCCTACGACTCAAATCCACCGAAAAGAAACATAGAGAAACACCATCTTCAATAATCTTCGAGGGGCACCAAATCGTCTTGTGCCTAGACATGATATATCTGAAATGCTCAATGCACACGATTAGTCCGCAAAAGCATTGTCATCAATCACCAAAACTACTAAGGGATAAATATGCCCTTACACTCTCTCTCGCTGAATTCTAAATACAATGGTCTCTTGGAGATCCATATGATGTAACTCTTTTGCGGTGTGTTTGTTGGGATCTGATGAACTTTGAGTTTATGATCAGTCATATCTTTTTATATCCATGAAAGTATTTGATTTTCTTTGATATATTTTATGCATGATCTCTTATAGCCTCGTATTTCTTCTCCGATATTTGGGTTTTGTTTGGCCAACTTGATCTATTTATCTTACAATGGGAAGAGGTGCTTTGTAGTGGGTTCGATCTTATGGTGCTTGATCCCAGTGACAGAAGGGGAACCGACATGTATGTATCGTTGCTACTAAGGATAAAACGATGGGGTCTATCTCTACATAGATAGATCTTGTCTACATCATGTCATTGTTGTTATTGCATTACTCCGTTTCTCCATGAACTTAATACATTAGATGCATGTTGGATAGCGGTCGATGTGTGGAGTAATAGTAGTAGATGCAGGCAGGAGTCGGTCTACTAATCTTGGATGTGATGCCTATGTAATGATCATTGCCTGGATATCGTGATGATTATTTGAAGTTCTATCAATTTCCCAACAGTAATTTGTTTACCCACCGTTTGCTATTTTTCTCGAGAGAAGCCACTAGTGAAACCTACGGCCCCCGGCTCTCTTTCTCATATTATTTGCCTTTGCGATCTACTTTTCCTTTGCATTTATTTTCAGATATATTAAACCAAAAACACAAAAATACCTCGCTGCGTTTTATTCTTATTTATTTTATTTGGCGTTCGATCTATCAATCTACTACAATTTCCTCATGTCCATTTGCCCATCTTGGGGCGCCGCTACCCGAAAGGGATTGACAACCCCTTTTACACGTCGGGTTGCGAGGATTTGTTATCTGTGTGCAGGGACTGTTTACATTGTGTTGCTTGGTTCTCCTACTAGTTCGATAACCTTGGTTTCTTCACTGAGGGAAATACCTACCGTTGCTGTGCTGCATCATCCCTTCCTCTTTGGGGAAATACCGACGTAGTCCTAGCCAACATCAAAGCTAACCAAGGAGAAAGCCACATTTCCTCATATGGTTTTGATTGATAATGCAAATGCTACTAACCCTTGTTGTGAGCATGTGCATCTTGTGGAGGAGAATGCCAAGTTGAAGGAGCAACTTGATAAAGGCCTTGTGTCTTGCATACAAGGTGAGAAGAACCTCAATAACCTTTTGAGCAATCAAAAGGAAGTTGTGGGCAAGGAGGGGATTGGGTTTGCACCCAAGTCCAAGAAGAAGAAGAAGAATGACAAGGCCAAACGACCTCCTCCTCTCAAGCAAACATTTGTGAAGGAGGGAGAGGGTACTTCTAAGGAGAAGAAGAACAATGTGAAGGGTGGTGGTGTCAAGAAGGGCAATGCCACCCCTTCCAACAAAGTCGGCGACTTTAACCCTTCTTATGTGTTATGCCGTGCTAGTGATGGGCATGTTTATGCCAAATTTGTTGGTTCTTCATATGAGTACATTGAATGGTCTATTTGGGTTCCTAAGGCCCTTGTCACTAACATCAAAGGACCCATTACAAAATGGGTACCTAAAACCAAGCATTGATCTCTTGTAGGTGTTTGCTTCCGATGGAGGATCATGGTTGCTCGATAGTGGAGCCACAAATAATATGACCGAAAGCATGGACTTGGTGGTGGACGTGCACAAAGTTTCATCTATGCCCACCAATGTCGAATGGGGTGATGGTTCATCTTCTATGGTATTGGGTCTTGGCAAGGTTGTCATTTCTCATGATCTCACGATCGAGAAAGTCATGCTTGTCGAGTCCCTTGCATACAACTTACTTTCCGCTCGTCAACTTGTACTCATGGGCTTTGCCACATTCTTTGATATTGATACCGTGGCCCTCTTGTGGAGCAAGACTCCTAAAGTAGCCTTTGTTGGGCATGTCGAGAACGGTCTTTATGTGATTAACTTTTCGGAGCGACCCACTAAGACCGTGACATGCCTAATGGCTAAAGTTGACGTGGGATGGCTTTGGCATCGCCGTTTAGCCCACGTCAATATGAGATCTTTGCAAAGTCTTCTCAAGGGGGACCATGTCCGTGGACTAACAAATGTTAGTTTTGCCAAAGATCATGCTTGCAGTGCTTGTATCGTAGGAAAGCTACATGAGAAGGCTCACCCACCCACGACTACATCTATTGAAAGAGGCCCTTGGAGCTCCTTCACATGGATCTCTTTGCATTGGGCACCGAGTTCAAGAATTACACCTTGGATGAGTTTCTTAATGATGGGGATCAAGCATCAATATTCGGCACCTTACACCCCTCAAAAAATGGTGTAGCGAAGAGGAAGAACCAGACGTTGATGGACGCGGCAAGGACCATGATGGCGGAGTTCAAGTCTCCATACAAGTTTTGGGCCAAAGCCATCAACAGCGCTTGTCATGCATCCAATCGGCTCTATCTCCGCAAAGGCTTGAACAAGACTCCATATGAGATACTCACCGCCAACAAGCCCAACCTCAAGTACTTCCGGGTGTTCGGTTGTAAGTGTTTCATTCTCAAGAAATGTGTTCGTTTGTCTAAATTCGAGGCTAGAGCTCATGAGGGCATATTTGTTGGTTATGCTACAAACTCTCATGCTTACCAAGGGGACTCATTGAGGAGACGTGTAACATGGAGTTTGATGAGAATAACGGCTCCCAAGTGGAGAAAAGTGGTACTTGTGATGTAGGTGATGAAATTCCTCCCCAAGCCATAAGAAGAATTGGTGTTGGTCATATCCTACCCATTGAGGAACCCCTTGTGGCCGAAGGAGAAGGACAATGTTCCACTCAAGTGGAACCATCACCAACCCAAGACCCACACGCTTCCAAAGAACAAGGTGAGGGCCCTCAACCAAATGAACGAGATCAAGGGCAAGATCAACCTCAAGATGGTGGTGAACCACCAAGTGATGCCCAAGGTCAAGTTCTTACCACCGAGCAAGTTCAATACCAAGAGCAAGCTCAAGATAAAGAACAAGCTCAAGACGACGCTCAAGATGATCAAGTTGCCACTCCTCAACTCTCTCTTGAGGAGGAATTGGAGCGTCGTGCCGCCAAGATTGCATCCAAGCTCACTACCAAAGATCATCTCATGGAGAATGTGCTTGGAAGCTTAAGAAAGGGGGTAAGCACTCGTAGACAATTGGCAAACTAGTGTGAACGTCACACGTTTGTTTCTTGTGTGGACCCCAAAAGGTCTATGAGGCGCTCGAGGATCCGGATTGGCTTAATGCCATGCATGAAGAACTCAACAACTACGAGCACAACAAGGTGTGGAGATTGGTGCCAAGGCCAAAGGAGAACCATAATGTTATTGGAACCAAGTGGATATTCAAGAACAAGCAAGATGCTCACAGTATTATTGTTTGCAGCAAGGCTCATTTGGTGGCACAAGGCTACTACCAAGTCGAGGGTATCGACTATGGTGAAACTTTTGCTCCCGTTGCCCGCCTTGAATCTATTCATTTGTTGATTGCTTATGCTTCTCATCATAACTTCAAGTTGCAACAAATGGATGTGAAGAGTGCTTTTCTTAATGGTCCTATTAATGAGTTGGTGTATGTCAAACAACCCCCGGGGTTTGAGGATCCCGAGTTCCCCAATAATGTGTACCAACTCGATAAGGAACTCTATGGCCTTAAACAAGCCCCACGTATGTGGTATGAGCACCTTACCGAGTTGTTGCAAGATCGTGGGTTTGAAATTGGGAAAAACGACCCCATTCTTTTTACTAAGAAGGTCAAAGGGGAGTTGTTTGTATGCCTACTATATATTGATGATATTATATTTGGTTCTCCTAACAAAGCTTTCAATGAGGAGTTGCCTCTCTCATGACCTCGAAGTTCAAGATGTCCATGATGGGAGAGTTGAAGTTCCTTCTCGGGTTCGAAATCAAACAAACAAGAGAAGGAACCTTCATCAACCAAGCCAAATACACTCATGACATGCTCAAGAGATTCAAGCTAAGTGATGTCAAGCCGGCTTCTACCCCAATGCCCGTCAAATGCCAACTTGACATTGATCCCAATGGTAAAGCGGTGGATCAAAAGGTATATCGTTCTATGATTGGCTCCTTGCTTTACCTTTGTGCATCTAGACCGGATATCATGTTGAGTGTGGGAATTTGTGCACGGTTTCAAGCCTCACCTAAGGAAAGCCACTATGTGATGGCAAGCGAATCTTTCGATATTTGGCCCATACCCCAAACTTTGGCTTATGGTACCCAAGAGGAGCAAACTTCAACCTCGTGGGCTTTTTGGACTCGGATTGGGCGGGAGAAAAAGTGGATAAGAAGTCAACATCCGGAGGGTGCCAATTTCTTGGTTGCTCTTTGGTGAGTTGGTCTTCTAAGAAGCAAAGTTGTGTGTCTCTCTCCTCCACCGAGGCCGAGTATGTGGCCGCCGGTAGTTGTTGTGCTCAACTTCTATGGATGAGGCAAACTTCAAAGGATTACAGTGTCATTTGTGACAAAGTGCCTCTTTGGTGTGACAATGAAAGTGCCATCAAGATTTCTCTCAACCCAGTGCAACACTTCAAGACGAAGCATATTGAGATTCAGTATCACTTCATCCGGGATCACATTAGGCGAGGAGAGATTGAGCTCAACTATGTCAACACTCATGATAACCTTGCATATATTTTCACGAAGCCTTTGGATGAAGCAAGATTTCGCGAGTTAAGGCATGAGCTAAATATCATTGATTTGAGCAATGTGGCTTGAACCCGTGGACACCCGACCATACTCATATTGTTGTCTTGTTTAGGTGTAGGCATGGACATAGGGGGAGTGTTGTTCTCTCAGTGAACTCTCCCTCCCCCTTTATGCATAAATCGGTCAAGTCTTTCACATTAACCATTTTTAATCGTACTTGTGCTTCAAAGATGAGTTTTGGTCATGGACCCAAGGTTAAAATCTTCGCGGTGCCATACCTTTACACTAAAACATAGGTGGCCTCGGCCATCGCCCCTTTTTTCCTTTAAAAAGGGTTGGTTTCTTGTACCTTTACACTAAAACATAGGTGGCCTCGGCCATCGCCCCTTTTTTCCTTTAAAAAGGGTTGGTTTCTTGGGATCTTATTCGCTCTTGCTAGTTCTTGTTAGGTCCTAGGTGTTGTGATCTCCAAGTAGTGATTTTTGTTGGTTGCTTCTTGCACTCTTGGAGGTCATCACACCCTATTTTAGTGTCTTTCTCCATCCAAAGCATTTCTCTACCTCATAACCATCTATTCCAATTGCACACAACTTGATC
Source organism: Aegilops tauschii subsp. strangulata (assembly GCF_002575655.3). Lineage (NCBI taxonomy): Eukaryota > Viridiplantae > Streptophyta > Magnoliopsida > Poales > Poaceae > Aegilops > Aegilops tauschii. The sequence continues at coordinate 377,481,045 of NC_053038.3, read as the reverse complement.
TTGGTATGGGTGATGCTGACTGGGCGGTACAACCGGTGTCCCTGGCGGTTCAACCGCTAGGACACTCGTTTGTGCCGTCCCAGGGGTAGTACCAGGGGTGTCTGGCCGGATCCACCGCTGGCTCCCAGGTCGTGCTCCTGGCCGGTACTACTGCTCGGTTTCTGGCGGTACTACCGCCGCCTTCCAGGCAATGGAAGTACCGCCCGCAACCGTTGGTATGTACTAGGGAGCGGTACAACCGCTTCTAAGAGTGGTACAACTGCTTCGCGGTCTATGGGTATTTATAGGGGTCGGGGCCAAAGGGTTTCCTCTTCCTCCCCTCACCCCCTTTTTCCCTTCGTCTGCCCTAGCCGCCAGTCGCCATTACCCCTACCCCGGGGTGCTCGTCGGTGCTCCGGATCCGTGGGCCCTCCTTGGATCCGCTCCGTGGAGGCCCCCTCCCTCCCGATCTCTTCCCATGGATGCTGGTAATGCCCCATTTCTTCTCTCTAGGGTTTCATCTCTTGTTCTCCCTCTTCTTAGGGCATTGCTTGATATCCCGCGTTTTTATTCAAACTATTGGGCGGAAGAGATCTATATATGCTCCTGTTGTGTTTGTGTTTTCTTTTACCGTAGAATATTGCTAGACTGATTCGAATCCCGTAGGTAGTTGTTCTTCACTTGGTGGTTCTCCTCGTTTCCAGCAGTTCTACCGCCCCTATGGGTGGAACAACCGCTCGAGCGGTTATATCGGCTGTAGAACCGGTACAACCGGGATTTCTGAACCACGCAACACTGTTTTACCTTCTCTGATTCACAAGCATTATATTCTCTTGCTTTTGTGTGCAATCCTCTCATCTCTGCTGGGTCTCTTGTGTTCTTCTCGTGTGTGTTTACAGGTGGCTGTAGTTCTCGTTCTGCCCCTCGTGCCAAGACCAAGAAACGAGCTCGAAGACTTCCGCGCCCTGCTGAGTCCGACGGGGATGAGGAGGTTGTGATTCCAACCAGGCCAACCCGTCGTGAAAGGTCTGCCGCTTCCAAGCAATGTGTGGTCATGCCTTTGCACAAATGGAAAGCCAAGGAGTGGGATGCCTTCCGGAAAAGGAATCCGTACACTGTTCCTATTGCTCCTTGTTGGACCAATGTTCACTTCCAGAATGAGATGCAAGAGAGGATTGTTCATGAGCTATTCGAGCACAACAAGAATCGGTACACCAAGCAATGGACCATTGACCTTGACCATTGGAGGAGCAACTTGGAGTGCTTTGGGGATGCCTTGGCCCTTTGTGAGGAGTTTGACTTGGTGAAGCTTATGTCTGTCAACTGCGACTTTGATGTTCAGCTTATCCATCAGTTTTATGCAACCATCCACTTTGCTGAAGATGATGCTCCCACTCTCTCTTTCATGTGCCGTGATGAGTTCTTCCATGTGCCCTGGAGGGCGTTCTGCAATGCACTTGGCTATGAGGATACCGGTCTTGAAGGGAATGATGGTATTCGTCCTCATGACCATCCCCACTCCATGCCTAAGGAGAAGCTTGCTCCTCTGTACATTAGTGGGCGAGGCATTATTGGTGAGTCTAAGGATCTTCAAAAGGTTTATGACATCATGCATCGTGTGTTTCGCAATGTGCTTTTGCCCAAGGTTGGGAATCAGGATGAGATCTATGGGTATCTTGTTGACCTGCTCGTTGCTATGAAGACCAAGGTGGGGACTAGTGCTACCTTTGATGTGTCCAACTGGCTATGGCAGGAGATGTAGACATGGTCATCTACAGAAAGGTTCCCATCTATGCTCCGTTTGTCATGTGCTTTCTGAACTCTGTTTGGGCTGTTCGCCGTCCTGGAGAGCTCATCACCTCACCAGATAACCTCACCGTGCATGAGGTCAAGCAACGTAAGAAGAAGAAGCATGCATGCTGAGCCCCGCTTTCCTGCTGATGACCCTGAGGATGTGTATGCCACCTCCGATGATGAGGACTTTGAGATGGAGCCTGGTGCCAAGCCCTCCCGGGTGACCAAGCTCACTGCTAAAGTGAAGAAGACCTTCTGCCTTCAGACGGACATTCAGAAGAAGATGTATGAGGCTCATGTCAATGAGAAGCTTGCTCGGCGCCGTCAGATTGCCATGATGAAGTACCTCAATATGGTAGTGAAGAGTGGATCTGAGAAGAGCATCACTCCAGAGGACCGGTGGATCTCTTCCCATAGCAAATGGTCTGATGATGAAGCTGAGCATCTGGTCATCCTGCCACCTCCACATCTGCTGCAGTTGATGATACCATGGAAGAAGAGGCAGGATCCGACGATCGTGAATCAGATGAGACCGAGGGGTCAGACGAGATCTACTGAGCTCTGGGGCATTTGCGTTGCTCTTTTCCTTTTTGGTGTCTTGATACCAAAGGGGGAGAGAGTTCTATTAGGTCTCGGGATTTTCATGGGAGTTGATTGGGTTGTGTTTCTTTGTCGTGTTGAGAGTTGAACTTGTGTTTCTTTTCGTTGTGGACCCTGTGGTCTGAGACTTGACTTGCATGGTGTGAGACATGCATTCTCTATCTATCTACCATTTTTGTTTATCATTTGCTTATCTATCTCAGCTAGTTAGTTTGGTGGGTCTATAAAATCTATGGGGAGATTTGATCCTAATGTGTGACTTTGCATTCCAAAAGTAAATTCAAAATAGCGCACACATCTAGGGGGAGCCTGCCTACATTTTTCTTGACCTCTTGTGCAAATCTCGTTGTTGTCATCATCCACCAAAAAAGGGGAGATTGTTAGGACATCTCCTGTCGTTGTGTTTTGGATGATGATGACAACTCTCCTTGTGGTCTAATCATGTGTTTAGCTCTACAGGGTCTCTATGCTCAGCTTCGCGTCAATTAGGCATTCTCTCTAGAAGGAAAAGATCGAAGATGGAGTTTTCTGCGTGTTTATATCCTTGGTCGTAGGAAACCCGTACTATCAAGAGGGAATCCACATCGGAAGGCGTGGGGTGAATCATTTCACGTACACTCTTCTTGTCACCCACCATTACCTTCCGTTCCGCGTAGAGAGAGGCTCCCTTTAGTTCTTTCTGGAACAAAGTTTCCCCTCAGCGGTTGTACCGCCCAGCTGGGCGGTTGTACCGCTCGCCTGTTGTACCGTCCCCAACCACCGCCCCAGGGGTGATACCCTGGGGTTGCACCTCCCAGGTTGTTCCCAAGCGGTTGTGTCGCTGTCCCAGGGAGGTGGTATCGCCATCCCACTTGAGAAACCCTGGTGTGGTGCTACGAGCGGTTGTACCGGCCGGGTACCGCCCAACCATCGGACTAGCTTCTGTGGTGGGGCGGTACTTGGGCGGTGGTGGCCCGATTGTCCCGGTTATGCTTTGCATATCGGTACTACCGGTTGTCCGAGTGGTTGTACCGCTTGGGACTTAGCCACCTCATGCACCAGGAGCAGACAGTTGTTCCGAAGCACTACCGCTCGACCACCGCCCATGGGGGTGACTCCCCTCTGGTCCTAGGCGGTTATTGAGCGGTAGGGAAGCGGTTGGTCCGGTTATTCCTAATAACCGGTACTACCGCTCTGGTGCCCGGTTGTACCGCTTGCTAGGGTTTCTGCAGCTTTCCCGTGATCCCCGGTTGTACCGGGGAGAGGAGCGGTTGTACCGCTGCAGTGTAATAACTGCTGTAACGGTTGGATCTTAGGGTTTCCTATATAAAGGGGGTTCTTACACCTACCCTCACAACATCTTGCCTCTCTCTCTCCGCCATTAATGCCCTTCAAGCTTTCTTGCCTGATCTCTCTCTCTCTCTCTAGCCACTCAAACTTGTTGATTTGCTAGGGATTGGAGGAGGAGACCTAGATCTACACTTCCACCAAAGGATATTTGATTCCCACATACTTTCTTGTGTGGATTTTGTTACTCTTGGGTGTTTGAGCACCCTAGATGGTTGAGGTCACCTCAGAGCCATATTCCAGTATGGTGAAGCTCTGTGGTTTTGTTGGGAGCCTCCAATTCGGTTGTGGAGAGATCCCCAACCTTGTTTGTAAAGGTTCGGTCGTCGCCTTCCAGGTCACCAATAGTGGAATCACGGCATCTCGCATTGTGTGAGCGCGTGAGGAGAATACGGTGGCCCTAGTGGCTTCTTAGGGAGAATTGTGCCTCCACACCGCTCCAACGGAGATGTACTTCCTCTCAAATGGAAGGAACTTCGGTAACTGAAAGCATAAGTGCTCCCTGGGTGATTTTGGTAATTTATGTCAACATATCTCTTGTTGGACTAATATTTTCATCAAGTATATTTCAGGTGAGTTCAACAATGGAGTGGCATGGACAAGAGGATGTGGAACCCCTTCAAGATGCTAAGGACAGAAGATTGGCAAAAGCTCAAAAGCTCAAGACTATACATTTTCATTTTAGTGATCCAAGATCACATTGAGTCCATAGGAAAGCCAATACTATTAAAAGGGGATGAGGTGTTTCTTAATGGCTTGCTTGCTCAAAGTGCTTAGTGATATTCTCCAAAGCCCTCAACCACTTTCTCATATCCACATATATCCCAAACCTAAAGTCAAACTCGGCCCCACCGATTTGATCTATCCGGCGCCACCGAGTTCACTTGACATAGCCACTACCAGAAACCCTAATCAGTTTGATCTCACCAATGGGATCTCGGTCTCACCGAGATGGGCTTGCAAACTCTCTGTTTCCTGTTGCAACTATTTTGGTCTCACCGAGATATGCAATCGGTCCCATCGAGTTTGCTTAACCAACTCCCTGTTTTGCTTATTACCAAAATCGGTCTCACCGAGTTTGTGTAATCGGTCAAACCGAGTTGAGGTTTTACCCTAACCCTAGCACATCGGTCCCACCGAGTTGATCATATCGGTCCCACCGAAAATCCTAACGTTCACATTTTGAACAAAATCATGTCGGGGAATGTAGTATTTCAATTTTTTTGCCTAATATCACGCAATATCTATCTAGGAGAAGCATAGCAACGAGCAGGGAGAGTGTGTCCACGTACCCTCGTAGACCGAAAGCGGAAGCGTTTAGTAACGCGGTTGATGTAGTCGAGCGTCTTCGCGATCCAACCGATCAAGTACCGAACGCACGACACCTCTGCGATCTGCACACTTACATCTCGATGACGTCCCTCGAACTCTTGATCCAGCTGAGGCCGAGGGAGAGTTTCGTTAGCACGACGGCATGGTGACGGTGATGATGAAGTTACCGGCGCAGGGCTTTGCCTAAGCACTGCAACAATATGACCAAGGTGTCTTTCTGTGGAGGGGGGCACCACACACGGCTAAGAGAAACTTTGGTGTGCCTTTGGGGTGCCCCCTCCCACATATATAAAGGGGGGAGGGAGGAGGAGGCCGGCCAAGGGGAGGAGGCGCGCCATGGGGGGCAATCCTACTCCAAGTAGGATTCGGCCCCCCTTTCCTATTCCAACAAGGAGAAGGGGGAAGGAGAGGGAGGAGAGAAGGAAAGTGGGGCCGGCCCCCTAGTCCAATTTGGTTTGGGCTAGGGGGGCATGTGCCACACCTTGGCCTGCCTCCTCTCTTCCATCACTAGGCCCATGAGGCCCAATAACCCCTGGGGGTTCCGGTAACCCCCCGGTACTCCAGAAAATACCCGATACACCTCGGAACTATTCCGGTGTCCGAATATAGTCTTCCAATATATCAATCTTTATGTCTCAACCATTTCGAGACTCCTCGTCATGTCCGTGATCTCATCCGGGATTCCGAACTACCTTCAGTACATCAAAACACATAAACTCATAATACCGATCATCATCGAACGTTAAGCGTGCGGACCCTACGGGTTCGAGAACTATGTAGACATGATCGAGACTCATCTCTGGTCAATAACCAATAGCGGAACCTGGATGCTCATATTGGCTCCCACATATTCTACGAAGATCTTTATCGGTCAAACCGCATAACAACATACGTTGTTCCCTTTGTCATCGGTATGTTACTTGCCCGAGATTCGATCGTCGGTATCCTCATACCTAGTTCAATCTCGTTACCGGCAAGTCTCTTTACTCGTTTCTCAATGCATCATCCCGTAACTAACTCATTAGTTATATTGCTTGCCAGGCTTATAGTGATGATCATTACCGAGAGGGCCCAGAGATACCTCTCCGACAATCGGAGTGACAAATCCTAATCTCGATCTATGCCAACTCAACAAACACCATCAGAGACACCTGTAGAGCATCTTTATAATCACCCAGTTACGTTGTGACATTTGATAGCACACTAAGTGTTCCTCTGGTATTCGGGAGTTGCATAATCTCATAGTCATAGGAACATGTATAAATCATGAAGAAAGCAATAGCAATAAACTAAACGATCATAGTGCTAAGCTAATGGATGGGTCTTGTCAATCACATCATTCTCTAATGATGTGATCCCGTTCATCAAATGACAACTCATGTCTATGGCTAGGAAACTTAACCATCTTTGATTAACGAGCTAGTCAAGTAGAGGCATACTAGTTACACTTTGTTTGTCTATGTATTCACACATGTATTATGTTTCCGGTTAATACAATTCTAGCATGAATAATAAACATTTATCATGATATAAGGAAATATAAATAACAACTTTATTGTTGCCTCTAGGGCATATTTCCTTCAGTCTCCCACTTGCACTAGAGTCAATAATCTAGATTACATAGTAATGATTCTAACACCCATGGAGTCTTGGTGTTGATCATGTTTTGCTCGTGAGAGAGGCTTAGTCAACGGGTCTGCAACATTCAGATCCGTATGTATTTTGCGAATCTTTATGTCTCCCTCCTTGACTTGATCACGGATGGAATTGAAGTGTCTCTTGATGTGCTTGGTTCTCTTTTGAAATCTGGATTCCTTTGCCAAGGCAATTGCACCAGTATTGTCACAAAAGATTTTCATTGGACCCGATGCACTAGGTATGACACCTAGATCGGATATGAACTCCTTCATCCAGACTCCTTCATTTGCTACTTCCGAAGCAACTATGTACTCCGCTTCACACGTAGATCCCGCCACGACGCTTTACTTAGAACTGCACCAACTGACAGCTCCACCGTTCAATATAAATACGTATCTGGTTTGTGACTTAGAGTCATCCGGATCAGTGTCAAAGCTTGCATCAACGTAACCATTTACGATGAGCTCTTTGTCACCTCCATAAACGAGAAACATATCCTTAGTCCTCTTCAGGTATTTCAGGATGTTCTTGACCGCTGTCCAGTGATCCACTCCTGGATTACTTTGGTACCTCCCTGCTAAACTAATAGCAAGGCACACATCAGGTCTGGTACACAGCATTGCATACATGATAGAACCTATGGCTGAAGCATAGGGAATGGCTTTCATTTTATCTCTATATTCTGTAGTGGTCGGGCATTGAGTCTGACTCAACTTCACACCTTGTAACACAGGCAAGAACCCTTTCTTTGCTTGATCCATTTTAAACTTCTTCAAAACTTTATCAAGGTAAGTGCTTTGTGAAAGTCCAATTAAGCGCCTTGATCTATCTCTATAGATTTTGATGCCCAATATATAAGCAGCTTCATCGAGGTCTTTCATAGAAAAACTTTTATTCAAGTATCCTTTTATGCTATCCAGAAATTCTATATCATTTCCAATCAACAATATGTCATCCACATATAATATTAGAAATGCTACAGAGCTCCCACCCACTTTCTTGTAAGTACAGGCTTCTCCAAAAGTCTATATAAAACCATATGCTTTGATCACACTATCAAAATGTTTATTCCAACTCCGAGATGCTTGCACCAGTCCATAAATGGATCGCTGGAGCTTGCACACTTTGTTAACATCCTTTGGATCGATAAAACCTTCGGGTTGCATCATATACAACTCTTCTTCCAGAAATCCATTCAGGAATGCAGTTTTGACATCCATTTGCCAAATTTCATAATCATAAAATGCGGCAATTGCTAACATGATTCGGACAGACTTAAGCATCGCTACGGGTGAGAAGGTCTCATCGTAGTCAACTCCTTGAACTTGTCGAAAACCTTTCGCAACAAGTCGAGCTTTGTAGATAGTAACATTACCGTCAGCGTCAGTCTTCTTCTTGATCCATTTATTCTCTATGGCTTGCCGATCATCGGGCAGGTCAACCAAAGTCCACACTTTGTTCTCATACATGGATCCCATCTTAGATTTCATGGCCTCAAGCCATTTCGCGGAATCTGGGCTCATCATCGCTTCCTCATAGTTCGTAGGTTCGTCATGGTCAAGCAACATGACCTCCAGAACAGGATTACCATACCACTCCGGTGTGGATCTTACTCTGGTTGACCTACGGGGTTCGGTAGTAACTTGATCAGAAGTTTCATGATCATGATCATTAGCTTCCTCACTAATTGGTGTAGGAATCACATGAACTGATTTCTGTGATGAACTACTTTCCAATAAGGGAGCAGGTATAATTACCTCATCAAGTTCTACTTTCCTCCCACTCACTTCTTTCGAGAGAAACTCCTTCTCTAGAAAGGATCCATTCTTAGCAACGAATATCTTGCCTTTGAATCTGTGATAGAAGGTGTACCCAACAGTCTCCTTTGGGTATCCTATGAAGACACATTTCTCTTATTTGGGTTCCAGCTTATCAGGTTGAAGCTTTTTCACATAAGCATCGCAGCCCCAAACTTTAAGAAACGACAACTTGGGTTTCTTGCCAAACTACAGTTCATATGGTGTCGTCTCAATGGATTTAGATGGTGCCCTATTTAACGTGAATGCAGCCGTCTCTAAAGCATAACCCCAAAACGATAGCGGTAAATCAGTAAGAGACATCATAGATCGCACCATATCTATTAAAGTGCGGTTACGACATTCGGACACACCATTACGCTGTGGTGTTCCGGGTGGCGTGAGTTGCGAAACTATTCCGCATTGTTTCAAATGAAGATCAAACTCGTAAATCAAATATTCACCTCCACGATCAGATCGTAGAAACTTTATTTTCTTGTTACGATGATTTTCTACTCCACTCTGAAATTCTTTGAACTTTTCAAATGTTTCAGACTTATGTTTCATCAAGTAGATATACCCATATCTGCTCAAACCATCTGTGAAGGTCAGAAAATAATGATACCCGCCACGAGCCTCAACACTCATCGGACCGCATACATCAGTATGTATTATTTCCAACAAGTCTGTTGCTCGCTCCGTTGTTCCGGAGAATGGAGTCTTAGTCATCTTGCCCATGAGGCATGGTTCGCAAGCATCAAGTGATTCATAATCAAGTGATTCCAAAAGCCAATCGGCATGGAGTTTCTTCATGCGCTTTACACCAATATGACCCAAACGGCAGTGCCACAAATAAGTTGCACTATCATTATTAAACTTAGATATTTTGGCTTCAATACTATGAATATGTGTGTCACTACTATCGAGATTCAACAAAAATAGACCACTCATCAAGGGTGCATGACCATAAAAGGTATTAATCATATAAATAGAACAACCATTATTCTCTGATTTAAATGAATAACCGTCTCGCATCAAACAAGATCCAGATATAATGTTCATGCTTAACGCTGGCACCAAATAACAATTATTCAGGTCTAAAACTAATCCCGAAGGTAGATGTAGAGGTAGCGTGCCGGCGGCGATCACATTGACTTTGGAACCATTTCCCACGCGCATCGTCACCTTGTCCTTAGCCAATCTTCGCTTAATCCGTAGTCCCTGTTTCGAGTTGCAAATATGAGCAACAGAATCAGTATCAAATACCCAGGCACTACTGTGAGCATTAGTAAGGTACACATCAATAACATGTATATCAAATATACCTTTCACTTTGCCATCCTTCTTATCCGCCAAATACTTGGGGCAGTTCCGCTTCCAGTGACCAGTCCCTTTGCAGTAGAAGCACTCAGTCTCAGGCTTAGGTCCAGACTTGGGCTTCTTCACTTGAGCAGCAACTTGCTTGCCATTCTCCTTGAAGTTCTCCTTCTTTCCTTTACCCTTTTTCTTGAAACTAGTGGTCTTATTGACCATCAACACTTGATGCTCCTTCTTGATTTCTACCTCTGCAACCTTTAGCATCGCGAAGAGCTCGGGAATTGTCTTATCCATCCCTTGCATATTATAGTTCATCATGAAGCTTTTGTAGCTTGGTGGCAGTGATGGAAGAACTCTGTCAATGACACCATCAACCGGAAGATTAACTCCCAGTTGAGTCAAGTGGTTGTGGTACCCAGACATTTTGAGTATATGTTCACTGGCAGAACTATTCTCCTCCATTTTGCAGCTATAGAACTTATTGGAGACTTCATATCTCTCAATCCGGGCATTTGCTTGAAATACTAACTTCAACTCCTGGAACATCTCATATGCTCCATGACATTCAAAACATCGTTGAAGTCCCGGTTCTAAGCCATAAAGCATGGCACACTGAACTATCGAGTAGTCATCAGCTTTGCTCTACCAGGCGTTTACAACGTCTGGTGTTGCTCTTGCAGCGGGTCTTGCACCTAGCGGTGCTTTCAGGATGTAATTCTTCTGTGCAGCAATGAGGATAATCCTCAAGTTACGGACCCAGTCCGTGTAGTTGCTAACATCATCTTTCAACTTAGCTTTCTCTAGGAACACATTGAAATTCAAAGGAACAGTAGCACGAGCCATTGATCTACAACAACATAGACATGCAAAATACTACTAGGTACTAAGTTCATGATAAATTAAAGTTCAATTAATCATATTATTTAAGAACTCCCACTTAGATAGACATCCCTCTAATCATCTAAGTGATCACGTGATCCAAATCAACTAAACCATGTCCGATCATCACGTGAGATGGAGTAGCTTTCAATGGTGAACATCACTATGTTGATCATATCTACTATATGATTCACGCTCGACCTTTCGGTCTCAGTGTTCTGAGGCCATATCTGCATATGCTAGGCTCGTCAAGTTTAACCCGAGTATTCTGCGTGTGCAAAACTGGCTTGCACCCGTTGTATGTGAACGGAGAGCTTATCACACCCGATCATCACGTGGTGTCTCGGCAGGACGAATTGTCGCAACGGTACATACTCAGGGAGAACACTTGTACCTTGAAATTTAGTGAGAGATCATCTTATAATGCTACCGCCGTAATAAGCAAAATAAGATGCATAAAGGATAAACATCACATGCAATCAATATAAGTGATATGATATGGCCATCATCATCTTGTGCCTTTGATCTCCATCTCCAAAGCACCATCATGATCACCATCGTCACCGGCTTGGCACCTTGATCTCCATTGAAGCATTGTTGTCGTCTCGCCAACTATTGCTTCTATGACTATCGCTACCGCTTAGTGATAAAGTAAAGCAATTACATGGCGATTGCATTTCATACAATAAAGCGACAACCATAAGGCTCCTGCCAGTTGCCGATAACTTCTACAAAACATGATCATCTCATACAACAATTTATACATCATCACGTCTTGACCATATCACATCACAACATGCCCTGCAAAAACAAGCTAGACGTCCTCTACTTTGTTGTTGCAAGTTTTACGTGGCTGCTACGGGCTTAACAAGAACCATTCTTACCTACACATCAAAACCACAACGATTTTTCGTCAAGTGTGCTGTTTTAACCTTCAACAAGGACCGGGCGTAGTCACCCTCGATTCAACTAAAGTTGGAGAAATAGACACCCACTAGCCACCGGTGTGCGAAGCACGTCGGTAGAACCAGTCTCATGAACGCGGTCATGTAATGTCGGTCTGGTCCGCTTCATCCAACAATACCGCCGAATCAAAGTATGACATGCTGGTAAGCAGTATGACTATTATCGCCCACAACTCTTTGTGTTCTACTCGTGCATATAACATCTACGCATAGACCTGGCTTGGATGCCACTGTTGGGGACGTAGTATTACAATTTTTTTGCCTACGATCACGCAAGATCTATCTAGGAGAAGCATAGCAACGAGTGGGGAGAGTGTGTCCACGTACCCTCGTAGACCGAAAGCAGAAGTGTTTAGTAACGCGGTTGATGTAGTCGAACGTCTTCGCGATCCAACCGATCAAGTACTGAACGCACGACACCTCCATGATCTGCACACGTACAGCTCGATGACGTCCCTCAAACACTTGATCTAGCTGAGGCCGAGGGAGAGTTTCGTTAGCACGACGGCGTGGTGACGGTGATGATGAAGTTACCGGCGCAAGGCTTCGCCTAAGCACTGCAACGATATGACCGAGGTGTGTTTCTGTGGAGGGGGGCACCGCACACGACTAAGAGAAGCTTTGGTGTGCCCCCTCCCACGTATATAAAGGGGGGGGAGGCCGGCCAAGGGGAGGAGGCGCGCCATGGGGGGCAACCTACTCCAAGTAGGATTCGGCCCCCCTTTCCTATTCCAACAAGGAGAAGGGGGAAGGAGAGGGAGGAGAGAAGGAAAGGGGGCTGGCCCCACTAGTCCAATTCGGTTTGGGCTAGGGGGGGGGGGGCGCGCGCCACACCTTGTCCTGCCTCCTCTCTTCCATCACTAGGCCCACGGGGCCCAATAACCCCCCGGGGGGTTCCGGTAACCCTCCGGTACTCCGGAAAATACCCGATACACCTCAGAACTATTCCGGTGTCCGAATATAGTCTTCCAATATATCAATCTTTATGTCTCGACCATTTCGAGACTCCTCTTCATGTCCGTGATCTGATTCGGGACTCCGAACTACCTTTGGTACATCAAAACACATAAACTCATAATACCAATCATCATCGAACGTTAAGCGTGCGGACCCTACGGGTTCGAGAACTATGTAGACATGACCGAGACTCATCTCCGGTCAATAACCAATAGCGGAACCTGGATGCTCATATTGGCTCCCACATATTCTACGAAGATCTTTATCGGTCAAACCGCATAACAACATACGTTGTTCCCTTTGTCATCGGTATGTTACTTGCCCGAGATTCGATCATCGGTATCCTCATACCTAGTTCAATCTCATTACTGGCAAATCTCTTTACTTGTTCCGTAATGCATCATCCCGTAACTAACTCATTAGTTACATTGCTTGCAAGGCTTATAGTGATGATCATTACCGAGAGGGCCCAGAGATACCTCTCCGACAATCGGAGTAACAAATCCTAATCTCGATCTATGCCAACTCAACAAACACCATCGGAGACACCTGTAGAGCATCTTTATAATCACCTAGTTACGTTGTGATGTTTGATAGCACACTAAGTGTTCCTCCGGTATTCGGGAGTTGCATAATCTCATAGTCATAAGAACATGTATAAGTCATGAAGAAAGCAATAGCAATAAACTAAACGATCATAGTGCTAAGCTAACAGATGGGTCTTGTCAATCACATCATTCTCTAATGATGTGACCTCATTCATGAAATGACAACTCATGTCCATGGCTAGGAAACTTAACCATCTTTGATTAACGAGCTAGTCAAGTAGAGGCATACTAGTGACACTATGTTTGCCTATGTATTCACACATGTACTAAGTTTCCGGTCAATACAATTCTAGCATGAATAATAAACATTTATCATGATATAAGGAAATATAAATAACAACTTTATTATTGCCTCTAGGGCATATTTCCTTCAAATCGGTCTGACCGAGTTTCAGTATTCGGTCCCACCGAGTTTGGTAAATTGTGTGTAACAACTAGATTTTGTATGGAGGATATATATACCCCTCCACCCTTCCTTCATTCATGGAGAGAGCCATCATAACGTGCCTATACTTCCACCATTCATTTTCTGAGAGAGAACCACCTACTAATGTGTTGAGACCAAGATATTCCAATCCAACCACAATAATCTTGATCTCTAGCCTTCACCAAGTTGCTTTCCACTCAAATCATCTTTCCACCAAATCCAAATCTCTGAGAGAGAGTTGAGTGTTGGGGAGACTATCATTTGAAGCACAAGAGAAAGGAGTTCATCATCAACAAACCATCTATTACCTTTTGGAGAGTGGTATCTCCTAGATTGGTTAGGTGTCACTTGGGAGCCTCCGTCAAGATTGTGGAGTTGAACCAAGGAGTTTGTACGGGCAAGGAGATCGCCTACTTCGTGAAGATCTACCCTAGTGAGGCAAGTCCTTCGTGGGCGATGGCCATGGTGGGATAGACAAGGTTGCTTCTTCATGGACCCTTCGTGGGTGGAGCCCTCCGTGGACTCGCGCAACCGTTACCCTTCGTGTGTTGAAGTCTCCATCAACGTGGATGTACGATGGCACCACCTATCGGAACCACGGGAAAAAAATCTTTGTGTCTCCAATTGCGTTTGCACACTCCAATCCCATCCCTTTACATTCTTGCAAGTTGCATGCTTTACTTTCCACTGCTCATATACTCTTGCCATGCTTGCTTGAAATGTATTACGAATGTTTAAACTTGTGCTAAAACTCCACCTTAACTTGAAGAAATTAAAAACTGCTACTTTTCCTTATTGAGGGTCTAATCAACCCCTCTAGACACCTTTTCTCAATCCTTTCAATTGGTACCAGAGCATTGGTCTCCATTGCTTTGTTTTAATCACCATTGGAGGAAGATGGATGAGTCTACGTTGGGGAGTCTTAGACATAGAGTGCCTATACTTGATGGAGAGTTCTTTCATGAATGAAAAAATGAGATGCTTGAGATTTTCAATGAATATCATTTGAACAAGTACATTACTAGCCCTTGTGCACCCCTTGTTGATCCTTTGCATCCTACCCTTTATGAGTCTATTGACATGATCCGCAATCTTAGAACTGTCAATCTTATCACTAGAGGATTACCTAGAAACTTGATTGGTTGCTTGCCTACTCTTGATTGTGCCTACACTATATGGAGATTTTTTGAGGAACGATTTCCAAACTATTCCTTGCTATCTAGATGTGATTCTTCATATGTCTATTGCTTTGAGTAAGATGAATTCCAATGACCCTAAGTTTGGTGATTGTTTGTTTGAGCTTCGTGACCTTATGCGTGCCAAAGGAGATGTTGGAATCATTCGCAATATCATCTCCGAAGCCATTAGAATTCATAAAGATGGACATTGTGATGATCACTTATCTAATGAATCACTCTCTCTAGGAATTGATCAATCACAAGACGATGTTGAACATGGATACTATGATGAGGATGATGATAGTGACTTTGATCTCGATGAGTCTATGAGACACTTTGGTCTTATGGCTAATCTACGCGGCTACATGGCTGGAGGAAAGGAATGGGTCCTTGATAGTGGATGTACCGATCACATGACCAGAGACAAGGATATGTTTCGTGAGCTAGCTAAAAACGACGAGCCTCGAAAGTATGTCACTTTTGGTGATAACTCAAAGGGTAAGGTGGTTGGCCTTGGTAAGGTGGCCATCTCACATGATAGCTCCATACAAAATGTTATGCTCGTTGAATCTCTTGGCTACAATTTACTTTCCGTATCTAGACTAGCTGATTTTGGCTTCAATGTCCTATTCACTTAAGTAGATTGCCATTTGTTTCAAAGAGATAATCACAGTATGGTATTTACCGGTATACGTAGAGGTGATCTTTACATTGTTGATTTCATTGAAAAGGCTCAACCTAGAACTTTCTTAATTGCTAAATCTTCTAAAGGTTGGTTGTGGCATAGAAGGTTAGGTCATGTGGGCATGCAAAATCTTGATAAGCTTATTAAAGGTGATCATATCCCTGGAGTGAAAGACGTTATAGTTGACAAGGATAGATTGTGCAGTGCTTGTCATGCAGGAAAATGGGTTGGAGAAGCCACCCCGTGAAGAACATCATGACCACGAGAAGACCGCTCGAGCTACTTCATATGGATCTCTTTGGTCCTAACGCCTATAAAAGTCTCGATGGAAACTCATTTGGTCTAGTCATAGTCGATTATTTTTCAAGATTTAAGTGGGTGTTCTTTCTTGACAATAAATCGCAGGTCCAAAAGATCTTCAAGAACTTCGCTAGGAAGGCCCAAAATCAATTTGAAGTGAAGATCAAGAAGTTTTGCAATGACAACGGAATGGAGTTCAAGAATGCAAATGTGGATACCTTTCTTGACGAAGAAGGGATTTCACACGAGTTCTCGGCTACGTACACGCCTCAACAAAATGGAGTTGTTGAGAGGAAGAACCGGACTCTTATTGAGATGGCAAGAACGATGCTTGATGAGTACAAGATGCCAAAACACTTTTGGGCTGAAGCGGTTGAGACAGCTTGTCACGCAACAAATTGCTTATATCTTCACAAGCTACTCAGCAAGACGACATATGAGCTTCTCACCGGTAACAAACCCCAAGTTGGATACTTTCGGGTATTCGGCTCAAAGTGCTATATTCTTGATAAGCATCGTCATTCTAAATTTGCTCCTAAATCTCATGAGGGTTTCCTACTCGGTTATGGCTCAAACTCTCACACTTACGGTTTCTACAACTATTTCACCCGAAAGGTTGAAGAGACGGTAGATGTGAAGTTTGATGAATCTAACGGCTCGCAAGTAGAGCAATTGCCAATTGATGTAGGAGACAAAGACCCTTCGGAAGCAATCCAAGACTTGTCTATTGGCAAGATTTGTCCAACGGAGGTGAAGGAGAGTACCTTGTCCGTCCAAGTGGAAGCTTCTACCTCACGACAATGTGAACCAAGAGTTGACACGGAGGCATCCACAAGTGGTCCACGCCAAGAAGAAGAAAATGAGGAAGTACACCAAGATGAACCTCATAAACCTCCTTCTCCACCTCGACAAGAGAACGACAACATCAACAATGAAGAAGGCCAAGAGGAAGAACAAGATGATGAAGAAGATGTTCCACCCCAACCCAAACAAAATCTCTCACGAGTTAGAGCAAGAGTCTCACGAGACTATCCCGTCGAACAAATCTTCAGTGATATCCAAAACGGGAGAATCACTTGCTCTAAAACTCATTTGGCTAATTTTTGTGAACATTATTCATTCATCTCTAGCATTGAACCTATGAAGGTTGAAGAAACATTGGAAGATCCGGATTGGATAAATGCCATGCATGAAGAGCTACACAACTTTGAGAGGAACCAAGTGTGGACATTGGTTGAGAAGCCCGACAACAACCACAACATCATCAGTACCAAATGGGTGTTTCGCAACAAGCAAGACGAAGATGGACAAGTCATTCGCAACAAAGCACGTCTCATCGCCCAAGGCTACACTTAAGTCGAAGGTATGGACTATGGTGAGACATACGCCCCCGTTGCTAGACTTGAGTCCATCCGCATCTTATTTGCCTATGCAAATCACCATGATATTACCTTGTACCAAATGGACATTAAAAGTGCTTTTCTAAATGGTAAAATTGAGGAGGAAGTTTATGTTAAACAACCTCCCGGCTTTGTTAATCCTAAGAAACCCGACCATGTTTACAAACTTCACAAAGCTCTTTATGGTCTTAAACAAGCTCCTAGAGCATGGTATAAATGCTTGACCAAGTTCCTTATTGAAAAAGGCTTTGAGATTGGAAAAACTGATTCTACTCTTTTTACTAAAAGGGTTAATGGAGAATTATCTGTGTGCCAAATTTATGTTGATGATATCATATTTGGTTATACTAACCCTCATTTTAGTGAAAAGTTTGGAAAGCTAATGTCGAAGAAGTTTGAGATGTCTATGATGTGTGAACTCAAGTTCTTTCTTGGTTTGGAAATCAAACAAATCAAGGAGGGAATCTTTGTTTCTCAAACAATGTATACCAAGGACTTATTCAAGAAGTTCAACATGCAAGAAAGCAAAGGTATGAAAACACCCATGCCTACTAGTGGACATCTTGACTTGACCAAGGATGGCAAATCGGTTGACCAAAAGGCTTACCGCTCTATGGTTGTTTCATTGTTATATCTATGTGCCTCCCGTCCCGATATTATGCTAAGTGTGTGCATGTGTGCACGATATCAAGCGGCCCCCAAAGAATGTCATCTTAAGGTTGTGAAAAGGATAGTGAGATACTTAATTCATACACCAAATTTTGGCATTTGGTATCCTAAGAGGTCTTATTTTGATCTTGTTGGCTACTCCGATTCAGACTATGCCGGTGACAAGGTTGATAGAAAGTCCACTTCGGGTACTAGTCAATTTCTTGGTAGATCTCTTGTGTCTTGGTCCTCCAAGAAACAAAACTCGGTATCCTTATCCACCACCGAAGCGGAATACATTGCCACCGGTTCATGTTGTGCTCAATTACTTTGGATGACCCAAACTCCTAAAGATTATGGGATCTAAGTGAAACATGTTCCATTGCTTTGCGACAATGAAAGTGCTATTAAGATTGCTCATAATCCTGTGCAACATTCTCGAACTAAGCACATTGAAGTTCGTCATAATTTCATTCAAGATCATGTTGATAAAGGAGATATTGATCTTAAGCATGTTCATATCGAGAAGCAATTGGCGGATATATTCACCAACCGCTTGATGAGAAAGTATGCCGTTTCAGAGTTGAATTGAACATCATTGATGCTTCAAACTTGGAGTAGAAACTCCATTTGGATACATGCAAGGCATGAGCCTTTGACTAATCCTTGATATTTCTCTTATGATGATGATCATATGTCTTGGATATATATTTGCACCCTTCATGCTATCTTACTGTCGGTGTCAAAACCGGCAGATCTCGGGTAGGGGGTCCCAAGCTGCGTGTCTTAGGATCGATGGTAACATGGACACGGGATTTTACCCAGCTTCGGGCTCTCTCGAAGAGATAATACCCTACATGCTGCTTTTGATTGTATTCGATGCGTATGATTATAGAGTTGATCTACCTCGAGATCATATGTTGTGGTCTAAACCCTAGAGGTATGATGAGTAATGTCATGATGCTCTATCGACTAGCCTGGCCTCGGCTTATATAATGTACCAGAGGCCTAGGATAACAAGAGTCCTAGTCGAATATGCCGGTGGAGGGGAGTCCTTGTCTTGATCACCAAGTCTTGTGGAATCTTCCTTGTGTATACATCGGCTGTCCGAACTGGCCCATGAGTAGACGGCCATGGGGGTCCTCAGCCCAATCCAACTGGTCGGGAGATGATGTGGTGCGTACCCCCTAGTCCAGGACACCGTCAGTAGCCCCCTGAACCGGTCTTCAAGTTGGGGACGATCCTCGATTCTTCCGAACTGTTCTTCATCTTCGGTTGTCGGTCTTGAAAACTGGTTCAACAAATCATCTCATCTTCGATCTTGAGGATCGCCAAAGTGAATCCGAAGAGTTTACACATCGGGTATATGAGGAGCCCCTTTAAGTTCTCGGCCTTTATCAATCCCTTATTATTATTTTTTACGCCACACCTCGGGTTTGAAGTTGTTCCTGTGCGGCGGTGTCCTCTTGCATCCGAGCTCCAACGCCGGACTGCATTCGAGATATCTTTTGCAGCCGAGCACCAACGCCGGATTATATCCGAGCTCCAACGCCGGACTATATCCGCGCTGCAACGCCGGACTATATCCGAGGTGTCATAGTTCACCTTGGCTTGAAAAAGTTTGAAGGAGGTTATCCGAGTTTAATGCTGAAAAGTTCTCTATGGAATGAGCCATTCGAATCTGAGCTTTATGCCGGACCACTTCCGAGCTCCAACGATGGTTAGCGTCCGAGTTGTCGTAAACTACCTCGGTCTTTTAAAAGATTGAACGAATTCAGCCGAGCTCAATGCCGGAAATGCCCTCTATGGAGCCAGCCACTGGCGCCCGAGCTTTATGCCGGACTACTTCCGAGGTGGTGCACCACCCCGACCGCGGGCTGATTTTTTTGTGAATATTTTTGATTGGTGCAATTTATTCTCTGCCGAGATATATAGCCAGTATATGTATATCCAGTAGCCCTCAAGGTGTGTGTCGGTCTAAAACCCGAGATGCACCTGAAGGAAAACATAAAACTGCTGATGCTAGTAGCCCCTGAGACTCAGGTCGATTTGCAAAACCGGCCTGAGGATCAACTCCTAGCTCGACAGCATACGTAGGAATAGAAACACAGTGTAATATATTAGAAATAATGATCGGCAGACAAGCCCCTGAGAGAGAGTTGTGAGAAGTCACCGTGATATATTAGCTTGATGCCGGATAAGTCCCAGATGGTACTTAATGTTGTCCGAAGACGCGCTTGCCCATAGTTCGGTCATGCCGAACACTGAGCACTTTGAATTGTCTGCATTGAATAAGCAATGCGGTAGCCCCCGAGACACTGGTCGGGTGGCAGCACCAGATCAGGGGATCGATGTGCCCCTTTAATATTTATAAATAATGAGTGCGAAGCCTAGTAACCCCCGAGCCTTAATGTGGGCACGGGTGGCCGAATTGAGGATCGATATCCGTTTGACTGAAAATTTTGTTGTGTTTAACACAAACTTCTCAGAAAGAGAATAAAGATCTCTTAAAGGAGCTTAGAGCTGGTCGAAATCCGAGCTCGCCAAGGTAGGCCCCAAGGGGTTTAAAAGATGGATTGCAGTAAATGGATTTTACTCGCAATTTTTATGTGTAATGATTCTATGTATCCAAGTACTTTACATCATGAATGCTCGGATCCACATTGTACAACACCTTGTTGACCGACCATCGGCTTCAACCTCCTCGGCTAGTGGCCGGGGAGTGTTTTTCCTACTTTGTAAAGCCTTTACAAGGGCAAAGGTTTACGACAAACAAGGCAATCCGGCCATATGGTTTTATAAACAAAGGTATGCGGAGAGAATGTTATATTACTATTTGATGTAAGAAACATCTCCCAAAGAAAATAATCCCGCTATCGGTTCCTTTCTTTGGGTTGTCATGCCGACCATGATCATGAAACCTCAATTTCGATCGATGCAGGAGAAAAATATTGAGGATTTAGTTCGGGGTAAGTTCCCGATCTCTGTGGCTTTTAATGGACCAAAATTTTCACTCCCGTCGTTGCCGACCAATTATATTCTTTAAGATGGCTAGCTTTCGGCTTCTCCCAGTCTGAGGTACTAACACGGATGACCCGGAAGTAACAATCACAGAGGTGCTCCCTTTACCTCCTAGCCGAACAATCGGGAACGTAGGGGTAATCACAGGAGCCAGGCAACCCAGCTTGGCCGAAATCTTAACTCAAATTGATGCATATTTATGGCGTTATAACGATGATTACGGAAGGCGGCCCTTGTATATTAAATACAAATGCCGATGATATGTTTATTTCGACTCTGTTGCGACCGTTTATTAGTTGAAAGTGGCCCATCATTGGCTTCCCACCCCCTTGTAGATGCTATGCAGGGTGTTTCCGCAATAACAAACTACCCTTAGCCGACGTTTCGGTGCCCGAAGGCGGTTGTGTTAGCGAAAACGAGGCAATCAGATATGCGGGCTTTATAACTTTCACTTAGTCATAGGAGCTTAAAGTTGGGAGGCCAGCTACTAGCTCCTGGTTAGTGTTTGGCGACAGCCGAGGTCAAGCCGTAAACACTTCGACCAATGTTATGAATGGCCCGTCATTTAACACAGTCATCGGATCGCTGACCAGTTTATGCTTATTGTGACAGTCAGTTTTCGGCTTTCTCCACTGAGGTGCTTAACCATGCGAGTTGGAAGCACAATCGCAGTGGTTCTCCCTTTGCACACCTAGCCGAACAAAGCAGAACGTAGGAGGCAAGCACAGGAGCTGGGCAACCCAACTATTGACCAAAGACACAATTCGAAACCGATGCATATATATCAATATCCGAGAATGTTTTTGCAGAATCTCTAAAGGTGTCCGGTGTTGCACTACAAGACTTATGCTGTAAACACACCAATAGTTTATAAGTGCCGTAGGCTCGAAAAGCCAAAAACTTATGTAAAAGCTTGACGTCCGGACTAAACCGAGATTTTGGTGCCAATCCGGAAATTGGTCTTTTTTAAAAAATTGTGCTTCTGTCGTGCTTTAACATGACACATCCGAGGGTCAGCCTACGGCTTCAAGCTCCTTATCCCGAAGGCGGAGTGCTTCTCCGAGGCCAGTTTAGCAAACTAAACTCGAGCGGCTTTAGAGAGAAGCTAGGCTATCCGGCTATTGACCATACACTCGAGTCGAAAAAGGAGCGGTAGAAAAAGACTTTGTAACAATCAAGAAGAAAACACATTATTATAGAACGGCTCATGTAAATTTTAAGAGCCCCCAGTTAACATGGGTAAGGGGAGTTTCTTTTAACGGACAAGGTATGTGAGCATGGTCGAACCGAACGCAAGTTAAAAATTTAAAACTTTGAGTATTAAAGCGACTTATCTGGTTAATGTGTTCGGCATTGATGACGCGGTCCGAGCTTTATGCGGGACAAGGTTCCATCCCCCAAGCCGGTCCCGAGGTGGCGGAGCGAAGAGCTCGACACTCCGAACTGGTGACATAGCACGGCCAATGCAGGCCGGCAGAGTGACGCCGATGTCCCCGGTGTGGTTAATGAAGTGTTGACGAAGCCCCCTATCCAGTCGAGGTGACGTGGTATGTCAGTACGCCGAGGTGACAACACTGCCCGACCCGAATCATTTACCTATGCACAAAAGATAGTGCAAACCGGAGATAATAGTAATAATAATAAATTAAAAAATTTGTTGCATAATAAATAATTTATGCAAAGTGACTAATAAAAGAAATATGGCCTGTGCGCCGAACGCTCGATGAGGTAGAGCTCTCTCGGCGATGCCGAAGTCCCCGAGGCAACCGAACACGTCGGTATGGCAACACGACCAACAAGGTGATCACGCGAGACAATTTACGCAGTCGAAGTATGGCGGCGTCGGCTTACGGAAGAGACCACATGACGCAGTCGAAGTCCATTACCTACACATGTAAAATAGTGCAGGCCAACAATAATAATATAAATATATAAAAATCCTTGCGTAATTAATTTACGCAAGATAATTTATTTTAAAATATGTGGCCTGGCGCCAAAGTCAATGTCGATGCAAGGCGTCGGCGTGATGCGGTAAAGGCGTGGCAAAGCCTGAATTCACAGGTCGGTCCGAGTTCCGGATGCGGTGTTCGCCGAACTATGTATGGAAACTGACCGAACCACCACGGGGCCGTCATTAATGCGGCCGCCATTTGATAGACCTGTGTACAGATGATGGAACAAACCAGAGTAATAATTCCTTGGAAAAAATAAACCCAAACAAGCAAGAATTACTAGGATTAATAGCACCTGGTTTATTTGTTGCAGCAGTCCGAAGAAAAGTGACTCCCAAAATTGGGACTCGATCCACACACCCATTGCCTGATGGGCGGTGAAGCGACGGCATGGCGATGCTGGTAAAGGTTGGCTCGCCGAGGCAAAGCCCCGGTCCAGCTAACGTGATGAAGCTGGTCGGCTGACGACGCCAAAGTCTCCGGAGTAGGTTGATAAAGGGATGGTGAAGCCCCCGGTCCAGACGAGGTGACGGAGCAGGTCACTAAGGAGATGCTGCAGCTGCCATGTCAGCCGAGGTGTTGAAGTAGTTCGGCGTGATGGACATCGGCTCGAAGAAGCAACGGTGCGACCATGTCGATGCAGGTCATAACTCGTGACGTGGTCAATGCCGGCTTGATGAAGTGACCGTGCGGCGATGCCGATGTGCCCGCTCCGTGTAATCCGTGGGGCGGCGAGGTTGGTGATGATTTATCCTTCGCGATGCTGAACTCTTGTTCGGCTTGCTGAGATGATGATCCGAAGAAGTTGAGCTCGGCTCAACAAAGCAACGCCGTTTCTAGCGCAGGTCGGCAGCCGTGGAGCAATGTTGTCAGGCTGGTTTGACACCGGCGCGATGGTGAAGACCATATTGGAAAAGACTTTAAAATTAGTGGGATGTGTTTGGGAACAAAACACAATACCCCATACAAAACTTCCTTCAAAAAGGATGTCCGAAATCCCGTTCATAAAAAGATGAATTCGTGTCGGATTCGTTCTCGCGCAGAAAATAGATCTAAAAAGTGATGCACTAATCGGAAGGTTCCCGGAGTTTGGACGGTCGGATTGAGCAGAAATTTTGAGGGGTGGTAGATATAGGATTTCCGCAGCCGATCAACGGTTTGATCTTCCAAAGGACGTCCGAGCTAGGTGCTGGACACCACGCTCCAAACTCGTCCAGATTCGATGGGGCTCCGGTATATCGGAGACCGGCGGAGATTGCTCCATCGGAACGCGACGAAATTTTACAGTGTTGTTGTAGACTCAATTCCACACAATTCCACTGAATGAATCGTCAAAGCGATGCTTGAGGAGGTGGTGGTAGCGGATACAAGTTCACTGTTCGGAAAAACAGCACGGTCGCCTGAGGGCAATGTTGACGTTGAGCCCTCGAGCTCCATGGATGATTCCTCCATGATCTTGATAGAGATTGGAGTTGATGTTGATGAAGGCCCTCATCCGAACATGATGATTGGAGGTAGGGCACAGTCCTTGCTCAAGACAAGGTGACCAGTTGAGGCGGGCACGAAGACGACGATGTCGCAGTTGATCTGTAGGCGAGGCCATTGATCCTTTTGCCGACCACACAATGGAACTCTCAATGAAAGTACCATTGTCAGTGTCAAAACCGGCAGATCTCGGGTAGGGGGTCCCAAGCTGCGTGTCTTAGGATCGATGGTAACATGGACACGGGATTTTACCCAGCTTCGGGCTCTCTCGAAGAGATAATACCCTACATGCTGCTTTTGATTGTATTCGATGCGTATGATTACAGAGCTGATCTACCTCGAGATCATATGTTGTGGTCTAAACCCTAGAGGTATGATGAGTAATGTCATGATGCTCTATCGACTAGCCTAGCCTCGGCTTATATAATGTACCAGAGGCCTAGGATAACAAGAGTCCTAGTCGAATATGCCGGTGGAGAGGAGTCCTTGTCTTGATCACCAATGTCGGATTTCAGGTTCCGGCAAAACCCTCAAGGTTCGAACACCGGGGTGCGCTTGAAGATCTCTCCTCCCCTAGCACTCTCTCTCTCACCGCGATCTCAAAGCTCAGCGCGACGAACTCATAGAACAAAGGTACACAAGATTTATACTGGTTCGGGCCACCGATGTGGTGTAATACCCTACTCCAGTGTGGTGTGGTGGATTGCCTCTTGGGCTGAGGATGAGCAGTTACAAGGGAAGAACAACCTCCTCAGGAGAGGTGCTCTTGTGCTTGGTGAGTTTGTGTGGATGAGGATGATCTGAATGGTCCTCGAATCCGTTGCCTCCTACTGTGGTGGCTAGCCCTATTTATAGTGGTCCTGGTCCTCTTCCCAAATGCTGGCGAGAAGGGATGCCACAACGGCCAAATTTGAATGGAGACAACTAGTATAAGTTATCCTGACTAAAGGTGGTCTTCGCCTGCCAAAGGCTCTGGTGGTGATGCCGTCTTGGGCTCCACGGTGACCTCCGTCCTGCTGGTCTTGGTCTTGTTGCACTGATATGGAAATCTTTGCATGATGCCTCGGGACTCCTCGCCTGCGCTTGCCTCTTTAGCACCAAAGAGGAAACGAGGACACTGCGCGCATTGGCGCCCGCCTAGCCCCGGTCGTCATGGCTTACGTCAGAGAAACCTCGTGAGGTGCCCCTTGCCTTGATCTCTCCGCCCCTCGGGAGCCAGCCTGGTGAGGCCGCCCCCGAGGAGGTCTTGCGTCGTCCGCCTCACGAGGCTTGGCCCCTCGCGAGGGTCTTGAGTGTTTGCTGGTGAAGATGGGCCGTATAGGGCCGCTGGTGGAGCCACGCCGTGGGCCGCAGGCAGGCAAGTCTGGGGACCCCCGTTCCCAGGACGCCGACAGTAGCCCCCGGACCCAAGGCGCGCTCGGACTCGGCTTCGAGGCGGAGCCAAGGGGCAAGTGCAGAGCACCGCAGGCCCCAACAGCCTGCGGCCTCACTTGACGCGTGGCGATTGATTGGACGTGGGCGTCTCCGCTTCCCCACGCTGCCTCGGCAATTGCCTGACTCAACGAGTCCCTGCCGCACACAGAGGAAAATCATCATTACCTGTGATCGTGGGGATCGCCGGTTGGCCTTCTCCCACTATAAATGAGGAGGGGGACGGAGCCCCCGTCGCTCATCTCTTCCTGGTCCGCTCGCTTCTTCTCCCTTGCTTCATTGCTAGTAGCGACACCCATGGCGCCCGCGAAGAGGTTCTCGGCCGCAGAAAAGGGGAAGGCCAGCTAGGAGGGGTCCGGCTCACCGCCGCCTAAGAAGGGGCGCGGCCGTCCCCGCAAGCACACCGCGGCCCCCTCCGTGGCCCTTCGCGGCCGCGGCGGCGCCTCTTCACGTGGTGGGAGTCGTCCAGGTCGTGGCAGCCCCGTCGATGACGGAAGGCGCGCCATGGTCGCGCGGCCTCCCCGTCCGTGCTTCCACTCGGTGGAGGTGCTGCCGGAGTTCGTCGTGTGGTGAGAGAACCTGGCTGGCACCTGGCTTCAGCTCCCGTGCTTCTTTGCCGGCAAGCTGCCAGCCACGGGTCCAGGCGGTCTCTGGCTGCAGGTGGACGGCTGCTGCAGCAAGGCTTCCACTACAAAAAAAAGACACATCCGTGACATTTTGGGCCGAACGAATTTTTTTCCTGTCATACTTATGACACTTCGATGACGATAATTGTGACAAAACCCGTGGTGGGCTCCTACTTCTATGACAAAAAATCATGACAGAAAATGGGCTTTTCGTCCTGGGCGGGCTAGAGACGCAGCTGCATCACATTCTTTGGGCCGTCCATGACGGAAAAAACCATGGTAGAAGCGAGGGCTAGGAAAATATCGAGGTGTTCCTGGTTATGGTGGGTGGTCGGGGCCGAGCGATGTGCGTTTCTC
This sequence comes from Aegilops tauschii subsp. strangulata, assembly GCF_002575655.3. Lineage (NCBI taxonomy): Eukaryota > Viridiplantae > Streptophyta > Magnoliopsida > Poales > Poaceae > Aegilops > Aegilops tauschii. Next base: position 377,454,344 of record NC_053038.3, on the reverse strand, counting down.
TTGTACACGCACGCGCGTGTGTGCGAGGCATTGGGCTCTAACTGAACCCGAGCGATTGCACTGCAGGCTACGCGTTACTGAACCCGAGCGATCGATCGATGGCTGTTAACTGAACCCGATCGAGTGATTCCTTCGCTACTGCTGCTAACTGAAGCCGATCGATGCTGCCTCTGGATGAACAGTGAGCGTTGCTGGGGGGGTTTGGATGAACAGTTCCCGGTGGGGGTGGATGAACAGGACCCCATGGTGTTGCCTCTGGATGAACATGGCCCCGATCGATCAAGCCGGTTGGGGCTGGATGAACAGGACCCCGTGGAGGGCTAGATGAACAGGACCACCCCGTGGAGGGCTGGATGAACAGTAGATGGTGGAGGGCTGGATGAACAGTAGCCCGTGGAGGGGTGGTTGAACAGGAGCCCGTGGAGAGGGCTGGTTGAACAGTAGCCGGTGGAGTAGCACGCGGTGGAGGCTGGATGAACAGGAGCCCGTGGATGAACATTCGCAAGTGGAGGCTGGAGGAGGTCGACGTTGGATGAACAGTAGCCCGTGGAGGCTGGAGGGGGTCGACGGTGGAGATGAACAGTATCCCGTGGAGTCCCGTTTTGCGGTACGCCACACCCCTCCCAATGAACAGGACCCCCGTTTCAACCGTAGTGCTCCAACACAAGTCTGTTTCCTCCGTTTTGCGGTACGCCACACCCCTCCCGATCAACAGGACCCTCGTTTCGACCGTAGGAGATCCATTTCCTTCGTTTTGCGGTACGCCAGACCCCTCCCGATGAACAGGATCCTGTTTCGAACGTGGCCGGTCGAATACAAGACCGTTTCCTCCGTTGTGCGGTACGCCAGGCCTCGTTTCCATCGCCTGTTCTGTCCAAGCCGGTTGGCTCCCACGCGTTCCATTGCCTCCTGATGAACACGACGCATTCCGTTGCCTCACCATGAACACGACGATGACGCTGTTGTTTTTTTGCGGGCGACGACGACGCAGTTTCTCCGTTCCGACCCAGCCATGTACACGAGCCCTGGACGTACATATGCGCGAGTAGGCGTTCGAGACCCCGCCGTATGTACGTACGTGGCCGTATTTTCTTTCTTGCACACTGGCCGCTGTACGTACGTGTACATGCTACATGCACGCCTCTACTACGACACGTGCGCGCTCTAGATCGACCAGTATGTACGTACACGTTCGCGATCAGAATGACAATGCTATGTACGCTTCGACCAGGTGGGTCCCGACTGTCAGGCACTTCCTTGAGTGCGAATATGTAGCTGGTGGGTCCCAGCAGTCAGGGGGCGAATCATTTTTTTTGCCTGGACGCACTTCCTTGCGTGCGAAGATGTAGCTGGTGGGTCCTAGCAGTCAGGGGGAAACGTTTTTTTCGTGAAATACGGTGGCCCGTCCGATGGGTCCCCGCTGTCAGGTGGAGGAATAATTATTTTGCGCGTAATAAGGAGGCACTTCCTTGCTGCGGCCATGGACCCAGCTGTCAGCCTCTCCACGTACAGTCCACGTCCGATGGAAGCTGTTCCTTCACCATGTTGACCACGCTGCGCCGAGAGCACCAGGGCGGTGGACGACGGCGAGGCCTAGGAAGGGGACGACGCGAAGCCGGGGAAGACACGGCAGTGGAAGCCCGCGCGGAGAGGAGTACGAGGGTTCACTGGTTCGGCTGCGGTGTGAGGCTGCCGTCACCGCAGAATAACAGGGGTTGTGGGTGAGTGGAGGGACGGCCTGGCCAGCGGTGGGAGTAGTAGGGGGTGGTGAGGCCTCCGCGGCAGCACAACCGGCCACGGAAGGCAGGAGCACGAGGCACGACCGGCGCTGGTTTGGGGGGCTGGAGCAAGAAGACTAGAGGTTGAAGAAGCACTACGGCCGTTGGATGGACATCGTACGGTCACTGGAGCTAGAATCGTGCATATTGACTAAGTTGACAAAGCCCTCCATCCCCATCAACTTAGTAGGCCCACAAGTCAGCCTGCCACTATACTGGGTCCCAGCTAGCAGGGGGAGTATTCATTTTTTGTGCGTAATAAGGAGGCACTTCCTTGCGTGCGAAGATATAGCTGGTGGGTCCAAGGTGTAAGCGGCGGTAACATTTTTTTCACGAAATACAGAGGCCCTTTTGGTGGGTCCCAGATGTCAGGTGGAGGAATCATTATTTTGCGCGTAATAAGGAGGCATTTCCTTGCGTGCGGCCGTGGACCCAGCTGTCAGCCTCTCCACGTACAGTCCACTTCAGATGCATGTCGGTCGTTGACCACATTGACCAGGCCGCGCCGAGAGCACCAGGGCGGTGGACGACGGTGAGGCCTAGGAAGGGAATGACATGGAGCCAGGGAAGACTCGGCAGTTGTTTCCCACGCGGAGGGGAGTACGACTGTACGAGGGTTTACTGGTTGGTCTGTCGTCGCCGGAGAATAACAGCAGGTGTGGGTCAGTAGAGGGATGGCTAGGCTAGTGATGGGAGTATGGTGGGGCAGTGAGGCCTGCGCGGCAGCATAGCTAGCCGCGGGGAGGAGGGAGCAGGCAGTCCTGCTGGCGCTTGTTTGAGCGGCTGTAGCAGGAAGAGCAGAGATTGAAGAAGCACGACGGCCGTTGGATGGACATCCAACAGTCACTGCTTGTGCGTCAACCTTTTTTAAGGAAAGCCTCAAATCTGTGGAAAATAGCATACAACCCATCTGCCATTATTTCTTATAATTTATAGCCCATTTGCTAATTCTTAAGGTTTTGTTTGGATCCCATATTCTTTTTGTTAGCATTACAACCCATGTTGTGGCCACGGTTAAAACATTATACGAAATTTTGCATATTTCGGTGCGGTCCGAAGTGTTTTTAATCCCGAAATTTCGAGTCACATTCAAACTGATTTTAAAAATAAATGTATATCAATATAAAATCCAACAAATTGTTCATGCATAAAAATCAATGCAATTTAAAATCTCAAAATGAAAAAAAATTGAAACTAATTGCCGGTTTGATGTGTTTTAAAAATGTACAACCCATTACTCATTACTGATAGGCCATTTTCTCGGCCATCCGAATGAAGCTCTCCTCATCTTGAAAGATTTGCAGCCCAACAGGCCTGACATAGCGACTTACTTGGCAAATCACAAAAAACTGGGCTGTGGCCGTGGACCCAGCTGCGGCCGTGGACCCAGCTGTCAGCCTCTCCACGTACAGTACTCTTCCGATGGAGGTCGATCGTTGACCACATTGACCACGCCGCGCTGAGAGCACCAAGGCGGTGGACGACGGCGACACCTAGGAAGGGGACGACGCGGAGCCAGGGAAGACGCGGCAGTGGATGCCCACGCGGAGAGGATTACGAGGGTTCACTGGTTCGGCTGTGGTGTGAGGCTGCCGTCGTCGCAGAATAACAGGGGGTGTGGGTGAATGGAGGGATGGCCTGGCCAGCGGTGGGAGTAGTATGGGGGCGCTGAGGCCTCCGCGGTAGCACAGCCGGCCATGGGAGGCAGGAGCAGGCGGCACGACCGGCGCTGCTTTGGGCGGCTGGAGCAAGAAGACTAGAGGTTGAAGAAGCACTATGGCCGTTGGATGGACATCGTACGGTCACTGGAGCTAGAATCGTTCATATTGACTAAGTTGACAAAGCCCTCCGTCCCCGTCAACTTAGTAGGCCCACAAGTCAGCCACCCACTATGGTGGGTCCCAGCTAGCAGGGGGTATTCCTTTTTTTGTGTGTAATAAGGAGGCACTTCCTTGCGTGCGAAGATATAGCTGGTCGGTCCGACCTGTCAGCGGGGGGAACGTTTTTTTCGCGAAATACAGAAGTCCTTCCCATGGGTCCTAGCTGTCAGGTGGAGGAATCATTATTTTGCGCGTAATAAGGAGGCATTTCCTTGCGTGCGGCCATGGACCCAGCTGTCAGCCTCTCCACGTACAGTCCACTTCCGATGGATGTCGTTCATTGACCACGTTGACCAGGCCGCGCCGAGAGCACCAATGCAGTGGACGACGGTGAGGCCTAGGAAGGGAATGACATGGAGCCAGGGAAGACTCGGCAGTTGTTTCCCACGCGGAGGAGTATGAGGGTTTACTGGTTCGTCTGCCGTCCCCGGAGAATAACAACAAGTGTGGGTGAGTAGAGGGATGGCTAGGCCAGCGATGGGAGTACGGTGGGGCGGTGAGGCCTATGCGGCAGCATAGCCGGCCGCGGGAGGAGGGAGCAGGCAGTCCCGCCGGCACTTGTTTGAGCGGCTGGAGTAGGAAGAGCAGAGATTGAAGAAGCACGACATTCATTGGATGGACATCCAACAATCACTGCTCTCGTGTGCATTTTCTAATAATGTACAACCCATTTTCTAATTCTTAAGAATTTTTTTGGAGCCCATCTTCTTTTTGTTGGCATTACACCCCATATTGTGGCCACGGTTAAAAAGTATACGAAATTTTGCATATTTCGGTGCGGTCAACTGTTTTCAATCCCGAAATATCGATTCATATTCAAACTATTTTGAAAAATAATTTATATAAATATAAAATCCAAATAATTGTCCACGCATAAAAATCAATGGAATTTAAAATCTTATAATGAAAAATAATTGAACTAATTCCCGATTTGATGTGTTTTAAAAATGTACAGCCCATTTCTGGGCAAACCGAATGAAACTCTCCTTGTCTTGAAAGATTTGCAGCCCAGCAGGGCTGATAAAGCAAGTAGGCCTCGTTTGGGTATTTCTTAAAAAAAATAGAACCGGGCTAGCCATTTTCAGCAAGAGAAAAACACAACTGGGCTCATGATGTGGTAAACATAAATAAAACCCTGGCTAGACGGGCCACAGCCCCCGCACAACCCCGTTGTTACCCTGATCCGTCGCTAAAACTAGTATAAAGAACAACTGCTTGTTCCTCAAAAAATAAACAAACTGCGCGACCTGCTGGGTCCCTGGTGTCAGCCGCTCGTAGTGTAATTGTCTCGTTTATTGACTACGTTGACAATGGCGTGAGCCCCAAATGTCCAACCATTAGGAGGAACCATATTTTTGGGCTTGTAATATAGAGGCACTTGCTTGCGTACTGCCATGACGCTGGTGGGTCCCTACTGTCATCCTCTCCATGTACAGTCATCTCCTTGTTCCTCTCGGTTGTTGACGATGTTGCAACACAAGAGGGCGGCGCACCGCTCACGGCGAGCGAACCAAGGCCACAAGGCAGAGGACGATGGCGAGGCCTCGGACGGAATGAACAGGAGCCGTGGAAGATGCGCCTGTCCAGTCGCAGGCGGAGGGGAGTATGAGGGTTGACTGGTTCGGGTGCGGGTGCGTGTTGGGGCTGACATCACCAGAGAATAACAGGACGTGTGGGGGAATAGAGGGAGGGACTGGCCAACGTTGGAGGGTACATACGGTAGGGCGGCGGAGGCGCAACCAGCCATGGGAGGCGGAAGCAGGCGGAGCCGACGGGGTGGTTTGGTTTGGGTGGCTGGAGGAAGAAGAAGACAAGAGATAGAATATACACGACGGATCTTGGATGTCAATCCAATGGCTGGTATGCAGAATCGTTTGTTGACTGGCTAGTAAGTTGACACCACCTTGGATAGGCTATTTCCTCGCGGGTCCCAAATGTCAGAATCCAAATCTGTCACGGTCATGCAACCTTTCCTATGAAAATTTACAGCCCATTTGATGTGCTAGTTCGAAATAAGTTTGTGGGTCCTGGTGGGGGTTAATCACTTGGCTTCTGTAATGCATAGTGAGCTCAAGCAGCCGGCGAGAGTGATGTTATGTCCCTTGGTTGGGATTTGTTAGTTGTTACAATATTTCACTCTAAATTAAACGGCTGGCAAGCCATTTGCCTTGCTTCAAAGAAAATATGACAGTCACAGCCGAGTTGAAAAGGGCAAGAACATCTAACTCCATCTTACAAACTATGCAAAAGCACGAGGGTTAATTGTTCATCAGGTTTACAAAAAAGCCAGGTTGAAAAGGGCAACAACATCTAACTCCAGCACTGTTTTCGGCAATCATAGTCAAATGGATCGGTCAGGTCCATAGAATGAACATCCTGGGTCGTAAAATTTACTGGATTATGACCACAATATGTTGTAAATAGAAGCCCAACACGTTCAGAAGCTCTTTTGCCCACCTGAAACTCCTTTTTTTCTCTTCCACATACCCATCCGTCAAAACCATGCTACTGATAAACTTAAGCCTGATGGACAATAGTAACCTCGCATTCAGCAGGAAGAATGTGACAAATCTAGTGTTTGCACGGTTGGCTACATATCATTCTAGCGTTATTGTCTTCAATCGAATCTCATGAGAAGTGAGAAAATCCCGATGCTTAAGAATCCACCGATTGGTTATAACTTTCTTACCCCATCCTGTTGCCTAAATAGACATGAAGATTGAAAACAGTTAAGGTCTAAAAAAGAGTGTTGAAAGAGCAACAGTTGAACGGTTAATTCTAGTACTCTATATGCGGGCTTCCAATGTGCGTGAAATTATCACCTTTATATACAACTTCTCCAGACATGGAAAGCATTGCAGCAAGCCAATAATCTTGTTTAGATCAAAACTATTCATTTGGATATATAAGATCTTGACAGAATCTAGCACCATTGATAGGCCATCCATGGAGAAACTCTTCATTGAGCATAGAACATAATATTAGTACAAAATGTGTACTCCAAGATGACATATAACTTATGCGCAGAAATTTAAAATGCAGCTTATGGTTACAAGTGTAGATGATAATATAAACTACCTGAAGAACTGTGGAGCCAAACACCGTAATGAAATGAGCACAAAGATCATGTATTACACCCAAGGTCTCCAGTTTAGGCGCAGAGAGGACGGTTATTTGCAACGGTGAATAACTAGAATCAAGGATCAACCTTTGAAGTGAAGGGGCATCTTGGATGATGAGCTGCCTTCCGTCAAAACAAATTCCAATTCTTATAAGGTTAGGCGACTTTATTTGGAGACAACCGATTCTAACTGTGAAAACAAGCACCAAGCACTCCAGTGCAGGGCAACTGGAGTGGATGATGCTATGCAATGAGGCCTCCGATATACGAACCAGCACAAGTGAAAGTTTCTTGAGAAATGGGAGTCGAAGGTTTAGTACCAGATTGTCTGGTAGGTCGCACAGCGCAAAGGTGGCGGTGTGGAGAGAGAGGAGGAAAACCGCGAGATGGACATCGGTGCTGAGGGCACAGGTAGATGGCGTTCGGTATCTGGTAGGTGATTTCCAGGGGAATAGCAGAACTCAAGTAGCTGTAGTTCTATGAATTCAGGGGATTTCAGCCAGGCGTCCACCGTGCAGGGCATGGTATGCTTGCTCAGGTAGCATGACGGGATGCAGAGGCTTTGAACGAAGCCCTGGTGGGAGGAGATGATGGCTCTGGGGATTTCAAAATCATTAAAGAGAGATAGCCGACGACAGTCGAGATTAAGGGGCACGACACGCCATAGAGGGCGCCACCGAATTGAGAGAACTTGGGTGCGGCAGCAATCCTTGGTGGGAGAAGCGAGATGATCTCCCCAAGGACGGCGTCCGGGAGATCGCTGATGCGGTCCACCCGAGATTCTATGGGTTCCTGGGATCCGGTGGGGGCGGGGTCGCCTCTTCTCCCTAAGCTGCCGGGTGCGGGATCTACAACAGGCGTCACCGCTGGCGGGAGCCTCATCTTCTTGGCGCTGGGGTCAGCCGACTCCATTTTCCTCGAGGGCGTCGCGTCGCGTTCACGGATTTGAGCAGAGTAACAAATGGCGAGCCTAGTTGTAGTGCGAGTGAAGAAGAAGGGGAGCTAGGGTTTTTCTGTAGTAGTGAGGAAGAAGGGGAGTTGGGGTTTTCTGTAGGAGTGAGGTGAGGAATTTGGGGGTACGAGTGGAGCGAGCTGACGTGAGGTGGGTTGGAGTGAGGAGGAAGAAGAACACCCATGTTTTTTGGGGGCGGTGTGCTGGGTGTGGGTAGCGCCTCTCATTCAGTATATATATGGACTTTTAAATTGATTTTACTATTTACTAGGGTGGATGGGCTGTTTTGTCTTGGGCCCAGAGAAACAATTACTACTAGTACAGTGGAGACACTCTACAGCTACCCAAAAAATAATAATTACTACTATTAGAGTGGATACAATACCGCTTCTGGCTCCTCCTAGGTCATCGAAATGTCTCCCTCTACTGAATGCCGTTATACTTTTGTTCACCGACATGCTGGCCATGCAGCGAGCGGGCCCAAATGCCATCCACCAAATTAGAAGGCAGTATGCAGGCGGAGAGTCACCCCGGTCGTAGCGCGGCAATAACGAGCCGTTGTATCACAAAACCCCACCTCCCCGCAGTCTAAGTTTGACGGACGAAGCAACCATCATTTCACTCTTTGCTGAATCCCCTTCTCCCTCACCGTCTTCAAGAAAGGCAACACTCGCATCTGCCACTGTTCTTCTCTCCCAACGAAGGGAAGGTAAGCGGATCCATGATGTTGGTATATTTTTGTTCAGAGAAAAAAAAGAACTTTTGCATAGCAGTAACCGATCCTCACTCTCTTTTTTGTTTCATTGTCATTGCGATTGTGTTTTCCTTTCAGTGGTCTCCTAGTATTCGTCAGTTTCATGATGGACCAGGGAGAACCAAGCAAAGATCTGCCGATATTGGATCAGACGCGGGAGGCTGATCCCCACGAGACAGAGAGCTCCAAGAAGATGGAGGCAGCCACCGAGCCGACCCCAGATACGCTCACGGCCACTACTGAGATGGTCAATGCCCCGTTTGAGGTTACAGCCCCCGTGGCACTGCAGGAGCAGTTTTCCCCCTTCGAGGATGTGTCCCCCCCCGCTGAGCTGCCCAAGGTGATTTTCTTCTTTGCCGATCTCGATTGTGGTTTTTCATCTAAGTATGTGCTGATGAATAATGCAAAATTTTATTAGCTTCGATGCCATGCTATACATAGTGGTTTAAATAACTTGTGTTTCTTATACTGGAAAGTAATTCAGAATTTGTTTCTGTTTCAATTAGAGCCCTGATGCAGACAAGGATTGTGTGGTTGTACATGTCACTCGCTATGAGGCGGATGACCTGAATATACGCACTGGGAAAACAGAGTTTTGAGGCCGTTGGATCTTGGAAGCCATTTGCGCTTATACCAATGAAGAGTTGTATTCCAGCCTCACTGTTGTCAGGCGTGTTGTCCAGGGTGTACTGAAGCACAAGAAGTTCAAAGCTACTCCTTCATCTGTGAGGCATACTGTTCTTGTCAAGCTTACGCAGGAAGATGACGTGGCATGCCTCCACAAACAAGTTTATGAGTGGCGAGGCCACAAGGTTGTCTTCATGAAGGTTCAGAGGATTGAGCTGCTGCCGGACGTCCTTGATGATGTTCATGGCAAGGTCCGTCTTCTGTCCAGCCCAAATTAGATCGAGGCATGAAATAGTTGCCCCAACTAGTGTTTAATAGTAGTTTGGATTGTGTCTAATTATCCGAACCTTGCCTGTTATCGAGCCCTCTGGGGCTAGTACTCTGTTTGAATTCGTCTATGGGAACTGCTGCTACTTTTGTGTGCCCGTGAATCATGTGAGAACCATCGTAATTGTTGCCGAAACAGATGCGTCCTCACTAGTTTTTTCATGAATATGGCATGGTAAGACATAAGTTGTCACGGTTTATCATACAAGCAGTGTGTGTTTTGATGAAATAGAGTACTTGTTCGAGAACTGTGCGCTGACGTATACATAAGTACTTGTAAACACTGTTGGTGCTACCCCACTTGTAAGCAGTTGTGCAAAACACATCACATTGGCTCAGCTCGCTTCAACACTAGGCTATCGACCAGCTAACAATCAACAATCTGCTGTCTGACATATAAGCAACTATGTATCTTGTTACAGTGGTTCATGTAGTTAACTGAGGCCACAATGTAAATTCCAAACGTTCACACGCTAGTCCAGCGTTCATGTGGAACACTCACATTAAACTCGGCTTCATAAAAAACTTGAAAAGCATAAGTTAAGCAATTTTATACATCTCAATGATTCATAGAACATAACAAACATATACTAGTTCACAGCAAAAGACAAAGTTGTGAGAAGGTTTACAAATTAGGAAAAAACAAGCAAGGCTTCTCTGAGCAAAGGGCCTCCCAGCAGGCTTAAATTTCCTGGAGTTCACTCTGGTTTTTTTCTTGTTGCCACCATCCAGGGTTAGGTTCTCTCATTCGAGAATAACCAATTATAATTGTGTTCTCAGCTGGAATGCTGAACTGAACCATGTAGTGTACTGACCAGCTGAAAGTCTTGTGCATTCCACTAAATTTAAGCACTGCTATTTGCAGAAATAAGCAGACCACAATGCCTCTTGTCCGCACACCTGTCCAAAAAACCGTCGTGCAGCCGTGCCAGCTAGTCCTCGGTCCATGGATGAACTGGTAGAAAGTGCATTCCGGACTAGGATGCAGTTGTTTTCGCTCGTCCCTACACTGCAACCAGGAAGTAAAACATACGAATCAACTTCTTTTATATTGTGTTGGTCATTCTACCTAGTAACTACCAATGTAGGAATACCTGGAAGATGGGTGGTTAGACGACGACAACGAGGGATAGCCATCTCATTTTGCACAGTTCTACTAAAACTGAGGTGTGTGCTTTTGATTGCGCGGACAGAAATGATACGGAGACAGACATCCCGAAACGGTAAGGAGACAGACATCCTTGTTTGCGCAAATACGAAATACAGTTATTTAAATAGTGACAGATATTTGCAGTGGCGTATGATTAACAGCAGCATCCATTATGTTATAATTGGCACTAGATTGACAGTATGAAAGTGTCCCTAAGTAAGTAGCATCACATCACATCAACACTGCCACTAGATTAACATGCAGAACAATAGCATTAGTATTACTGTCATGAGAGTAGCACATGGTCAGTAAATGTGCAATCAAATTTGTGCAGTTCCACTGGGATGAAGCAATGTTAGCGGTGTGAGATTTAAGTGTAACTGCAAAAACACAATTCATGGGAAATAAAGCAAGACGGAAGCACTTCATAAAATGGTGGTGGCATTGCTTCAATTTATCGACGGCACTAGACCATTACTTATAGTGACATTAGGTGGCATTGCTTAATGCTTCATGTGATTTTACATTAACGGTAGAGATATGGGCGTAGGGACAGCAGGGGCATAAAGTGGTGAGGCAGATGTGGTTGCCAAGAGAGGCAAACACTCAGGCAGCATGTCTGCATTTGTCCCATTTTTTATCTCCTCGGCGACATTTTCCTATGTGAGCACAGGAAATCTAGACCTGCTCATTCTCATTTGCGTTGTCCCCCAACACCCGTCACTTTCTTTCCTTTTTCAACCAAGAGATAGGTCCACTTCCCCCCACCCTTCGCCATCCACCATGCTTTCTTTGTCTTTTCAACCAAGAGACCGGTTGGGTAGCCAGTATCTACTACTTTCACCCGTTTCCTCTTAGAACCAAGTCCTAGATTCATGCTACAGCTTTCCCACTTTCTTCCTTGTTTGAACCAACTCTTAGAGTCGACTGTATGAACTAGCTTTACCTCTAATAATAGCAAAATTCTAGGTGGCTTTGGAACAACGGACGGAAGTAGAAAAAGATCCACACGAAGCCAAGTGGGGAGCTGGGGCAGTAGAGCAAGGCAGGTTTCGAAGGAATATATACCTGAGGGTCGTCGGCATGTGGCAAAGACAGCGTCGGGAGGCTGCATCTTGGCCACAATACCGCAGGGAGGAAGAAGGGGTCGGAGGCCCTTCGGAGCCGGCGCTCTCTCGGAGAGAACAACACGGCCGCCGATCGGGACGCACGGGCAGCCGTTGGTCTCCTCCCTCGCCGCCGCCGACAGCGTGAACGATGCACCTACACCCCTGCCCCGGTCGAGGTTGTTTGGCCGGATTTGTGACCAGCCATGAGCTGAGAGAGAGTGTGGCCACCTATGTCTTGCTTAGATCTGGAGAGCATGAGAGAGTGAACGAGAGGAACCCTAGTAAAGCAAGCGCTAAGGCTCCTGCTTATATATATAGTGGAGTGATTTTGTTGTACCAGCTTCAAAAAAATGCGCTCCTACGTGTACCAGCGAGTGGGTGTGAGAGAACTAGTGCGTGCGTGCACCGCTTCTCCTCGTGAGAGTACAATAGACTATGCCCAAAGAACGTTCGCCACAAGAGTAATAGTAAAAGTGTGTGACGTGTGAGCTAAAATAAAATGTGCGCGACGTCTTTTGTTTTTTAGAAGTTCTGAGGGTAGGGTGTGAAGAGCACATATGTGTGTGACGTCTACCTGCAGATAGACGGTGGGTGCGAGAGGACTCGGGAGGGTGCGTGTGCGTGAGAGAGAGGGGGCACGTATCAATGCAATGCATTTGTCCGTAAATCATTATCCGACAAACATTCGCCACAAGCCTTTTCCTGATGAACGCCGTAAGAACCGTTAGATCGGCATCCGACAGTGTCAGTTTTGCCATGTCATTTAACAGAACAGCCAGTCCTCCTACACACAAATCTTCCACGTGAGTGTTAGCAACTGCCGTATGCTCCCTCCGTTCTAAAATGCAGTGCATATAGCTTTATTGAAAATTCGAACCTCGCAAACTTTTACCGAGTTTTCGTGTACCAAATTGCACATGTAGAATACCCTGTATATATCATTTCGTTCATCTTCGAGAGGTAACTATAAAGATGGGGGAGGAGTCTACAAAGAAAGACCATCGTATCACTTGTAGCAATGTCAACCATCCTTCGGTGTGGAGGAATATCATAGGAACTCTATATGATATGATTTTTATAGGATTTTTTCCTTTAGAGCCAATTGGTTCATAGGAATAGATTCATATACTCCACATTTCAAAGGAAATAAACATGATATCATTTCTATAGGTTTAGAGCCACTTGGTTCATATGAATGGATTCCTATACTCCCATAATTTCAAAGGAAAATAAACATTAGCATATATTCAATAGAAAAGTTCCTATGATATGAACCAAATTACATCTCTTTTCTAGTCCCTCCTCATAGGAATTGAGATACATGTCATCTCTAGATTCAACAGAAAAGTTCCTATGATGTGAACCAAATGACATCTCTTTTCCAATCCCTACTCATAGGAATTGAGATACTCCATGTCATCTCTTTCCCTACAACTTCCATGTATACATCTTCTATTCCTAAATAGCTAGTACAACCCACTAGTAGCTTTTTTCCAAGACATGCAACTATGGCACAAGAACTATATAGTGTGCGAATAACTTGAAAGATGGTCGCTGGATGAAGCTAATCCGACAATGCAGAGATGGCAAATCCGAGCACTACTGGCCGTTGGATATCATCAACATTCCACCAGATCTGCCACATGTACAATTTAGAAGACTCCATGGTTGAACTTAAGCATAATGCACAAACCTCAAAACACAAGCACTTCTCCTTTGTTCTAGAATCTTCTGTATCATAATTGATTTTTTTTCTAAATGAATTGCCATTATTTGTTTTTTACTTTATGCTTTACAATGCACAACCCCATGAATCTTAACTTTTTGTAAAACTAATTGATTCTGAATGAGATGAACTATAAGAACTAAACGAACATCTACATCATGCATATATGACTCAAAGCTTTACATGCTATAGTGTGTATTTATTCATAATTTGGTTTCGAAATCTCATGCATTCAATGCATGTGTACCTTACTAGTTTTGAGTAGAGTAGCAAATTTCACGCGACCCCGGGTACATCAAAATGCAGGGCCCATGCACCATTGCCTTTTAGTCGAACCTACGTCCACAATTTTTTGTACGTACTATATCTCCACTGATCCCCGAACCCAAAATGCTGCCTCGTTCCCCTAAAACCAAGTGGCCCACACATATTTAAGGCGTAGACTCGAACTCAATCCCTCTCTCGTTTACTACGACATGGCCCCGCACGCCGTAGTAGTACTCCTACAAACCCTACCGCCGCACGCATCATCGGTTTTCTTCAAGAGGACGAGGGAGAAGCCGATTTGTAGTGGAGGCGCTTTCAAAAAAAATTTGATCTGTAGTGGAGACCCCTACCCTAGGGTGCCCTAGGTAGTTGCCGCACACATCATTGGTTTTCTCTTTTCTTTATGCTCTTGCGCCCTAGAGTGAAATGATGGTTGCTTCGTCCGTCCAGCTTAATGCGGGAAAGGTGGGGCTTTGTGATTTGACCCCCCATCGCACATTTTCTACTACTGCGGCGCTACGACCGGGGTGCCTCCAATTCCAACCGCTGCTCCGAACTGTAATTTGGTGCATCGCACGTGGAACAAGACGGTGGATGAGCCACATGTCGGCCAAAGGGGTCCTGGTAAGTGTGTCGCCATTTCGTGTGCGGATTGACCTTGCTTGAGTCGCTACGCCAACACGGCAGGTGCAGCCTACCACTTGGTTTTGCTCCTTGGTGAATCCCGACTATATTGATCTAAAAAGATACGTACTGAACTACCCTCTCCGCCTCGTTTTTTAGGCGTCTCGGTTTATAGGGCGTGCACGTAGTTCTAGGTCATCCATTTGACTAACTAAATATGAGTTACTATGTCACAAAAAGTATATCATTGGATTATTAAGCGGATGTAGTTTCTAAACATATACTGTTCATCACATATATAGCCAATTAAATTCTCAACCTAGAACGACGTGCATGCCATGTAAACCGATACGGAGGAAGTATAGTAGTAAAAATGAGGTGATTTTACTGAGCGATCGGCGGGGGAGCATGGCCTGTCATGCGGTCCCACGTGTCATGATGTACCAAGGCGATGCGCGTGTCCCTCTTGAGGCAGAAGCAATACTACTACTGTTCATAGGGTACGTGGTTTGAGATGATGGCGAACCGAAGTGTGAAATAATGGTTGCTTCGTCCGTCTGGGAAGGTGGGGCATTGTGATTTGACGTCTCATTGCTCATTACTACTACTACTGGGGCGGTATGACTGGGGTGCGTCCCCCCTGCTGTTCTGCACTGTTATTTGGTGCTTGACACGTCGACCCGGTTGCTATATGTCCCACATGTCGGCGACAGGAAGTACAGAATTCATGAAAGCAAGCGTCGATGGAGGAGTACAAGACACGGCTTGGGTTTTTGCTGCTTCGCGCGATCCATCGATACAAACCCAGACTAAAAAAGGCGAGGGCGGGTCTTTTCCCGCGTGGCAGGCAGGGGAGTTTGGCATAGTCTGCTCGAGGCAAGGAGGCAGGAAGGGAAACAAGCAAATAAAGGTTGAGGGACTTAGTTTTGGGAAAATCTGATTTTACGGAGTACGTACCCACTAGGGTTTATAGGGCTCATCTAAAAAACATTCGTTTTTCCGTTTTATAAGTCTCAGTTCTACTACTAGTAGTAGTACCATCACATGTTGGATTTCGAGGTGCGTTAGATCACCCGATGCAAGCAGTGTCAAGAGAAAACCCACCAATGCATGTAGAAGTTCATGGAAATTTAGTGGTCATTCATGCATTCGTTCTAATTAATGCCTCGGTAAACATAACTTCTTAAGAAAAATGAGCGTACTAATTACTTGTGCAATCTAGGAGTACGAAATTAATTCGACCACTCACCGTCTACCTTGGTTGGAGAGATTTTGAAATTGAGCCATAAACTGGAAAGGAGGGAGTAGTAACTTTTGTCTCGATTACTATTTGTGGCCTTGTATAGATGCAAAATGTTTTTTTATAGTGGCCTTGTATAAGTAAATGGAGGGAGTACTAAAGGACATATATATTCCAAACAATATGATAATCTCTCTAACCAAGGTAGTAGGGACGAGGAGTAAACGGAGGGAGTAGTAAAATTTTCTCCTCATCCTGCGAGCCACCGCGCGCGTGGGCGAGGGAGTGGGCGTAAGGCGTACAATACTACTACTAGTAAGCAAGCTTCACCTCATCCTGCGAGCCACCACGCCCGTGGGCGGGGGAGATGGTGTACTAGGCAAGCTTCTCCTCGTTCTGCGAGTTGACGGGACACATCAAAAGTACTCCAGTGTATAGAGCCTTGCCTCTAAGGTAGGCCCCACATGGTTTGCCTCTTTTTTTAACATAACGCGTCAAGTCGCAATTTGTTTGTTCACCCGTGGTAGACGATCCTCCCTCCACCAAGTGGACAACCAGTACACGGTCAAATTACCACGTGGGCTGCCTTTTCATATAGAAATGAGCTCCACCGTGTACCCGCGGGTGTGGTTGGGAAAGAGACGGGAGTACGTGCGCCGTGCGTGCACCTCTTCTCTTCGTGCACGTCCCCCACCTACGTGGCTGTGTGTGAGAGATACAAACCTAGACAAATGGCTTGTGCGGAATAACTACTCTTCGTAAGCCATTGTAAGAGTGGACAAAATGGTGAAGGAGGAGATAGGGGAGCGGCGGAGGTGTGCGATTCTTGGCCGGCATTTGGCCTCGTTTAAATAGGAGATTAAATAGACAGCGGACGGGAGGAGCTCAGCCGGCGTTGCGTTTAATGCCGGCCTGGTCATGAACGAACGTGTGTCCAGAGTGGGTTTCTCGGCTTCCACACGGGCGGGTTTCATGGAGGCGTTTGAATGCGGCAAGGAGGTGTGTTCAGCCGGGCGTGCAGCGAGTGGCGCCCCCGACTCTAACGTAGGACACCGCGCCGTTCTTCCACTGACGTGTGGGCTCTTTGGGTACATGGCCTGCATGTTAGTGACCCAACGCAGGCAGCCACAACAGAGGAACCTTTGGTGGGCCAGGGCGGTCAGAAGCGGGCATTTCATAAATCGATGATTGTTCATTGAGTGTGACATCATCCTTTTCATGTAGATAAGCCTACTATGTTGATAGCCCGTTTGATACGTTGTGATTCATAAAGACCGTTGCAAACATCAATGTTCTGCTTATCACAGATAAGATTGATGAATACCCGTAAAAATCCATGTCCTTAACAAAGGGTGCATGCACGTATAGGTTGAGCGTGTGTCTTGCGTCGTGTGTTGTGTGCATGTAGGCGTGCGAGTGTTGCGTGCGTGCAAGGGTACGTTTCAGTGTTGCATGCATGTGTGCATACGTGCGTGTGTTCGTGAGTGCATGTGTACATGTCAGTGTTCCACGCTTGCATGCGTGTGTGTGTTCGTTATGTGTACTGCCAGTGTTGCACGCCTCCATGCGTGCGTGCGTGCATGTGTACGTGCGGGGTGAGGCTACACGTCGGTCGACTGACTTTTTCATCTCTGGCCATTAGATTTTCCAGCCGTTGGATACGAAATCAAGGGCCTGCAGTTTATCATCAAACTCCACCCCCCTGAGCCGCCAGCCACCACCAGCCGAACCGCCGGCCCCCGCTGCCCGTGGCCGGCCCGCGCCGCCACGCCCGCCCCGAAACCACTCCCCACCGCCGGTTCGCCGCCGCACCGGCCATCCCTCTAGCCCCCCCCCCCGCGCCGAGCTTTTTCTCCGGCAATCCCCACCCCACCGCCCAATCAACGCGCCCCCACCGGCGGCGACTGCCAACCAGAGGTCTCACGACTTCGAGTACCCACCGAGCACTAATTTATTACCATTTTTGTCCTTCATATACGCGCTGACGGGTGGGCCCTATGGTAATGTGCGCTACTGAATGTGGATCGTTTGACTGGTCAATTGATCGTGTCATCAACAAATTACGGAGCTGTATGGTGAGCCAGTGACCGTATGATCACCCTAAAATGTATTTTATTAACACAGTACAGACTCGAACTACCATTTCTTTCTTTCATATACGGGCTGACAGGTGGGCCCCACGGTTACGCGCCCCGATGGTGCAACACTAGTTGCGCCATGTGGAACGTTTGACTGGTCAATTGATTGTGTCATCAACAAAATACGGAGTTGTACGGGTGAGCCAGTGATCGTATAATCATGACATGTATTTTTTTTAACACGGTACAGATGCAAGGGCTTATATATACGCGCAAGCACTCACCTCTATAAGCGCACACACACAGACCCTACCCCTATGAGCATCTTCGAAAGAGTGAGCCAGCATATGATCTTGAGATTTTACGAAGTCACCATAGGTGCCTCGTAGTTGAGTGGAACGTCTCCTCCCACTGAACGCACATTGATACGTCTCCGTTGTATCTACTTTTCCAAGCACTTTTGCCCTTGTTTTGCACTCTATATTTGAGAATATCTGGCACTGAGAACACAGCAGGGGGAGCAAGCACCTGGCCACGAGCGTCCAGGGCGCGCCCACCCCCCTAGGCGCGCCCCCTGCCTCATGGGCCCATGGTGGCTCCCCTCCACTTATTCCAGCCACCACACACCCCTTCTTTCTCCCAAAAAAATCACTAGCCAGCTCAAGCATGAGTTCTAGCTCATCTTGCTGCCATTTTCGATCTCCTTGCTCAAAGCCCCACTCACAAAACTGCCTTGGGGGATTGTTCTTCGGTATGTGACTCCTCCAATGGTCCAATTAGTTTTTGTTCTAGTGCTTTATTCATTGCAAATTTTTGCTGCTTAGGTGACCCTGTTCTTGAGCTTGCATGTCAAATTTATTTGGTCCCAAGTAGTTCTAATGCATGATATAGTCTCTAGGCACTTGTGGGAGTAGTTGCTATCAATTTTGTTGAGCTTGGTTCACTTTTATTTGAAGTTACTAAAAATTTCAGAAATTTTTAGAAAACGATGAAGAGATTTTTGAGGGGCTCTTCGAGCCGAAGCTCGAAGGATAAGCAAAGTGAAGAAGACAAGAGGCCCAAATATAATCTCCCTCGCACCATGGAGGTTCGGCCGTGTGAATGGCCTTGTGATGATTACTTGAGAGCAGCCAGGATTTATGACGATTTTTATGAGTTGGCTGAGAATGCAGGCCTCACCGACTTCCTCTGCGACCAACGCGAACAGTATCTCCTACTCACTAATATTTTTGTGCAATATTTTCATTTCCATGCTAGGAGGTTACCACCTTCGGTGGATTTCTATTTATATGATGAGTATAAGGAGATGTCCCTCTATGAATTTTGTGAGGTTTGCAAGTTGCCCTTTTCGGGCAGCATAGAGGAACCACATCGTAACGATGTCCAGGGGTTTATTGATACAATTCCTGTAGGGGAAACGAGGAAAGTTTCCAATGCAATAATTACTAGCATAAACTTTCCTGTTCTACGTTACTTTGCATTATTTGCTAGTAGATGCCTAATTGGTCGCGGAAACTGTGGCAACCTTAGTGCCCCTGAAATTGGCATTTTGTGCCATGCCTTGTTCCGTGATGACACATTTATTATGGGCGCTATTGTTGCAAAGCGGTTAAACCTTAACCGTATGAAGGGCCCCATCTTGGGAGGTATTTTCGCCTCGCACCTCGCTTCACATTTTAACATACCTATTAGGCATTATGAGAAAGAAGAAAAGTTGCTGCCCCCGGTTTTTCTAGACTAGAAGAGTATGGTAGCACATGATTTTATCGTTAAGAATAGGGAAAAGACGCTTAAGTACAAACTGATATTTGATATAATTCGTGCTGAGATTATTACTTTGCCGGCTCCTTCTTTGTTTGACTTATTTGGAGGCAAGTACCTTGTTCCGCCGGAGGTCATTCACGCCTACCAAAACCCCACACCAGCTACAGAGCCAGAGCCAGAACCACAATTTGATCCTTCACGACAGTCTGTTTACCAGTGGGATCCGGAGGAGATTGCCAACCAGTGGCAACCCGAGGCTCCATCTTAGTACGACCCCAGTTACAACTTTGGATATCCGCCAGGCCAGCCATGGCAATAGACCAACTTAGGCCAAAAGCCTAAGCTTGGGGGAGTACGTATTTCTCACCGACATTACATTCATGTTCACACTCTCATTGCTAGTTGTCGGTGCTCATACTTTTTCATTGTACTATCCATGCTAGTTTATTTTCCCTTTTTATGCTTTCTTCTTGTGTGTTTGAAAAACCTTAAGAAAAACAAAAAAATTAGTTGTAGCTTTTAGCTAGTTTACTTTCTTCCTTGTAGTAGTAGTAATTAAAATAAAACTCAAAAAGATTTCCGGTTCTTCTTTTGCTTGTTGGGAGCTTTCCCGTGTAAATAGTTTTATTTCTTTTCTTTTCTTTGGGGGTCGATAGGAGGAGACCATGATTAAAATATTGAAGTGGCTCTTATATGCATTATTGTTGATTTAACCAAGAGCCCATACTGCCTTGTCTTCTCCTGCTTATTGAATGCTTGCAGATTCCAGCTTAGTCCAATGCACGTGCACTATTATTATCATCATCGTTCGGTCGTGCAAGTGAAAGGCAATAATGACGATATATGATGAACTTATTGAGATGAGAGAAGCTGGTATGAAGTCGACTTCTCTTGTTTTTGTAAATATGATTAGTTCATCGTTCCTGATTCAGCCTATTATGAATAAACATATTTGCAATGACAATTAGAGATTATAGTTGCTTATGCCATGCTTAATTAGCTAGGAGTTTATAATGGTTTATCTTGCGTGCCAACATGCTATTAAAATGATTGTGATGTGGTATAATAGGGTGGTATCGTCCTTTGAATGATTCTAGTGACTCAACTTGGCACATGTTCACACATGTAGTTGAAACAAAATCAACATAGCCTCCACGATATTTATGTTCATGGTGGATTATATCCTACTCATGCTTGCACTCAATGTTTATTAATTTTAATGCATGTTCATGACTGTTGTCGCTCTCTAGCTGGTCGCTTCCCAGTCTTTTTCTAGCCTTCACTTGTACTAAGCGGGAATACTGCTTGTGCATCCAATCCCTTAAACCCCAAAATTATTCCATATGAGTCCATCATACCTTCCTAGATGCGGTATCTACCTGCCGTTCCAAGTAAATTTGTATGTGCCAAACTCTAAACCTTCAAATGAAATTCTTTTTTGTATGCTCGAATAGCTCATGTATCAACTAGGGTTGTCTGTATCTTCCATGCTAGGCGGGTCATGCTCAAGAGGAGTGGACTCCGCTCCTCACTCACGAGAAAATGGCTGGTCACCGGGATGCCCAGTCCCATGCTCTAAGCAAATCAAATCAAAATAATTGCAAACAAAACTCCCGCATGATTGTTGTTAGTTGGACGGTACCCGTTGTTTTGGACCTGTCATGGAGTGTGCTTGTTGGTGGTGGGGGATTATAAACTTTACCATTCTTTTGGGAACCGCCTATAATGTGTGTAGCATGGAAGATATCGAGATCTCTTGGTTGTTATGTTGACAATGAAAGTATACCGCTCAAAATATTATTTATCTCTATTTCAAAAATCGAGCTCTGGCACCTCTGCAAATCCCTGCTTCCCTCTGCGAAGGGCCTATCCATTTACTTTTATGTTGAGTCATCACCCTCTTATTAAAAAGCACCAGTTGGAGAGCACTGCTGTCATTTGCATCCATTACTATTAATTTATATTGAGTATGACTATGACTGGATCTCTTTTACCATGAATTACAATGTTTAGTCAGTCCTTGATCTTTAAAGGTGCTCTGCATTTATGTTTTGCGGTCTCAGAAAGGGCTAGCGAGATACCATCTTGTTATATCATATTATGATTGTTTTGAGAAAGTGTTGTCATCCGAGATTTATTATTATTGCTCACTAGTTGATTATGCCATTAATATGAGTAAACATGAGACCTAAGTGTTATTGTGAATATGGTTAGTCATAATCTTTGCTGAAAACTTGAATGCTGGCTTCACATATTTACAACAACAAGAGCAAATAGAGTTTGTAAAAGTTTTTCTTTATCACTTTCAGTTTATCAACTGAATTGCTTGAGGACAAGCAAAGGTTTAAGCTAGGGGGAGTTGATACGTCTTCGTCGTATCTACTTCTCCAAACACTTTTGCCCTTGTTTTGGACTCTAACTTGCATGATTTGAATGGAACTAACCCGGACTGACGCTGTTTTCAGCAGAATTGCCATGGTGTTATTTTTGTGCAGAAACAAAAGTTCTCGGAATGACCTGAAACTTCACGGAGATTAGTTTTGGAAATAATGAAAAATACTGGCAAAAGAATCAAGGCCAGGGTCCCACACCCTGTCCATGAGGGTGGTGGCGCGCCCCCTGCCTCGTGGGTCCCCTGGTGCTCCACCGATCTCAACTCCAACTCTATATATTCACGTTCGGGGAGAAAAAAAAATCAGAGAGAAGGATTCATCGCGTTTTACGATACGGAGCCGCCGCCAAGCCCTAATCTCTCTCGGGAGGGCTGATCCGGAGTCAGTTCGGGGCTCCGGAGTGGGGAATCCGTCGCCGTCGTCATCATCAACCATCCTTCATGATGCTCACCGCCGTGCGTGAGTAATTCCATCGTAGGCTTGCTGGACGGTGATGGGTTGGATGAGATTTATCATGTAATCGAGTTAGTTTTGTTAGGGTTTGATCCCTAGTATCCACTATGTTCTGAGATTGATGTTGTTATGACTTTGCTATGCTTAATGCTTGTCACTATGGCCCGAGTGCCATGATTTCAGATCTGAACCTATTATGTTTTCATGAATGTATGTGAGTTCTTGATCCTATCTTGCAAGTCTATAGTCACCTACTATGTGTTATGATCCGGCAACCCCGAAGTGACAATAATTGGGACCACTCCCGGTGATGACCATAGTTTGAGGAGTTCTTGTATTCACTATGTGTTAATGCTTTGGTCCGGTACTCTATTAAAAGGAGACCTTAATATCCCTTAGTTTCCAATAGGACCCCGCTGCCACGGGAGGGTAGGACAAAAGATGTAATGCAAGTTCTTTTCCATAAGCACGTATAACTATATTCAGAATACATGCCTACATTACATTCATGAACTGGAGCTAGTTCTGTGTCACCCTATGTTATACTCCCTCCGTTCCTCAATATAGGGTGCATAGTTTTTGGCACGGAAATTAAAGAACACACGTGGAGGGAAAATTTCACAAATTTTGGGCGAGATTACACCTGACTAATTAACATGAGAAAATAGAGGAGCTTGCCTCACATAAGGAAATGTAATCAAATCCCTAAAATAATTATCCAAATGAGTGGTGCAACGCAATACACCTTATATTTCGGATTTTTTCTCAAAAATCTATACACCTTATATCAAGGAACGGAGGGAGTAACTGTTACATGAATAATCGCATCCGGCATAATTCTCCATCACCGATCCAATGCCTACGAGCTTTTCACATATTGTTCTTCGCTTATTTACTTTTCCGTTGCCACTGTTACAATCACTACAAAACTATCACTGTTACTTTTGCCACCGTTACCGCTACTATCATACTACTTTGCTACTAAATACTTTGCTGCAGATATTAAGTTATCCAGGTGTGGTTGAATTGACAACTCAACTGCTAATACTTGATAATATTCTTTGGCTCCCCTTGTGTTGAATCAATAAATTTGGGTTGAATACTCTACCCTCGAAAACTGTTGCGATCCCCTATACTTGTGGGTTATCAAAAATATTTTCTGGCGCCGTTGCCGGGGAGCATAGCTCTATTCTTTGAGTCACTTGGGATTTATATCTGCTGATCACTATGAGGAACTTGAAAGACGAGAAAACCAAAATTTATCCCTCTACTACGAGGGGAGGTAAGGAACTGCCATCTAGCTCTGCACTTGATTCACCTTCTGTTTCGAGTAAGCTTGCGACACCTAAACCTGCTTCTGCTATTAATTCTGATATGTCGCATGTTCTTGATGATGCCACTTCTGCTATGCATGATACTTATGATGAAACTACTTCTATGCTTGATAATACTGTGCCACTAGGTGAATTTCTGGATGAACAACTTGCTAGGGCTAGAGAGAATGAAATTAGTGAAACTAATAATATTGATGAAAGTGATGATGAAGATTCTCCCCCTAGATATGAATTGCCTGTGGTGCCTGAGGGTTATGTTATGGATGAAGAAACCGCTGGAGACTTTCTTGCTTGCAATTGTAGAAGTGATCTTAAGAAATTATTAGTTAAGCTGATAGAAAAATCTCTGAATGCTAGAATGAAATATGACCCTGCTTATGCTACTTCACCTATCTTTGTTACTGATAAGGATTATGATTTCTCTGTCGATCCTGAGATAATTACTCTGGTTGAATCTGATCCTTTCTATGGCTATGAATCTGAAACTGTTGTGGCACATCTTACTAAATTAAATGATATAGCTACCCTGTTCACTAATGATGAGAAAACTCGCTACTACTATATCCTTAAATTATTTCCGTTCTCATTAAAGGGTGATGCTAAGACATGGTTTAATTCTCTTAATCCTGGTTGTGTGCGTAGTCCCCAGGATATGATTTATTACTTCTCTGCTAAATATTTCCCTGCTCATAAGAAACAAGCTGCTTTAAGGGATATATATAATTTTGTGCAAATTGAAGAAGAGAGTCTCCCACAAGCTTGGGGGAGGCTTCTCCAATTACTTAATGCTTTGCCTGATCATCCTCTCAAGAAAAATGAAATACTTGATATCTTTTATAATGGACTAACCGATGCTTCCAGAGACCACCTGGATAGTTGTGCTAGTTGTGTTTTCAGGGAAAGAACTGTCGATCAGGCTGAATTGCTATTGAATAATATGTTGACTAATGAAAATAATTGGACACTTCCGGAACCAACTCCTAAGCCAACTCCGAAGAAAAGGGGTGTTCTATTTCTCAGTCCTGAAGATATTCAAGAGGCAAAGAAATCTATGAAAGAAAAAGGTATAAAAGTTGAAGATGTTACGAATTTACCTCCTGTTGAAGAAACACATGGCCTTAATTTACCACCTATCAAAGAAATACATGGTCTTGATAACCCGACACAGGTAGTAAAGGTAAATTCTCTCTATAGATATGATAAAGCTGAAATCCCGCCTACTAAGTTTGCTAGCCAATGCTTAGATGAGTTTGATAATTTTATGGTTAAGCAAGAAGATTTCAATGCTTATTTTGGTAGACAATTAAAACACAATGCTTATATGATTGAACACTGTACTAATTGTGCACACACTTCACCCATACTCACACTATTGTTTTTTTATGCATGGGTATTTTAGACTCTGACGCAGTGTTGATGAATGCTGAAAAGAAAAGATAGAAGTCGCTCCAGTGTAATTCGAAGATAAGCACTAAGCGTTTCAGCGCTCTAAAGGGTGCGGTGTCGGCAGTTGGAGACAGTAAATGTAGCTCTGCAGTTGATGATCTCAATTGCCACACACAACCATCCCAAGTGCTTGTTTAACTTCGCGCTGTCAAATGTGGTTGCATGTTGCATATGGTGTCCAGCTTGTATTGCTTCTAATTTGGTTAAATTGCATCTGCTTACTTTACACATTATACCTTTGATAATGACATGCCTTCCTGTTTTTGATACATACTACATATGTCTATTAACCATGTTCGTACATCAAACTAATGCTCTTTTGTATCCCTCGTCAATCACTTATGATGAGACAGTCACCCGAGTGGGTTACTGTGAGACGCCATACTCGTTTAAAGAGTGTAGTGTCATCCTCCCCACATGATTCTCAAGAAACAGCAAGGCTAAATGAAGATAGTCAATGCAGCTCTCTAGTTGATGACCGCAATTCCCCCACACCACCATCACAGGTGCTTGCTCTAACTTCGCAGTGTGATATGTGGTTGCATGTTGCATACGGTGTCTAGCTTGTAATGCTTCTAATTAGGGTAAATTGCATCTGCTTAGTTTACACATTATACCTATGAATATGACATGCCTTCCTATTTTTGGTTCACACTACATCACTACAAAAAAAGACACTTCCGTGATGATACGTGTTTGTCACAGTAGGTCACGTTTTCTATCATGCATGTACATCCATGACAATTTTATGACAGAATCAAGATAGTCATACCTGTGCTGTCGTAGAAGTGTTCCATGACATTACCAAAATTATCATCACGGAAGTGTCCACTTCCATGACGATAAATCACGCGTCACAGAAGTGCTTTCGTCAAGGGTGACCGACACGTGGCATCCACCGTAACGGAACACCGTTAAGCTATCGGGTCCAGTTTTGGATCCGATAACCCATTAACAGCCCCGACCAATGGGGATTTTCCATGTGTAAAACCATCATTGGCTGGAGGAAACACGTGTCGGCTCACCGTTGGGACAGGTGTAATCCACTCATTGGACCCAAAGCACCTATGATATGTCCACACGTGGCACGGCCCAACAGAGGCCCATTCCGGTTAAAAGGCCGGCCCGTTTGACTTGGTCAAAAGGTGGCGGGCCGGCCCACGGCTAGCCTATTAACGGCCTGTTCGCATATAGCCCATTTACAGCCCGCTAACCCAGGGCCCGTTTACGGCCTATCCGAATTAGGCCCAGTAGCGTCATCTGGGCCGTCCAATATAATTCCAGCCTGTTTTAACTTCCGGCCCATGTATGGCCCATGATGTCTTTCGGCCCATATGAGGCCCTTGGTAACCCTCGGCCCATTAACGGCCCGTGGTAAAACTGGCCCGTAATGAACAGTGTATCACTTTATACCCATTAACGGCCCATTATTCCGTTGGGCCGTTTCCAGCCCATGTTATCTTTCGGCCTTCTTAGGGCCCATTTATTCTTTGGCTCATTTCCAGCATTCGTTTACTTTCGGCCCGTTACTGTCATTTTCTGCTTGTGGGCCAAATTCAGCACGTGGTTACAGTCGGCCCGTTTGTGGCCCGTTAATACGTTGGGCCGTTTTCATAGCGTCATCAAATACGGCCGATTAATGACGACCCATTATGGTCGGCCCATGAATGGACGATTTCAACTCTAGCCCATTTACGGCCATAATGTGGTCTGTTATTGGCCCATGTTTGGCCAACCGATCATACGGCCCGTAGAAGGCCCATTGATGATACGGCCCGTAGAAGGCCCATTGATGATATGGCCCGTAGAAGGCCCATTGTGTCTACGGCCCGTATAAGGCCCATTGTTTCTACGCCCCGTAGAAGGCCCATTGTTTCTATGGCCCTTAGAAGGCCCATTGTTTCTACGCCCCGTAGGAGGCCCATGTTATCTACAGTAAATATGTAGCCCATGGTTAATGTGGCCTAGTTTTAAAAAATAGGTTATTGCGGCCACCATCAAACCGTGGAAAAAGAACTGCACTGACTACAAGAAAACAAATAAACAAGACAATAAGGAAATTAATAAGCAAGCAACTTACGCTAGGCTATCACAGCTATTACACATATTACATCCACTGGGCATCAAAGTTCGCCACCAGTGCAAATATAGGGAACAAAGCAGCATATAAACACCGCAGCAAAACAAGTCCAGAACTGAAACCACTTCAGAAGAGCTCAAGAAACAATATCCTGGGTACCCATAATGCTGGCAAGATGCTTAGCAAGCTTATTAACTTTCTCTTGTTTGGCGCTTAAATCCTCCAGCACTTGCTATTGCACGAGAAAGTATGCATCTGAATTCTGCAGGGACTTCCTCAGTCCTTTGGCTTCCTGTCACATACCATCTGATCGATGTCTTTCAACTTGAAGTTGAGACTCAAGAAGCCAAACTGATTCAGGCAGCGAGTTCGAAGAGCTGGTGCCAGAAGTAGTAGCCAGTAACTCGAACACTACATCAAGACACGACTTTGGGGTTGTCTCAGTGTCTTCAGTATAGTTTTTATCAGCTTTCTTGGAGACCAACAGGGATGTCTCACTATCTTGAACCTTATCTGCATTACTTCCTTTAACATTGCATAATGGGGTACTCTTCTCCAATATTTTATCCACGTTCTAAAAGAGAAACAAACAAACACATCACAGGTTTACAATGTAGTATATGAAACTCATTTTGGTAAACCAGTTTAGTAGTAAGGTGGACAGGATGACAGCATGAAACAAACATATATCTATGTAGTATGGTCACTATATGGTCTATATCATTCTAGTTTATGTTGCCAAATCAAGATAGATACAGTTCGAATCATATATATTTAAGACAAAGCAGCATAGACAGAATATAAGTGTGGGAAACTACACAACAATAACAACACTTGTAATGTGCATGGCATGAGAACATAACTGTTTATTCAATTGAAACTGAAATCAAAATAGAGCAAGTTACAACAGCAAACACGTTAAAGAAACAGGTTTAAAACATACATGTTGCGCCATTGGAGTTTCAATTGCATCCTTCAAATTTGAAATTAGTTGGTATGAGTAAATACAGTGATGCAAGAGCAAAGTAGTATGAACCATAGCTACAGAACCTGACCTGAGAACAATTCTTCTTCTGCTTTAAGCGTTGACTTGGGGTTCCGAGTGGTGGTCCTCGTGCTTTGGGTACTGCAGTTGCCTTACTAACTGCTCGTGTTTGGGTGCTCTGTGGTGGAGACGGTGCTGTGTCAACGGGAACTGGGTTACTATCTGCTGGGGTTGGGGTTAGAAGGGATGTAGCTGGTTCTCTGTCCAACTGGGTAGGGGTACAATCTGCGTGAGTCTGGGTTATGTGTGGTGGGGCTGGTTCTTGGGCAAGTACAACCGTGGTTCTAGCTCCATCGACAGGTAGCACGATCTTTTCTGAAGACCGTGTTTTTACTCCCACAGATACTGCCATCACCCCCTCCAATTGAAATGGCTGATGAACAAGAAAAGTAATTGGATGTACAGACATTGTAAGATAGACAGGTGTAATGGATAGTAGGGAAGAAAACAGGGCATGAAAATAATTCACATTTATGTTGTCTAACCAAACAGAATAGCAGGACATAATTTCACATATATGATGGCTAATTAAACAGGATAGCATGACACAATTTCACATGTATGATGGCTAACTAAACATGATAGAATGACATACTTCAAAATATGATGACTATGTAAACAGGATGACATGATATAACTATACGGTGTGTCTATTAAAGTGGTTGGCATGCCATAAATCACAAACATGCCGTCGATGGAAACATGATGGCATGATATAATTCACGGATAGAATGACATAATTCAAAATATGATGACTATGTGAACAGGATGAGATGATATAACTATATTATGTCTTTAGAAAATGGGTTGGCATGCCATAGTTCAGATACATGCTGTCTATGTAAACATCATGGCATGATATAATTCAAATATATGATTTATATACTAAGGAAGTGAGCAGAGGGCAATCGCATATATGATGTGTCAACTAAGGAGATGGCATTCAATATTGTGTATATGATGTAAAAACTAAGCATTGCAATACAACATATGCATGATATGAGTAATATAACCCTGCCAAGTTTGAGCATACACCTCAGGGGGATAATAGGACTGGTCATCTGCCTCTGAATCCTCCTCTGAAGAGCTATCTGTAACCAGCAAGATATCTGCTTCAGCAGGTAGCATTGTCTGCTCTGAAGATCTTGTTTTCACTCCAGATTTCTCCATCACCAATTCAAATGGCTGATGCACAGGAAGAGCAGTTGAATATACAAACATTGTCGACAAAAGCAATGAGAAATACAAAAAAAGGACGACATGATATAATTCACATATATGACGCTTGGCTAAACAACATGACATTGCATAATTCACATATATAATGCCTTGCAACAAGATATCATTGCATAATTCACATATATAATGTCTTGCAACAAGATGGCATTGCATAATTCACATATATGGTAATTAGACACTAAACATGTGACATTCACACAAAGCATGTCTAAACTAAGCAAATGACATAGCAAGGCAAGATACCATACACACGATATGAGCAACATAACCCTGCCAAGTTAGAGCATGCACCTCGGGGGGGGGGGGGGGAATAGGACTGGTCATCCGTCTCCGAATCCTCCTCTGAGGAGCTATCTGTAACCAGCAAGACATGCGCTTCGTCAGATAGCATTGTCTGCTCTGAAGACCTTGTTTCCACTCCAGATTTTTCCATGACCGTGCCGAATGGCTGATGCACAGGAAGAGTAATTGAATGTACTAAAATTGTTGACAAATTTAACACGTAATAAAAAAATGATGTCATGATATAATTCACATATAATATGACTGGCTAACCAGGGTGGCATTGCAAAATTCACATATATGATGCCTCGCTAAACAAGATGGCATTGCATGATTCGCATATACGATAAAGAAACTAAACAGATGGCATTGACACAAAGCATGTCTAAACTAAGCAGATGACATCTTTGATGTATATAGTAAGCAATGCAAGGCACCATATGCATGATATTACCAACATCAGCATGCCAAGTTAGAGCGAAGACCTCATGGGGTAAATAGGAGTGGTCTTCTGCTTCTGAATCCCCCTCAGAACAGTTATCTTCCTCTTGATTACGATCCGAAATGGGTGGAGGGGGGATGCCTTTGCACCCACCATGGAGCGACGTCTGCATGAAATTTTATTGCCACACGAGCCTCGTCTCTTTTGCTCTACATGTTCAGTTCCATTGTGTACAATAACTGACATGCATAGGAATAAAACATAGTGAGATTATGTAAGGAGTGCATGCACAAATCCAGAGTGATGGTAGCAAACTGTGGATAGACCCAAAACCAATGATAGCAGGTAGATAATAGCTTTAGTTAAAAAATACAGATAATGGCTCCTTTAATGTTTGTTTGCACCCAACATGAAACTCATAGTAGACACCCGAGATTAACCAGATAGTAGACAGATAGTACTGATTGCTGCCCCAATATGTACCCCGCAACCATTTAAAAACTCAAGTTTCAACATAAGTTTGGACCTGACTCAGAGTCTAATAGGTGAACACGACAATAAAGTAGCATGTCATCAGATTAAGCGATGCATAACGTAAGCAGACACGGAAGAGTGTGACCTCTCTTGCGGACCCGTGTAGTCCTTAAGGTCATCTACTCAGTTGATGATGGTAATGCAGTTGTCGTGGCTGCCGGCGGCGGGGAAGAAGATCTGAGGCGGCGAAAGACAGTCTAGAGAGCGGATCCCTGCTGTGGTGAACCCTTCCGTCGTTGGAGCAGCTGAGCTGGGGTGGAACACAACACCGCAGGAGCAGGACAAACCACACAAGGTTTTCTTTGACACATATCTGTAACAGTAGTAATTGTGTAAGGGCTTGTATGAATTTGAGATTCTAACAATGCAGGGATAGGAAATAGACAGGAATAGGATAGGAATGCACGTGCAAAACAGAGAATTTAAAAACACAGGATTTCTGCCAATCTGGGTGTTTGGTTCACAAGAGTTGGAAGATCACAGGATGCAAAGAAGCATGGTGAGATTAAGTCAAACCACAAGGAAATGTACGGTTATAATGCTATTATGCTACTATCTCTTAGTCTTGTGCTTCATGAATAGGAATTTGAAAAGGAGGACAAGTGGAAATTAAAATTCCTACGGTTTTTCTTTCAAGGAGACACTAAAGGAACAAATCCTACAGTTTTCCTTTGCTCCATTCCTTTGCACCAAATTCATGAAAAGTAGTACCATAGGAAACTTTCCAATTCCTATGTTTTTCATTCACTTTTCCTTTCAAGCACTGGCGATTCTAGTTGGCAGGCTTGAGCAAGGAAAAGCCTACACTAAAAAAATGTTTTTGTGCTACTTCTATTACTTTGGACCCAGGCCACTGCCCTACTAGCTCAACTCCCAGGGCCGTCGACAAATGCACAGCTCAAACGCGCAAAGATAAATAATGATGGCGTTCAAGAGAGTCCATCACTGATAGCTAAGTTGCCTGGTACCTCATTGCTTGTCATCTAGTAGGATAAAATAATCGTATTTCCCGTTACTCCGTGTGCTCAGTGGACAATATATATAACATGTAGAGTAAAAAAGATATGCAACAAGTGTACAAACTCTTTGGCGAAGCCATGTCGATCTCAGCGTGATTGGGTTGGCCGGTGAGGATGTTCCGACTGACTTGGCTATCGGAGGAGGGGAAGAAGATCTTAGGCGTCTGGAAATGGAGCCCGAGGTAATGCTCCGCTGTGATGGAGGGTTTTGTCGTTGGAGCAGCTCCGGTGAGTTGTACGACGCCGAGGCTGAAGCAGGACAAGAGAGACAATGTTAACCTGAGTGGAATTCCAATAGCATCTCCAATAGATGACGTAAAATACATAACCACAAAGTTCTACATGTAAAATACATCAGCCGCTCATCTCTGAACTTAACTGTCGAAACTGAATTTAACTGTCGAAACTGAACTTGACTGTCGAAACTGAATTTTGCCGTCGAAACTGAATTTTACTGTCGAAACTGAACGCACTAGAGGTGAGGCTACACGTCAGTCGACTGACTTTTTCATCTCTGGTCAGTCGATTTTGCAGCCGTTGGATACGAAATCAAGGGCCTGCAGTTCATCTTCAACCTCCACCCCCCTGAGCCGCCAGCCACCACCAGCCAAACAGCCGCTCACGGCCGGCGGTGCGCCGCCCCGCCCGCCCAGAAAACACTCCCCACTGCCGGTCCGCCGCCGCCCCGGCCATCCCTCTAGGGCCCCCCGTTCCGAGCGTTTTATCCGGTGATCCCCACGCCACCGCCCCACCACCCGCCCACACCCTGAACCCTAAGATAGATAGTGGGGTACCTCTCCGGCGAGCCCCCCTCCCCGCTGCAGCTGGTTCTTCCTTAACTCCGGCGAGCCCCCAGCCCCTGAAAATCGACTGACCCAAAAGTCGATTAAGTCGACTGAAGTGTAGCTAAATCGGAGCAGCATCGCAAGCAAGAGCAAGAGCAAGAGCAGACCAGGCAGGGGACCGACAACAAGAGCAGAGCAGCAGCACGAGCGAGAGCTAAAGCAGCAGCTCCTACTGATGTGGACGTTGCCGCTGAGGGAGCGACACCGTGGAGGAAGTGGGCGACGACGCCGCCGTGGATGGAGCCGTGCCGTGTTGGCTCGGGACCGAGCGCCGGCAGCACCATGAGATCGAATCAAGAAGAAAATGCGGTGATTAGTGTACAACCTCTTTGGTGGCACCGATTAGGCCGCAGCTTCATCCGAGGAAACGGTGATGATGATGCTCTTCCGGTGGTGCAGGTGAAGACAGCGGTGTGGGAATGGAGGTGGCGCGAATGACGAGGGGAACGTCGGGGCAGCTCCTTGGAGGTGGAGGATGGGGTGGCTGAACCGGCGGGACGACCAGATCAATGACGGATCCTCATCCGGTACGGTGGATGAGGGACGTCGAGGTGTTGCTGTGGACGACATCGTCGGGGAAGAGGCTCCGGCTGGGTGGCGGACGGAGGAGGGTGTGGGGCTTCGCGGGTTTTCCCGGCCTCGGTGTACGAATGGGTGGGCCGATGGGATGGGAGTGGGGAACCATGGCTTGGGGACGCGCTTGTCCGAAATGTGGGGTAAGTTATGAAAGTACCCCCACCGATTGAGGCGGTTCTTTCGGTTCAGGGGTTTCACGGGCATTTCGCGTGTCGGGATTTCACAGGAGGTGGGAGTTTTCACGCGCATTGTAATTTTGGAATAGCAAGGCGCGGGTTGAGATGGAGGGAGTTGTCTGAGCACAACGAGGCAAAGATTTATCTTAAATATTTCGGGGTAACAAGGCGCGGGACCGCGAGTTGAAGAGGCGGGAGTTTCGCAGCACGATAGACAGAGATGCTAGCTTGAAATTTTGGCATAACAAGGCGCGGCTTGAAATTTCGGGAGAACAAGCTTAACGTGTACCAAAAAAAGACAATTTAGACTAGTATGATATACTACGTACAATGTGTTTAACACACACAACACACACATACACCATTTAGACTAGTAAGGTACACGTGCATTGCACGCATGAGATTTGGCAACCAAATTATGAATAAATACCACATTATAGCATGTAAGCTTTGAGTAATATATGCATGATGTAGATGTTCATTTAATTCTTATAGTTCATTTCATTCAAAATCATCTAGTTTTTATAAGAAAGCTAATCTATTTTATGATTCATGGAATTGTGCGTTGTAAGGCATAAAGTAAAAACAAATCATGTAGAAAAACATTTGGGCAATTCTGATACGGAAGATTCTAGAACAAAGAAGAAGTGCTTGTGTTTTGAGGTTTGTGCATTATGCTTAAGTTCAACCATAGAGTCTTCTAGATTGTACATGTGGCAAAATCTGGTGGAATCTAGATGATATCCAACGGCCAGTAGTGCTCAAATTTGCCAGCTCTGCACCATCGGATTGGCCTCATCCAACGACCATCTTTCAAAGTTAAAGTTATTCGCACACTTAAAAATATAAAATATAATATATATAGGGGTATAGATATAGATATGTGATGCGAAAGCCACCCATCATCTCCAATTAGAATAGTGTGTCCATGCACGGATGCAAT
The DNA here is from genome assembly GCF_002575655.3 of Aegilops tauschii subsp. strangulata. Taxonomy (NCBI): domain Eukaryota; kingdom Viridiplantae; phylum Streptophyta; class Magnoliopsida; order Poales; family Poaceae; genus Aegilops; species Aegilops tauschii. Next base: position 377,420,140 of record NC_053038.3, on the reverse strand, counting down.
GTGGCCAAACGATGTCTGCCATCGGTATCTCAAATTCAAACCAGTCTGACCTTGTTCAAATTTTATACATTACAACATGCTCGTTTCCAAACCACACCGCGCAGATCTCCGTTATATTCATGCATGCATGGGTTTCAAACATCATGATCTCTTATTCAAATATTTGAATTCAACTTTACATTGATTATGACCTCACCTAGTCTTTTACACCCACACATTGGTCTTCTCTTCATAATTGTACCACTAACGTTCTCTCGTGCATGCATGCACACACACTACCAGTCGATATTATCCATCACACACATGCAATCTTTTTCTTGAGGTCGTTCTCCCATGAAGGCACACACACACACACATCCCCCTCTCCATCATATCGGGCATTCTTTATCTCTCACATGCATGCACAACGATCAATGTTTCTCTATGTGTGTGTGTATATAGCTAGGTCTTTCATAGTTTTCCACATAAACCGATCGATCTATATATCTAGTGAGGTCTCACCCTCTTTCCCACGTCCACATCGATCAATCTATACCTCTCTATATAGGATTACGCATATAGCTAATACACCCACATTAATTATATATCCAACGCCCCCCTCTCATCATCCATGCCTTCCGCTTCATCTCTCAGACGCGCACACAATGGCGAAGACAGGGGGCAGCAAGGGCCCCGCCCCCCTAACATCACTATATATCAAGGCTAATATGAATGTGATCATTAGACAATTGCTGGTAAAAATGGTTTAAGTTGATGAATTGGCCCTCGTAAAGGATTAGCAATGCTTCCCCCCCTAGCTCATGGGACATTTTTCATGGCTCCGCCACTGCGCGCAACAACGCACGTTCTCGCCCCCTCTCTCTAAATATCGATCTCGCAGCTGTGCACTCCTTCATAGTCTCCCACCACTCGGCCCCTCACACCACCTTCTAGCCCCCACCGGATTTTGCCACATGTACAATCTAGCAGACTCCATGGTTGAACTTAAGCATAATGCACAAATCTCAAAACAACAGTGGTTCTCCTTTGTTCTAGAATGTTCCGTATCATAACTGCCCAAACTTTTTTCTAGTTGAATTGCCATTATTTGTTTTTACTTTATGCTTTACAACGCACAATTCCATGAATCATAAAATAGATTAAGGGCTTCTTTGATTCAAAGGATTCTCAAAGGAATTTTGGAGGATTCTAATCCTTAGGAATTTTTCCTATCTTGGTTGTTTGACTCGTAGGATTGTAAACCATAGGAATTTTTCCATATGATTCATTTGCACTAGATTTCATAGGAAACATCCCATCCACTCAAACCTCTTTGAAAGAATTCTACGTTTTTTCTATGCACAATCAAACACTCGTACAATCCTGTAGGATTCAAGACGACATTCCACTCTAATCCCATGTTCTTCCTATTCCCGCGTTTTGGAAATCCTACGAATCAAAGAGGCCCTAGGTTTTTTATAAAAACTAATTGATTTTGAATGAGATGAACTATAAGGATTAAACGAAGGTCTACATCAGGCATATATGACTCAGAGCTTACATGCTATAGTGTGGTATCATAATTTGGTTGCAAAATCTGACGCGTGCAATGCACGTGCACCTTACTAGTACTTCAGGTATGTGCAAAACACAATGGCACGCTACACAGTGTCCCTCTTACAGTTCATGAAGCCACGTGGCACATGTGGAGGCGTTGTCGCGACATCCTTGTGTGGATTGATCACAGTAACGTGCTGCTGGTTCTAGAAGAATGTACTCATCTTCCCTGAGCCACACTGGCGGTACATGCACGAAGCGAAGATGTGCACGCACGCCACGCACGCACTCATTCCCTCGCACGCACACGCGGGTAAACGGGCGGACGCAATTTTGTACCAAGATCCACCCCATGTGATAATTTGACGCGTGTAAAGTCCTTCACTTCATTGATGGTCAATTAATACAGCGCATGCAAATTGAGTGGACGTGAGGGCGGAAGAAAGACATTACTACTCCACTGCGCGCATGCGAGTAGTTAAATCATGGGTTGCTAGTAGTACTTCCATTGGTCTCCTTCGTATTTTGTGCCAATATTTGACAGTAACATAATATTTACGCATCTGAGCTGTGTAGTCTACTTGAAATTTATGTTCCACTAAACTCATCGGGAGCCATTTCGGGCCTCGAAACCAAAACCCATCAATTTATCTTTACCTTGTTCCCAGCACATTCGAAAGTACTAGTGCTACAATTAAGTGCAAGCCTGCTCACACCTACTAGTACGTACCAAACCTGAACGTGTTCCCACTATGCAGGTATTAGTACTAGTGCTAGTACTCATGTTATAAAAATGGGAACTACCTAACCGAAAATTACTCTACCTTTCCTCCTCATAAGTGCTTCTTCTTCGTTCGTCCTTGCCATGTCCGGTGCGCAGAGCTCTAGGTCGAGAACTACTCGTAACAAGGGAGCGGCAACCAAGGCTGCGGAAAAAAGAGAGGGCTCGCCGCCACACAGAGACCTCGAAAGATCTCTCACGGGTTGGCGATGGCTCCCAGGAGCGCCCTAGCCGCGGAGGCGAACATGCCGAGCTGGCGGCGTTGGAGTCGTTATCCCTCGACGGCATGCCCGATCAGCTCAATAAGCAAAAGGAGTTCATCCACAGCTTGGTGGAGCTGCTGAAGGAGAGCCTCGACGACGTGCCCGCTGAGCTCAATAAGCAGGGGGAGTTGACCGCCGGCTTGGTGATGCTGCTGAACAAGAGCATTTCCTCAAAGAAGAAGGCGACCGGTGAAATCCTGCAACTTCAGGAGGACAAGGCAAAGCTCTGCCACGAGCTCGACCTGCTGAAGGAGAAGAACGTCGGCTGGAAGAAGCTGCATGAGAGTAGTAGTTCCTCGATGAAGATGCTGCAGGCCCTCGTCATGGAACAGAAGGAGGAGTTGGCGAAGCTCCGCATCGAGCACCCAAATGCTATCAAGGTACGTAATGCGGCCGTGGAACAGATGATGAAGGCTCACGTCGAGAAATCCCACGTCATGGACACAATGAAGAAGATGGCGGAGGAGACGCGCAAGGAGATGGAGGTCATGGAGGCGATGAAGAAGCAGTTACGACTCCGCGGCGAATTAGATCATTTGGGGTGATAATCTTCCTTCTTCTTTAGCTCATGTGTTTCTTCTTTTGCTTCGGGTGTTTCACCGCACGTGTCACGTTCTCTGCAAGGCATGAATAGAACAATGCTAACAATGAGATGACTAGCAAATTAGATCATTTTTATCGCAATATGGCACTGGGCTGCCGTGTTTCGTGCTCCTCCGTCATAGTACTACTCCAGTGGAAAACTTGAGTATACCGCACGGTTCTTTGCTCCTCCTCAGGTCGTCGGCACATTTGTACGAGTAGTCAAATCACAAGGCCCCGCCTTCCAGCAGTAATGAGCCGTCAAATCACAAAGGCCCTCGCCTCTCGTGAAAAGGACCAAGCTAGACTGCCCCACCCTCTAGCCTTTTAAAAAATGTATACATTTGTACAGTAGTAGTATCGATGGATTGCGCCATGGAGCAAAATTAACAAGATGAAATTAAAGAAAAAAGGTGGTACATATAGGGAGCACTCGTCGCCAAATTATGCATATACTATATGACACTACCCACTATGAAGGTACTATTACTATTCTATGTTACTCTCCACTATGACCAGCCAAAGTCGAGGCGCGGATACGAACGAGGGCCTGGTTGTGTCTATACTTGGACAACTCACCCGACTGCATGCGCACCAGGCAGACAAAGCTCGTGTCGTGTTGGTGCCGTGTGCGGCCCGCACATTAACCAAAACCTCGCGCCTCCATCTTAGCCTCCGCGTTTTAAACTTCTCAATCTCAAGGCCAAGGAGCAACGTGAAACCTATGATAGAGCCAATTAGATGGTTGAGAACACTACAATTCGTAGCTACAAATGCGTGTGTGAGAGAGGACGAGTGCATGCGTGCACCTCTTCTCAGAGTACAAGTGTATGTGGGTGGCATCGACCTAGGGAGCAGTGATGGTGCATGCGAGAAGTCCCGAGAGATAGGTGTAATGCGTCTGAAAAAAAGACTAGTCTATAGCTCGCCACGAGGCTATTCATGTCGAACGCCAAGCGTAAGATATGTATCCGACGGTGCCAGTTTTTGCACGTACACAGTAGTAGAAAAAGAACTAGTACCATGGCATATGCTACACCACAGCCGAGAAAACGTGCCGACGTTACGCCATCCGGGAATAGTGCCGCACTTTGAAACTAGAACCGTCAATAAATTTTGAGCGCGTCTCGTCACATTCCAAATTACTACTACTACCATGCTATATTTAATTGCAAACATGTTCACACCGATCATAACCTAAACGGTTTCCCACTTAGGAGCATATTAGTAGTACTCGATTATAAATACTACTATGCTAAGATGACTGCACATTCCTCCTCAACTCCTCATCCACAAAAAACAATCAAGTCAATCAAGCCATAGCCAGCGTGAGTTCTGGGTCGAGAGATTTCCACTAGGGAGAGGTGAGAATGGAAGAGGAAGCACGAGAGATGTCCCGCCTCGCTGCAAAAGCAGCCGACATGTGCAACCATGCAGCAGTAGCAGCACAGAGGTCCCGCCATGCCGCCGAAGCAGCATGGAGGTCCCGCTGCACCGTCGATGTAGCAGACTGGTCTGGCCACGCCGCGGAAGCAGCAAAGATGTCCCGCCGCGCTGCCGAAGCAGCAGGGAGGTCCCGCCGCATCGCGGTGGCCTGGGAAAACTTCTCGCGGGCAGGCGAGGACTCTTACAGGCGCATGCATGCGATAGTCCATAGCTAGATGGATCAGATCTCCGGCTGGGCAAGGTTGCAGGACGAGGCTACCGGCGTCATCCGGCAACTAGGGGAGGGCAATGCGAAGCCCCGGGGCGAGCGTGCTGAGGGCGAAGATCGCCGAAAGGGCGAAGCAGGAGGAGGAGACCACTGCCTTGTTGCAGAGGACGGGCATCATCATCAAGAAACTTATGCACGAGAATGCCATGCTCCGCATCAAGCACAACAGGCTGGTGGAGGAATCCATGGATGCTGCCAAGCAGCGTATTAAGGACATGAAACTGATGAAATAGCTCATCGCCCGCCGCGAGAACTAGTCTCCGCGACCTGCAGCGCATAAACAAAGTAGAGATCAGCGAGCCAGATCGTTGTATGCGTCTTCCTTCTTATTTTTCCCTTGTGTATTTCGGGCGTAGCCGCATGTGGCTTTTGAATTATCTTCCTAATTATGTAAGAAAATTATTATCCACTCTCGTCGTCCTTATATATATTCATCAGTCTTGCTATAAGTCGCAATAGATGCTATATAGGTCCGTCGGATCTTACATCAAGATCCGTGCAAAATTTTCTTTTCAGATTTTCTTTTTTCTCTCTTAAATCTCAGCCGAGTGAGACATTGCCACGCCATTAAACAGAGGCTCGGGCGCCATTAATGGAGACCTTGGGAGAGAGGTGGACGGCAGATGGAGGTCAAAGGGCTCTCCTCCCGATAAGCACGCGCAGGGGTCTGATCGCACGCCTCCCGTACTCAAATAGCTACCCTGCACGGCACCTCCTAGCTAATAAAAAAAGGGGACGCGTGGAGGCACGTAAATGGTAGATAGAACGCCCACGGTTTCAATAATACTTGTGTTTCCGATTGTAACGTGACAACACTTGTTCCAAAATGACTTTGTTGATTGTTAATGTGTGCGCCTTTGCAAATCGGACAACAAAATTACCACAGCATGTTGGTTCCATGTCATGACACCAAGCCAAGTTTCATGATTTTCATGCATGTTTCGGATTTACAGGAATTGAAAAACTAAGTTTCTCAATGTTTCCAGCCAAGCCATGACGCCCAGATGTTTGAATTTCATTCCCATTTCTGGCATGGGACCTAGAAATTTACTCGAGGACACACATGTGATTTTTCAACCAGCTTTGGTGCACTGGAGCATGTGCTTGTATTTAAAATTTGAATTATGCACACAAAGGTGACACGTTCCCTCTCAGAACCACGAGCCTTCTTGAGAGAAGCTCCAGTTTGCAAGAAACTTATACCAAAACTTGTTCCTATTCTGCAATTTTTTTTACCACAGCATGGTAGTACCATGACATGACACCATGCCAAGTTTCATGATTTTCAGGCGTGTTTTGGATTTACAAGAATTTTAAAACCAAGCTTCTCAATGTTCTCGGCCGAACCACGATGCCCAGATGTTTGAATTTCATTCCCATTTCTTGCATGGGACCTAGAAATTCACCCGAGGACACACATGTGATTTTTCAATCAACTTTGGTGCACGGGAGCATGTGCTTGTAGTTCAAATTTGAATTATGCACATTAAATGACCAGAAACTCAATTAATGTATAAAAAAGGCCAAACGAACCGGGAATAATTCCAAAATTTAACATGGCACTCATATAGTTCTATGTTGCCTCTGTAAAGAAAATCTGGGGGAGGCAGTGTATATTGTTTCGCACACAAAGGTATAAAGAAATAAAGAAATAAAGAAATTAGCATACCTATTTAATTCTTGGGTTCTTATTATTTATGCCACTAGTTGTGTATCACTACTCAGTTTTGCCATTAGAAGTTACAACTACTCAAAAAATGCCATCGATCCGTGAGATGCCTGCTCAAAAATGCAATTAGATATCTAAAAAATGCCATCATTAAGTTAGATGTTTACTCAGAAATGTCATTAGACATTGTTATTTTCACGTCAAACCCGTGACCATGTTACATGACAAAAATAAGCCGATTCTCACAATGATAAGTTAATGGTGTCCAGCACAACACACCCCTCAAATAAAACTAAGCACCCTGGAATTCTTTGACAAAACTAAGCACCCTGAAATTCTTTGACAACTAAACTGCTAGCTATATGATGTTGGCCATATATATTGTACGTATATAATGTGAAGAAACGAGTGGTAGTACTATACCAACTAAAAGATGAAATGTACGAAATACAATGAGAAGAAACATAACATAGTTCTGCTGGGGGCTCAGCACAACACACCCCTCAAATAAAACTAAGCACACCAGAAATTAAACTAAGCAACTAATCCGGTAGACACTGCATTAGAACCACCATGAGCAATGACACTGCCACCTTACTCGGAGTCCTCGTCCACGTCCTCGACTTCGTCCTTGTCCCTCTTCCTCTTGGGCGATACTTCTTTGCTTGAACCGCACACTTGGCTCTTGCTCTTCATCCAACCCTTGTAGATATTGAAACAAAGGTAGCCATCCATTGCAGCGTAGTGGATGTGGTCTATATCTAGTACAGTCCACTGCCATGGACGATGAAACGTGTGCGGAGGTTTCTTCAGTTCACCGTACGAAGGATGAACCATGGCTCCTGCCAGGGTCAGCATTGAAGGCTGATCAAGGGAGGGCACCAGCCCTTCCTTCTGGAGGTCGAAGGGGTCGCCTACAGTGAGGCCTATCCGACCCAGGATTTCCTTGTCGTTCCTAAAGTCTACAGTAACGAATTTGACTCAGCCGCCCTTGAGGAACTTCTTAAATTCCTCGCACTCAACGTCGGCATGGCATATGTGGTAGACCAAGCATAAGTCATGCACGCAAACCTGGATCACGACGGGCTTCTTCTTCTCTGCCTCCTTTAGTTTCTTCTCGCTTCCCAGGACTGTGGTGTACTCAACATCTAGCCCAGCGACCCACTCATCATTTGAGTTTTCGAACATGCGTTTGAAGCGAGCAGGGCATTCTTTCACCGTTGCGGAAGAACGGGTGTAGATGACATCGAACTCATCGCCGGTGATGGTTCTAACCTTGTACTCACGGCCGATCATGGAGATTTGGGACGCCATGGATTTGGGAGGAGGGTTAGGATTAGTGGAACTGCCGTAATGTGAAAGGACGGGACGACTAGGAGCGGTTTATCGATTGTAAAAATGTTGATTGGGGGGCGCGTGCGAATGGCAGGGTAGTGGCTTGCCTGGTGGATAAATGGATTCATGCACAGTACTATGGGGGCCCAATTAGATGTCATGTCTACTTGACGCCCAATTAAATGGCTTTCGATGTCATGTCAAGCGTTGGGAAAATTACAGGTGATATGAAGCTTTCCATTCTCCCATGATACGGGCTTCCGAGAGCCCTCGAATATGAGATCGAACGGTTGCATGGTGTGATTCTAGACCTATGGGTGAATATCCTATCCTAGAGGGTTATTCTGCAAATTTTCAGCAACTTAGCATGCGACCGTTCGATCTCAGATCCAAGGGCTGCCAGCAGCCCGTATCATGGTCGCGCCTACCACGACCATCGCCTCGCTCGTGCGGTCGCGCCCTTGGAGATTTAACACGGTGCGTTAGGCTATCTGATGTTGGCATGTCATACATAGTCATCACTTAGTCACTCATACAACAAGGTTAGCTAAGGTTGGCTATAAGAGTAATTTTTCTTTACTTCTCTCTATCTCTTTCTTCGTAGCATTTATTGCATTTGCCAAGGAGTGACCTCTTTCAATGAAATGGTGCTTAGATGAGGTGCTATGGGCATTAAATGGCTTAGTAACTCAAGTCCCCAATGCATAGGTGCTTAGTTTTTTGTTGCTAAGTTTGCTTCATCTAGGTACACACGCTTATCACCGTTTCTTCCTCGGGTCACCAAACTAGTCCCTCTCTTCTTAATTAACTTGCCACATCAGACTTTATGCCTATGTGGCAGGCTTAGCACCTATAGGATCAAGTACAATAGTGGGCTATAAGCCCGCTTTACATGGCATTTTTGCATATGTGGGGGAAAGAGGCAAGGAAAAAGTGGAGGAGTGGGCTCTCAAGCAAGAGCCAGCCTCTACATGGTGGAGCATCGGGAGAGGCACTTGTATGGAGGTGGTCAGGAATCGGGAGACTCACGCCGGCCGTAGCACCGCAGTTAAAATGATAATGGCAAGTCAAATCACCGGGCCCCACCTGTCCAGCAGTAACTCACTGTCAAATCACACAACCCTACATTTGCAGCAGCCTACTCCCTCATCTTCTCGCGTCTTTGTCGAACCGACTAGGCAGAACTGACCCGCCCACCGCGCGGGAAAAGCCACGCCCTTGACTTTGAAATAGTACAGTATACTAATTTTGTATCCATGGATTGCGCCATGGAGCAAAGCCTCAAGAAAACGGCGGCACACATGTACGGAGTATACAGCACGGCCGTCGCGTTCGCGTCGCACCCCAGACGGTCGGTCGGTCTGGCACGCCGCTCTCTGAATGGAACACGCGTCATAATGCGTTTGCACACACATGTGGGACAACAATTGAGAACCGACCATAGGCACACTCCCCGGCCCCGCAAGTCGGGTGAGTTAATATAAGAGAGAGATGAGTGATAGTACTACTAGAAAAGTGTTGTAGGAGTACATACGTTGGTACCTGGACGATCCCTGCAAGACACGGAAGATCAGTTCGTCCATGCATGTGACCAGACTCCAGCAGACACGCCTGGATTGGCTATCGTCTACATATCATGCAGGCCGTGTTGTACAGGGTTGTAGTTCTGGTGAGAAATCTAAAAAAGGTTTCTTGTCATCTCGCAAAATTAGGTGTCATGTGCTTCGGATCACTGCGAGGGTTAACAGCGACAACTGAGTTGGGCTAGTCACTGGGGGCACATGCACAAAGACTACTCGGCTGCCATCTAGGTCAAGCCGGCTATGTTAATTATGACACCTATCGACGGACCCCTTTTCTACGAGTTTAACTTTAATTTGAGCTTTGATCCTCGTCTAGTTTGTCCGTCGGGATTCATCTTGTCTCCTTTGGGCAGTGAGGTTATGCTTTCTTGTCATGTGGCATTTTTTCGTGTTATATGTTATAATCCGGTGCTTCAGATCAAAATGACGACAACTGCGCCTCCGGGGCACGTGCATGAAGACTTCTCGACAGTCATTGCCGAGGTCAAGCCGGCTCCGGCCGGTAGACAAAAGAAAACTAGTACTCCACTATATAGGCAGGAGCCTCCGCGCTTGCTTGCTAGTGTTGCTCTCTTCACAATGTCTCGTCCTCTCCAGATCTAAACACGACAGTGGTGGCCACACTCTCTCTCTCTACTCACCGCTGGTCATAGATCCAGCCGGATCCTCTCCGCCGGGGAAGGTTAGAAGGTGCAACGTTCACGCGGTCGTCCTTGGCGACAGCTCTTACCCACTGCCGACGCGTCCCGATCAGCGTGCCTTGCCGTTCTCTCCCAAGCATCGCTGGCGAGGGAGGGCCTCCCACCCCTTCTTCCTCGCTGCCATAGTGTGGGCAGATCCGGCCTCCCGCCGCCCACCTAGCGACATCCCGGTGACCCTCAGGTATAACTTCCTTTGAAACCGGCCTTGCTCTACTTCCCGAGCTCTTGACGTCGCTGCATTTGTATCTTTTACTATTTCTCAGGGCCCCTCGTAGATAGGATCGATCGGCTGTTCGAAAACCACCTAATTTTTTACTGCTAAGAGTTAAAACTAGTTCATGCACTCGAATCTAGTAGTACTTGGTTCAAACAAGGAAGAAAGGGGGTGGGGGTGGGGGAAGATTTGTTACCTGAATCTAGGACTTGGTCGAAAGAGGAAATAATGGGGGCGAAAAGTAGCAGAGACTGGCTATCCAACTGGTCTCTTGGTCTAATAGGGAAATAAAGGGAACGCAGTACAAACTCAATATAACCCGATCTATTGGTTGAAAAAGGAAAGAAAGTGGGGACTGGGGGACAAGTCAATAGAGTAAGTCCAACACTAGATTTGCTAGCGTCACACAGTATAAGGTGGCTATATACCGAATAAAAATGGGACCAACCCAGATATCCTCTTCTGATGTTTGTTGCCCCGAGCCGCTCTTATGTAATGCCATTGGTAAAATGTAGCAGTCGCACTGTTAAAAGTAAGGACATGTTAAACTAATGTTGTTTTTGAATGTAATGCCTCCAGTAATATGAACCAATGGCACTTTTTTCATGTCCTGCTAAATTTCCCATTAAGATAAGTTGCTTCTTTTCGTTAATGCAACTGTCCTGGTCCGCCTACTCTCCCGTGCCCAAATACCGACTCTGTAGCAGCTGTTAATGTAATGTTGCTGGTAAAATGAAGCAATGGCACCATTAAAGTAATGTCGTATTTAACGGTTGTCATAGTTAATCCTAATGCCCACACTAATATCTAGCAATGCTGCTAGAAATTGCTACTATCCTTGTATGATTGCCATTCAGATAAGGAACATGCTTTTTTTTCATTTGATGCATGTTTCGTCACTTGTTAGTCACCCTCCTTTCCACCTTTTTTGTGCAAACAAACATATACATTTCACGCTTGATCTTAGTTGAACTGCACAAATGATATCCAAATTATAGTTGAACATTCCAGGAGCTTCACGACCAACCTTGATGTTGCTCAATTTTATTGCAACTAATGAAGAAGAAGCTCTGTGGGTTTCGTTTTCTGATGGAAATGGAACCGGGGCTGGAGCCCTTTTGAAGCTACTAGCTCATGGGACATTGCATCATTTTAGGTGACCTGCACCAAAAGGTCCCATGAATTGAATCATCCATGTTGGTGACTGGTGTCATCCCTTCTACAATGGCGTTGACTGCAGATATGGTTCCCATCACGAGGTATGTTCCTTTTTGGTCTGACCGTTTGCCAAAGATCCTGCATATTGATCCTGCTCTTGTGCTACTGTTTTGGCAGTGCCATGATAAAGCAGTAATGTTATTATTTTGCACCTTAATCTAGTGGCACTATTAATTTGAGGCAATATTTTGGCACCGCTAGTGCCACTGTTTTTTTATATATTGAAAGAGGGGGTTCCCTCCGATTTCATTAAAGAAACCCAACCATAGAGAACCATTATCCGACAACATCTCAGTGTAAAAGGGCAGTTATGCAACTACTACTAGAACGGACTGAGTACTAGCAAGAGACAAGTTCGCTACATAAGCTAGGCAGGTAGGGGGACGCAGCACCAGCTCGACCAAGTTTGGATTACAACCCAAATGCTACCACAGAAACATCAGGGGGAAGATAGGAACTGAAAGAGCTAGCTTCAACATCCCAGTCTAAGCACCCCCGGCCTTCATCCTTGCGACGGACGGTACACCTCGTTTGCCACCTGCTCGACCCTTGTGTCACTGATAAAATGAAGTAATAATACAGTTAAAATAGAGCGAGTGTCCTCTCTATCATTTCATTTCCAATGTAGATAAAGAAAGTGCTTCTCTTTGTTAATGTATGTTTCATCAACAAGTCCCATTGTTAATGTTTAAGCATTTCTGCAAACTGGGGTGCTTAATTTTAGTTGATCTGCACAAAAATAGAGATTTGAATGTCTCAAGGCCCCTCCTTGTACTACCGATGTACACCGATGTTCATCACTGGCAGAAGGTGTATCGGGGAGACTTGGGACGATTTCTAGTATGAGGCATGGCGTACCGTATGAGGCGTCGCAGGGCCCATCTCGCCCTCGTAGCATGGCATACTATGATACTATCGCACTATTTTCTTCTATTTATTTTGCGTGTTTCATCAGCTAGTGCCATTATAATGTAATCATGCTTTTTCATTTTCTGTGCAAACAAGGTTATTCAGCTGCATTTTGGTGGAACTGCACAAATGTACGGATGGAACCGACATATATGCAGAGTGCGAGGTGTGCCAAGTAAAAATTACCGACACCAACCATGCTCCATGCACGCGTTGGCATCCACCACCACAAGTGGGATGTGTGGCGCTCTCTGTGGACGGATCTTTCTCGGCAGCAAATCCTCTAACCAAATACTAGTAGCTTATATTGGCAGTTTTCTAGGGAGTACTCTTTTCTGAAAGAAGCACCAATCTATTTTTCTTTATTTGTACATAGTGTCACAACTTTGACCCAAAGGTCCAGAGCTATTTAAGGGTGATTGGCGTAGTACTCGGAGACTGATTGTAACCATGATTTTCATTAGCTGTTACACTGATTGTAAGCATGAGCAGGTGGAAGATTAGGTTAGTGCGAAGCTTACCTTAAACCCTACCGCCACCGTTGAAACGAGGCGAGCGTCGAGGGAACCATGGAGAACGGCGGGGAAGCGACGTCGCGCCATCCGGCCTCCTCTTGCGGTGGGAGAATGAATACTCCTGTGGCTCCGGTTGGCTCTGCACCCTCACGAACGGCACACCGTACTCGATCGATTCGTTATCCTCTGGGTGCTCGACCTTCACCTGTACGCCCACCACCTCCCCCTGACTTTCGCCTCGGGCGAATCTGTTTGCTCCATCGCCCAGAGGAGATACTCGATGAACTCGAAGGACTGCAGCGTGATTGCCACCGAGGAGTAAATGTACATCGCCACCCTCATCGCCGCCGTCTTGCTCTTTCGCATACATTGCCACATGGCCCTCACCGTCCTCGAAATCTCACACTCATTGTCAAACCAAGTAAGGATCTCCTTCAACCTGGCTAACTTTGCCTGGTCGCCGCCGGCGATCTGCCTGATTTGCTGCTGCATCCTCTCCATAAATGTCCTTCTGAGTGGTCCGGTGCTAGCTTTGGAAGATGGGAGGATAGACGGTGGTCTTGCAATAGAGAAGAGGGAGAGGTGAGACGGTGGTTTTGGAATGGAAATGATGGAGAGGAGAGGAGGTGGTTTTCCAATGGAGAAGAGGGAGAGGCGACACGGTGGTTTTGGAATGGAGATGATGGAGAGGAGAGGAGGTGGTTTTGCAATGGAGAAGAGGGAGAGGCGAGATGGTGGTTTTTGAATGGAGATGATGGAAAGGAGAGGAGGTGGTTTTGCAATGGAGAAGAGGGAGAGGAATGTGTGGCAGCGATTTAGGATTGGACGAGAGGGCCGGCGCGCTGTGACTGGATAAAAATCAAAATCAATTTACCCTTCAATTAAGAAAGCGACCCCACATTAACTAGTCTCCCTTTTATTCTGGGTCATAATTGACCATGATTTTCGCAAATAAAATATATGTTATACGTTGCACAAATAATATAATTTGAAAGTACATTCAGATACGAACCAAACGATACAATTTTTGGTGACATGCATTCACATTTTGCTTGTCAAATACAGTACGTGGTCAAACTTTGACCCAAAATACGCAAAACAAAAAAATACTTCCAAGACCAGCGCCGCTCTTCCGCTCTTCTCCTCTTAAACCACCACCGCTGCTCTCCTGTTCCAATCTAAATCTAGCACCGCTCCTCTCCTCTTCCATTTCAAAACCACCGCCCCTCCTCTCCTGTTCCAATCAAAAACCAGCATCGCTCCTCTCCCGTTCTAATCCAAAACCAGCGCTGCTCCTCTCCTCTTCCATTCAAAAACCACCGCCGGCGAGTGAAGGTGCTGTGGAGAAGTAGATCGATGGAGGAGTACAACCGATACGTGAGGATCGCGGACGGCGACCCTGTGAAGCTAGCTAGGATGTTGGAGATACAGTCTTGGTTTGACAACAAGGACCAACTAGCGGCGACGGCGACATCCATGGCCAAATATCTGCAACAAAGCGAAAAGGCGGCGAAACTCCCGGAGGGATGCACGCGGGAGTACATAGAGCTGCTCCTCTGGGCCATGGAGCAAACAGATTCACCGAATCCGAACGTGAGGGAGCGGAGGTGGGAGTATCGATCCCAGATGGAGCATCCACCAGAGATTGAAGGATCTAGAATCTACAGGGTGCCGTTTGTGAGGGTGTCGTGCCAGAGCGAGCCGGTGGAGTCTTCGTCGACTGAACCCAACTTCAAGAGGAGAAAAACAGTTGGCCCGACGACGGTTCTCCGCCATCCTCTCCCTCGCCGTTCACATCATCTCACGGGGCGGCTGTCTGCCGCCGAGGAATAGGAGGGACTGCCCCCCCTAGCGCAATAGTCGGGCAGGTTGTGAATTGTTAGGAGGAGCTTAGGGTTGTTAATATTTGCAGGTTGTGAATTGTGTTTTGTGTTGTGTATTTTGAGAGTACTTTCAGATATGAATGTCTTTTGAATTTCAGATTTGCAGTATTGAGCATATGAAGTATTTTATGAATTGTAGAGATCTATTTTTAGCACTTAAAAAAATATAGTTTCATAGGAGTATAAAAGTGCAGACAATGTTATTCTCAGAGAAGAAACTGCAAGTTTCAGTTTCATATAAGAAACTCCAAGTTCGGTTTCAGATAAGAAACTGCAACTTTCAGAGGCAGATCATTTATATTAACACGACCTTTTCAAACAGTGTTAACATCATGTTGGAAGTTTTATTCATGGTCGAAACTGGAACTACCAGCCAGTTAACATCATGCTGATCAACATTCATGCATAGCACATCTTCATATGATGCACACTCAAAAAGATATGCTATTTTAAAAATGCCCACACAATGTCGAGTGTGCGAAAAACAGAGAAAACGAGGGACGAAGTTTTGGCAAGTGTTGGACGTGGTGTGCGTAGATGACAATTGGGACCCACATGTCAATAAAGGCAGAGGCAAAAAATTTGGAGATATTTTCTCTACACAGGTGGAATCGAACCCGGGCGGAACAGCTGTCGGGTAGTGTCACTCGGCCACTAGGCTAGTTCAGTTGTTTCGTTACTAATAAGTCACTTCCTCAGGTGGTCAGATCTCCTCCTGCGCCTTTTTGCGCTCGCCGCGACGCCACTGTCTGCCATTGTGAACATGCTGAACAAACTAGAGGAATCTGGAGAGGACTGTACGTGGAGAGGCGGACAGTCGGGGCCCACCAGGTCTATGGCCGTACGCAAGCAAGTGCCTCATCAAAAAATACTTCCTCCTAATGCTATACTGACGTTGGGGCCCACGGGTTTGTCAACATAGTTACATTTTTTTAGGTGCTTCAACGTAGTTACTATAGAAGATAAATTCACAACGAAGCCGGGGAGCTAGCAGGTATCATTTATTATCTCTGGGGCAGCAAGTATCAGCTGGGTTTTGGGCTGCCCCGTCTAGGCTTTCTTTTTTAACATGCGCAGCCCACGACTTCGGATGGGAGGTCCATAGGCCTGTTTGTATTTTCTTCAGGGCCGTCATGTATCGACCGGCCTATGGATCTCCCATCCGAGGTTTTATTTTTCCTGAAACATCGACAACCCAATTTATGTTTTTTTTGAAGAAAATGCAGAAGTCTGTTCTATTTTTCTATATAAGAATAGGAACGACTGGTCCAACTTATGTTTCCCTTCTAACTATATTATATATATTTAAATTATTTTATATGTTATTATATATTATTGTTATTGTCATCATATATTTAACAGATACTTACATATGTAAGAAAACAATATCCTACATCTTATTAACTTATAAAAATAATTTCTTAACAATAAAATCCTGGATTTTTTTGGCAATGAAAATCCTGGTGATTGTGTACAAAAGCTTGGTAAGATTTAAGGACCAATGTAATAATAAATCACTTATTATATATAGTAACTAATTTGTCCTGATGACATCATACGGCGGACGGCAAAGAGGGCGGACGGCAATAATTGTGCTCTCAGTCCGTTAAGTGGCTAACGGCAGGCCTTTGCCGTCCGCCGCGGACGGCAAACTTTCTAGTTCCTTTGCCGTCTGCCAGCGGACGACAAACTTTCTAGTGTCTTTGCCGTCCGCCGTATGATGTCATCTACACGTCACTACATGGCAGGCCTTTGCCATCCGCCGCTGACGGCAAACTCGTTTACTCTTTGCCGTCTGCCACTGTAGGCAAACTGACCAAATGGGTCAGCTCCCAGGAAGCACAGCTGGATGCCACATGTCTTCTTTGCCGTCTGCGGAAGACGGCAAAGAGCCCGTTGCCGTCGGTGGCAGACGGCAAAGAGCCTGCATATTGGCTCTTTTTTCTGTTTTTTATTAAATCCAACAATTTCCCAGCAAATATATATGACATATATAGATATATTTCACAAGGCAATTACAGAGCAAACATATAAGATATCCAACACATAACTTCATCATACATGCATAGTTCCATCCAACCATATATATTACATGCATAGTTCCATCATACATAGCAAGTTAAACATATAGGCATCCAACCATATATATTACAATAGTTTCATCCAACGATACATGCATAGTTCAACGATACAAAAGAAACAGAGAAAGGGATAAGGAGCACTCCATCTATGCAAGCTGTCGTCAAGTGAATGAAATCTGCAAAATGAAAAATAAGAAAGTTAGAAATAGGTGACTAGAATAAGAAGACTAGAACAAGAAGACTAGAACAAGAAGAAGACTAGAACAAGAAGAGTATGTCATTTATGAGCTAACTTACGTGAAATGGATCATATATGAGCTAACTAAGTTGAAATGGGTCGTTTATGAGCTAGCTAAGGTGAAATGGATCATTTATGAGCTAACTTAGTTGAAATGGGTCGTTTATGAGGTAACTAAGGTCAAATGGATCGTTTTTTAGGTAACTAAGGTGAAATGGATCGTAATGGATCATTTATGAGCTAAGTTAGTTGAAATGGATCGTTTTTGAGCTAACTTAGGTGAAATGGATTATTTATGAGCTAATTTAGTTGAAATGGATCTTTTTGAGCTAACTTAGGTGAAATGGATCATTTAAGAGCTAATTTAGGTGAAATGGATCGTTTTTTAGCTAACTTGGTGAAATGGATCGTTTATGAGCTAAATTAGTTGAAATGGATCGTTTATGATATAACCTAGGTAAGATGTGTCATTTTGGAGTTAACCTAGGTGAAATGGGTCATTTTAAAGCTAACGTAGGTAAAATGGATCATTTAGGAGCTAATCTAGGTAAAATGGGTCATTTTTGAGCTAACTTGGATGAACTGGATCATTTATAAGCTAACCTAGGTAAAATGGGTCATTTTAGAGCTAACTTAGGTAAAATGGACCGTTTATGAGCTAACTAAGCTAATTATGCAATTTTTGACATAAGTAAGCTAAGTACAGATCATTTTAGAGCTAACTTAGGTAAAATGGATGGTTTTGGAGGTCAGTAAGCTTATTAAGTCATTTTGGAGGAGAAGAAGCTAAGTCTAGGTCATTATGGTAAGCATTGGAGGAAATAAAGCTAAGTCTAGGTCTTTATGCATGTGTTAAGAAAAACACTAGATAAACTTACCAAGATCCAGGAGGTGTAGGAGCGGGCTAGCTCGCGTCGGTAGCTGGAGAAGGATCGTGCGATGCTTGTCTGGAGTTACGCTGCACCAAAGATCATTTCCAATGTCTTGTTAGCATGATGACACTCAAATGTTAAGACTAGCAAGTAATGTCCATTCAAATTAAACTCACCGTGGTCCCAGGAGCAATCACTGGCATCGGCGGAGCGGTCTGACCGGTCTTCTCGCACACAGACTGCACATTTAGTTTTGACGACTCAGTCATACTAGGTAGTAATGAGACAAACACTACATGAATGTTTTGGCTAATCTGCAGAAGAAACTTACCACAAGGAGCTCGTATATGGCCCTTGCCTGCATGTCATTCCGTGCCCTCTCCTCCTCCATCATCTTTGTCGTCCTCTCCTCCAACTCCCACTGCCTCTCCGCCGCCTCCGCCAGAAGTTTCTCCGTTCTATCTCTCTCAGTCTGTATAGCAGCCTGCAACACCACTCACATGACCATTTGTAATCATTAATGGAAGCGCACACAATGTAATGGAGAAAGATAACTGAGTACGTATCACTAACCTTGATGGCGAGTTGCACTGGCCGTTCACGAGGCCTTATCTCAGGAGCGGAGCTCGACTGGCGCGCCTTGATCTCCGGGAGAGTGCTAGGACAACGGATAAGTCCATCTCCAATGGCTATGGAGCCATGGGACCTCCCGCCACCAGATATCATCACCAGCTCCGGATCAATGGGACCCTGGCTCGGGTTAAAGTCCTCCCCTTTCCTCGCCTTCCCCTCATCTCTATATCTCACGAGCTTGTTGTGGGAGGATATGTTGGTGAAGTTGTTTGCATCATTGAGGTCAGACTGAGAGAAAGCCTTGACTTTCTTGAAAGAGGCAGTGTGGGCCATGGCATACAGGTCGTACACCTCTGGCACCTTATCCACCTTATTGTGGCGTGCCTGAAAGCGAGAAACAATGTAAATTAGTAATTAAAGGGCTCAAGCTAGCATGATGAATGAATTTCATGAATCATGAAGCAAACCACATACCCAGTTGCGCCCGAACTGATATAAGTTGGAGCTGCCTTGATGGTGTGGCACACCTTCCATTTGGGCACGTTTGTCCTTGGCCTCGTTGTGGAGGGCTAGCCATTCTTTTGAGCACCACTCATCGACCAACACCTCCCAACAATCCATCCGATCCACACACCATCTCGGAGGCGCCTAAGTTAGCAAATAGAAACTTGAGCGCTACGGCTAAGAATTACTAAATGAAGGAACTTATGTAGAAGGCCTTAAGAATTACCTTCATGTACTGCTCCTTACTCAGGAACTTATCACGGCACGCCGGCTTGGTCTTCTTGATACCACGCAAGGCGTAGTAGTCACGAACAGCCTGCACCCGAGCCTCGTGCCGTAAGTTCTGGAGTAGGCGCTTGCAGACGTTCTCGATAACATGTGCCGCGTCCTCCTCGTATCCCTCCTCACACCTGTAGAATGTCTGCAATCAAATGAGACAATATTGATTAGTACAATTAATAACTAGCTAGTTGAAGATTTTTAAATGTGTAAAGGAGAAATTACCCAGAACTTTCTGATCACCATGTCTGCCCTCGTGTCGCACACGACACCGTCGATAATCTCATCCGGCGGGGCCGGGGCAGCCACGTAGTGCTCCCAGCTCAATCCAAGCTCTGGAAGCCTACCCTCACCAGGCAACGTGACAAACCCCGGGAAGTTTTGCCGGCAAAGAACTCCAAGGACGGAGTTGGGCCGGCGGATACTATGATGGTGGTCCCAACCCCTGCAGCATGACAAGGCCAACGCATTAGTTATTTGAAGAAACGTGAATGCAGAAGGTACAAAAATATTAAATGCACTTACGTACCTCTCCCCATCAGGGAAAATCAACCACCTCTGCTCGCGGGTCGCCGGCACGGACGGGAGCCGTGTAGCACCACGCTGGTAGACGGTTCCCCCCTCCTCCTCAAGATCAGTCGGCTCCCCGCCATCATCAGCATGGCCACTCGGCTCCTCGGGCTGATCCGGCCAGGTACCCCATCCGGACGTGTGCTCCTCCGGGGTCTCGTGGGCCGAAGGCCGGTCGACCCGAGGCTCGTGGGCCCAAGACCCGTGGACTGGAGGCTCGTGGACCGGCGTCCGTGTAGCCTCCTCCTGGGACGAGTCCACCCTAGCAGTCACGTGCTCGGGTGAAACAGCTGGGGGTGGCGGCGAGGAAGGCGCCGTAGCAGTCACCCTACCTCCTCTCCCGGGACCACGTGCCCCACCTCCTCTCTTCCTACCTCATCCCTTGCTGGGCACCGCGATCGACGAAGAAGGGCCCGGCGGTGTGGCCATACTGTCCAGCAACGCTCGGCGGAGAGGTGCGTCTGGAATGGAAGACCTCAGACCACGCGCCGACGAAGAAGGGGCCTTGGCGCGCTCCCGACCAGCGCCCACCATCTTTCAACACCTGCCATGACAAACAGTAAACGAAATTAGTACAACATAAAAAAAGACCGACATGAATAATAATATGTGTATCACTTAAGTGTATCATCATCAAGTACAACATAAAAAAATTAATACCTGACACTACTAATAATCTCGATCAGTATCATCAATAAATGCATAATCATCATCATCACTATAATCAATGACGGGCTCATAGGGTTCAGTGGCATCAACATGTGGAAGGCCACCTTGACGTAATCGGTCAAGCAATGACAGGTCATCCGTAGCAGTAACCTCTTCTTGTTCCGGCTCTTCTTGTTCCTCCTCTGGGGTGATGTCGGATTCACCGTTGCTGTCTACTTCAATGTTATGGGGTGAAGTATAGCGGTTCTTGAAACGCTTTTTGGAAAGACGTGTCTCTTGGAAGAATCTCCTTCATATGTGTCTGGGTTAGTGTGAGGTTCATAATCCTCTTCCTTTGGGGGAGATAGTCTAGCACGTGGCGGCACTTCATAAACGACATCCCAACCTTTTAGATTTGGATTAGTTTGGCAGGCCCACGGTAGATAGAATACTTGGGTCGCCTGTTGAGCCGTAATATAGACATCAGGAACATCTAAATGGGTGCTTTGGTTGATTTCAACTAGCCCTATATGTTCATGAGTCCTTCTAGTCTCCTTCGGCTGAAACCAATAACATTTGAAGACTACGACATTCGGTGGGTTTTCACCATAGAATAGAAGTTCATAAATTGCTTCAACTCTCCCATAATACTCGGTACCTCCTTCACCGATAGCAGATACACAACAATTTGTAGACTTTCGGTCGGCCATAGATAGCTCTTTGCCATAGGTACGAAAGCGATACCCGTTGATGTCGTATTTGTCAAATGAACGGACCTTATAGTCAAAACCATTAGCGACTTGTCTCAATTCGGCGTCCATAGACTCTGAATTAGCCTACAAGTTTAATATGAAAGGATTGTTGCATTACGCACAAATTAGCGAATGAAACCGGGATAGCCGCCTATAAATTAGCCTAAAAGTCTAATAGAAATTACCGTTTCTTTGAACCAAGAGATGAAACCGGGATAGCCGCCTCCTTGCTTTGCGAGAAGCTCATACTCTTCGACAGAATCCTTTTGGATCACCGCTCCATACGAGAATAAGGCGACGTATCGACTGTATGAAATATCCAGGAATAAGAGCAGTTCAAAGGAAATAGAAGTTGCGAAACTATGTACCGAGAACTTACTCGATGTATGGCCGCACTTCTATCAGGTTGTTGAAGATATACAATGAAATGGTCCGCCATTGTTCGTTATCCAAAGATACTGGATTTGAAAGACTGGCTGGTGCGAGATTCCCTTTGAATAGGCTGAGGTTGGATCCACCCTTTTTAGGGTCGTCAGCATTGTACCGAGGCTTCGGATTATGCAAATGATGATTTTTGGCTTCGTAGTGTGCTGTCACAAAGTTTGCCGCCTCCTCAGTGATGAATGCCTCAGCCATCGATGCTTCAATTCTACGTTTATTTTTACATTTTTGTCGAAGCGTCTTCTGCATCCTCTCAGTTGGGTAGCACCAACGATTTTGCACGGGCCCCCCAATCTTGCCTCGGTCGGGAGATGCAAAATCAAATGTTGCATTGGATTAAAGAAGCCCGGTGGAAAGATCTTCTCTAACTTGCAGATCAACTCCGGCGCCAACTCTTCCATTTCTTCTAGCACGCCAGGCGATAGTTCTTTCGCACAAAGAACACGGAAGAAATAGCTAAGTTCTGCCAGTACTAGCCATTCATCCTCAGGGATGAAGCCACGCAACATCACCGGCATTACCCGCTCAATCCATATGTGCCAATCATGACTCTTGAGACCAAATATCTTCAATTTATCAAGACTGGCTCCCCTTTGTAGATTCGCTGCATACCCATCGGGGAACATCAACTGCATTTTCACCCACAAGATAATTTCCCTCATAGCTGGCCTTCCAAGATTGAACCATGCCTTTGGCTTCGTCCAGTTCTGGTTTCCTTTCGGTTCTTTCATGTTTTGTAACGGCCTATCACATAGCGCCTCCAGATCGACTCTAGCCTTAGTATTATCCTTTGACTTCCCATCTATGCCGAACAATGTACCAAAAAGTGCCTCGGCGATATTCTTCTCAGTGTGCATCACGTCGATGTTGTGTGGGCAAAGGAGGTCTTTGAAGTAAGGCAGATCCCATAAGCATGTCTTGTGAGTCCAGGCGTGCTTATAATTATACCCCTTGAAGTACCCTGGACGCTCTGGATCTGGCTCGAGAGCATTTAACTGATCCAGGGTCTGTTGGCCTGTCAACGCAGGTGGTGCAGAGTTTTTGACAACTCTACCTCTGATGAAGTTCTTCTTGTCTTTCCTGAACTTATGGCAAGGATCCAGGAGCTGTCTATGCATGTCGAAGCAAGAAAACTTGCGACCGGCCTGAAGCCAACGAAACTCAAGAGCTCCCTTGCATGTGGGGCACGGGAACCTTCCATGCACACACCAGCTAACGAATAGCGCATACGCCGGCAAGTCATGCGTCGAGTACATGTACCAGACACGCATTATGAAGTTCCGTTTGCTATAGGCGTCATATGTCTTGAACCCATTATCCCAGGCTTCTTGCAATTCGTCCTTAAGCGGTTGCATGTACACATTCATATTTTTCCCCGGATAGTTGGGCCCTGGAATTATCAACGTCAGGAAAATGTTCTTTCTTTGCATAATCTGTCCGGGGGGGGAGATTGAGTGGAAAGACAAATACGGGCCAACAACTGTATTGGGCTGCCGTCATACCAAACACACTGAACCCATCTGTGCTGATGCCGACTCGAGGATGCCTCGGATCTGCCGCTTTGTCACCATGTAATTCATCAAACTTTTTCCACGCAACACCATCCGATGTGTGTACAATCATCAGATTCCCATCTGCATCTAGTTCGGTTCTTTTGCCCGTTTTGTGCCATGTCATCTGTCTGGCCATCTCTTCGACCATGAAAAGACGTTGAAGTCTTGGTACGATTGGCAACCGAAGAACACTAACGGGGATTTTGGTCTGTGTCTTCTCACCCATACCGTTGTCTACCACAACATACCTGGAAGACTTGCAAATGGGACAATAGTTCAAGTCCGCATAGTCAAGCCTAAACAAGACACATCCTTTCTCACAGGCATGTATCTTATCATAGGGCATCTTCAGTGCACGGAGGATTTTGTTCGACTGGTACAGGTTTGCAGGCATTACATGGCCTTTGGGTAGAAAGCGTCCAAATACTGTCATCATTGCATCATAGCATTCTCTGCCCAAGTTGAACTGAGCCTTCAGAGCCATTACTTGTGAGATGGCATCCAACTGACAAAGC
This sequence comes from Aegilops tauschii subsp. strangulata, assembly GCF_002575655.3. Lineage (NCBI taxonomy): Eukaryota > Viridiplantae > Streptophyta > Magnoliopsida > Poales > Poaceae > Aegilops > Aegilops tauschii. Next base: position 377,396,211 of record NC_053038.3, on the reverse strand, counting down.
TCAGTGTGCTCATGGAGCGGACGTTTTGAAGACTCCAACATTTCATTGAAGGCCTTTGCAGATTCCTCCATCTCCTCGTCCGAATCCCGAGCATCATCAAAGTCTTGCACCATGTTTTCCATCCCGGTACCATGCTCGTCGGTGCGACGACGATCCACCTCAGCTCGGTCACGTTGGGCAGACTCACCATGAAATGTCCACACCGTATAATCGGGCGTAAAACCACTCTTCTGCAGGTGTTTGCCCATTTCAGCCTCTGTCCTTTTTTCCCAATTGCCGCACCGTAAACAGGGGCACCAGGTTTTCCTCTGGCCATTTGCAAATGCGGCTCGCACAAACCCCTTGGTTTTTGTGAACCATTCAGTGCTCCATTTGTTCTGACCAGTGTGACCGGTGTACATCCACGCACGATCACTCATCTTGACTTTCGGAGCTACTAGACACACAACAAATATATATATAATTCACCATGTATATATTCATCAGTTGATCTACTTTGTCAATTTTATTACGTCCATGCAACCTACACTCCAATAGGTAATGATAGGTCCTAATCCCACCCGAGTATGTTTAGATTGGGTTCATTTTCCCATGCTATGCTCCGGATCCTACGCAAAATTTCGGCAGCACCTCCCCGCTGTTCTCCTGATACACGTCTCTGCAATAAATAGAGAGGATGTGTATCCGGAGAACAATAGGGGAGGCACTGACAAAATTTATGCGTCGGATCCGGAGCAAAGCATATGGGAAAACGAACCCAATCTAAACATACTCGGGCTGTCCATGGATAGCGTTGGACAATTCGAAAGAATGAAGGTTATAAATATGCAAATGCATGCATATTTATAACTATGACGCTTTCGAACGGGAGACACATATTGGTTACGCATACTGATGATTCAAGACACATATATAGCTAGCTATCAAGTTTCATCGGAATAGATCAAATAATTAATGGGGGAGGAGGACATGTCATTTGTGCTCACCCACGAACGAAGGGGCAGAGCTCGTCAAACGCACGGCGAGGTCGTCGAACACCAAACCTCGCAGCGATGAAACAACTGCACATTTAAAACTACCCGATCAACACAATTATATATGATGTTTTTCATAACAAAATCGAAAAATATATGACCTAACTAATAATTCACAAATATATGACCCCGTCGGCTTCTGGAAGGCCAAAGAACACCTTTTCGGGAGTTGTCGGGGGTCGGGGTGTCGTGTCGGTGTCGGGGTGCCGTGTCGGGGTCGGGGTGTCGGGTCGGGGTGCCGGGTCGGGGTCGGGGTCGGGGTGCCGTGTCGGTGTCGGGGTCGGGGTGTCGGGTCAGGCTCGGGGTGTCGGGGTCGGGGTCGGGGTCGGGGTCGGGGTCTCGGGGTCGGGGTGTCGGGTCGGGGTGCCGGGTCGGGGTCGGGGTCGGGGTGTCGGGTCAGGCTCGGGGTCGGGGTCTCGGGGTCGGGGTGTCGGGTCGGGGTGCCGGGTCGGGGTCGGGGTGCCGTGTCGGTGTCGGGGTAAGGGTGGGTGTGGTGTCAGGGTGTCGGTGTCGGGGTGTCGTGTCGGTGTCGGGGTCGGGGTCTCGGGGTCGGGGTGTCAGGTCGGGGTCGGGGTGCCGTGTCGGTGTCGGGGTCGGGGTGTCGGGTCAGGCTCGGGGTCGGGGTGTCGGGGTTGGGGTCGGGGTCGGGGTGTCGGGGTCGGGGTGTCGTGTCGGGGTGCCGGGTCGGGGTCGGGGTGCCTTGTCGGGTCGGGGTGCCGTGTCGGGTCGGGGTTTTTTCCTCCTTTTTCCTTTTCTTCTTCTTCCTTTTCTTCATTTTCTTCCTTTTCTTCCTTTTTTTCCTTCTTCTTCTTCTTCTTCTTCTTCTTCTTCTTCTTCTTCTTCTTCTTCTTCTTCTTCTTCTTCTTCTTCTTCTTCTTCTTCTTCTTCTTCTTCTTCTTCTTCCTCCTTTCCTTTTTCCTCTTCTTCTTCTCCTCCTCTCCTCTTTTTTCTTCTTCTTCTTCCTCTTCTTCTTTTTTCTTCTCCTCCTCCTCCTCTTCTTCCTTTCCTTTTTCCTCTTCTTCTTCTCCTCCTCTCCTCTTTTTCTCTTCTTCTTCTTCCTCAAACTAAACTAAACCTAAAACTAAACCTAAAACTAAAACTAAATCTAAAACTAAAACTAAAACTAAATCTAAACTAAACATAAACCTAAAACTAATAAAACAGAAAAAAGGAAAAAACTAAATCTAAACCTAAAACTAAACTAAAACTAAACCTAAATCTAAAACTAAAACTAAATCTAAAACTAAATCTAAAACTAAAACTAAAAAGAAAAAAATAAAAAGGAGGGGGGCTCACCTAGGGCAGGGCCGGTGGAGGAGGTGGCCGGTGGAGGAGGGGGGCGGGGCGGTGGAGAAGGTGGCCGGTGGAGGAGGTGGCCGGGGCGCGGGGGCGGCCTGGGGCGGCGGGGGGCCGGGGCGGGGGGGCGACGGGGCGGTGGGGTGGCGGGGGGCCGGGGCGGTGGGGCGACGGGGCGGCGGGGGCGATGGGTGGTGGGGCGACGGCGCCGGGCGGCAGTGGCGATGGGGCGGGGGGGCCGGTGGGGTGGTGGGGCGACCGGGCGGCGGCGAGTGGTGGGGGCGGCGGCGGGCGGCGGCGGCGGTGGGGTGGGAAGTGGTGGAGGGGCGCGTCGGGGAGGAGAGAACAGAGAGTAACGGGGGGGGGGGGGGGGGTACGGGCCGTTAGGTAGTCTCCTCTTTGCCGTCCGCCCTTTTGCCTCTTTGCCGTCTGCTGGCAGACGGCAAAGAGGTGGGCCGTTAAGTTTTTTCCAAACGGGCGGGGGGTGGGGGCCACCTCTCTCTTTGCCGTCTGCTGGCAGACGGCAAAGAGCTCGCGGACGGCAAAGAGCTTCTTTGCCGTCTGCCATTTCTTTGCCGTCTGCTTTTGGGTAGCTGATGGCAAAGAGCTTCTTTGTCGTCAGCTAGCAGACGGCAAAGAGCTGGCAGATGGCAAATTAACTGATTCCAGTAGTGTATATATAACAAAATGCTCAACCCCTGTTTATATTTTGATAACATTGTTGCGCCCACCCCAACATTATAATTAGAATCAGCCCAGCAAAATCATGTATTTCGAGAAAGTGCAAATGGCCTGTAATTTTTTAGGAAAAACATAAATGGGCCGCATGGACGCTACATTATTTGTTCACCCAGCCCAGCTAATGGACTGTAATTCAAAAGGCAAAAGAGATCAAATTGACTATAAATTCTATCCCGCAAAAAAGACTGTAAATTCTGAAAAAATGGGTTGAATACGTGCCACATTTTTGGAGGCTGAAATGTGGGCCAATAGGTCGAGCCAATGCAAGTCGTTGTCAACTTACTCAACAAATGATTCTGACATTGTTAGCCATTGTATTTACATCCAACGATGGGCATCCATCTTCAATCTCTCATCTTCTTCCTCCAGCGCCGCCGGGACCACCTTCTCTCGCCTCCTGCTGCTAGCAGCTCTGCTTAGCACGCTTCGCTGTGAAATGCTACTCCACCGTTGGCCAGGCCATCCCTCCACCCCTCCACACCTCCTATTCTTCTCCACCGACTGCCGAACCGCACCACACCAGAACCAGTTAACCCTCGTACACCTCTCCGTCTGTGACTCTACTCCCGCGTCTTCCCATCTCCGGCTCATTGCTGTCCGGGCCTTGCCGTCGTCCACCACCTTGGATGCGCTCGGCGCGGAGTGGTCAACGTGGTCAATGAACGACACCATCGGAAGTAGACTGTGCGTGGAGAGGCTGACAGCTGGGTCCACGGCCGCACGCAAGGAAATGCCTCCTTATTACGCGCAAGATAATGATTCCTCCACCTGACAGCTGGGACCCACCGGAAGGGCCTCTATATTTTATGAAAAAAATGTTCCCTCCACTGACAGGTCGGACCCACCAGCTATATCTTCGCACGCAAGTAAGTGCCTCCTTATTACGCAAAAAAAAGAATACCTCCTCCTAGCTGGGACCCACAATAGTGGGAGGCTGACTTGTGGGCCAACTAAGTTGACGGGGACGGAGGGCTTTGTCAACTTAGTCAATATGAACGGTTCTAGCTCCAGTGACCGTACGATGTCCATCCAACGACCATAGTGCTTCTTCAACCTCTGGACTTCTTGCTCCTGCCGCCCAAACCAGCGCCGGTCGTGCCTCGTGCTCCTGCCTCCCGTGGCCGGCTGTGATGCGGCGGAGGCCTCACCGCCCCCTACTACTCCCACCGCTGGCCAGGCCATCCTTCTACTCACCCACACCCCCTGTTATTCTACAGCGACTGCAGCCTCACACCGCAGCGAACCAGTGAACCCTCATACTCCTCTACGCGTGGGCATCCACTGCCGGGTCTTCCCCGGCTCCGCGTCGTCCCCTTCCTAGGCCTCGCCATCGTCCACCGCCCTGGTGCTATTGGCGCGGCGTGGTAAACAAGGTCAAGGAATGGCTTCCATCGGACGTGGACTATACGTGGAGAAGCTGACAGCTGGGTCCACGGCCGCAGCAAAGAAGTGCCTCCTTATTACCCAGAAAATAATGATTCCTCCACCTGACAACAGGGACCCACCAGACGGGCAACCGTATTTCGTGAAAAAAAAGTTTCCCACTGACTGCTGGGACCTACCAGCGACATCTTCGCATGCAAGGAAGTGCGTCTGGGCAAAACAAAATGATTTGCCCCCCTGACTGCTGGCACCCACCAGCTACATCTTCGCACGCAAGGAAGTGCCTGACAGTCGGGACCCACCTGGTCGAAGCGTACGTAGCGTTGTCATTCCGGTCGCGAACGTGTACGTACATACTGGTCGATGTAGAGGCACCCACGTGTCGTAGTAGAGGCGCGCACGTAGCATGTACATGTACGTACAGCGGCCAGGGTGCAAGAAAGTAAATACAGCCACGTACGTACATATGGGCGGGGTCTCGAACGCCTACTTGCGCGTACGTACGGCCAGGGCTCGTGTACATGGCTGGGTCGGAACGGAGAAACAACATCGTCATCGTGTTCATGGGGAGCCAACCGGCTGTGTCGGAACGGAATGCGTCGTCGTGTTCATCGGGAGGGCTTCGACGGAACAGCGGATGGAAATGAGGCCTGGCATACCGCAGAATGGAGGAAACGGCCTTGTGTTCGACTGGCCACGTTCGAAACAGGATACTGTTCATCGGGAGGGGTCTGGCGTACCGCAAAACGGAGGAAATGGGGGTCCTGTTGATTGGGAGGGGTGTGGCGTACCGCAAAACGGAGGAAACAGACTTGTGTTGGAGTGCTACGGTCGAAATGGGGGTCCTGTTCATTGGGAGGGGTGTGGCGTACCGCAAAACAGGACTCAACGGGATACTATTCATCTCCACCGTCGACCCCCTCCAGCCTCCACGGGCTACTGTTCATCCACCGTCGACCTCCTCCAGCCTCCACCTGCGACTGTTCATCCACGGGCTCCTGTTCATCCAGCCTCCACCGCGCGCTACTCCACCGACTACTGTTCAACCAGCCCTCTCCACGGGCTCCTGTTCAACCACCCCTCCACGGGCTACTGTTCATCCATCCCTCCACCGTCTACTGTTCATCCAGGCCTCCACGGGGTGGTCCTGTTCATCCAGCCCCAACCGGCTCGATCAATCGGGGTCCTGTTTATCCAGAGGCAACACCACAGGGTCCTGTTCATCCACCCCCACCGGGAACTGTTCATCCAAACCCCCCAACAACGCTCACTGTTCATTCAGAGGCAGCATCGATCGGCTTCAGCTAGCAGCAGTAGGGAAGGAATCGCTCGATCGGGTTCAGTTAACAGCCATCGATCGATCGCTCGGGTTCAGTACGCGTAGCCTGCAGTGCAATCGCTTGGGTTCAGTTAGAGCCCAACGCCTCGCTCGGGTTCAGTTAGAGCCCAATGCCTCGCACCTACGCGCATGCGTGTACGAGAGAAACGCGCATCGCACGGCCCCGACCACCCACCGTAACCGGGAACACCCCGATATTTTCCTCGCCCTCGCTTCTACCATGGTTTTTTCCGTCATGGACGGCCCAAAGAATGTCATGCAGCTGCATCTCCGGCCCGCCCAGGACGAAAAGCCCATTTTCTGTCATGATTCTTTGTCATAGAAGTAGGAGCCCACCACATTTGTGATGATACCGGGTTTTGTCACAATTATCATCATAGAAGTGTCATAAGTATGACACAAAAATTTTTCGTTCGGCCCAAAATGTCATGGTGTGTCTTTTTTTGTAGTGCATCTATGTGTTAACCTTGTTCTTACATGAAACTACCTCTCTTCTGTATCCTGCATCAATCACTTACGATGGGTCACCTTTATTCGTTGCATATTGCATATTATTTCTAGCCTGTTGCCATGTATTGCTTCTAATTTGGTCAAATACATTTGTTAGGGCACCCTTTTAATTTGGCAGAGTGATATTGATTTCATCTTTCATATGGTTTCTAGCTTGAATTGATTCCAACAAGTTCAAGCACCTTGTGCTTTGTTTACACTTTATACATCATACATGTCAATATATCATGTCGTCCTGTTTTCAATACATATTCCATCCTCCTATCATGCGGCTGCCTTACATGAAAGTAGTGTTCGTCAGTATCATGCATCAATGAGTTCTGAAGAGCAAATTTTATTCCTTTTTCTTGTGGGTTTGACTTGACAAGAAAAATCAAGAAAGAGGAAGGAAAAGAGTAAGGAAGGCGATGATGGTGGTCCTCTGTAGCAACGTAAACGGAGCATCTGTACCGATTCTCCTTGTACTAATAGTGCATTACAAGGTCCAAGTCTCCGCTCCCCTACTCCACCATCCAAGGTGCTTGCTGTAACTTGGCAATGTGATATCTGGTTGCATGTTGCATATGGTGTCTAGCTTGTATTGCTCCTAATTAGTGTAAAATGCATCTGCTTAGCTTACACATGATACGTGTGAATATGACACGCTTTCCTATTTTTGGTACATACTATATCTGTCTATCACACCATCTTCTTACATGAAACTACTCTTCTTGTGTATCCTGCATCAGTCACTTATGATGGGACACCTTTAAGTTGGCAGTGTGATATTGGTTTGCGTCTTGAATATGATTTCTAGCATGTATTGCTTCTAGTTTGATGAACGCCACCTATGACGAGACAGTTTTAACTTGGCAGAGTGATATTGATTGCACCTTTCATATGGTGTCTAGTTTGCAGTGCTTCTAATTTGTTGAAGTGCCTTCTGCTTAGTTACCACATCATAGGTGTGAATATGTCAAGCCGTCCATTTTTTCGTACATATTCCATCCTCGTATCATGACTTTGCCTTTCATCAGAGTAGTGTTCGTCAGTATCATGCATGAATGAGTTCCGAAGAGCGAATTATATTCCTTTTTCTTGTCGGTTTGACCTCACAATGCAAAATCAATAAAGCTGAAGGAAATTGGCAAGGCATTGGATGATGGTGGTCCTTCCGAGCAACTGAAACGGAGGTTCTCTACAGATTCTACTCCGCCATCCTCCCAACAAGATTCGCAAGACAACGCAAGGCTAGACAGTCAACGTAGCTGTGTAGATGATGATCACATCTCCCTTACTCCACCATCACAGGTGCTTGCTCTAACTTGGCACTATTATATGTGGTTGCATGTTGCGTATGATGTCTAGCTTGTATTGCTTCTACTTTGTTGAATTGCATCTGCTTACTTTACACATAATGCCTGTGAATATGACACATGTTCTTGTTTCTAGAACATACGTGTACATGATGAGCACATCTCCCCGACTCCACCATCATAGGTGCTTGCTCTAACTTGGCACTATTATATGTGGTTGCATGTTGCGTATGATGTCTAGCTTGTATTGCTTCTTACTTTGTTGAATTGCATCTGCTTACTTTACACATAATGCCTGTGAATATGACACATGTTCCTGTTTCTAGAATATACGTGTACATGATGAGCACATCTCCCCGACTCCACCATCATAGGTGCTTGCTCTAACTTGGCACTATTATATGTGGTTGCATGTTGCGTATGATGTCTAGCTTGTATTGCTTCTAACTTTGTTGAATTGCATCTGCTTACTTTACACATAATGCCTGTGAATATGACATGTGTTCCTGTTTCTAGAACATACGTGTACATGATGAGCACATCTCCCCTACTCCACCATCACAGGTGCTTGCTCTAACTTAGAACTGTTATATGTGGTTGCGTTTTCCGTATGATGTCTAGTTTGTATTGCTTCTGATTATGTTGAATTGCATCTGCGTAGCTTACAACTTATACCTGCAACGATCACTTACCCATAAGACACATTTAACTTGGGACTGTGATGTAGATTGCATCTTGCATTGTCTTCTAGCTTGTACTGTTTCTAATTTCTTGAAATGACACTTACGACGAGACATTTTTTACCTGATAGAGTGATATTGGTTGCATGTTCATATGGTGCCTAGCTTTCATTTCTTCTAATTTTGTTGAAATGCCTTCCTCTTACTGTTTTTTCATACATATTCCATCCTCCTATCGTACGTGTGAATATGAAACGATGTCTTTTTTTGTATATAGTCCATCCTCCTATCCTGCGCTTGCCTTACGTCAAAGTAGTGTTCGTCTGTACCATGCATCAACCAGTTATGCAGAGCTAATTTTATTCATCTTCTTGTGGTTTTGACTTCATAAGGCAATATCGGAAAATAGGAAGGAAAAGAGTAAGTTAGGGGATGTTGGTGGTCCTCCGCACTGACGCAAACAGAGACTCTCTAGATTTGCCACTTCTACTGCTAATGAAGTTGAAGTCCAACTCTACATGATGAGTTCATCTCCCGTACTCCACCATCGCAGGTGCTTGCTCTAAGTTGACAGTGTGATAATTGGTTTCATGTTGCATATGTTGTCTAGCCTGTATTTCTTCTATTTTGATTAAACTGCACCTGCTGAGTTTATACGTTATACATGTGCATATGACATGGCGTTCTGTGTCTAGAATACACTACATCTATCTATCATACCATGTTCTTACATCAAAGTACTGCTGTTGTGTATCCCGCATCAGTCACTCATGATTGGATGCTTTTAACATGGCAGTTTAATAGTGGTTGCATCTTGCATTGATTTCTATGTTGTACTGCTTCTAATTTTTCGAATTGCCACTTATGACAAGACACTTTTAACTTGGCAGAGTAATATTGGTTGCATCTTTCATATGGTGTCTGGCTTGCATTACTTCTATTTTCTTGAAAATCCTTGCTTAGTTTACACATCGTAGCTGTGAATATGTCATGCCGTCCTGTTTTTCTTACATATTCCATCCTCATACGGTTGTCTTACATCAAAGTATTGCTTGTCTGTATGATGCATCAATGAGTTCTGAAGAGCGATTTTATTCTTTTGTGTTGTGGGTATGGCTTGACATGGCAAAGTAAAAAAGAGCAAGGAAAATAATATAGTAGGGAGTGGTGTTACTCGTCGGGTGAAACGGAAAAGGATCTGCCGTCTAGATTCTGCTGGTACTTATAGTGCAGTAGAAGGTCCAAGTCCACTGGCTAAATCTACAAACACAGTATCACCTACTCCACCAGCTGCAGCATCCGCTTCAACTGTACCAGCATCTCAATGAGTTACTTGTTCATTTGCTCCAGAACTGGCCAGTTCCCAAGCTGCCTTCACACCTAACACTACTTCCGAAGCACTGCTGACACAACAAGACTTGGCAAGATCAGATGAACCTCATGAGCATCAACACCAAGACGGTACCTGACCGAGTCAAGTTGCAGTTGCATGCTCCTTTATATGTACTCTCATAGTTTGATGTACACTAACACTTTCCATATTCGTTGTTGAACTAGCACCACGGCGCAAGCGGAAACAAACATCAGGGATAATGCTTGACAGATTAACAAAATCTAAAGGAGGAAGAATGGAGATCCATTTTGAGGCAGGCTTAAAAAGGCCACGTGATGCTACAGAGTCAGCCAAGTTAGTATCAGAGGCAGCCGTTGCCGTTAGGTGTCATGCACGTATCCTCCCAACGTGGATCCAGTACAGGAATGAGAAAGACAATACCTAGTTTAACACCTTCCTTGACCATTTATTCGTAAGTAATGTTATTCATCACAATTAGTAATATTGTCTTGCTCTGTCCCATACTTTCTAGCTTCCTCCTAATAAGACTCACATTCTTTTTTCAACATATGAGGTTCAAGTTGGATCTGAAAGATGATGCAACTAAACAGGCATGCACTCATGTTTTTCAGTCTGCTCTGTGACAGTATCGGTACCACCTTAGAAAATCTCACTTTGAAGGCAAGGCTAACAATGAAATCGCCCAAACATCTCCAGTGGAATATATTACAGATGAAGACTGGACATCCCTCGTTAAACACTGGTCTGATCCAAAGTATCAGGTAGGCTATATGTATTTGATCAGACCACATATTGAACTTGTATTTATGTATGTGCCTTACAAGTGTATCTTCTTCTAGGCTAACTGTTTGAAGAACAAGACCAATCGTTCTAAAGTGAAATTCCAACAGACAACAGGATCTCGTAGCTATATTGCACACTGCGAGGCTCTTGTAAATAGCTTCTACTTCCTTCTTTTTTCTGTGCCATATTATCATATCTATATTGACTTGTTCCAAATACAGAGGAAAGCCTGTGCGGACCAAAAAGAACCTGAACCGAATGCAGTGCAAATCTTCAAGGATTGCGAGACCAGCAAGATGAAGGGCATGAGCACACTAGTTCAAGCCGCTGTTGTAAGTCCTTACTCCTCCTGCCTTTGCACTGATTGGTACTATGATGTGTTCATTTAACTACTTGGTTTGCAACCAATGTCAGTTACTCTGTTCACTTTTATACACAGTTGTCTTAACGTATCATTTCACCTTACATGCTTTAAAAGAGATGAAGGATATTCTTTTGGTCTTGATCTGTAATCTAGTTGTTATGTTCACGTGCGCACACAATGATAAAATAGCCTATTTGTTTTATATCTGTTTGCCCATGATATGAATAATGTCATACTATGTTCATCGTACTTTAAACCATGTCTCTTTATCCTTAGATGTCAACGAATGTGAGGAAATAGACAATACAGTAGGCATGCTACATGGACATATGTTCCAAAAGTGATTTTATTATGTAGTTGGCACTACAATACATGCTAATGTATTACAGTAGTTCACCAAAATGAGTTATGTATAAACATGTAACCTACTTTGTTTGTTTTTTTCTCATTAGTAACTTATCTGGTACACTAATCTACAAGTTCAAACTTTCAGGAAGCTATGGAACAAATGATTGAACATCCACAACCACCTGAAGGTGACGAGGCTACCACAGGCACAATGTCACCTTTTGCTGCCCACAAGTCCAATCCCTAATGGACGTCGTTTTGGAAACAAGAATAGTGGTTGACAAATGTCATCAAGATATGAATGGTTTTGAAACCAGACTATCAGACATTCGCTTCGTTGTTCAAGAGCAATGGCGGGAAAAAGGTGAAGATCGTGCTACTCCATCAGATTCTACAGCCTGAAACATTAGCACTCAGATCAAATGATATGTGCTTCTATACATCTGATGGTGCTTTTATCTGCAAGGACTGTAAACTTTATGCCAACAGGCCTTTTGTTGTATGGTTGGAATTTATTTTGTTGTGCAACATTTATGATGCTGCCAAAGGCTGCAGTAATTACGACGCTATTTTTGTATAGTGTAGGTTTATCTTAGTAATGTATTCGGCCGAAAGCTTCCTAGGAGCCCAACATGCCAACATTCATCGGGCCCATTCCAATTGGGCTAAAAACGATTATGGGCCAACATTTGCATGTAGCGCACTAAAAATATTTGGGCCTAAATCAGCATAAGCATTCATATTTTTCTGGTAGGCCTGTGCCCATAGTGGGCCTTTAACATGCCTAAACATAATTTCGGCCCTCGGTAACAATAGGCCATTTACATGTGTAAATATCTCGAGCCCATAAAAAAATGGGCCTTTAATAGACCCAAAGTGAGATTGGGCCCTGATTGTGCCAAATAATCCACTGGTCTTAGCAGGCCGAAATGGTGGCCCATTTAGATGCGGATCTTTCACGGGCCAAAATTTGGACGGGCCGTAAATGCACCGACCTAATACACGGGCCTTTAACAGGCCGGAAGTTCGGTCGGGCTAGATTATCGTCATTTTTATATGGGCCGTTAATGGGCCCGATGTGACGTTGGGCCACATATGGCCCATGGATTTTGTCTGACGTTAACAGGCCGAAAATCACAACAGGCCGAAAGTGGCCCAAATCTATAGTGGGCCTCTAACATGCCTAATGTCAGACATGGCCGAATATGACCCAAATCCTTCACAGTCGTTTATGGGCCAAAAGTTTCAATGGCCTGTAAATGGGCCCAAATGAAGCAGGACCTTTAACAGGCCGGAAATACACCGGGCCATAATTTGGCCCATATACTTAGCGGACTATTAACGGGCCAGAAGTGACCATGGGCCGCGATGATGACAACTTTAGGACAGGCCGTTGATGGGCCGATTTGCACTAGCCGTACGGGCCTTAACTGAGAATGTTGGGCCTTTAGCTGGGCCGACCCATTATGGTCTGCAAAATCTTGTGGGCCTTTAGCTAGGCTAGCCCATTGTGGTCCACTAAATCTTGTGGGCCTTTAGCTGGGCCGGCCCATTATGGTCTGCAAAATCTTGTGGGCCTTTAGCTGGGCCGACACATTATGGTCCGCTAAATCTTGTGAGCCTTTAGTTGGGCCGGCCCATTTAAACTTTATGGGCCACTTTTGGGCCCGTCCACGTGTCAACATATCATAGGCCCATCTCGACCGTTGGATGAGTCACACATGTGCCAACGCGGAGCTGACGCGTGGTTCCGTCGGCCAATGAGAATTTTACACGTGGAAAATCGGCATTGGTCGTGGCTGTTAGCGGGTTATCGGATCCAAAACCGGACCTGGTAGCTTAACGACATCCCGTTATGGTGGATGCCACGTGTCGGTCACCCTTGACGAAAGCACTTCTATGACGCGCGATTTATCGTCATGGAAGTGGACGCTTCCGTGATGATAATTTTGGTAATGTCATGGAACACATCTACGACAGCACAGGTATGACTATCTTCATTCTGTCATAAATTTGTCATGGATGTACATGCATGACAGAAAACGCGACCTACTGTGACAAACACGTATCATCACGGAGGTGTATTTTTTTGTAGTGTTCATGGGTCGCGGTCGAGGTCTCCGTTGCAGGCAACGCAGCCCTGGCCCGCGGCTGGCAGACGTTTGCCCCCGCGCGCGGCCTGGGCCGGCGATGCACCCTCCACTTCAAGTACGATGGCAACGCGACCCTCTATGTGAGGGTGTTCGGGGAATATGGTCGCCGCATCGGGTGCTGCCCTGAGGACAACGACGGTGGTGAGGTGCTCTGCCTCGGTGACAGCCTCGGCGAGGGTGAAGGAGGGCTTGTCGTTGGCGCCGGCCATGGCTCGTCCAGCTACGGCGACTCTTCTTCCGGCGACAGCTTCAGCAGCGGCGGCTACGACCAGCCGCCGCGCCTGCTTCGAAGGTGGCAGCGGGTCGTCTCGTCGCCGTGCCCTAGTGAAGCGCGAGGAGGAGTCTGGCGGAGCCCAGGAGAGCGCCATGGGCCCATCCTCGCGAACTGCTGCAGGAGCGCGCGCCACTTTTGTTTCGTTCTTCCTTTGCTTCCTGCATTGAAAGAGAGACAAGTATGGGGCCCCGCAGGGGCGTGCAACGAACCATGATTTCCAAGTTGCTATGCTATGTTTATCGTTCGTGTGTCATGTTGCAGCATCAACGTTTTATGTAGGCGCATAGGAATAACTTAGCTTGACGCGCTCGAAGTAGTTTCCACCTTGTGAGGCGCGCATTTCCTAGTACCCGGCGAGGCCTCCTTGTTGGGAGGCGTCTAGGAACTACAAAAATTCGTTAGGAAACTCTTATTCTTCCGAGCCCTGGTCACAGGCGCAGCCAGCCACGACCCAGCGCTTCGCATCGCGGTACCCGAGGGGCACGGATTGAGAGAGGTGCGCCAGCTTGCGAGCTCGAGCGCGGGTGCCTCGCGAAGAACAGGAAAAAACACTCACGGGGGCACCTGTCCAGCCCCCTCATGAGGCATGTGAGGGAGAGTATGGGTCAAAACGAGGAACCGAGGGCAGAAAAGGAGGCAAAAGGCGATGGAACCAAGCCGGCAAGGAACACCAGAAAGCAAATTTTCATTAAAGAGGGGCAAGCCAACTACGGAAAGCAAATGAAAAGCCGCGTCCGGCACCTAGTCTAGTCTTCCCACCAGCGCGGAGCTAAGTGCTACCACTAGGACGTGGGAGGGAGCCCCGAGGCCCGAGGGCGGCACTCCTGAGACTCCGGGGCGTGTACAGCCCCACTCATTATTACATGAGAGTGTCACGAGCGGAGACCTCCACAGGCACTGGGCCTTGCTTCACAGGCGCCGGTCCTTGCTTCATGGGTAGAACTTCCGGAGGTGCTGGATGTTCCAGGCGTTCTGGATGGGGACCCCGCCCTGCGTCTCCAGGCACACGGCGCCAGGCCTAGAGACATGGGCGACCCTCAGCGTGCCCTCCCACATGGGTGAAAGCTTATGCAGCCCTTCTCTGGAGAGCACCCGCCTTAGGACGAGGTCACCCACCTCGAGCATCCTGGAGCGGATGCTGCGGCAGTGATACCGCTGCAGCGCCTGCTGGTATCTTGCCGCTCGAAGCGTGGCTTCGCGGCGGCGTTCCTCCCCCAACACAAGGTTCATCCTCCGCATGGCGTCCTGCAACGTCTCATCAAACGCCAGGACCCGCGCGGAGCGATGCTTGACCTCGTGAGGGAGAACCGCTTCTGCTCCGTCGACGAGGAAGAATGGGGTCTCGCCCGTTGGCTTGGTGGCGGTGGTGTGGATGGACCACAACACAGACTGGAGCTCGTCGTGCCAGCCCCTGCCGCAGGCCTCGAGCTTCTTCTTGAAGGTCCTAGTCTTGAGGCCTCTCAGGACCTCCGCGTTGGCGCGCTCGGCTTGACCATTGCTCCTGGGGTGTGCCACCGAAGCATAGCAGATCTGCATTCCAAGCTTAGCACAATATGTCTTGAAGAGATTGCTAGTGAACTGTGAGCCGTTGTCGGTGATGATGCGATTGGGGACCCTGAACCGACTCACGAGACCCTTGATGAACTTGACCGCGGATCCGGCCGGGATGGTGCGGATAGCTTCTACCTCCACCCACTTGGTGAACTTGTTGACGGCGACGTAGAGGTAGCGGTAGCCCCCAGGCGCTCGGGGGAACGGGCCTAAGATATCCAGCCCCAAGACTGCGAATGGCCACGAGAGCGGGATGGTCTGGAGGCCCTGAGCTGGCTGATGGATCCTCTTGGCGTGGAATTGGTAGGCCTCGCAGGACTTCACCAGCTCGGTTGCGTCGTTGAGCGCCGTAGGCCAGTAGAACCCGCTGCGTAATGCCTAGCCGACGAGGGTTCGTGACGACGAGTGGTGTCCGCAGTCTCCGCCGTGTATGTCAGCTAGCAACTCGTTCCCCTGTTCCCTGGAGATACAACGCAAGGAAACGTCATTTGTCTGCTTCCTGTATAACTCTCCGTCCTGGATGCAGTACGCCGTAGCCTGTCGGGCCACGTGCTCCGCGTCCTCCTCCTTCTCCGGCAACGTCCCTTGTGTTAGGTATTCCTTGAACTCCTTGGTCCAGCACCCCTCCTGAGGCTCAAGCGCCAGGAGTAGGCGCGCTCCCGAGGTTGGGCCGCAGGCCACGGCTCCCGAGGCAGGTGGTTGGGGGAGTTCCTCCCAAGGCGGTGTCGGTCCTGAAAGCGGAGGTGTTGCCGAAGGCTTGAAGAGCCACTCCTGAAAGACGCCAGGCTCTTGGGGTTGTCGCTTGGACGCCCTTTTGGCGATGTCGTCAGCCTCCTTGTTGGTGCCACAGGGCACGTGCTGGAATTCTAGACCCAGGAAATGCTTTTCCATTTTGCGTACCCGCGCGAGGTAAGCCTCCATGTGTTCGTCCCTTGGCTCGTATACCTTGTTGGAGAAGTTGACAAGGAGCTGCTAGTCGCCCTTGATGGTGAGGCGCTTCACCCCCAGGGCCACCGCAGCCTTAAGGCCAGCGATGAGGCCTTCGTACTCCACGATGTTGTTGAAGACCTTCTCGCCATGCTGGAAGCAGAGCTGCACGACGTAGTAGAGATTGTCCTGAGTAGGCGAGATGAGCACAGCTCCTGCCCCCGCGCCCTGGCGTGCGAATGCGCCATTGAAATACATGACCCAACCATATGGTGCTTCACTTCCTCGCGAGAGGGATCGGTCCTCGCCTGCTTCAAACCTCGGGGCGTCAGTCCATTCTGCTACGAAGTCGGCGAGCGCGGCTCCCTTGATGACCCTGGTTGTGCTGAACTCCAACTGGAATGCTTGCAGCTCGATGTTCCATTCGGTGACTCTTCCCGCAGCATTGGGGCTCCTGAGTACCCTCTCCAGCGGCTAGGCCGAGACGACCTTGATTGTGTGACCTTGGAAGTAGTGCCGCAGTTTACGCGAGGCCACCAAGAGCGTGATCAAGATCTTCTAAGGCATGGGGTACCGTGCCCTTGCATCCTGCAGTACCATGCTGACAAAATACACTGGGTGCTCGACGTGGGCGGGCGCGTCGACGGAGCCAGCGCCTGTCGGAGGTTGAGGCGCCTCTGGAAGTGATGGAACCCCGGAGCCCGGTCGCTCATTGGGGCCTATCCAGGCCCAAGGACGCCGTCTTGCTGGGCCTGGTCATCCATTAGCGTCGCTGCAGCTCTTGCGGTGCCCTCCGGGTCTTGTATTGCCCCAGCTGGGGGCATGACTCGGCGGGATGTATCCTTGGCCTGGCGTTCTTCCTGAACCGCCACCAGAGCTGCGCTGGCAGAGTAAGGAGTGGCGGCAAGGTAGAGCACCAGGGGCTCAAGAGGGCGGGGTGCCACCATCACCGGAGCACTGGCCATGTATCTCTTGAGGTCTTGAAATGCTTGGTGAGCCTCCGGGATCCTGGGCCCTTCTTCTTCATCAGCTTGAAGAATGGTAGGGCGCGTTCTCCCAGCTTGGAGATGAAGCACCCTAGCAAAGTTACGCAGCCGGCAAGCTTCTGCATCTCCTTGAGGGTTTGCAGTGGGCTCATGTCTTCGATCGCCTTGACCTTCCGGATTGGCCTTGATCCCCCTGTGGGACACGAGGAAGCCCAGCAGCTTGCCGGAAGGGACGCCAAACACACACTTCTCTGGGTTGAGCCGTAAGTCCACCTGGCGGATGCTTGCGAAGGTCTCCTCCAGGTCCTGAATCAAAGTTCTCGCCTCCCGAGACTTTACCACAATGTCGTCGATGTAGGCTTCAGCGTTCCTCCCGAGCTGCTGACCCAGCGCGATGTCCATCAGCCGTTGGAAGGTCGCGTCTGCATTGCGCAACCCGAACGACATGCAAGTGTAGCAGTACACCCTGCACGGGGTTAGGAAGGCCATCTTCTCCACATCCTCTACCGCCATCTTGATCTGATGATAGCCTGAGAACGCATCTAGGAAGCATAGCAGGTCGCACTCGGCAGTGGAGTCAACGATCTGGTCGATGCGTGGAACTGGGAACGGATCTTGTGGTCAGGCCTTGTTGAGTTTGGTGAAGTCGACACACATGCGCTCCTTCCCACCTTTCTTTGGGACGACGACGGGGTTCGCCAGCCACTCGGGGTACCGAACCTAGCGAATGACACCTGCTACCTCCAGCTTGCGGGTTTCCTGGACGATGAAGGACTGCTTCTCCGTGGACTATCGCTGCGCTTTCTGCTTCACAGGGCACACATTGGGGCACACCCTCAAACGATGCTCGATCACCCCTCTTGGGACCCCTACCAGCTGTTTGGGTTCCCATGCGAATACTTCCTTGTTTGCGCGCAAGAACTTCACCAACGCCTCCTCTTGATCCGGGTCGAGGTTGGCACCTACGGTGAAGGTGGCTCCAGAGGACCCATCTTCCTCGACCGGCACCTGCTTGGTTTCTGCCCGATCTTGAGTGAACAACTGCTTCTTCTTAGCTGGTGCGGCCTGATACGTCTGCAACGTATCTATAATTTTTGATTGTTTGATGCTATATTATATTCTGTTTTGGATGATTAATGGGCTTTGTTATACACTTTTATATTATTTTTGGGACTAACCTATTAACCGGAGGCCCAGCCCAAATTGCTGCTTTTTTTGCCTATTTCAGTGTTTCGTAGAAAAAGAATATCAGACGGAGTCCAAACGGAATGAAACCTTCGGGAACGTGATTTTTGGAACAAACGTGATCCAGAGGACTTGGACCCTACGTCAAGAAAGCAACCAGGAGGGCACGAGGTAGGGGGCGCGCCTACCCCCTGGGCGCGCCCTCCACCCTCATGGGGCCCACGTTGCTCCACCGACGTACTTCTTCCTCCTATATATACCTACGTACCCCCAAACCAACAGAAGCATCCACGAAAACCTAATTCCACCGCCGCAACCTTCTGTACTGTCACGCCCAAGATGCGACCCTATCCTAAAGGAACACGAAGGTCCCACCAAGGATAGAAGCGCATCTTGAAGACGCTTTTGCAAGGTGGATATCATTACATCAACATTACATAATATTTGGGGATACATACAAGGCATACAAATGCCGCAAGAATACACCAATACATCATACATAAGATCAACATCCGACTACGGATGAAACACAAACAGAACATCAAACGACATCCACCCTGCTAGCCCAGGCTGCCGACCTGGAACCTATCCCTTGATCGAAGAAGAAGCAGAAGAAGAACTCCGAAACAGGAAACATCGCTCTCGCGTCATGATCATCGCAAAACCTGTACCTGCAACTGGTGTTATAGTAATCTGTGAGCCACGAGGACTCAGCAATCCCATTACCATGGGTATCAAGACTAGCAAAGCTTAATGGGAAAGGAAAGGATAAGTGGTGGGGTTTCAGCAGCGACTAAGCATGTATGGTGGCTAACTTACGCAAAGAAGAGCGAGAAGAGCAGCAAAGGAACGGTCGTGAAACTAGCAATGATCAAGAAGTGATCCTGAACTCCTACTTACGTCAAACATAACCCAGAAACCGTGTTCACTTCCCGGACTCCGCCGAGAAGAGACCATCACGGCTACACACGCGGTTGATGTGTTTTAATTAAGGTCAAGTGTCAAGTTCTCTACAACCGGATATTAACAAATTCCCATCTGCCACATAACCGCGGGCACGGCTTTCGAAAGATAATACCCTGCAGGGGTGTCCCAATTTAGCCCATTATAAGCTCTCACGGTCAACGAAGGATATTCCTTCTCCCAGGAAGACCCGATCAGTCTCGGAATCCCGGTTACAAGACATTTCGACAATGGTAAAACAAAACCAGCAAAGCCGCCCGATGTGCCGACAATCCCGATAGGAGCTGCACATATCTCGTTCTCAGGGCAACACCGGATAAGTCAAGCTACGAGTAAAACCAGACCTCGAGTTTCCCCGAGGTGGCCCCGCAGGCTGCTAGGTTCGGACCAACACTTAGAGAAGCACTGGCCCGGGGGGGTAAAATAAGATGACCCTCGAGAGAGCGACTCCCTAGGGAAAAGAAATAGGCTATGCAAATGGTAAAACCAAGGTTGGGCCTTGCTGGAAGAGTTTTATTCAAGGCGAACTGTCAAGAGGGTCCCATAAATCACCCAACCGCGTAAGGGACGCAAAATCAAGGAACATAACACCGGTATGACGGAAACTAGGGCGGCAAGAGTGGAACAAAACACCAGGCATAAGGCCGAGCCTTCCACCCTTTACCAAGTATATAGATGCATTAATTAAATAAGAGATATTGTGATATCCCAACATAAATATAATCCAACATGGAGCAATCTTCATCTTCACCTGCAACTAGCAACGCTGTAAGAGGGGCTGAGCAAAGCGGTAACATAGCCAAACAACGGTTTGCTAGGAAGGGTGACAAAGGTTAGAGGTTCATGGCAATTTGGGAGGCTTGAGGAGCAAGTGAATAGGTAGCGCAGCATAGCGATAGAACGAAGCAACTACCATAGCAATGATAGTAATGAGATCCAAGGTGACGGTCATCTTGCCTGAAATCCCGCTAGGAAGAAGAACGAATCCATGAATAAGATGAAGCCACGAAGACGAACGAATCCTCACGATCATAATGACACGGGAACTATCGAGAAGAAGCACATGAACAAGGAATGATGCACAACCAAGAATGATGCATGACAAAGCTATATGAAGCTACTCATGACAAGGGATGATGCATACAAGAACAACACATCAAGGCAAGTTTAAATGAGGCCGGAAACAACATATAACAAATCCGGTAAGTCCTCATATGCAAATTTCGAAATTGGTCCAGAACTGAACAAGCATTAAGTTGAAGTTGTTAAACAGCAAGTTAAAGAGCGCCACGATGATCTACATGAAATTCTAGTCAAGTTACATATAAAGTTCATTAGATTCGGAGCTACGGCCTAGAAGATATGAGCAACACAAGATAAACATGGCATTGATGCAAAATGCATACAAACAACAAGCAAGCCCCTCAAAACAAGGATGCAACATGATAATATGAAACTACATGCAAAACTAAGTAAGTTTCATACAGAGCATGCTCAAAACGGAGCTACGGTGCAACACATACACTCCAAACAAGACATAGCAACAATCTGTCCAAAACAGCAACTAGGCATAAAGCAAGCATCAAAACAGTAAGCTACAGCAACTCAACATGAAAACAAAAGGCATGGACATGATTTACAGGTAAAGCACAACAAAACATGAACACTGAGCTATCTGAAGAAATCACTAGAACATGCTCAAAAGGACATGGCAAGATTGCAAATAATAACAGGTTCACAGACTTGGCAGAATTACTGGACCTGACAGAAACAGCAACAGGTAGCAATGTTCGGAGCACGAAATCAACATGCTACAGGAACTTAACATAGCAAAACAAGGCATGGAAGTATTCTACTAAATGCATATGACAAAAGTCCCTTACTGACCATAAGCCAAAAAGGACCAGAAGATATGATGGCAACCATGTAAACATAGCAAGTTTCGTTAACAGGTTTCAGACTTGGCAGAAAACAGAGCATGGCAGAAACAATAATATGTAGGCATTTTGGAGAGCTTGATGCACTCACCAAAAGGCAATGCATGACAAAACAAGCATACCTACAGCAAGATGGCATGTTTTTGAAGCTATCCATGGCAAGAGCAAATACATACAATGTATGGATCAACTACCACAAGCTTGGCAAAATTGCATATCATGTTTAGAATATGCCAGAAATATTTTATAGCAAAAGTAGAGTAAGATTGAGTCATGCTATGGCACTCCATAATTGCAAACAAGGGCAGGAATGGATCAATCACAACAATACCTACAAAATATCCTTACTGAACATCTCCAAAATATGCATGGATCTCTCTGTAGCATCAAGTTTACATGGCAACAAAATAACAGCAGACAAGGACTTGGAGAAATCACTAAGTCCCTGAAATCAGAAACATTATGGAGCCTACTTTGCATGTTTGTGCTAGTCACCACAGAGATCAAAAAAATACATGGCATACACCACTTGAAAGATGGCATGGCATACAACAAAACACATGTAGAGCTCATGCCCATAAGATGCACAGATTAAATGATACAAAAATGACAAATCTCCAAGTTCTGATAAGAACCAGCAGATAACAGCAACTAGCACTTTTGCAACGATGATTTGGGCATCAAGATGGACTCAAATGAATATGGTGCAATGGAACAAAATGTAGAGCATCACGAGGCGAACAATACGATATATTACGCGCGCGAAACGGAGCTATATAAATGGAGTTACACTAGGTCAAACAAGCACACATATAATAAATTACGGGGGACTTGGAGAAATTTGGGAGAGGGGAGAAGTCAACCGTAGGTTACCAGATCGGATCGGGGCTCGAGGCACGCGGATCGAGGTGGCTGGGCTCTCGCCGGAGACGGCGCGCGCGGTGGCCGGAGTGGAGGAGAAGGGCGGCGGCGTGGGGCGAGGAGGCGGCCGGGCGGCGGAGCACGGGTGCCGGCGGCGAGCTCGAGCTCGGGCTCGGGCTCCCATGGCGGCGAGGCCGGAGGGCGGCGGTGCATGGGTCAGCGCCGGCGGGGAGGAGCCGCGGCGGCGGGGCTCCAGTGCGAGGCAGGGCGCGGCTCGGGCCCGGCGCGGGACGGAGGCCGGCGGAGGAGGCGGGGCCCGGGGCAACCGGCGGCGGGGATGAGGCGCGAGGCGGCGACGAGGTGGCGAGGCGCGGGCGGTGGAGCACGGCACGCCGGCGACGGAGGCGACGGGCGACGGCGCGGGCCTGGGCGGGCCGCGCCTGGGCCCGGCGGGCCGCGGCGGCGGGGACGGCGGCCAGGACAGGTAGCGGCGTGCGATTCGCGGAGGGGCGGCGGCTGGACATGTCCGACGGCGGCGCGGACGCGTCCGGTGGCGCGGAGGAGGGAAGAAGCTAGGGTTAGGGTGGATTCATCCGCGAATTTCGGGGGAGAGGGCAAATATATAGGTAGAGGGAGCTAGGAGAGTCCAAACCGGGTGCGGTTTTCACCCACGCGATCGTGATCGAACGACCGAGAGCATGGCGGAGACTTCGAGGGGTTTCGGGGCTGTTTAAAGGGGGGTTGCTGCAACACACAAACGGACTTTGCAGTTACTCGGTTAACCATTGGAGTACCAAACGACCTCCAAATGGAACGAAACTTGACCGGTGGACTACCGGTGGTATACCAAAGCCACTTGACAAGCCTCGGTCCATTCCGAGAACGTATGACACCCGCTCACGAAAGAAAACAAGAGGGGTGCGCCGGAGGAGGTGGGAGTGCCGGATTGCAAAACGAACAACGGGGAAAATGCTCGTATGCATAAGACGAACACGTATGCAAATGCGATGCACATGATGACATGATATGAAATGCAGATGATGACATGGCAAATGCAACACGCAAGCAGATGACAAGGCAAGGACGACGAATAACTAGCAGACACCTGGTGCATCGGATCCGAGGCGTTACATGTACCCGTGAGATCCCATCTTGGGGCCTTTTCCGGCGTCCTGCCGGAGGGGGCATTGATCACGGAGGGCTTCTACATCAACATCATATCCTCTGTGATGATGTGTGAGTAGTTTACCTCAGACCTTCGGGTCCATAGTTATTAGCTAGATGGTTTCTTCTCTCTCTTTGGATCTCAACACAAAGTTCTCCATGATTCTCGTGGAGATCTATTCGATGTAATCTTCTTTTGCGATGTGTTTGTTGAGACCAATGAATTGTAGGTTTATGATCAAGTTTATCTATGAACAATATTTGAATCTTCTTTGAATTCTTTTATGTATGATTGGTTATCTTTGCAAGTCTCTTCGAATTATCAGTTTGGTTTGGCCTACTAGATTGATCTTTCTTGCAATGGGAGAAGTGCTTAGCTTTGGGTTCAATGTTGCGGTGTCCTTTCCCAGTGACAGCAGGGGCAGCAAGGCACGTATTGTATTGTTGCCATCGAGGATAACAAGATGGGGTTTATATCATATTGCATGAGTTTATCCCTCTACATCATGTCATCTTGCTTAAAGCGTTACTCTGTTCTTATGAACTTAATACTCTAGATGCATGCTGAGCGGTCGATGTGTGGAGTAATAGTAGTAGATGCAGGCAGGAGTCGGTCTACTTGTCATGGACGTGATGCCTATATACATGATCATACCTAGATATTCTCATAACTATGCTCAATTCTATCAATTGCTCAACAGTAATTTGTTCACCCACCGTAATACTTATGCTCTTGAGAGAAGCCACTAGTGAAACCTATGGCCCCCGGGTCTATTTTCCATCATATTAATCTTCCAACACTTAGCTATTTTTATTGCCTTTTATTTTACTTTGCATCTTTATTATAAAAATACCAAAAATATTATCTTATCATATCTAGCAGATCTCACTTTCATAAGTGACCGTGAAGGGATTGACAACCCCTTTATTGCATTGGTTCCGAGGTTTTTATTTGTTTGTGTAGGTGCGAGGGACTCGTGCGTGGCCTCCTACTGGATTGATACCTTGGTTCTCAAAAACTGAGGGAAATACTTACGCTGCTTTACTGCATCACCCTTTCCTCTTCAAGGGAAAACCAACGCAGTGCTCAAGAGGTAGCACGGCCTCCTTGACTCCGGCGGTGACCTCGTCAGCTAGTCATGCTGTCGTGACGGTTTTGAGGGCAAGCCGGAGCGCTGCCACAGCTTCTTTGGTATCTCCAACTACGGTGAGGACGTCCTTGCTCCCGGGCATCTTCATGAGGTTGTAGGATGGATGGGTTGCCGCCGTAAACTGAGCCAGAGCCGGGTACCCGAGGATGGCGTTGTACGGGAGGCCAATACGGGCGATGTCAAAGTCGATCAGCTCAGTGCGATAGTTGTTGCGGGTGCCGAAGGTCATCGGAAGACGGATCTACCCCCAGGGGGCTGGCGGAGCAGCCGCCAACCCCAGAGAAGGGCTTGCTAGGGTGGAGCCGCTCGAGCGGCACATGAAGGAGGCTAAAAGCGTCCATAGAGAGCATGTTGAGGCCGGCGCCGCCGTCGATGAGGGTCTTGGTGACAGCTACGCTGTAGATGGTGGGCGTGCAAAGCATTGAGCCGACGGTGGTGTCTGGGTGATCCCCCGAGTCGAAGGTCAGGTCGGCCTTGGGCGCCGCCCAACCCGGGGGAGCTCCCTGCCGCGCGGAAGCGGCACCGATCTGGCGAAGGAACGGCTTGGTGTGACGGCCCGAGGGCGGCGCTTGCGAGCCGCCGAGGATGGCCGCGACGGCGAGGGGCACCGGTGCCGCGAAGCGCGCAGCAAAGAGGCTGCGCAGCTCCTCCCAAGATGCCACCGTAGATCCTGGGAGGTCAAGCAGCCAGGCGCGCGGTGCACCAGTGAGGGCCATGGGAAGCCAATTGGCCATGACCTTGTCGTCGCCCCAGCCTTCAGGACGACCTCTTCATACGCCAGCAGGAAGGCCGATGGGTCCGCCGCGCCGTCGTAATGCGGCAGCATCTCTGGCTTGAACTTGGGTGGCCACTGCACCCGCCGCAAGGCGGGGGCTAAGGCTTGAAGCCCCCTGGCCCCGCTACAGGCATCCGTCATCGCAGTCGGTAGAGCAACGTCGGCCATGGGGGCATGGCACGGTGATGGCGGAGCGTGGATCGACAGAAGGAAGGATTCGGCGCACCCCTACCTGGCGCACCAAATGTTGGATTTCGGGTTCCGGCAAAACCCTCGAGGTTCGAACACTGGGGTGCGCACGGCGCGGCGAACTCGCAGAACAAAGGTACACAAGATTTATACTGGTTTGGGCCACCGATGTGGTGTAATACCCTACTCCAGTGCGGTGTGGTGGATTGCCTCTTGGGCTGAGGATGAACAGTTACAAGGGAAGAACAGCCTCCTCAGGAGAGGTGCTCTTGTGCTTGGTGAGTTTGTGTGGATGAGGATGATCTGAATGGTCGTCAGATCCGTTGCCTCCTACTGTGGTGGCTAGCCCTATTTATAGTGGCCCTGGTCCTCTTCCCAAATGCTGGTGGGAAGGGATGCCACAACGGCCAAATTTGAATGGAGACAACTAGTACAAGTTATCCTGACTAAAGGTGGTCTTCGCCTACCAAAGGCTCTGGTGGTGACGCCGTCTTGGGCTCCACGGTGACCTCCGTCCTGCCGTCCTGCTGGTCTTGGTCTCGTTGCACTGATATGGAAACCTTTGCCTGATGCCTCGGGACTCCTCGCCTGCACTTGCCTCTTTAGCACCAAAGAGGAAACGAGCACACTACGTGCGCTGGCGCCCGCCTGGCCCCGATCGTCATGGCTTACGTCACAAAAACCTTGCAAGGTGCCCCTTGCCTTGATCTATCCGCCCCTCGTGAGCCAGCCTGGTGAGGCCGCCCCCGAGGAGGTCTTGCGTCGTCCGCCTAACGAGGCTTGGCCCCTCGCGAGGGTCTTGAGTGTTTGCTGGTGAAGATGGGCCGTATAGGGCCGCTGGTGGAGCCACGCCGTGGGCCGCAGGCAGGCAAGTCTGGGGACCCCCGTTCCCAGGACGCCGACAACCAAGTCTTGTGGAATCTTCCTCGTGTATACATCGGCTGTCCGAACTGGCCCATGAGCAAACGGCCATGGGGGTTCTCGGCCCAATCCAACTGATCGAGATACGACGTGGTGAGTACCTCCTAGTCCAGGACACCGTCACTAACCCTTGTAAGTACTTGGATGAATCTAAATCTATGAGATTGCAACTCACTCACATCTTGAGCAATCTCTACATCACCAAGTCTCTACAATATGGTGGATGAAGACAAGGAAGCATGAAACCCTTCAACATATCCTTTGACATTCTCTATATATCAAATTTCATTTGGTATCAAATTTCATGATTGTCATTTTGGATACACAAGTGCTCTTCCTTGCAAAACTAACCCATGTAGGTAGATAAACTAAAACTACAAGTGGTGCTCCCAACCATTGATGAGCTACATCAACCTTGAGCATCCCACACATGTTCAACTACATGATCAAGATCAACACCACCACCCAAGGTATGTTATTCCATCTTAGAGAAGCTTTACCCCAAGTCATGGGTCAAAGCAGCTCAAGAAGAAGTGAATACATCAAAATGCTTAAAAATGGTAACCCCATTTTGAGCTTAAACAATGAGTATGACCTACTATCAAGTGTTCTCACTTGTTCTGTTTTTCTTGTTTTGCTCGGATTTTCTTTTCCCTATCTTCTCCCATTATCCAATATAAGATTCAAGGGGAGAAAGACATCTAAGGGAAGGAAATCTTCGAATTCATTGCATATATTTACTCTTTGGGGACATGTCTATATCAAATAGAGTACCCAGTACTCACTCTCTACATGTCATCCCAATCTTGGTACTCTTGTGGTTTGCTGTTCTTGCTCTGTTTAGTAGATTGTCGGGTGGTAGGTGCGACATATGCCAATGGGTGGCTTATCATTGTGGGAGCCAGTAAGACATCATCGGTGCCTGGAAACGGGATAAGGCGAAGACATGCACGCCGGCGAATCTTACCCAGGTTCGGGGCTCTTCGTGGAGATAACACCCCTAGTCCTGCTCTGCGGGGTCTCCGCATGATCACTAGATCAAAACAAGTAGCTACAAGTGCTCCTTGAGCTGTTTGGCTAGAGGAGGAAGAAGGGCAAGGCTAGCTCTCCTCTTCCCTCTATGTGGTGTGTAAAACTATCTCCGAGATCAACCCTTTGCATGGGTGCCCTGGGGGGTTTATATAGGCCTACCCCCCAGAGATACAATGGTAATCCGGCTGGGCGCGGGTCCCAGCCATCAGTGTCTGTGTTCGCCGGCTTCTCCGCCGGCCGTTGGGGCCCGCCGACCGGTGGGTCCTGCCGGCTGCCGGCCTCTTGGCCGACAGACCGGCCCCACCGCCTGGGGGTCTTGTCGGTGGCTGGTTACTGTTGCCTCGCCCCTGATGACGAGGGCTTTGTCGAGGTAAGCATGGCTACAGTGTCACCGCCTGGCGGGCTCTCACTATAGCCTTACCTTGTCTTGTCTCCTTAGTGATGCACATACTTCGAGGGAGGGAGGTAGCCGGCTATTGGGAGCCAGCTACGCCCCAGGCCGACTAGGGGAGGCCTGGCCGCCTTCAAGCGTCTCTCTGGCTGAAGGGGCCCGCCGCCCGCGAGCCGTACCGGCGTCTGTCGTGGGTGGTGTCACGGTCAACATGGCAACAGTGCCGCGCCGGACGGGGGATGGCTGACCCGTACGGCACACTGTGGCCATGCGTGCTCCGGGATTCGGGGGTGGCAGGCTGTATTGTGGCCATGCCCCGTCTCATCACCGTTTTGTGGGTGCAGCCCTTGAGGGTGCTGTCTTGGCCGGCTTTCGGGAGTCGGTCTTCTTGCGGCCGGCATCTGGGAGTCGGTCTTCTTGTGGTCGGCTTCTGGGAGTCGGCCCTCTTATGGTTATCTTCGGGAAGGTTTTTGAGGCCGGGTCGCCTTCCGGTAGTCGGCCTGTGAGATAGCCGACCAGGGGAAGGCGGCCCTGTGTTTTGGATGCTTAAAGGCCCGATCGGCCTGATAATTTTTCAAGGAGCCAGGGGGAGTCGGTTAGGCTACCCATGGCCATTTACTCCGACAGTAGTCCCCGAAGCTGGTTGGGCTTCGAGGCTGAGAGGAGGACGAGAAGCTCGGTCAGCTTCCTATCTTGAAGAGCCAGCAGCTAGGAGCCGGCTTCGGTTGGGTGCGCCGTCTTGGCGAGATTTCGAAGTCTGAAGGCGGGAGCCGGTTGGTGCGCACGCCGGGTTGCGGGCCGTCCGCTCGCCGCCCGCGCGCCACGTGGCACCCCCGGCTGAAAAAAGCCTGTCAGCCCACGCGCGCGACGGGACGCCACCGCAGGTCGGGGCCCACCACTCGCATGCCTAGGCCCAGGCGTGGATTCTCTATGGCCCAAAGCGGGCTGCTCGCCTTCCGACGGCAGTTTCTGCACGTTGTTAGGGCGCAATAATCGCGGGACGTGGGGGAGTGGGTGCAGTTAATCCCACGTCCCCCACGCCTCGCCTCCTCGGCTTCGCCGCACGAGGCTATAAGTAGGGGGAGGAGGGGGAGCGGCAGGCGCTCGCACGCTCACCCTCGCTCCGCCATTTTCTTCCTTTCCTTCTCCGCCGTAGTAGCCCTTCGCCGCCGCGCCGTCCCTCTAGTCTTCGCACTACCCCGCAGCTTCACCGCCGCGGGGCCGTGGTTTCGCCGTTGCCGCGCCCTTTCTCGTCAGTTTCCTGCCATCATGCAGCACCGCGGAGACTGGGACGGCTCCAACGTCCACGCGGACCACATCGACTTCCTCCGCAAGACGCGACGGCTGCCCGGCGAGGACCAGGTGCGGGTCCGTCTTGCGCCGAAGAAGGAGATCTCGCCGGCGCCGGAGGAAGGCGAGCGGGTAATCTTCTGCTCGCACTTCCTGCGCGGCCTCGGCCTGCCCGCGAGTGCCTTCTTCCGCTCCTTCCTCGAATTCTACCAGCTCCAGCCGCACCACCTCACTCCAAACACGGTGGTGCTGCTGTCCGCCTTCGTCACTCTGTGCGAGGGCTTCCTCGGTGTCCTTCCCACCCTCGAGCTCTGGGGGAATTCTTCCAATCCAAGCTCGGCACCCGCATGCAGCGCGTGCCGGCTCAGAGCTGCGCCTTCATCGCGGTGCGGAGGCCGGCAGCCGACAACCCCTTCCCTGCCATCACGCTGATCCAGTCGGTGAAGCTTTGGCAGAAATCGTACTTCTACGTGAAGAACGTCGCCCCGCAAGGCGACTACGTCAATTTGCCGGCTTACGTACCCGGCCTGCCGGCTGGGAGGCGGCCCCAGTGGTCCTATCGGGCCAGGACGTTGTCGCTGGCTGGAGCCGCCGCCGTCGCCCGACTCCGGGTAATGATCCAGTCGGAGGGCCTGACTGGGTCCGACCTGCTGGCCGCCTTTGTGGTGCGCCGGGTGCTCCCGCTTCAAGGCCGCCCTCATTTGATCTGTCAAATGAGAGGCCAACTCGATCCGAGTCGGATGTGCACCAAGGAGATGCCTCATGACGAGGTGGCTCACATGGTGAACTATCTCGCGAACTGCAAGCTCTCCGAAGAGTGGCAGTTTGGCAAGGAGCCGTACTCCCGCGCCAATCCCCCGCCTATGGTATGCTTTCTTTATCTTCTTTTCTTTAGTTTTGTCACCAAGTTTTTCTTGGCCGACTCTGACCAGTCGGCTCGTCTTGGCAGAGCCCTCTCCTTCGACCTGCGGCCGGGTCAGCGGGGGCGGATCGCCAATTTCTCCCCGACCGGGCAGAGCATGACTTGGAGGACCCCGACTTGGGGGCGGCCGCTAAGGACGATAACACCGAGGCAGGAGGTGGCGAAGCAGGCGGCTCCGGGCTTGGAGCCAGCTTCGACGACTGGCCGGATGACGACGAGGCAGAAATCGTCCCGCGCCGCCAGCCGGCGTCCGACCATGGCGCGGGTTCATCCGCCGCGCCGCCTGCTCGAGGCGGCGCGCAGAAGCGCCGGGCCGCATCGGGCTTGTTCGACAGTCGGCCGAAGAAGCCCAAGAGCGGGGCGGCGGCAACCAGGCGGGATGAGGCGGCCGCGAAGGCGGCCCGCTTCCACAAGGTGGTGAAGCAGCCGCAAAAGGTTTCGGCGTAAGTGTCGGTTCTCTTGCTTATGCCTTCTTCTTTTCTTGTCGATTTCTGAATCCTTGTCTTGACTTATCAAACAGGGCTCCGCTCTCTCTTGAGCGGATCGCTGCCGCCTCCGTTCTTGGATCGGCGGGAGGATCCGCAAGCACCCGCCGCGTGGATCCCCGAGCCGAGCTTCAAGCGGTAACGGAGCGGAACGCGCGGGAGGCGCGGGAGGAGCGGGAGGCGGAGGAGCTGAGGGCGGCCGCTGCCAAGGCGGCGCAGGAGATGGCGGAGGAGTCGGCGAAGGCACAAGCCGACGCGGCGGCCAAGGCTCAGGCGGAGGCTACAGCCGCAGAGACAGTGGCCGGGGCCTTGTTTGTCGTCCCCCTGCGTGCCATGGCGCCCGAGATCCCGGAGCCCCCGCCGGAGGAAGCCGGTGGCGACCTGCCGGGGATGGAGAGGGAGGAGGATGACGTCGTCGTCCGGGAGAGAGAGGCGGCACCACCATCGCTGACTGGGGTGGACCGAGGTAGCCGGCTTGATGCGCCGCCCGTGCGGCCGACTGGAGGTGAGCCGGCTGCGAGGACGGACCTGGTTGTCCGGTCGCCATCACCCCAGCGCGCGGGGAAGGCGACTTCGGCGCCGAACCCGCAGAAGGCCACAGGCTCTAGCTCGTTGACCCAGGATCTGGAGGCGGACAGCGCCAGCTCGAGGTGGACGCCGGGTGGTGGGACGGCCGTGGTGAACGTGGCGGCGCAAGAAGTCCGGAACCGGCTTCAGTCCCAGGCCGCCGTGCTGAGGCAGTACAATGAAGAGTTACTCGCGACACGGGCGGCCATTCGTGTGAGTCTTCCCGCTTTTCTGCTTCTTGATCTTGATTTCTTCCATTGGGGCGCGTCAGCGCACCCACTGGGTGTGGTCCCCGAGTTCCGAGTCGGCTGCTGAGCAGGCGGCTTGGAACTTCTTAGTAGACTTTGATTGCTTATCTTGCTCTTGTTCGCTTCTCTGTCCGACTTGTAGGACTACCATAACCTCCGTGCGGCTGCCTTCAACTCCCAGGCTCGGGAGCTGACCCAGAAGACCGCTGATCTAACTGAGAGCCGGAGTAAGTGCTTCATCTTTTATCTCACATGGGGGTGCGTCGGCGCACCCACTGGGTGTAGTCCCCGAGATTCGGGCCGACTGCTCAGCAGTCGGGTCGGATCTTTCCTGGCGACTTCTTTCTTATTGCTTTTTTCTTCTTTGCCATATCTGCAGAGGCCAATGCCAACCTGAGGGAGCAGCTGGGCAGGACCCAGACCGCCCTTCGTGCCAAGGAAGCCGAGTTCGACGCCTTGGTTCAGGAGCGTGACCGCTTGGTCAAGAGGCTGGCCGACCAGGAGGAGAGCCACAAGGCGGCCCTGAAGGCGGTGCAGGACAGCGAGGCCGCCCTCCAGGCCGAGTACGAGACCGAGGCGGCGAGCTGGGCTGAGGCAAGGCAGTCGCTGATCAGCGGCTACGGCCAGATCGAAGACTTGGTTGACGGTAGGCCACCTTCTTCTTCGTTTCTTGCTTGCCGCTTGCCATTTGGTCCATTCTCTGACTTTGTGTTTTTTCTCTTCCTTTATTTCTTGTGCAGAGTACTTCCCTGGTTACTCTACCGCCGCCAACCAGGTCGCCGAGGCCCACCGCGAGGCACGAAGCAAGCTGGTGTGGAGATCGCGCCGAATGCTCGTCGGTCGCTTGAGGAGCAACTTCTGGCGATCCAAGCCCGCCTCTAGCCGGCTCACCGCATGCTCCGCCATCTTCAGCATGTTGGGGCGCAAGTGCTGGCCACCCTCTGGCCCGGCGAGGCGATTCCCCGTACCCCCAGTCGGACTGCCGACTGGTTGGAGGTAGCGGTTGGCCGCTTCGAGGCCTGGAAGGCTTCTGCAGCTCGGCCAGGCGCCAGGCGGGCGCTGGAGTTCGTCAAAGCCTGGTATCCTGAGTTGAGCTTGGACCAGCTGGCCACCTGGCGGCAGGAGGCCGACGAGGAGTTGGAGGCGGTGCGGCCGGGTATCATCCAGCGCGCCTCGGCAATCACCGACTACACCGACACCAGCGCCTTTGCTCCTAAGGTGGATGATAACGGCACTGCTCAGCCGGAGGAGTGGTTCGGGCTGAACCCGGCGGATGGTGATGACTCAGCGAAGGAGATCGGCTCCAGCGACGAGGGCGGAGAGGAGGAGGGAGAGGATGGTGAAGACGCCGTGCCAGACGGTGGAGCAACCGGCCAGCCTCAACTTGATCGTGCCTCCAGCAACGAGGCGCGTGCGAGCGCGCCTCCTGCAGCCGGTGATGATCAAGCCGAGACTCGCTAGCCGGCCACTCCTCCAGCCGGTACTGCCGTCTCCACCGACCAGCCCGGCTCGCCTGTTGCGCCCTTAGTCTGATCCGCCGCCTTTGCTTTCCTGTTTATTGCTCTTCGAACAATATTTTGTTAAGTTTGCGCAGTTCCACCCACTGGGGGTGTATTCAAACTATGTTGACTGCCGGCCTGTTGAAGGCCTTTTGTGTAAATATAATCATGCATGTGTTTGGCTTCCCATTGTTCTTGCTTTTCATCCGTTGGATGTTTCCTTTGCCGCCCTCCCTTGGTCGCCGCCTTCCCAGCCGGAAAGCTGCTCTGCAGTCTGTGGCTGGAGAAGTGCTTGGCCAGTTGGGAGGGTGAGTACTCTAGCTTTTTTGGACTGTAGCAAAGTGAATGGGAAGCCGGCCAGCCGGCTGTTCTGTCAGCCGGTAGGCGTGGTGGGAGGCCGGCTTGTGTTATATAGGTACGTTAGTCCTTAGCCGTTTTTCGTGTGGGCATCCTTTCCTGCCTTTGGCTCTTGCCAGTCGGACTGTCGGTTCTTCGAGCTGCGACTTTCAATAAGAGAAGGCTCGGGTGCCGGCACACTACTTGTCTGACTACAGGTAGAACTTTAATATAACTCAAGGCGGCAAGTCCCCGGGCCGACTGGTCGAACCTGGTGCCGGACAAAAAATCAAAGGTAATAGTACATTCATAGGTATGACACTCGTCATTCATAGATAAAAGAGGGTAGTCCCCGAGTGCGCCTCGGGGGGCCCGTTGTCTTGTAGTTAATACAAAAGGTAGCGTGGTACATACCGCTTTTAACTGTAAAATCTTCTCAGGAGATTGGCGTTCCATGGTCGTTCCGACTCCTTGCCGGAATCATCCCTCTTGCGTGCCTTTGGCTTCTGTGCATCGATCAGGTAGTAGGAGTCATTGCCTAGGGCCTTGCTGATAACGAATGGGCCTTCCCAAGGGGCCGAGAGCTTGTGTTGGCCGCCTGTTCGCTGGATCAGCCGGAGCACAAGATCGCCTTCTTGGAAGGATCTTGGCTTGACCTTCCGGTTGTGGTAACGGCGCAAACCCTGCTGGTAGATGGCGGACCGGCTGAGTGCTAACAGCCGGCCCTCTTCCAGCAGGTCGACACCGTCTTCTCACGCTTCCTTGGCCTCCGCCTCCGTGTACATGGTGACCTGAGGTGAGTCGAACTCGATGTCAGTTGGGATGACAGCCTCCGCACCATATACAAGGAAGAAAGGAGTGAAGCCGGTTGACTTGTTCAGGGTAGTACGCAGACTCCAGAGGACAGCCGGCAGCTCATCGAGCCAGCAGCCGGCCGAACGCTCCAGTGGTACGACCAGTCGGGGCTTGATGCCGGAGAGGATGAGGTCGTTTGCTCGCTCGACTTGGCCGTTTGACTGCGGGTGGGCAACGGACGCTAAGTCCAGTCGGATGCCCTGTGCTGCGCAGAAACGTGCCAGTGCTCCCTTTGCAAAATTCATGCCGTTGTCGGTGATGATGTTGTGTGGTATACCATACCGGGTGGTGATATCTGTGATGAATGTCACGGCAGTCGGCCCGTTCAGCTTCTTAATTGGCCTCGCTTCAATCCACTTGGTGAATTTGTCCACGGCGACAAGCAGATGTGTCATGCCGCTGCGCGCCGTCTTGAATGGGCCCACCATGTCCAGCCCCCAGACGGCAAAGGGCCAGGTGAGGGGGATGGTCTTGAGTGCAGAAGCCGGCAGGTGTTGCTTGGAGCTGAAGACTTGGCACCCTTTGCAGCATTTGACTAATTCCTTGGCGTCTTCCAAAGCAGTCGGCCAGAAGAAACCATGGCGGAAAGCTTTGGCGACAAGTGATCTTGAGGCCGCGTGGTGGCTCCATTCGCCTTGGTGGATATCCTTGAGGATTGCTATGCCCTTCTCTGGCTCGACGCAGTGCTGGAAGACTCCAGTGACGCTACGCTTAACAAGTTCTCTGTTTATTATTGTGTATGCTCCGGCTCGGCGTTGAACTTGTCTTGCCGAGATCTCATCAGTCGGCAGCTCTCTGTTTACTAGGAAGTTGAGGATGGGTTGGGCCCATGATGGAGCTGTGATTACTTCTATTGTCAATATGGCTACCGTGACCCGGGTGGGTGGGTTGGGTGGTGAAGAGTTGGAGTCGGCCACCGCCTGTTGTGTCGTTGCAGTCCCCGGGCTGACTGTTGCAGTCCCCGGGCCGAGTTCTGAAGTCCCCGAGCCGGGTGCGACTACGGCAGTCCCCGGGCCGCCTGTCGAAGTCCCCGAGCCGCCTGCTGGGTTCCCCAAGTCGGATCCGACTGCATCAGGGGCAAGCGGTACGAAGATGGAGTCTTATTCTGGAGACGGCTTGACAGACGGTTTGAGGAGGCGTTGGAGAGAGATGCCGATTGGTATAGCTTGTCGGGTGGAGCCGATCCGTGCCAGGGCATCTGCTTCCTCGTTGTCGGCCCGTGGCATGTGGAGGAATTCGCATCCTTCAAAGTATCCGCTGATTTGCTGGACGAGGAATCGATAGCTCGCCATGTTTGCGTCCTTGGCATCCCAGTCGCCGGATGACTGCTGGACCACCAAATCCGAGTCGCCATAGCACAGGATCCGGCGTATGCCGAGCTCTTTGGCTAGCCGGAGCCCGTGGATGAGCGCCTCATACTCGGCCACATTGTTGGAGGTGGCAAAATGAATTTGCAGTGTGTATCTGAGCTTGTCGCCCTTGGGAGAGGTGAGGACGATGCCGGCTCCCAAGCCGGTGCGCATCTTGGATCCATCGAAGTGCATCCGCCAATGAGTGGAGTCGGGAGCCGGCGGTAGGTACTGGGTCTCGACCCAGTCGACAAGGAAGTCGGCCAATGCTTGGGATTTGACGGCGGTGCGGGGCTGGTAGAAGATCATGTAAGGAGCCAGCGCAACGGCCCACTTAGCCACCTGGCCGGATGCATCCCGGCTGCCCATGATCTCGGCAAGCGGGGTAGTGCATACGACCGTGATGGGATGCTCTTGAAAGTAGGGCTTCAGCTTCTTGGCGGCAAAGTACTCTCCATAGCACATCTTCTGGTAGTGCGGGTAGTTTTGCTTCAAGGTGGACAGTACTTCGCTAAAATAATATACCGGCCTCTGGACTAACTGAGCCCGGCCTTCTTCTGGGCGTTGGACCACGATAACTGTACTGACCACTCGGCTAGTCGCAGCAATGTAAAGGAGCATGGGCTCTTTCTCAGTCGGCGCTGCCAGGACAGGCGGTGTGGTCAACATCTTCTTCAACTCGTGGAAAGCTTGGTCTGCTTGGTCGTTCCACTCGAAGTGGGTGGACTTCTTCATGAGTAGGTATAGGGGGAGAGCCTTCTCTCCTAGCCGGCTGATAAAGCGATTTAGGGAGGCCAGGCACCCGGTAAACTTCTGAACGTCTCGCAGCTTGGTAGGAATCTCCATTCTTTCTATGGCCTTGATCTTCACTGGGTTGCACGCAATGCCGCGTTTGGAGACCAAAAAGCCTAGAAGCTGGCCGGCTGGTACTCCGAACACGCATTTCTCAGGGTTGAGCTTGATCTGAAACCGGCGCAAGTTGGCAAATGTTTCTCTGAGATCTTCCAGCAGGGTGCCCCGCTTCTCCATCTTCACCACAATATCGTCTACATAGATGTGGGCATTTCTGCCGAGTTGCTTGAGGAGGCATTTCTGCATGCAACGCTGAAAAGTGGCACCGGCATTTCTCAAACCGAATGTCATAGTCAGGTAGCAGAAAGCTCCGAATGGTGTGATGAAGGCGGTCTTCAGGCGGTCGGCTGGATCCAACTTGATCTGGTGGTAGCCTGAGTAAGCATCCAAGAAACTCAATAGCTCGCATCCGGCTGTGGAGTCTATCACTTGATCGATTCGTGGTAAGGCAAACAGATCTTTGGGGCAGGCTTTGTTGAGGCTGGTGTAATCTATACACATATGCCATTTATTGTTTTTCTTCAACACCAGGACCGGGTTGGCAAGCCATTCTGGAAAAAGAAACTCCATAATGAAGCCGGCTGCCAAGAGCCGGGCTATCTCTTCTCCTACGATCCTTCTCTTCTCCTTCGACAGTCGGCCGAGAGGTTGCTTGACTGGTTTTGTGTCCGCTCGGACGTGTAGCTTGTGCTCGGCGAAATCCTTCGGAACACCCGGCATGTCCTTTAGGGACCATGCAAAGATGTCTCAATTCTCACGGAGGAAGTCGACGAGCTCGCCTTCCTATTTGCTGTCCAGGTTTGCACCAATGACAGCAAACCTCTCCGTGTTCTCCGGGTCCAGAGGTATCTTCTTTGTTTCCTTGGCCGGCTGGAAGGAGCCTTGAGCATCATATTCCTTGGGGTCAGGGGACAGGGCCGGCTGCTTGCCGGCCATGGCCATGACTCGGTCCAGCATCTTCTTCTCTTCAGCAATCACGAGGGACTCGGCCAGCCGGCTGCTGGCTGCAGCACACTTGGAGGATTTCTTGTAGTCTCCGGCTATGGTGATGATCCCCTTTGAACTCGGCATCTTCATCTTGAGGTAGGAGTAGTGGGGCATAGCCATGAACTTGGCCAGGGCAGGTCGGCCAAGCAATGCGCGGTAAGGGCTCTATAGATCCACTACTTCAAACCAGATCGCTTCTCGCCGAAAGTGATCCTTGTCTCCGAAGAGAATATCCATCTTGATCTTGCCGATTGGAGAACAGGACAGGCCGGGTACGATGCCATGGAACACAGTCCGGCTTGGCATGAGTTGCTTCGTCTTGAGGTTCAACTTCTCCATGGTGTCGCGGTACAGTATGTTGATGCTGCTTCCACCGTCAATCAGCACACGGGAGAAACCGGCAGCTCGCCTCTCTGTCGCGAGGGTGGCGTCCAACACCGATGCATAAGAGCCGGGAGACGGCATCACCTCTGGGTGATCGGCCCGGCTCCAGCTGATAGGCTTCTCAGACCAATGCACAAACTCGGGGTTGTTGGAGGCAGCCGCGTTGACTTCTTGGTGCTGTCGGCGCCCACTGCGCATGTCTTCAATTTGGCTTGTGAATACGACGTAGGCGGCGTCCTCATCTGGGAACTCATCTTGAATGGCTCCGACTGCTGGTCAAACAGCCGGCTGCTGAGGGGCTGGAGGCGGCGGGCCAGCAGGTGGAGGCGGCAGCAGCCCCTCGCCCTTGGAGATCCGCGTGAGCCAATGGCACTTCCGGGTCGTGTGTTGGACGGTTTCGCGCCGCTGTGGAACTTGCAGGGGGCATCAAGGGTTTGCTCGTAGGAGAAAGCCGACTGCCAAGCCGGCCTGCCGCCCTTCTGCTTCTTGGGCGCGGGCCGCTCTTCGGGCTGTTCGTCTTCGACGGTGGCTACTTGCCGACTGGTGGAAGGTGGCATAGGGGCATTGCACTTGTTGTCGTTCTGGTAAGGGCGTCGGTTGGAGTCATCAGCCGGCGTCTTGGGAGCCGGAGCGAGCACCTTTCCAGAGGCGTCCACTCGAAGCTCGGTCTTCATTGAAGAGTCGGCCGTGGCGTACTTGTCTGCTATGATCAGCAGCTCGTCGAGGGTAGTCGGCTCGTCGCAGAGGAGTCGGTGCTTGAGGAGGGTGCCCTCTCGGCACCCGACGGTGAAGTACTCTATGGCTTGAACCTCGTGCACCCCCTCGCAGGAGTTGCGGAGCTCGGCCCAACGTGTGAGGTAGTCGCGAGTTGATTCGCTGGGCGCTTGGACGCACAAGGAAAGCTGGCGGGCCTTGGGAGGCCGCTTGTATGTGCTGGTGAAGTTGCGGATGAAGACTACCGTGAAGTCTAGCCAGCTGTTGACGCTGTAGGGCTTGAGGATGTTCAACCAGGTGCGTGCCGTGCCTTGAGGCATGAGTGGGACGTACTTCACGGCAACACGCCTGTTGCCGTTTGCTATGCTGACTACGGTGGAGTAGTCGATCAACCAGTCTTCCGGCTTCACGGAGCCGTTGTATTTTGGCGTGTCTCTTGGGAGTGAGAACCCTTTGGGGAAGGGCTCGTCGCATATGCGGGGGCCAAAGCACGGCGGGCTGACATCTTCTTCTTCTTCTAGCGCCAGGGATCGCGCTAGGCGGTCGATCCGATGGCGGGTGTCATTCTCGCCGACTCCTTCGCGATGGCCTAGTCGGTCACCGAGAGTCGGATGCATGACATGCGGCGGGGTGGGATATCTCTCCCCACGAGGCGGGGGAAGAGGCGGATTGCCTTGTCGTTCCACAGCTCGGGGGCGCACTTCTGCGTCGCGCTCAATGGTGAGCCGAGTCCGACTGCGGCTAGCAGCCGGCTCCTTGTCTTTTCTTGCACGGGCGCCGCTTGCAGTCGGCGTCCAGGATGTCGCGCCGTGCTCTCGGCATGGGGGAGGACTTTCAGCGCGGGCGCCGGCTTCATGCCACTCTGCGGCCGCGTCGATCAGCTGCTGGATGTGTCTAGTCATGTAGGGGAGCTCATCGGCCCCTAGCCCGTTCAGCTCATCTACGGCCGCCTGAGCGGCACGCAGGTTCTCGAGTGGCGTGGCGTAGACTGGGCTGTCTGCTCCCAGCATGCTGGCGATGACCGCGCCGCGCTTCTTGACGATGCCGGCTCGGCTCGGCCCGCCAGGAGGCGGCGTACCGAAGGCGGCGCGGTCGACTTCGCGCTGGTGAGCCTCAGTGAGGCGTCTCATGGATGCTATCTTCTGGCCCTCCGCGACGAGGGCGAGGCGGCGTGCCTCCAGTGTCTCCGCATCGGCGTCGGCCGGGATGGGGACGGACAAGTCGTGCAGCGCCGCTTGTAGGGCGTCGTGGGCGTTCTCGCCTAAGACGGCGCCGTGGCTGATGACCAGCACCTCAGTGACAGCGCTGCTGCCACTGTCGGCTCGAGGAAGAGGGTCATCGATGATCACCACGTTGGTGGGGAAGGCGTCAAGCGATGCCGTGTCGGAGTCGACCAGCATCGGGTCGGTGGAGCCGACCGACGCCAAGTCCACAGCAAGCTCGTTGGAGACGTGAAGCTGGTCGAGGAGGCTGACGAGGCGGCTCTCGGGGCAGTCTGTGCCCGCGTCGGACGCAGGCTCGTTGGAGATGCGAGCCTCGCCAAGAAGATCGGCGAGGCAGCTCGCCGCGCAGGCGTCGTCGATGCCTTGCAGCGCGTCAGGGCAAGCGCCATCGGGCATGGCGGGCTGGCTACGCTCGCGGGGGAGGAAAAGGGTTCCCGTACAGAACAGGTCTCCGGACGACGGTGCACCTGGCCCCACGGTGGGCGCCAAATGTCGGGTGGTAGGTGCGACATATGCCAACGGGTGGCTTATCATTGTGGGAGCCAGTAAGACATCGCCGGTGCCTGGAAACGGGATAAGGCGAAGACATGCACGCCGGCGAATCTTACCCAGGTTCGGGGCTCTCCGTGGAGATAACACCCCTAGTCCTGCTCTGCAGTGTCTCCGCATGATCACTAGATCAACACAAGTAGCTACAAGTGCTCCTTGAGCTGTTTGGCTAGAGGAGGAAGAAGGGCAAGGCTAGCTCTCCTCTTCCCTCTACGTGGTGTGTAAAACTATCTCCGAGATCAACCCTTTGCAGGGGTGCCCTAGGGGGTTTATATAGGCCTACCCCCCAGGGATACAATGGTAATCCGGCTGGGCGCGGGTCCCAGCCGTTAGTGTCTGTGTTCGCCGGCTTCTCCGCCGGCCGTTGGGGCCCGCCGACCGGTGGGTCCCGCCGGTTGCCGGCCTCTTGGCCGACAGACCGGCCCTACCGCCTGGGGGTCATGTCGGTGGCTGGTTACTGTTGCCTCGCCCCTGATGACGAGGGCTTTGTCGAGGTAAGCATGGCTACAGTGCCGCCGCCTGGCGGGCTCTCACTGTAGCCTTACCTCGTCTTGTCTCCTTAATGATGCACATACTTCGAGGGAGGGAGGTAGCCGGCTTTTGGGAGCCGGCTACGCCCCAGGCCGACTAGGGGAGGCCTGGCCGCCTTCGAGCGTCTCTCTGGCTGAAGGGGCCCGCCACCCGCGGGCCGTACTGGCGTCTGTCGTGGGTGGCGTCACGTTCAACATGGCAACAGTGCCGCGCCGGACGGGGGATGGCTGACCCGTACGGCACACTGTGGCCATGCATGCTCTGGGATTCGGGGGTGGCAGGCTATACTGTGGCCACGCCCCGTCTCATCACCGTTATGTGGGTGCAGCCCTTGAGGGTGCAGTCTTGGCCGACTTGCGGGAGTCGGTCTTCTTGCGGCCGGCTTCTGGGAGTCGGTCTTCTTGTGGCCGGCTTCTGGGAGTCGGTCTTCTTGTGGCCAGCTTCTGGGAGTCGGCCATCTTATGGTTATCTTCGGGAAGGTTTTTGAGGTCGGGTCGCCTTCCGGTAGTCGGCCTGTGAGATAGCCGACCAGGGGAAGGCGGCCCTGTGTTTTGGATGCTTGAAGGCCCGATCGGCCTGATAATTTTTCAAAGAGCCAGGGGGAGTCGGTTAGGCTACCCGTGGCCATTTACTCCGACATAGATGTTTCTATGTTATCTAACCTTGTTTACTCAGGTTCATCTCTTCCAAAGCCAGCTCAAGACCACAAGGTAAGTATATGCATCACACTCATGTGCATGATGATCTCTTGTTGATGTACATATTATTTGCAAGAAGGTCTCATGAACATGAAGGTACATTTCCTATATTCACCCCATTTGATCTGATGCATATAACCAAGATACATGTAACTCATTGCTTGCTGTTATGCATGCACATGCTCTTATATTCTATATTTACATGATTACATAAATGTAGGGGGAGCCTATGCATGTTACATGTCTTTCCAAAGCTTTACTTGTCATTCTCCATATATTTATCTAAAACTTTGATGTATGTTGTCATCAATTACCAAAAAGGGGAGATTGAAAGCACAAGTGCTCCCTGGGTGATTTTGGTAATTAATGTCAACATATCTCTTGTTGGACTAATATTTTCATCAAGTATATTTCAGCTGAGTTCAACACTGGAGTGACATGGACAAGAGGATGTGGAACCCCTTCAAGATGCTAAGGACAGAAGATTGGCAAAAGCTCAAAAGCTCAAGACTCTACATTTTCATTTTAGTGATCCAAGATCACATTGAGTCCATAGGAAAGCCAATACTATTAAAAGGGGATGAGGTGTTGCTTAATGGCTTGCATGCTCAAAGTGCTTAGTGATACGCTCCAAAGCCCTCAACCACTTTATCATATCCACATATGTCCCAAACCTAAAGTCAAACTCGGTGCCACCGATTTGCTCTATCTGGTGCCACCGAGTTCACTTAACATAGCCACTGCCAGAAAACCCTAATCAGTTCGGTCTCACCAAGATGGGCTTGCAAACTCTCTGTTGCCTGTTGCAACTATTTCGGTCTCACCGAGATATCCAATCGGTCCCACCGAGTTTGCTTGACCAACTCTCTGTTTTGCTCATTACCTAAATCGGTCTCACCGAGTTTGTGTAATCGGTCAAACCGAGTTGAGGTTTTACCCTAACCCTAGCACATCGGTCCCACCGAGTTGATCATATCGGTCCCACCGAAAAGCCTAACATTCTCATTTTGAACTAAATCGGTCTAACCGAGTTTCAGTATTCGGTCCCACCGAGTTTGTTAAATTGTGTGTAATGGCTAGATTTTGTGTGGAGGCTATATATACCCCTCTACCCTTCCTTCGTTCGTGGAGAGAGCCATCAGAACGTGCCTACACTTCCACCATTCATTTTCTGATTGAGAACCACCTACTCATGTGTTGAGACCAAGATATTCCAATCCAACCACAAGAATCTTGATCTCTAGCCTTCCCCAAGTTGCTTTCCACTCAAATCATCTTTCCACCAAATCCAAATCTCTGAGAGAGAGTTGAGTGTTGGGGAGACTATCATTTGAAGCACAAGAGCAAGGAATTCATCATCAACACACCATCTATTACCTTTTGGAGAGTGGTGTCTCCTAGATTGGATAGGTGTCACTTGGGAGCCTCCGTCAAGATTGTGGAGTTGAACCAAGGAGTTTGTACGGGCAAGGAGGTCGTCTAGTTCGTCAAGATCTACCCTAGTGAGGCAAGTCCTTCGTGGGCGATGGCCATGGTGGGATAGACAAGGTTGCTTCTTC
Source organism: Aegilops tauschii subsp. strangulata (assembly GCF_002575655.3). NCBI lineage: Eukaryota > Viridiplantae > Streptophyta > Magnoliopsida > Poales > Poaceae > Aegilops > Aegilops tauschii. The sequence continues at coordinate 377,353,576 of NC_053038.3, read as the reverse complement.
ATGGACCCTTCGTGGGTGGAGCTCTTCGTGGACTCGCGCAACCGTTACCCTTCGTGGGTTGAAGTCTCCATCAACGTGGATGTATGATAGCACCACCTATCGGAACCACAGAAAAAATCTTCGTGTCTCCAATTGCGTTTGCACACTCCAATCCCATCCCTTTACATTCTTGCAAGTTGCATGCTTTACTTTCCGCTGCTCATATACTCTTGCCATGCTTGCTTGAAATGAATTGTGAATGTTTAAACTTGTGCTAAAACTCCACCTTAACTTGAAGAAAAAGTTCTACTTTTCCTTGTTGTGGGTCTAATCACCCCCCTCTAGACACCTCTTCTCGATCCTTTCAGTAAAAAATCCTTGTCTCCTCTGGCTCCACTCTTGGTTATCTCTTACCTTTACTTGTGCAAGCTTATATTGTGTTGTATCCCTTGCTTGCTTGTGTGCTTGTTGTTGTTGCATCATACAGGTTGCTCACCTAGTTGCATATCTAGACAACCTTTTTGATGCAAAGTTTAATTTGGTAAAGAAAAGCTAAAAATTGTTAGTTGCCTATTCACCCCCCTCTAGTCAACCATATCGATCCTTTCAACGGGATTGTGAGCAATCTTAATAGCACTTTCATTATCACAAAGCAATGGAACATGTTTCACAAATATCCCATAGTCCTTAAGAGTTTGGGTCATCCAAAGTAATTGAGCACAACATGAACCGGCGATAATGTATTATGCTTCCGTGGTAGATAAGGATACCGAGTTTTGTTTCTTGGAGGACGAAGAAACAAGAGATCTACCAAGAAATTGAAAAGTACCCGAAGTGGACTTTCTATCAACCTTGTCACCGGCATAGTCCGAGTCGGAGTAGCCAACAAGATCAAAAGAAGACCTCTTAGGATACCAAATGCCAAGTTTGGTGTATGAATTAAGTATCTCACTATCCTTTTCACGGCCTTAAGATGACATTCCTTAGGGCCCACTTGATATCGTGCACACATGCACACACTTAGCATAATATCGGGATGAGAGGCACATAGATATAAAAATGAATCAATCATAGAGCGGTAAACCTTTTGGTCAACCGTTTTGCCATCCTTAGTCAAGTCAAGATGTACACTTGTAGGCATGGGTGTTTTCATACCTTCGCTTTCTTGCATGTTGAACTTCTTCAATACGTCCTTGGTATACTTTGTTTGGGAAACAAAGGTACCCTGCTTAGTTTTCTTGATTTGCAAACCAAGAAAGAACTTGAGTTCACTCATCATAGACATCTCAAACTTCTCCGACATTAGCCTTCCAAACTTCTCACTAAAATGTGGGTTAGTAGATCCAAATATGATATCATCCACATAAATTTGGCACACAAATAATTCACCATTAACCCTTTTAGAAAAAGTGTAGAATCAATTTTTCCAATCTCAAAGCCTTTTTCAATAAGGAACTTAGTCAAGCATTTATACCACACTCTAGGAGCTTGTTTAAGACCATAAAGAGCTTTGTGAAGTTTGTAAACATGATCGGGTTTCTTAGGATTAACAAAGTTGGGAGGTTGTTTAACATAAACTTCCTCCTCAATTTCACCATTTTGAAAAGAACTTTTAATGTCCATTTGATACAATGTAATATCATGGTGATTGGCATTAGCAAGTAAGATGCGAATGGACTCAAGTCTAGCAACGGGGGCATATGTCTCACCATAGTCAATACCTTCGACTTGAGTGTAGCCTTGGGCGACGAGACGGGCCTTGTTGCGTACAACTTGTCCATCTTCATCTTGCTTATTCCGAAACACCCATTTGGTTCCAATGACATTTTGGTTGTTGTTCGACTTCTCTACCAATGTCCACACTTGGTTCCTCTCGAAATTGTGTAGCTCTTCGTGCATGGCGTTCACACAATTCGGATCATCAAGCACTTCTTCAACCTTCATAGGTTCAATACTAGAGATGAATGAATAATGTTCACAAAAATTAGCCAAATGAGTTTTAGAGCGAGTAATTCTCCCGGTTTGGATATCATCAAAGATTTGTTCGACGGGATGGTCTCTTGAAACTCTTGCTCTAACTCATGAGAGCTTTTGTTTGGGTCAGGGTGGAACATCTTCTTCATCATCTTATTCTTCCTCTTGGCCTTCTTCATTGTTGGTGTTGTTGTTCTCTTATGGAGGTGGGGAAGGAGGTTGTTGAGGTTCATCTTGGTGTACTTCCTCGTTTCCTTCATCTTGGCATGTTCCACTTGTGGATGCCTCCAAGTCGACTTGTGGTTCACCTTGTCATGAAGATGAGGCTTCCACCTGAATGGACGAGGTACTCTCCTTCAACTCCGTTGGGCGAATCTTGCCAATAGACAAGTCTTGGATAGCTTTCAAAGGGTCTTTGCCTCCTACATCAATTGGCAATTGCTCTACTTGCGAGCTGTGAGATTCATCAAACTTCACATCTACCGTCTCTTCAACCTTTCGGCTGAAATTGTTGTAGACATGGTAAGTGTGAGAGTTTGAGCCGTAACCGAGTAGGAAACCTTCATGAGATTTAGGAGCAAATCTCGAACGATGATGCTCATCAAGAATATAGCACTTTCAGCCGAATACTCGAAAGTATCTAACTTGGGGTTTGTTATAGGTGAGAAGCTCGTATGCCATCTTGCCGAGTAGCTTGTGAAGATATAGACGATTTGTTGCATGACAAGCTGTCTCAACCACTTCCACCCAAAAGTGTTTTGGCGTGTTGTACTCATCAAACATCGTTCTCGCCATCTCAATAAGAGTCTAGTTCTTCCTCTCAACAAGTCAATTTTGTTGAGGTGTGTACGTAGCCGAGAACTCATGTGAAATCCCTTCTTCGTCAAGAAAGGTGTCCTCATTGGCATTCTTAAACTCTGTTCCGTTGTCGCTGCGAACCTTCTTGATCTTCACTTCAATTTGATTTTGGGCCTTCCTAGCGAAGTTCTTGAAGATCTTTTGGACCTCTGATTTATCATCAAGAAAGAACACTCACGTAAATCTTCAAAAGTCATCGACAGTGACTAAACTGAACGAGTTACCACCGACACTTTTGTAGGCGTTAGGTGTCGGTGTCAAAATCGGCAGATCTCGGGCAGGGGGTCCTGAACTGTGCGTCTAAGGTTAAAAGGTAACAGGAGACAGGGACATGATGTTTACCCAGGTTTGGGCCCTCTCGACAGAGGTAATACCCTACTTCCTGCTTGATTGCCTTTGATGAATATAGGGTTACAAGAATTGATCTACCTCGAGATCGTAATGGCTAAACCCTAGATATCTAGCCTGTATGGTTGTGATTGCCTCTACACACTAAACCCTCCGGTTTATATAGACACTAGAGGGGCCTAGGGTTGTATAGAGTCGGTTTATAGAGAAAGGAATCTTCATACCCGAACGCCAAGCTTGCCATCCACGCAAAGGAGAGTCCCATCCGGACACGGGGGAAAGCCTTCTATCTTGTATCTTTGCGGCCCATTAGTCTGGCCCATGTCACATAGCCCGGACGCCCAAGGACCCCCTAATCCAGGACTCCCTCAGTAGCCCCTGAACCAGACTTCAATGACGATGTGTCCGGCGTGCAGATTGTCTTTGGCATTGCAAGGCGGGTTCCTCCTCCGAATACTTCAACGCAGTTGATCAACAAGAACTATGTCCGGATCTGTTTAATAGTCACAACCTCACTGCCACAAAGGCACAATACTTAATCAAAAAACATGATATGTCTTCACTGATAGTTTTGTTGGCAAGACGTTACGTCTGGCCTCTTTATTATTTTGAATCGCTTTTCAATCTCCCGTTTCGTGTTTCGAGACGCAGCCTCCGGTGAAACGTCTTGTCAAAGAAGAGATCGTGTCCCCTTATCACGGGATTCTCATCAATACGGGTTTGGGTAATCCAACCATGCCGTCCGCACGACCCCTTGGGAATAGGCGAGTTTTCAGGCTCGTGGGGGGGACGCTCTATATTCACTGCCTTTATAAGGAGATAAGAATCCACCTTTTCACCCCACGCCTTCTTCTTCCTCAGCCCATCCGCCCTGGAGCTCCAGCACCCAAGCTTCAATCCCTTCCGTCCCAAGAAAACACTCTAGCCATGTCCGGATCTGGAGCGCAGGGCAAGTGGATGGCCTCCTCCGTCACGGAGGAGAACATCAAGGAGCTCCGGGAAGCGGGGTACTTAGCCAAGGAAATCGCCCACCGGCTTTCGGCCAAGAAGCAGACCGTCCCTACTCCGGAGCCCAATGAGAGGGTAGTATTTATCCCTCATTTCCTTTGCGGATTAGGGTTTCCCCTCCATCCTTTCATCCACGGCCTTATGTTTTACTACGGGCTAGATTTCCATGATCTAGCCCCGAATTCCTTCCTCAACATTTCGGCGTCATCGTCGTGTGTGAGGCATTCCTCCGCATCCCTCCCGACTTCGGCCTATGGCTCAAGGTCTTCAATGTGAAGCCAAAAGTGGTGGATGGTCAACACGCGGAGTGCGGCGGCGCCATGGTGAGCAAGCTCCCCAACGTCACTTGGCCCAAATGCACCTTTGTGGAGACCGTGAAGGGGTGGCAGCAAGAGTGGTTCTACGTCACGGAACCACGCGACTCCACATGGGCCGCTCCTCCCGAGTTCAAGTCCAGGCCTCCATTGTGGCTGACATCCTAGCTCAAGAAGGGCCTGGACTGAGCATCATCCGACGAGGTGACGACGCTGCAGAAGCGCATCAAGAGTATGGCAGACAAGAATACCAGTTTTGCCAACGTGATCCAAGTAATGCTCTTTCACCAGATTCTCCCCTGCCAAGGCCAGACTCAACACATGTGGGAGTTCGACCCGGCCGGTCCCCGGACCCTGCAGTGGTTCTTCGGCACGAATCACGAAGACATGTGGAAGCTGCTATTCAAGACCCAAAAGACGTGGCCGAAAACCACCGATGACCTCGGCCTCGACTGTACTCACGCAGCATCTCCCGTAAGTTTTACAATAGCTTTACTATTTGTAAATCCAAGGGGCATACTAAGCTTTCCATTCTTCCCACAGGGCTGCACAAAGAAGGCGGAGTGGATTCATTGTCCGGCTCCGCTACCCGAAGACCTAGCCATCCCTCTGTTAACGAGGATGCTAGTTCCGACGCCATATCAGGCGCCGGGAAAGAAGGCCAAGAAGAAGGGCAAGGAGGCCAAAAGTGGCCTTCGCCGTAAAGGTGCTTCGGACGTAGTGTCCGAAGACACCGAGACTCACTCCTCCCCTGACGAAGATGAAGGGGAGGAGGAAAAGAGTAATTCTCCCCTTACGGGGGGAAAGAAGAAAAGGGGGGCTTCCGCGGATCTGGAGGCAGAGGCGTCCAAGAAAGGGAGAATCTCCCTCACAGATGACTCCGAATCAGACACCGATGATTGTCTCCCGAGGCCGAAGCCCCTGGCTGGATCGTAAGTACCCTAAAGGCACTTGTATGTATATATCTATCGGTTTTCCGCCTTGTGATTTTAATATACTGAATTACATGCTGCAGTCCGGCTCGCGTCCTCCCCCAGCAGTCCTCATCTCCGGGGAATTTGCTGGATCCGAACGTGATGGATAGCAGGTCGCCTCCGCCGGCCTCCTCCCCCAAGGCTATGGACAATGCCGAAGTGTTGTCCCGAAGGACCCTTCCGGGTCAGGGAGAGGTGCGGGAAGCCATCGAGGTGGCGCCAGAGGGTGATACCTTTGCTGCCGGAAACATGGGGGCACCGACCCCCATGGAGAGTGGCGACGGGGGCCATGCCCAATTCGGCCCCCAACCGGACATTATTCCGGAGACCCATACGGCTCCGGAATCAGGTAAGCAGCCTCCTTCAAAAGAAAGGGGGCACCAACTCTACCGGCGACCTCTGTCAATCCGGAGGCGCCGGATACTCTAGTGGAAGCGCTTTGAAGCGTTTCCATTATGGAGGAACACGGTATCCTTATGGGTACGGTGGTTGAGAGGGTTCGGTCCACTAAAAGCGGATTGAACGAGTCTTGTGCTAGGCCTTCTGACAGGCTTTGAGGTATGTGATGTAATATTTAAGCTATGTACAAGGAATGCCTGTGTATAGATAGTAGCCCCTGAGACTCTGTTCGGTGTTCCCGAAGAAAGGCCGGACAAAGGATCGAATAGTTTTCGCAGGAGACTAACATATATGTCTATTTGAACAAACAGGCTTCGATGCTAGCGGCAACCTCCCATGCCGCCGAAGTCTCCGAACTAAAGCGGAGGTTGGAGCGGGCTGATGAAGAGCTCAGCCGTGCCAACAAACAACTGGAGGACAAGCAAGGTATGCAATACCTATTCATATCTAAAATGATATGAGTTGTTGTGTTTTCTTGCTGATCGTGTTGTTATGATGCTCATAGGCGATGCGTCTGAGGTCCAAACCCTCAAGAATGCGCTGGCCGAAGCCCAGAAGAAGGCGGAAGAGGAATGGACCGCCTGCCAAAAACACGAATCAAGGGTGGAGGAAGTCCAGCAAGAGCTCAGGGACGCCATAAGTAAATGTGAGTCCTTGGAGCGCAAGGTTACATATCGAGATTCCGAACTTGCTAAGGCCCTCCAAAGCGCACAGGAGGCCCGGGCTGAGGCCCAGGGCGCCCTCCGGGAGATCCAAGAGGCGAAACAGATCGCGGCGGGTAAGGCCTTTAATATGCAGAGCAAATTTGTGAGGAGAAGGTACATCTTACTGACCCGGGTTTGGAGTTCTCCAGGAGCGTTTGCGGATCTGCCCCGGAGTGTTGCTGATGCTGCGGAGTTCTTCCGAGCCGAAGAGGGGAGCTCAACGGAGACGCTGTTCTGGTCGCAATACCTTGCGCCAGAGCAACCAGTATCCCTCAGCGATCAGCTGAAACAGCTGACCGAACTGCATAGGATGGCTGGATTGGCTATGAAGGATTTTATAATCCGTCTATGGCCCGCTGAACCCATACCCAGCAGTTACTTCGGGCTCGTGAAGCGGCTGGTCAATGCCTGCCCCCAACTTGATGCTGTAAAGCGGTCGGACTGCATCAAAGGAGCGCGGATGGCCTTCGCCCGTGTCAAGGTGCAGTGGGCGAAGACGAACGCCGTCAAGCTCGCGACCGGGGGACCGCCCGCAGGTAAAGAGCACCGCACGCTGGAGCGGTATTTCAATGATGTCCTGGAAGGATCCCGCATTGTAGAGGGCCAGTGTTCGAAGGACATCATTTTTGAATGAATGTATCTATGTTGTCCAATCATGTATAATGCAACAAGACTTATATATGGTATGTTGCTTGCTTTATTTTAAAATGTTTCCTCCTGTGCGGCCGTTTACGATATCTGAGAGTTGTCCAGTCATCGGCTTCAAGCCCCACGTAGGTAATACGGTGGTGTTCGGGATAGCACATAAACACACTTGACCCAACGGCTTGGTCCATGAAGGAGGTGTTAGTGCGGCGAACCAGGCAATCGGACTATGTGGCTTTATCGCTCTCACTTAGCCATAGGAGTTTTACAATGGGAGTGTGGGCGCAGCCCCTAGTATTGTTCGATTATCCGAACTTGGGTGTTGTGGATGCCCGGCCGGGTGAAGGCCGGCCTATCGCGTAATGTGGAAAAACTCGCAAGAGATTTATACTTAGTCACCGAATAGCTGACCAGCTCTCGCCGCATCATGACAGTCAGTTTTCGGCTTTCTCTACTGAGGTGTTTGTCCGGATGAACCCGGAACACAATCGCAGTAGTTCTCCCTTTACTACCTTAGTCGAACAAGCGGAACGTCAGGCAGTAATCACAGGAGTCGGGCAACCCAACTATTGACCAAAGACATGATTCGGAGCCGATGCATATAATTCTATGTTCGGGACGCCAAGTTGTACTATGAAAGTGTTCGAACTTTATTTTATATTTAAGAAATGTACGTGGCTTAGTAGAGCCCCTGGCAATTTAAGTCGTACCGAGGTGTACATGACAATCGGACAAAAACAGGGACATACAGATTAAGAGGTAGGCCAGTACCGCATAGGTTGGGCTAGAAACTGTTTCCATTATAGTCTGATTGATATGTTAAAATGTATTGGTACAAATAGTGCGGTAAGCGACAAAACTATTTTACATGCCGAGGATAAGGGAAAGCTGTGTATGTGTCCTGAAAATGGATGAGGTGATCTTTAAAGACCCTTTAGGTACTCTGCCACGCGTCTATGCTACTTTTCTCCTTGGTGTATTGTCCTTCGAGAGGATCAACAATCGGTGTTTTCATGATAGGCCCCGAAAAGAGGCCTTGGTACCGTCGAAAAGGTGATGTGGGTTGTAAGGAACCTGGAAAAAATAAAAAGAAGAGAAAAAGGAAATATGAGTGTCCGGATAGGGTCTAGCCGTATTGTGGACTTTATCCTTATTATGCATCCATCCTTTTCCATGGTATCTTTAGTGCGTAATTATGTACGCATGGTACATATGCCACAATTTGGTAGGGGCTGAGATGGAGGCCGAATTGCTAATCGAGCTCCTGACGAGCTGGACTGTCGTACTGTGGGGTAATCCGGACTCGTTTGACAGTGTCCGGGGACTTGGCCGCCGATGTAATAGTTGGCTTGATAAGGCCGCCCTGTACTTCCGTTGCCAGGGCCGCGGTGTGCTCCTCAGTACGGAGGGAGCGTTCCATGTTTCCATTGACTGTTATAACACCACGTGGTCCGGGCATCTTGAGTTTGAGATAGGCATAGTGTGGGACCGCATTGAAGCGAGCGAACACGGTTCGTCCGAGCAGTGCATGGTAGCCACTGCGGAAGGGGACGATGTCGAAGATCAAGTCTTCGCTTCGGAAGTTGTCCGGTGAACCGAAGATGACCTCCAATGTGATTGAGCCCATGCAACGGGCCTCTACACCAGGTATTACTCCTTTAAAGGTAGTTTTAGTGGGCTTGACTCTTGACAGATCAATACCCATCTTGCAGACTTTGTCTTGATAGAGCAGGTTAAGGCTGCTACCACCGTCCATGAGGACTCGCGTAAGGTGGAATCCGTCAATGATTGGGTCGAGGACAAGTGCGGCCGAACCTCCGTGACGGATACTAGTCAGATGGTCCCTATGATCAAAGGTGATCGGACAGGCCGACCATGGGTTGAATTTTGGGGCGACTGGCTCTATCGCATAAACGTCCCTTAGCGCGCGCTTGCGCTCCCTCTTGGGGATATGAGTAATGTATATCGTATTCACTGTTTTGGCTTCGGGGGGAATTTCTTCTGTCCCCCTGTGTTCGGTGGATGAGGCTCCTCGTCATCGTCCTCGCTGGCGACCCTTTCTCCTTATGTTTGGTATTTAACTTACCGGCCTGTTTAAAGACCCAACAACTTCTGTTAGTATGATTGGCAGGCTTGTCGGGGGTGCCGTGAATCTGGCAGGGTCGATCGAGTATTCAGTCCAAGCTGGATGAGCCCTCTCTGTTTCTTTTGAATGTCTTCTTCCGCTGACCGGACTTGGAGCCACTAAATCCGGCGTTGACCGCCGTGTCTTTGGTATTGTCATTGTTGCTTCGACGCTTGTGTTTGTTGCGTCGGGGCCTGCCGTTGCTATTCCTGGCTTCGGAAGTGCCAGGTTCACTTGTACTATTACTGCTACGGGCTAGCCAGCTGTCTTCACCCGCGCAAAAGCGGGTCATGAGTGCTGTCAGGGCTACCATGGACTTTGGCTTCTCGAGGCCGAGGTGTCGGGCGAGCCATTCATTGTGAATGCTATGTTTAAAGGCCGCTAGGGCTTCGGCATCTCGACATTCGACAATCTGGTTCTTTTTAATGAGGAACCTAGTCCAGAATTTTCTGGCTGACTCTCCGGGCTGCTGGACTACATGACTGAGGTCATCAGCATCTGGGGGCCGGATATAGGTTCCTTGGAAGTTATCTCTAATGGCATCTTCCCAGCTTCCAATAGAGTTTTCTGGGAGGCTGTTTAACCAGTGCTGAGCTGGCCCCTTAAGTTTTAGGGGAAGGTATTTGATGGCATGTAGATCGTCACTGCGAGCCATGTGAATGTGGAGAAGAAAATATTCAATCCATAGTGCGGGATCTGTTGTGCCGTCATATGATTCAATGTTCATGGGTTTAAACCCTTCTGGGAACTGATGCTCCATTACCTCATTGGTGAAGCATAAAGAGTGTGCGGCACCTCTATATCGGGCCATGTCATGACACAGTTTGGATGAAGTCTGTATGCGGTTTTCGGCCCGGGTGTGGTTATGCTTGTCACGCCAGGCTTGATAGCCGTCTTCTCGCGCTGGGGCACGCCCCCGTGATACGTAGATTGATCTGGTCTGACCGCCTCTGTTTTCCAGGTCCTGTCTTAGGTCATAGGTGTATCCTGGAGCCGTTGTTTCTCCTCCTCTATGGCGAGGTGGTGTGGGCTGGTGTTCGGCTTGAGTAGCTGCCCTCTTCCGGCCACGTGGTGGTCGTTCGGGTCTGTCAACGGCATCACGCGTTGGCAGTATGGGCTCCAGGGCCTCATCGTCAAATTGGAGTAGCATCTTGCGCTCTGTATAGCTCTTCGTAGGGGGTTCAAGGCCGTATTCTTCGGCTGCTAGGACATTAATCCATCTGTCATTGAGCAGATCTTGATCAGCTTGAAGCTGCTACTGCTTCTTTTTCAGGCTCCTTGCAGTGGCTATTAGCCGGCACTTAAAGTGCTCTTGTTCAAGGGGTTCCCCAGGCACAATGAAGTCTTCGTCGCCGAGGCTCACGTCGTCCTCGGAGGGTGGTAGATAGTTGCTATCCTCCGAGTCTTCGTTTCCTGCTGGCTCGTCAGGGTCGACTTGCCCGTCCTCCCGACCATCCTATTCGGATGTTGGTTCGATGGGGGCTTCTTGGTCTTCGGCGTTCTCCGGATTATTATTATCTCCAGTGCCGGTATTGCTGTCTTTTCCACGATGCGATTTAGAGCAGTGCCGCTGACGTCGACGTTTTGGTGGTATCTCAGGAGGTTCATCCTCGACTGGATCCTTCTCATTATCGTCGTTGCCTTCTTTTGGTGTGTCCACTATGTACACGTCGTATGAGTAAGTGGCCGTCCAACGTCCGGTGAACGGCGGGTTTTGGGCCTCCTCCTCTCCGGCATCATCGTCCATACCATCGATGTCTTCGGAGGCGTAATCAAGCATGTCGGTTAAATCCTCGACAGTGGCTATGAAGTGGGTGGTGGGTGGGAAGTAATATTCCCTGCTTTCAACCCCTAGTCCAGGCTGGGCGCAATTCGGAAGCGATTTCTCTGTGATGGCGAGGGATCGCATTAAGTCTAAAGCCTCGTTTAAGAGCGAGGTTTGAACGGGGAAGCGAGAGTCCGTGGAGTAGGGCGGGACAGAAGTTCACTGGCCGAGCTTACATGATGCGGACTTCGAGGGTTTGGAGCTAGTGTCCGGAGAAGAGTCCGGCTTTATGATGGTTGCCGGTGACACTATCCCCTCCGGTTCTCCAGTGTTGAGCTCTATAGCCGCAGAGAGTCCGGCGGGCTCTAGACTCCCGTCTTCGGACCTGGTGACGCGCTTCTGATTTAAGGCCAAAGAGGTGGTTGGGGCCGCGAACCCTTGGAAGATCAAGTCTCCTCGGATATCAACGACATAGTTTAGATTTCCAAAACTGATCTGGTGACCAGGGGCGTAGCTGTCGATCTGCTCCAGGTGGCCAAGTGAGTTGGCCCGCAGTGCGAAGCCGCCAAATACAAATATCTGGCCGGGGAGAAAAATCTCCCTCACGACAGCATTGTTGTAGATGATTGATGGAGCCATCGAGCCTTTTGACGACGGCACAGTGGAAATCTCAATGAAAGCACCAATGTCGGTGTCAAAACCGGCAGATCTCGGGTAGGGGGTACCAAACTGTGCATCTAAGGATCGAAGGTAACAAGAGACAGGGACACGATGTTTACCCAGGTTCGGGCCCTCTCGACGAAGGTAATACCCTGCTTCCTTCTTGATTGCCTTTGATGAATATAGGGGTTAGAAGAGTTGATCTACCTCGAGATCGTAATGGCTAAACCCTAGATATCTAGCCTGTATGGTTGTGATTGCCTCTACGGACTAAACCCTCCAGTTTATATAGACACCGGAGGGGCCTAGGGTTGTACAGAGTCAGTTTATAGAGAAAGGAATCTTCATATCTGAATGCCAAGCTTGCCATCCACGCAAAGGAGAGTCCCATCCGGACACGGGGGAAAGCCTTCTATCTTGTATCTTCGCGACCAATTAGTCCAGCCCATGTCACATTGCTCGGACGCCCGAGGACCCCCTAATCCAGGACTCCCTCATTAGGACCAAAAGATCCATATGAAGCAGCTCGAGCGGTCTTCTCGTGGTCATGATGTTTTTCACGGGATGGCTTCCTCCAACCTGTTTTCCTGCTTGACAAGCACTTCAAAGTCTTTCCTTGTCAATTATAACATCTTTAACTCCAAGGATATGATCACCTTTAATAAGCTTATAAAGATTTCACATGCCCACGTGACCTAACCTTCTATGCCACAACTAACCTTTAGATGATTTAGCAATTAAGCAAGTTCTAGGTTGAGCCTTTTTAGTGAAATCAACAATGTATAGATCCCCTCTACGTATACCGGTAAAGACCATATTATGATTATCTCTTCGAAACACTTGGCAATCTACTTCAGTAAATAGGACGTTGAAACCGAAATTGGCTAGTCTAGATACGGAAAGTAAATTGTATCCAAGAGATTCAACGAGCATACCATTTTGGATGGAGCTATCATGTGAGATGGCCACCTTACCTAGGCCAACCACCTTACCCTTGGAGTTATCACCAAACGTGACATACTTTCGAGGGCCGTTGTTTTCAGCAAGCTCACGAAACATATCCTTGTCTCCAGTCATGTGATCAATACATCCACTATCAAGAACCTATTCCCTTGCTCCAGCCATGTAGCCGCGAAGGTTAGCCATAAGACCAAAGTGTCTCATAGACTCATCGAGATCAAAGTCACTATCATCATGCTCATCATAGTATCCATGTTCAACGTCGTCTTGTGATTGATCATCACCTAGAGAGGGTGATTCATAAGATGTATGACCATGGCAATGTGCATCCTTATGAATTCTAATGACTTGAGAGATAATGCTACTAATGACTCCAACATCTCCTTTGGCATGCATAAGGCCACGAAGATCAAATAGACAATCATCAAATTTAGGATCACTAGGTTTCATTTTATGAAAAGCTATGAACTTTTGAAGAATCACATCTAGATTTTTTAAGGAATAGTTTGGAAACCGTTCCTCAAGAAATCTCCGTATGGTGTAAGCACATTCAAGAGTAGGCAAGCAAACAATTGAATTTCTAGGCAATCCTCTAATGATAAGATTGATAGTCCTAAGATTACGAATCATGTCAAGAGACTCATCGGGGGTAGGATGCAGTGGATCAACAAGGGGCGTACAAGGGCTAGTAATGTACTTGTTTAAGAGATATTCATTGAAAATCTCAAGCATCTCATTTTTCCAAGCATTATAGAACTCTCCATCAAGCATAGGCACTCGACGTCTTAAACTCCCCATCGTAGACTCATCCATCTTCCTCCAATGGTGATTAAACCAAAGCAATGGAGACCAACGCTCTGATACCAATTGAAAGGATCGAGAAGAGGTGTCTAGAGGGGGGGTGATTAGACCCTCAACAAGCAAAAGTAGCAGTTTTTAAGTTCTTCAAGTTGAGGTGGATTTTTAGCACAAGTTTTAAGCATTCACAATACATTTCAAGCAAGCATGGCAAGAGTATATGAGCAGCGGAAAGTAACACATGCAAGTTGCAAGAAAGTAAATGGATGGGATTAGAGTGTGCAGACGCAATTGAAAACACGGAGATTTTTGGCGTGGTTTCGATAGGTGGTGCTATCGTACATCCACATTGGTGGAGACTTCAACCCATGAAGGGTAATGGTTGCACGAGTCCACGGAGGGCTCCACCCACGAAGGGTCCATGAAGAAGCAATCCGTCTATCCCACCATGGCCATCGCCCACGAAGGACTTGCCTCACTTGGGTAGATCTTCACGAAGTAGGCGATCACCTTGCCCTTACAAACTCCTTGGCTCAGCTCCACAATCTTGACGGAGGCTCCCAAGTGACACCTAACTAATCTACGAGACACCACTCTCCAAAAGGTAATAGATGGTGTGTTGATGATGAACTCCTTGCTCTTGTGCTTCAAATGATAGTCTCCCCAACACTCAACTCTCTCTCACAGATTTGGCTATGGTGGAAAGATGATTTGAGTGGAAAGCAACTTGGGGAAGGCTAGAGATCAAGATTCTTGTGGTTGAGTTGGAAAGTCTTGGTCTCAACACATGAGTAGGTGGTTCTCTCTCAGAAAATGAGTAGTGGAAGTGTAGGCACGCTCTGATGGCTCTCTCTTGAATAGAGAAGGGGGTGGAGGGGTATATATAGCCTCCACACAAAATCTAACCGTTACACACATTTGACCCAACTCGGTCAGACCGAATAGGTGAACTCGGTGAGACCGATTCAGTTCAAACTGTGAACGTTAGGATTATCGATGGGACCGACATGATCAACTTAGTGGGACAGATGTGCTAGGATTAAGGCAAAACCTCATCTCGGTGTGACCGATTGCATGAACTCAGTGGGACCTATTTCAGCAATGAGCAAACAAAGAGTTGGTCAGGCAAACTCGGTGGGACCGATAGCTTATTTAGGTGAGACCAAAATAATTGAAACAAATAACAAAGAGTTTGCAAGGCCATCTCGGTGAGACCGAGATCCTATCGGTGAGACCAAATCGGTTAGGGTTTCTGGCAGTGGCTATGTCAATGAACTCAGTGGCGCCGGATGAATCAAATCGGTGCGGCCGAGTTTGACTTTAGGATTTGGACATATTTGGAATTGAGAAAGTGGTTGAGGGCTTTGGAGCATATCACTAAGCATTTTGAGCAAGTAGACCATTAAGCAACACCTTATCCCCTTTTAATAGTATTGGCTTTCCCTATGGACTCAATGTGATCTTGGATCACTAAAATAGAAATGAAGAGTCTTGAGCTTTTGCCAATCTTTGTCCTTAGCATCTTGAAGGATTTCACGTCCTCTTGTCCATGCCACGCCTTTGTTGAACTTTATGAAATATGCTAGATGAAAATATTCGTCCAACAATTGATATGTTGACATTAATTACCAAAATCACCGAGGGAGCACTTGTGCTTTCATTGTGAGGTGGCTTTTTTAGGTCGAGAATTCCAGCTACTGGCATTCTCCCTCTTTGTGTAAACCTTGCATATTATGAGAGAAAAGGCATTATAATTACTCCATAAAGCATTACTATGCATAAAAACATTATAAATAACAGTAGGAAAACATGATGCAAAATGGACGTATCAACCATCACTTAGTCTTCTATGATTGCTAACACTCACAACATACATATGAGCAAAAAGTTTCAGTCGGACACATAGAAAAATAGGGGCTCATAGTTTCGCCTCCCAACTTATTCACCTCAAGGGTGATGTCAACAATAATAACTCATGATCACTCACATTCAACTAGATATATATGCCTAGATCTTTCCCCACCACATGGTGCTTGCAAAAAGAGAAAATAGAAAAAAGAATAGAGAAGAATACTTTGACTCTTGCATAAAAAGTAAATACATAAAAGTAAAAGATAGGCCCTTCGCAGAGGGAAGCAGAGGTGGTCATGCACTTTTTGGCTTGTATGCACAATCTGTTAATGCAAAAGAAGGTCATGTTGTATTGCCCCTCATGATAGCGACTTTTATTATGCGGTCCGTCACTTTTATTACTTTGCTATCACATGTTTGTACAACGCTTATTTTCCCTTACACTAAAAGATCAAACACATTTAGGAGCAATTTTTATTGCCTTTTTGCATCGATGACAACTTACTTGAAGGAACTTACTCAATCCATATGTAAGTATGGTGGACTCTCAAAACATGAATTTGGGTTTAAGGGCTTCAGATGCACAAGTAGTATCTCTACTTAGTGCAGAATTTTGGCTAGTAAAGGTATTGAGAAAGCACCACATGTTGAAGGATCTATGACAATATAACTTCTATGTGAATATGAACAAACATAAATCATTATGTTGTCTTCCAACATCAACAATTTGGCATAAAATATTTAATGGGGGCTCACAATCATAAAAGATGTCCGAGATAGTATATTTGCATGTGAATCTTCTCTTCCCTTATTAATTCTTTCATGAGTTGCATCATTGACCAACGGTATGTTTGTCAACTTTCAATAAATTTTACCACTTATACTTTTCCTTATGTGATGTCATTACGTACCATAATATTAGCATATGGTCCTTTTCATTATTTCCCTTTATTTTGATTGGAACATAAGAGTAAAGAAGCAAAAACTCAAACTAAACTTTATTATATAACACTCACTCGATTACATAGATAGATAGATCACGAAACTAGCACTCGAAAATAGAACATACTAAACTTTTATTCAACTAAATCACGAAATAACTAAGGATCGAACTAAGATAGGTAAAGGAAATAAAAATGATGGTGATACGATACCGGGGCATCTCCCCCAAGCTTGGCACAAGCCAAGGGGAGTGCCCATACCCGTGTACTCAAGTCTCCTTCTTTGGTGATGATGGTGATGGTGATGGAGTGGTAGAGGCAGACTGATACGTCTCCGTCATATCTGATGTCTACTACACAACTTGTTCTTGTAGACTCGTGTTGGGCCTCCAAGCACAGAGTTTTGTAGGACAGTAGCAATTTCGCTCAAGTGGATGACCTAAGGTTTATCAATCTGTGGGAGGCATAGGATGAAGATGGTCTCTCTCAAACAACCCTGCAACGAAATAACAAAAAGTCTCTTGTGTCCCCAACACACCAAATACAATGGTAATTTGTATAGGTGCACTAGTTCGGCGAAGAGATGGTAATAAAAGCGTAGTAATGATAGTAGATATTGATTTTTGTAATAGTATACCCCATTATCACCACGGGTATTCATAGCAAGACATACATCAAGTGTTCTCAAATCCATAAAAGTATTCAATCCGATAAGAACAAAATCTCAAAGGGAAAACTCAATTTAATCACAACAAGATAGAGAGGGGAAAACACCATATGATCCAACTATATTAACAAAGTCTACGATACATCAAGATTGTGCCATCTCAAGAACACAAGAGAGAGAGAGATTAAACACATAGCTACTGGTACAAACCCTCAGCCCCGAGGGTGGACTACTCCCTCCTCATCATGGTGGCCATAGGGATGATGAAGATGGCCACCGGTGATGATTTCCCCCTCCGGCGGAGTGCCGGAACGGGGTCTAGATTGGTTTTTCGTGGCTACAAAGGCTTGCGGCGGTGGAACTTCTGATCTATCGACTCCCCTAAGTTTTTTGGAATATTTGGGAATTTATAGGGCGAAGAGGCGGTGCGGGAGTCCACCGAGGTGGGCACAACCCCCCAGGGTGCGCCTGGGCCCCCAGGCGCACCCAGGTGGGATGTGCCCCCCTCAGGGCACCCCCCTAGTACTTCTTTGGCCCAAGTTGTGTCTTCTGGCCCATAAAAATTCTCCAAAAAGTTTCGCTGCGTTTGGACTCTGTTTGGTATTGATTTTCTGCGATGTAAAAAACAAGCAAAAAATAGCAACTGACACTGGGCAATATGTCAATAGGTTAGTCCCAAAAATGATATAAAGTTGCTATAAAATGATTGTAAAACATCCAAAAATGATAATATAACAACATGAATACTTCATAAATTATAGATACATTGGAGACGTATCAGCATCCCCAAGCTTAATTCCTACTTGTCCTCGAGTAGGTAAATGATAAAAGAAATAATTTATGAAGTGTGAATGCTAGCAAGGTGCATAAGTTTGATCGATGATAATTTCAATCACTTTTCCTATCATCATAACAACAACTCTTTATCATAAAACTCATCATGTTAAAGTAGCAACCAATTCACATGTCAAGGTTCAAACAATGAATTCTCTTGAAACTCATCAACAACCTATATTCTTAGTCACCAAACAA
Organism: Aegilops tauschii subsp. strangulata; assembly: GCF_002575655.3. Lineage (NCBI taxonomy): Eukaryota > Viridiplantae > Streptophyta > Magnoliopsida > Poales > Poaceae > Aegilops > Aegilops tauschii. The sequence goes on along the minus strand of NC_053038.3, from coordinate 377,335,574 downwards.
TTGCAGTTCAACTTATTCAACAGAGTCTAAGTAAGAGCTCCACATACTCAATCATCATATAGTCTTCTATGATTGCTAGTACTCAAAGCATATTCTTAGAACAAATGGCATCCATCGAACACAGAGAAATATAGGGGCTTAATGTTTCGGCTCCCAACTCATTTATCATAGAGATAATTGTCAACAATAATAATTCGTGATCAAATATATTTGACTGGTCATATGTGCCTAGATCTTTCCCCGCCACATGATGCTTGCCAACTAGAGAACAATTGAGGTTGAAATGAGAATGCATACTATTGACTCATGCATAAAGGTAAATACTGAAAATTAAAAGATAGGCCCTTCGCGGAGGGAAGCAGAGTTTGTCATGCGCTTTTTATTTGGATGCCCAAGCTCTTAATGCAAAGGAACATCACGTTATATTGCCCCTTATGATAGCAACCTTTATTATGTAGTCTATCGCTTTTATTACTTTGCCATCACAAGTTTGTACAACGCTCAGTTTTCCCTTACAATAAAAGATCAAACATATTTAGGAGCAATTTTTATTGCTTTATGCACCGATGACAACTTACTTGAAGGATCTTATTCAATCCATAGGTAGGTATGGTGGGCACTCATGGCAATAAACTGGGTTTAAGGGTTTTTGGATGCACAAGTAGCATCTCTACTTAGTACAAATTTTTGGCTAGCAAAAGATCCTAGGCAAACACCACATGTTGGAGGATCCATGACAATATAACTTCTATGCAAATATACACAACCATAACTCATTATGTTGTCTTCCTTGTCCAACTTCAACTAATTTTCTCAAGTTTGAAAATAATTAATGGGTATTCACAATCATAGAAGATATCCAAGATAATATATTTACATGTGAAAGTTCTCTTCCTTATACTAATCATTCATGAATTGCTCGTATGACCAATATTGTGATTGTCAAGCTTCAAAAGATTTCACTTTCTAAACCCAATGTGAAGCTACTACTAGGCATGATATGAACATAATTTCAAATTCATGGTATTATATTCATTGAACAATTTACTCTTAGGATATAAGTGAAGCACAAGAGTAAATGACAAATTACTCCAAAAAGATATAAGTGAAGATCAAGCGAGTACTTAAGTAAATGGGTAGTTATTTGAGGACTCTCTTTTATTAAAAAAAAACTTTCAAAACTAAGTATCTTATTAAAATAGATAGCTAAACAAAACAAAATGACATTCCAAGAATAGCACACATCATGTGAAGAAGCAAAAACTTAGGCTCAACCGATACTAACCGATAATTGTTGAATAAGAAAGGTGGGATGCCTACCGGGGCATCCCCAAGCTTAAATGCTTGAGATTTCTTGGAATGTTATCTTGGGATGCCTTGGGCATCCCCAAGCTTGAGCTTTTGTGTCTCCTTAATTCCCTTTGTATCATGGTTTCCCTAAATCTTAAAAACTTCATCCACACAAAACTCAACAAGAACTCGTTAGATAAGCTAGTATAAATCAATGCAAAACCCTTATCATTCTCTACTGTAGCAAATCACTAAAATTATTATTTAACATTGCGTACTAAATGCCTCTGCATATTTAATACTCCTATCCCCAAACAGTATCATTAAACAAGCAAACGTATGCAAAGAATACGAACATAACAACAATCTGTCAAAACAATACCGTCTGTAAAGAATGCAAGAATATTCATACTTCTGTAACTCCAAAAGATTTGAAAATTTACCACACTGTAGAAAATTTATCATAGCTTATTGTGCAAAAAATATCAACATTTTGTCACCTTCTGACTTTTCTCGGGAATTTTTGCAACAACGCTAAACTTTCTGTTTTGAAACAACAACAAATAGACTTGCAAAATAAGCATGGTAAAGGATATCCTTGAGTTTTTTTATTGAAATAAAAGATGAAAAACATTATTCTAAATAGCATCAAGCAAATACAAATAAAATAAAATGATGCTCCAAGTAAAACTCATATCATGTGACAAATGAAAATATAGTTCCAAGCTTAGTGTCTTGGATCTTCCTTGGATATTATCTTGGGGGTGCCTTGGGCATCCCCAAGCTTAGGGTCGTGTCACTCCTTATTCCCCTCATGTCGATATCTCACCCAAAACTTGAAAACTTCAATCACACAAAACTTAACGGAACTTCATGAGATAGGTTTGCATGATAAAGAGCAAACCATTCACTTTGATACTGTCAAAGACAAGATTCGTAATTGTTCTCACACAATACCTACTATACCTTATCATTTCCACAATTTATATTGAGAAATATAAGCCATAGAAACTAGGAAGCAAGCAAACTATGCATTGAAAACAGAATCTGTCAAAAACAGAACAGTCTGTAATGATCTGGACAACTACCATACTTCTACTACTCCAAAATTTCTGAAATTTTTGGAAAACTTAAATAATTTGTATATCAATCATTTGTAAAAAATTCAGAATTTTATCGCGTTCCAGTGAATTTAAACAATTCTTTTACTGGAAGCAAAAGTTTCTATTTTTGCACAGAATCAAGTCAACTATCATCCACACTATCCCAAAGGCTTTACTTGGCACTTTATTGAAACAAAAGCTATAAAACATGATTACTACAGTAGCTTAATCATGTGAACACACAAAAACAATAGGTAAAAGTGTTGGGTTGTCTCCCAACAAGCGCTTTTCTTTTATGCTTTTTAGCTAGGCATGATGATTTCAACGATGCTCACATAAAAGATAGGAATTGAAACATAACGAGAGCATCATGAAGCATATGACTAGCATATTTAAGCCTAACCCACTTCCTATGCATAGTGATTTTGTGAGGAAATAATTCATGGGAACAAGAATCATCTAGCATAGGAAGGCAAAGCAAACAATATTTCAAAACTTTCAACACATAGATAGGAAACTTGATATTTAGATACATGATAACCGAGCACTTTTTCTGCCTTCTCAGGACATCAATGTTTTTGACCGTCGGATATCTCGTATGAATATTTTCTGGCCATCCAATCAACTCCGGAATGGAAGTCTCTAGGGCAGCTACTCTCGTAACAAATTCCTCCTTATATGGTTAACTGGGCCAATCTGGGCTTTCTAATTGCACTTGTTGCTTGGTTCCCCCGTAGGGGTAGTCGGTATGTCTCCTTCCCCTCTCTCCCTATTGCAAAAGAATCCCAGGCGGCAGCGATCGCACCATGTAGGCGGACGATGACATCTCAACGGAGGCCCTCGTACTAGATCCCCAGCAATGGATCTTCGTCGTCATGCTGGTGGTAATCACGCCCCTTTCTCCTCCCGACCACTCCTCTTCATCGTGACCTGGATGGATCCTAGGTGCCCCGCCGCCACCCATCTTTTATGTCCTCATGGCCGTCATAGTATCCCCTCTCGCTCCTCACGTTATTACCGTCCGCCGCTTGTTCTACCCCTCGGCTTCATCTCTTATCTCGCGAACGCTGGGACAAAACCCTAGCCATGCCCTGGCGGCGGGGCAGCTTCCATTCCAATGCGAGTCTGCGCTGTTGCAAGTTGCAACCGTCATATCTGGCCAGCCCAAGCTTAAAAGTACAACGCCCGCACCACGGAGCTCAAGTCGCAGGGCCATCGCTGGCCATGTTTAGACTGATTATGGCCGCTTGAGCCCACACTGAGGTGTTGACAATAACAGGCACGACAGTCGGTCGCAGATGAAGGAAATGAAACCCAATGAAGGGATCCTGTAAGTACATGGTACACATTATGTCAGGAACATTTCTTTTAAAAAATCACATACAAAGGTTATCTTTTTTGTTCTTGATGTTTAACTAGTTCAGAGGATAAAGTTTGTAGTTCTGGACTTTGCTTGAACTCCGCTCTTTTGCTACGTAGGTGGATTCTAGATGCTCTTTGATTTTTGCTCATTGCCTAAACTTAGCCTTTCATAAATGGGCACAGTTAACAACTTAACATGGCTAAATGAATTGCAAGGTCCCAAGGTCTAAGATAGTAGAATTGTTCTTATCTGATAAGTAAACTACATAATCATTGTATCAGTAGTTGTTATAGGCATATCTATATCAACTATTGCCATTGAAATGTCATACCAATGGCATACCATTATTCTTATCAGTTTTTGTTAAAAAGAGTCGCTTGTAGTCTTCTTTGGGATAATGTCGGGGATGTAATACTACTAGCGAGAGTATAGTTTAATTACTATTACTACCTAATTTGGCCAATCATACAATTATAGTTAGTTCTACCATACAATAATCAAATATTTATATAGGAGAGTACATATACTCCTATATGGATGTTTTGTTGAAAATGATGCCAAGACTCCTTGAGCAGAATTGCTTTCTTCTGAAGTTGATGGAGACATAGACAGTTGTAGATTTTTGTCATTTTTCTTTGCTAATTGATTATTTATCTTTGACATGATTATTATCTGCAAGGGGTTAGTTAGACCATCTCTAAGATTGCAGGGGAGCTAATACAACGACCTTACACAAAATATAGGACACAACTCTTTAGGTTATCATGCTTGGCTCTGGATACTGCAATGTTCTTAATTTCATGTGGTAAATTAACTATTCTGAGAATCAAAACTGCACACCTTGTCATCGAAAAAGGTGTTTTTGTCAATGCACGTAGTGGATTGAAGTATATCTGGAACAGGGCATTGTGGCAAACGGTGCACTATCCTCTTCATCATGTTTGAGGGTGCCATCACGATATATGCATTCACCTACACCGTTTACTTCATCTTAGATCTCCAATGAATTGGTATACTCCATATATTACAGATATCTACAGTTTGGCGACTTTTGAAAAATGTTAGGCTGCACTTCTGTAATCGAGCGTCTTCCTCTATACTTCTATGGGTAATATATGTGAACAGGTTTAATTGTTGGGCTAAAAGGTTTCAGTTGATTGTAACTGCTTCAGCGTACAAAGAAACATGTCATATGCTACTTCAATCCTATGTGGGATTTTATTAATGTTATTGTAGCTTGGAATTGTCTACTTAAGTCTTGTGATGCTACCATCCAATTCTGCATTTGGTGCATACGTGCCTGTAGTAGTACAAATACAATCTCCTAAAATGTCAGCTTTTGATATTCCCCTACGGCCTACCCTATGGTAACTTATTGGTACAAGCAATCTCTATATCAAAGATTAGTCTCTCACCCGGATGCCAACAAATCACATTCTCCCCTTTATATATATACATAACAGAGTGGTGTAAGTGCACGACATTTGAATTATATAGATTGACATTATATATTCATACATTTCTTTACTTGATCTCTCAAAGGATCAAGGCTTTTTAGGGACGGAGACGGGTCCACCTCTGTCCACGAAGAGAAACTTACAAGAGGATGACTCTAAAGCATTAACCAGTCAGTATATTTTCCAGCTTTGCGGACGGATGTGATGTTGTGGTATTTGTCCATAACTGTGTGAGTTACAAGAGGATAACTCTAAAACATCAACCAGTTAGTCAATATCTTTCCTCCGAGTTTTTTTGTACAAAAACTAGATCTTAAGCTTTCAACCTTGTTCAGTTTCATGCATAAATTCTGGTTTGCTTTTGTTAAAAAACAATTATATTATAAGTTATATTTCAGACTTCCAACATTGTTCAGCTTCACGGATAAATTCAGTTTGGTTTTCTTATAGAATTATTCTCTGGTAGGTTAGATTTCAAAGCTTTCAAAATTGCTCAGTTTTATGCATAAATTCATGTACTAATCAAAATTGAGTCCAAGAAGAGCTTCGATGGTCTGGCCAAAGATCACCCTATTCCATTGCTCCTGAGGTGTAGCGACTATTACATCATGCTATTTATATTGCCTCGATGTTTCATTGTTTTGAAATAGAACAGAATATGCATATTTAGTTTTTAGAGATACCTACCATTTTATTGTAAGAACATACCGGCACAGCAACACGCGCCATCAATGATCTAGTTATTGAGATATGTAAAAGCGTATGTTCCTCTCTCATAATAATTTTCAGTAGCATCATGAATGAATTCAACAATATAACTATCACATAAAGCATTATTTTCATGATCCACAAACATAGAAATTTTGTTACTCTCCACATAAGCAAATTTATCCTCATGAATAGTAGTGGGAGCAAACTCAACAAAATAACTATCATGGGATTGAGAATTAAAATCATGATGACAAGTTTCATGGTTATCATTATTCTTCATAGCATACATGTCATCACCATAATCATCATAGATAGCAACTTTGTTCTCATCATCAATTGAAACCTCTTCCAAAATAGTGGATTGATCACTAAATAAAGTCATGACCTCTCCAGATCCACTTCCATAATTATTGCAATAAGATTCAACACCCTCCAAAATAGTGGGATCATTAGTACCTAGAGTTGACACTCTTCCAAACCCACTTTCATCAATATAATCATCATAAATAGGAGGCATGCTTTCATCATAATAAATTTTCTCATCAAAACTTGGGGGAGTAGAAATATCATATTCATCAAATATGGCATCCCCAAGCTTATGGCTTTGCATATCATCAGCATGATGGATATTCAAAGAATTCATACTAACAATATTGCAATCATGCTCATCATTCAAAGTTTTTTTGCCAAACATTTTGTTGAATTCTTCTTCTATAAATTGAGCATAATTTTGTTTTCAATCATTTTCAAGGAAGACATGATAAAGACGAATAAGATGAGGCCACCTCAATTCCACTTTTTTGTAGTTTTCTTTTATAAACCAAACTAGTGACAAAACAAGAAACTAAAAGATTCAGTTGCAAGACCTAAAGATATACCTTCGAGCACTCACCTCCCCGGCAACGGTGCCAGAAAAGAGTTTGATGTCTAGTACACTACTTGTTCTTGTAGACTCGTGTTGGGCCTCCAAGCGCAGAGTTTTGTAGGACAGTAGCAAATTTCCCTCAAGTGGATGACCTAAGGTTTATCAATCAGTGAGAGGCGTAGGATGAAGATGGTCTCTCTCAAACAACCCTGCAACCAAATAAAAAAAGTCTCTTGTGTCCCCAACACACCAAATACAATGGTAATTTGTATAGGTGCACTAGTTCGGCGAAGAGATGGTAACAAAAGCGTAGTAATGATAGTAGATATTGATTTCTGTAACCGGAACAATAAAAAACAGCAAGGTAGCAATTGATAAAACGGAGCACAAACGATATTGCAATGCTTGAAAATGAGGCCTAGGGCCCATACTTTCGCTAGTGTAATCTCTCAACAATGCTAATATAATTGGATCATATAACCATCCCTCAACGTGCGATGAAGAATCACTCCAAAGTTCCCATCTAGCGGAGAACATAAGAAGAGATTGTTTGTAGGGTACGAAACCACCTCAAAGCTATTCTTTCCGATCAATCTATCCTAGAATTCGTACTAAAATAACACCAGGCTATTCTTTCCGATCGATCTAACCAAGAGTTCATACTAATATAGCACCATGTGATACACATCAACCAACTCTAATGTCACCTAGATACTCCAATGTCACCGCAAGTATCCGTGAGTTGATTATAAGATATGCATCAAACAATTTCATATTCATAATACTCAATCCAACGCAAAGAACCTCAAAGAGCGCCCCAAGATTTCTACTGGAGAAACAAAACAAGACCGTGCATCTACCCCTATTCACAGATTACCCCAATGTCACCTCAGGAATCCACGAATTGAGTGACAAAACACATATCAAGTGAATCAATATGATTATTGTCACCACGAGTATTCATAGCAAGACATAAATCAAGTGTTCTCAAATCCATAAAAGTATTCAATCCGATAAGAATGAAATCTCAAAGGGAAAACAAAATTCATCACAACAAGATAGAGAGGGGAAAACACCATATGATCCCACTATTTTAACAAATTCCGCGACACATCAAGATTGTGTCATCTCAAGAACAAGAGAGAGAGAGATAGAGAGATTAAACACATAGCTACTGGTACAAACCCTCAGCACCGAGGGTGGACTACTCCCTCCTCATCATGGTGGCCATAGGGATGATGAAGATGGCCATCGGTGATGATTTCCCCCTCCGGCGGAGTGCCGGAACGGGGTCTAGATTGGTTTTTCGTGGCTACAGAAGCTTGCGGTAGTGGAACTTCTGATCCATTGACTCCCCTAGGGTTTTTGGAATATTTTGGAATTTATAGGGCGAAGAGGCAGTGTGGGAGGCCACTGAGGTGGGCACAACAAACCAGGGCGCGCCTGGGCCCCCAGGCGCGCCCAGGTGGTTTGTGCCCCCCTCGGGGCACCCCTCTAGTACTTCTTTGGCCCAAGTTGTGTCTTCTGCCCATAAAAGTGATCCAAAAAGTTTCACTGCATTTGGACTCTGTTTGGTATTGATTTTCTGCGATGTAAAAACAAGCAAAAAACAACAACTGACACTGGGCACTATGTCAATAGGTTAGTCCCAAAAATGATATAAAGTTGCTATAAAATGATTGTAAAACATCCAAGAATGATAATATAACAGCATGAATACTTCATAAATTATAGATACGTTGGAGACGTATCAGTATCTACTTTTCCTAACGCTTTTCCTCTAGTTTGGACTCTAATTTGCATGATTTGAATGAAACTAACCCGGACTGACGCTGTTTTCAGCACAACTACCATGGTGTTGTTTTTGTGTAGAGATAAAAGTTCTCGGATTGGAACGAATTTTTTTGGAGAACGATTTTAGAATATATAAAAAATACTTGGGCCAAGAACCACCGGAGGGGTCCCCTGGTTGAGCACAACCCACCAGGGCGCGCCACCATCTCCAGGCGCGCCCAGGTGGGTTGTGCCCACCTGATGGCCCCGCAGACTTTAATTCCAACTCCTTAAATACCCATATTTGGAGAGAAAAATGAGGGAGGAAGTTTTATCACGTTTCACAATATGGAGCCGCCGCCACCTCCTAATCTTCATCTGGAGGCCAGATCTAGAGTCCGTTCGGGGCTCCGGAGAGGGGGATTTTCGATCTTCGTCATCACCAACCCTCCGTCATCACCAAGTCCATGATACTCCCCACCTGGAGTGTCGTGGATTTGTCATGGCAGATGTCCTTAGTGTGAGGACATAGTCGTGAGGCCAACGCATCTATGTGATAGCTTGAGAGGGGTTGAGTGGGACGAGAGACGCGAGGTTTTACCCAGGTTCGACCCCTCACAGTGGAGGTAAAAGCGTACATCCTCCTTCATTGATATTGATGATGATGATGCTCACAATTACAAGGGTGCTCTTTTGCTACCTCTACCTCGAGGGCTATTGACTTGTCTGTCTCAAACGTGTCTCCCTTGGGGTGCCCTGTCCCTCCTTATATAAGTTGGAGGGGCGGGTTACATGTGGAGTCCTACTAGGATTAGGACTACTCTATTACAAGTGGAATCCTAGTCTTTCTTCTTTTGTAAGGGAATACTCCTTATGCCTTTCCTCTTAAGCCGGCCTACCATAAAATGACCCGGCCTACTGGGCCTTGGGCCTTGTCATCCATCTGACCCGCCGTCGGGTCATTAGTGAGTTGCCAGACCAGTGAGTCACAAGTCTTCGGGCGGGTTACCGATGAAACGCCAAGTCCGAGCCGGGTCATATATCTGGCCGGGTCATACCGCGGGGTATATCCCCGACATTAGCCCCTAGTTTAATTTGGATTTATCCATGTTAAACTGATCCTACAAAATAAACACAAGAACAAATTTGACAGGTTGTGCTCCGGGTTAAAAGTTTTTCTGAACCGACACCTGATCATCTGTAAGTGCTTGTCATTTCCTTCTTGATATGTGTCCATGACCTCATAATACAAATCTCCTTTAGCAGATATGTTCAAACTTTGCCAATGCAAAAATTCCTGGTACTTCTTCTAAAAAGTCTGGGTCAATAGGCCAGCTTAAAAATCAATTTGCTGACATTGGTTTCTTGCAGAAAAATATTATAAAGGATAATCCATTTGATTCGGCTTCCAATGCTATAATTTGATAAAAATATTGGTCTTGAAATACTCATCTGATTTTCAGCTGGCTTGAAGATGTATAACTTGTCAACCTACAATCACCAAAACTGTCGGGTTATAAAAACTGATGAAACCGAGTCATGATTGTTGCTGACGTCGGGTCAATCTAATGGAAATTTGGTGCTTGCTTTTGTAAATGTAGCTTTCCAATCATTGAGTCGACTCTCTAAACCTTTCTATGAATAGCTTAGAGGAAATAAACTTTGCAAATTTCTCAAATATAATATAATACCTGGTTTTCTCAACACTGAGAATTTGAAGATGTTCCTCCCTTATATGCATATCATCTGTAGCCCCCAAGTCTTAAGAGGAGAACGTAGTGATAGCTTAAGATTTGCTTTAATATAAATGCCACAACTCTTGAGAAATTCGGGTTGTTCATGTAAGTCGCCAATCATAAACGTTGACAAGAGCAATTATTAGCCCCCAAGGGCCGGCTCATCACTATGTGATGGGTCGGGCCTTCAATAAGGCGATTTAAAATGACTTTGCATTAGCCCCCAAGTACCATGGTACATGCTTGCAGTGACATGGGACTTGCATACTTGATACAATCCTGATTTGAATAATATAGCCCCCAAGTGCCGGGTCGTATGCCTGCAGCGACTCGGGACTAAATAAAACTATATCCATTATACGGATAATGTTTCTGAACGCCTTTGCATATCAATATTGAACCATGCTCTCTGTTGTGAACCGGTGCTCTTGGATGAAGAAATAATAGCCATTGCTCTGAAGCGGCTTTGATAACCATAATAAAAGTCCAGCCATGTTGGACATTAAATATTTGAATAATATAATCCGGTATGAAAACCTCAATCATTCAATACCATAATGAAAATCTAGCCAAGTTTGGATATTAAAGATTTGAATACTTTATCTGTTGACAAGTAAATCCGGAGTTAAATACCCGGCGGCTCTTGGCTGGTGGTGACTTAACGCACATCCATTGTACTCCGGGATGCAACCCGGCAGCTTATAGCCTTTGTTAAAAATCAAGAACTGATAAACCTTTTGAAACACCAATTTTAATCTTTCATGATGGGATTGAACTGAATCATTTATTTAAGCCATAGCTATGCATGACCTGCACAAAGTTTAAACAACATATGCCCTGGCTACTTGACGTCAAAAGCCAGGGCGGGTAACAACCCAAACATAATATAGTCTTATGCAATTATGGAAAAGACTAAAATTAAGGCCATCGAAGCCAAAATATACTAGCGACTTAAAGTCAAATACCAGGGCGGGTTAGCAAACCTCGCATATTCGTATAATAATAAAAAGCATACCTGAAAAATTGTCTCATACTGCCGGCTGTAGATTGACACCATGGTGATGCCTTGATAATTATAATCCGGAGCCACTATCAACTCGGAGTCATGAAATATCATGATTTTGATTTCTCAAGGCAAAAATATCCAGGCGACTTACAGTCCGCTATCAGGGCGGGTTATCAAACCAAAAAATGCTCACATATGAGTCATATAACCAGGGCTGCATGGCCCGAATTGTGAAAACCATGTGTTAACATGAAAGAAGGATATAAATCCAAAATTTTCAGAAAGACAACAATCCAGAAAATTCGAGGCTTTCATAGGCCGCCAAGCCTAAAACCCAAGTGCTTTCATGGGTCGCACAACCACTGAGTTAATCCTTGCTATCCGTAAGCCAGTCCTCACATGACAAACCACCGTTTTAACCTTAACAAGTTCAGGGTCTTAGTTAAAAGATTGACTGTCAAGAGTATGGCGGGTCATTCCAGGATTACCTGGGCGGAGTTCGGCATGGAAGCCGGTCAAGAGGGTAAGCATAGCTATGTTCATTGAGCAGGAAGCCCCCAAGTGACATATAATATGGCATGTAAGCCGATCAAGAGGGTAAGGATAGCTACGCTCATTGAGCAGGAAGCCCCCAAGTGACCTATAATATGGCATGTAAGCCGATCAAGAGGGTAAGCATAGATGTGCTCATTGAGTAGGAAGCCCCCAAGTGACCGATAATGAGATAAGCCAATAAGGCAGGATACCCATGTTTGAACTGCGCACTACAACAAGTTCTATTTGGCAACCTTTAATTTTTCTGAGAACTCAAACTTGCGAGAGATGAATTCCTCTTGAACCGGATGTTGAACCGGAATCTTTTCTTATAACCCGGAACTCATCTATTGAGCTGGAACTTTTTTGACTGCCAGGCAGTTTTTAAGCCAGAAATTGTCTGACAGCCTTTTGAATTTTTCACCAATATGGTAGTAGCCTCCAGGACCGAGTTATTTTCCCTCCAATGACCCGGGGTCATGAATTGGCTGAGTGTCATTGTAGCCCCCAAGTCTTAAGACGACTCGAGGAGTTGGCTTGAGGTTCTCCATACTTGACCGTGATGTATACCGGCTAGTTGAACAGCGGAACGCTAGAATATGTTGAAGCTAGAAGGCAAGGTGGCGAGTTTGATGATCTTGACAACACTCACTGTATATCCTTGACGTTGATAACGAGATGTGAATCCACAGAAAGTTGAGGTGACCTCGACGGGTTATAAATGATCTCATATAGTTTGTGTCAGTAATCCGGCCAGTGGTTCATCCCAGCTGGTTGTTGAAGTTAACCAAAATGCAATAGTGGTGACTTGTGTGCCTGTCCATTGATCCATCCTGTGTAGGCAAGGGCTATAGCTTGATGGTCTCTTTTGTAATGATAAATTGTTCTGCATAAGAAATTTCACAAACGAGAGTAATTGTTCTCGAAGAAAACAAAAATGTATCAATAGAAACTTGACAGGATGGATTTCACCTGATATGTTTTATAAAAAATTATCAGCCTTAGGTTTGCAGCAACGATGACACAGGTGGCGGCTTAAAGCGCCACCGTAGCAAAAATGGGCACCGGGCGGCTCAAAAGGGATCCTCCGGGTCATGTTGACCATTGGATTTTTTAACTGCCCACTACTTCTTTTCTCTCAACCGGCCTCCTCTTATGTTTTTTATTTCAACCAGCAGCACGAGTAAGGCAACACGGCGCGGAGGCACGGCAGCAGCCAGTAGCGGGTCGTGGTCGCACCTGGCACGGGCGGTGCAAATGGCCAAGCGGCGAGGCAGAGGCGGCTCAGGGCCGGGGCGCGTCAGCGGCGGCTTAATTAAGGCGACTCCCGCGAGGGCGGCTCATGGCAGAGCAACATCAGGTAGCGACACAAAGATGTAGGCGGCTTGGCGACGCCGGCAAGTGGAAATGACCGGATGGCAGCGGTAACCTGCCATGATGGAGCGGCAAGTTAGGGCGAAGCTTGGCGCGGCGGTTTAGCGATGCCGGCTTGACATCAGTATAGGCAACCGGCCATAGAAAAGCGGCGACTCGACGAAAAAACAAGACCTACTCGCCTAGGACGGCTCGCAGCGGCCGATGGAAAAGGCAGTGGCGGCTCATCGCGAGGCACTGCAGCGGAGCAGCGACTCACAAGCAGGGCGAGACCATAGCGACTAAGAACGGCGGATCTCGGGGGCGTGAGACCGGGGCAGTGCACAGCGAACAAATGTCCTGTAGCTCAGCGAAGTAAGCAGACCGGCGAAGGCAGCTTGGGGTCGATACCGGCCAATGGAAGTGAAAGTGAGGGCCGCTTGGCGACTCGATGGTACGGCGTGGCATCCATGGAAGCGAGAGCCGCGACGGCTTAAAGGCAGCTTCAGAAGGGTCCCGCTCGAGAGGAGGATGGAAGGCGACGCGAGCGACTTGGCAGGCGAGCAGTTCAGCTTTCAAGACGGCCGGCAGCGGCGACTCTCAATACCATGTTCTCCTCGATGTTCTTGGAGATCTATTCGATATAATACTTTTTTGCGGTGTGTTTGCCGAGATCCAATGAATTGTGGATTTATGATCAGCTTATCTATGAATATTATTTGAATCTTCTCTAAATTCTTATATGCATGATTTGATATCTTTGTAATTCCCTGTGAACTATCGGTTTGGTTTGGCCAACTAGATTGGTTTTTCTTGCAATGGGAGAAGTGCTTAGCTTTGGGTTCAATCTTGTGGTGTCCTTTCCCAGTGACAGTAGGGGCAGCAAGGCACGTAGTGTATTGTTGCCATTGAGGATAAAAAGATGGGGTTTTCATCATATTGCTTGATTTAATACCGTACATCATGTCATCTTGCTTAATGCGTTACTCCATTCTTTATGAACTTAATACTCTAGATGCATGCTGGATAGCGGTCGATGTGTGGAGTTATAGTAGTAGATGCAGAATAGTTTGGGTCTACTTGACACAGACGTGATGCCTATATTCATGATCATTGCCTTAGATATCGTCATAATTATGCGCTCTTCTATCAATTGCTCGGTAGTAATTTGTTCACCCACCGTAATATTTTCTATCTTGAAGATCTAAAAACTCCAATGGCTCCCCCACCGGCACCCCCACCCTCGCCGTTAGGCTCTCCGGCGATCTCTCTCCTTAGCCACTTATCCCCCAAACCAATCCACTCATCCTCTCCGGCGTCTCCTCCTCTATACGAGGATCACCATCTTCAATGGATCAGGGCTCTGGTTCCACCCTTGGCTTGGATTTCTCCAAGGGGTTGGCTTTTCCAAATGAGATATACAGATCTTGTGGTGTCTCGGTCCATCCTTCGGATGACATGGGTTCTTTCATCATGTTGGTATCTTTTCGTAGGCATGATTTTCGCCTCTCTGATGATTCAGTGGCAGCGTTACTAAAGGCAGCTATTGGTGGATCGGCGATTGAATTCATGGTTTCCAATATACGTGACAAGGTATTCTCCTTTCATGTTTCATGCAAAAAAGTTGGTCTCTACGTTCTTGCCCTTCGATCTTTTCTTGTGAGCACTTTAAGTGTTTCTTCCACCTATGGGGCCATGGTGGTCCTAATTGGAGGCGTGAGGTTTTGATTTGGAGAAAGGAATGTGATGCTGAATGGGTTTTTGTTAGCCCTACCAAACGTCGTGCTACAATTGGCATGATGGCCATTCATAAGCCTCCTGTCAAATCTTCTTTGAAGTCTGCATCTAGTTGTAGGAAGAAACTCTCTTTTGCAACGTTCCAGAATTATCCTGCATGCAAAGGTTATCGATACCCTGCCACACAAACATGCATTGATACTATTCAGGATGCGGGTTATGTTATTAGCCAGCGTGAGCACGTCATTATTCACTCTTCACCGGCTCCAGAGCTCCGGTGGATGGTGGCTGCTCCTCCGATCTGTTTTTGTACGGTACCTACGCTTTCCACTCGGTCAGCAGCAATCTCGCCTGCGTTGGTTCCTCATTCCTTGGAGCGATCGTTGGGCGGGTCTGCGATTTTTTTCAAATCTCCACCCTTCTGATCCACTTCCTATTGTTGGTCCTATTGAGCCATCTAGGACCGCGACTGCCCTGGTAAGCCCATCTTCTGAGCCATGCGCCAACACACCGGGCCCTGTCAATGTTGAATCTCCCAATGCACGGCAAGTCAATCAGGATCGTAACTTATCGCCCGCCGGGATTTTGGGCCAATCAGTTGAAGATTTGGAGGGATTTTCATCTATGGTTGATGAAATTGCGTTTAAGGTTTGGAAATGCCAAAATTGCTTCTCAATGGCACATATCACCTCTGGTTGCACCAATCAAATGCGTTGTCGCCATTGTTTTCGGTAAGGCCACAGAGCAAAATCTTGCACAGGGTCTGCACCTGCCGGGGGTTTTAGGTGGGTCCCGCGCGTCAGTGGGAGTACTTCTGCCAACCAGCCTGACATCCCACCACCGATTTTGCCGCTTGACGCCTCGAGTTACCTCCAACCTACCGCTACAGCTTGCCCATTGATACGTCCCGTCACCGAGTTACATCTAGCTTCGTCATCAGAGCCTACCTCGCCTCCATCTCCGCCACCTCCATTGTACCATCGCCTCCACTCTGCCATCCGCCCCATGACCAGAAACACCACCGCCACCATCCTCAACACTGCCGCCACTGCCGCCCACGCCTGCATCGTCTTCGCCGGAGATGGCCAACTTTGAGTTGGATTCCATACAGTACGTGCCGCCGGGCTTTGAGATTATAGATGGGGGGCAGCTCCGTCTTCCTCGCACCTTCTTCGCCCCAGCTACTGCGCCTAACAGAAGGCATGAGGAGTATGCTATTGGCATCGTCGAGCCAGAGCCACTGCCGGAGGAGATTCCCCTCTACCGCAACATGGTTAGTGATTTTGTTGTTAATCAGTAGGGGAGAGATGTTCTTGATGCTCAGCCATGGATTCAGGGGGTCGGACTGTTCCGTTTCCGTAGTGCAGTCTCTAGGCAAGTTATGGTGGATCATCCACCCTTTGATTTGGGCAACGATCGCTTTGTTCGATTTATTCTGCATGATGAAGGGATTAACTATAGAGCTGCTCAGGGATTTTGCCGTGGTTGGATCATGCTATTGGGTGTCCCTCTTGATTATCGTCGGACGCAGTACATAGCAGATGTGATTAGCACTTTTGGGTGTTTTCATGCTTGGCAACAGACTGATCAGCTTATGGTGCGGACTCTTGCTTATGTGTCCTTCCATGCGTGCACCTACCATGGTCCCTCAGGGTGTGGTTTATCGTGAGTATGGAGATTTTGGTGCTACTAGGGTTTCTTGGTCTGCTCCAGTTTATGTTCTCTCTATGGATTTTGCGGATGTGTTGCCTGCTGACGAAGACCCAATGCCTTTTGATGGGAATCCACATCCCCTGCCTGGCCAGATGCACTTCAACAAGCACAACTGGGTAATGCCGGAGTTCCCTGAGTTAGGATGGAATGATGTGCCTCCCCCTGCTGCTGGCAATGAAAATGTGCAGGATGATGCTTTCCATGGCAATGATGCAGAGCCGATGGAACCTGAAGAACCTGTTCAGTCTCAGGAGTCGATGGTGTTGCAAGTCTCTGATGACTCTGTCAATAATGTCAATGCTCCTGCTGCTCTGCCCAATGCAGATGTTGTTCCATTTCAACCACCTGCAGATCATCTCCCAGCTTAGCAGATTTTGCATGTTGGATAGGTTATTATTGTCTTCGGGCCAGTTCTGCCCCCTCAGATGCAATGGACACGTACCTTCTGTAAGTTCATGCAGCATTTTGACTCTGCAGTCATCCCTCGGCCATTACAGATGCCTCTGTTTTCATTCATCAAGCATTCTTGGAGTCATAGTCTCTCTGATGGAATTCTGGAGTTCAATATGTTGCCCCCATCATCTGCTACTGAGAATGTTTGTCAGTTTTCACATGTCAAGCAGCTGGTCGCTCGTGCACTCTGCTTTGATGAGCCCTTTGAGCTGACTGAACCTATAACAGAGAAGTTCCAGTTTACTGCTATGCCTGTTTTTAGCAACAAGAGAGCTCGTAAATCTGCATCTGTTAGGCCTGTTCTGATTGATTCTCAAGTTCATCGCAGTGTAGACTTAGCGCCTTGCGTGATAGATTCTGTCAGGCGCCCCCAAGGTCAATCAGCCCGCAGCATGTTAAGCGCTCTAAGAAGCACAGAACTAATGCCCAGCCTACTACCCCGGCAACGTTTGCTCGTGATGAACCTGTTGTGCCTCCTCCAACGGCCATCCCTGATCTTCAACGCATTGGAGCATGGCTGCGCATTGCCCCTGAGAAGATAATGGCGAAGAAGTTTGTTGCTGATCCTTCTGATGCCAGCTCTAGCAAGAGTTCTGATGATGAGTGAAGTCTGCTGCAGCATGGGTCGCTGGCGAACCCATTTAATTGCCACTTATCTTTGCTTTTGTTTTTCTATGTTGAACACTATGATTCTGCTAGGTGGATATCATAGGTCATTGTGTGGCCTACTTTTGCTTTTATATTCTTTGGTTTGTAATGAATCAGACAATCTTTAGAGACAGGAAGATCTTGTGTTGGAATGTGCGTGGCCTTAATACCGAAGTGTGACAGCTTGCAGTTAAACAGAAGATAGGTGAAAGTGGGTGCTCTATTGTCTGTTTGCAAGAATCTAAATGCATGCATATCGATCAGCGTTTTCTTAGGAAGTTTTTTCCTCGGCGCTTTGATAATTTTGTGTATATGCCATCGTCTGGTGCTTCTGGTGGTCTTCTGATTATTTGGAACTCTGCTTTCTTCACTGGTAAATTAATCGAAGCTCATTCCTATGGCATCATTGTGGAATTCACCTCTACGCACACTTCTGAAGTTTGGACATTGGTGTCAGTTTATGGTCCGTGCCAGTGTCCTGCCCGCGACGATTTTGCTCAGTGGTTATACAATCTGAACATACAATTTTATTAGAAATGCCTACTTCTTGGTGATTTTAATTTCATGCGTTCTTTGGAGAATCGTAATTTGCCCGGGGGTAATGTAAATGACATCTTCCTTTTCAATGAAATCATTGGTCATCTAGGATTGGTGGAACTGCCAATAAAAGGTAGGCAGTATACTTGGTCCAATATGCAAACAAACCCTCTTCTTGAGCAAATCGATTGGTTTTTCACCACGGTATCTTACTTCGGATCATCCCAATACTATGGTAATGCCTCTAGCTCAGATAGCATCGGATCATGTGCCATGTGTGGTTTCTATTGCCACTACTATTCCAAATGCCAAAGTCTTCCGTTTTCAAAACTATTGGGTAAATCTGCCAGGTTTTTCTGAATGTGTATGTGAGGTATGGAATACGCCTGTTAGGAAATCTTCTGCTGCTGGTACAATTTCGGCTAAATTTAAAGCTCTGCGTTATGCTCTCAAGAAGTGGCATGTGAGCCTTTCCAAGGTTCAAAACCTAATTGCAGATTGCAATAAGGTGATTCTATTCTTTGATGGTTTGGAAGAACTCCGAACGCTTACTTGGCCAGAGATGAATTTTCGGAAGATTGTCAAACTGCACCTAGAGGAAATCCTTCGTTTGCAATTTATTTATTGGAAGCAGCGATGTACTATCAGATCCATCAAAGTGGGTGAGGAAAACACTAAATTTTTCCATGCCATGGCTACAGAACGTTACCTAGGAAACACCATCTCCTCCATTAAAAATGATGCAGGTGATGTGGTGACAAATCATCATCAGCTAGCCTCCATGTTTTGGGCTGACTTCAAGCTGCGCATGGGACAATCCAAGGGCATTCGCATGAATTTTGACCTTGACAGCCTTCTGGCCAGATTTGATGGGCTTGATGCTCTATCTAGGCCCTTCACAGAAATGAAGTGGATGATGTAATTAAGCATATGCCCACTCACCGTGCCCCTGGACTAGATGGATTTACAAGCCTTTTTATGAAGAGATGTTGGAGTGTTCTAAAGCAGGATTTCATGAATTTGGTTACAGAATTTTATGATGGAAAATGCAATTTGGAGTGTCTTAACACCTCTCTCATTGCCCTCATACCTAAGAAGTTAAACCCTGAGTTTGCTGGTGACTTTCGGCCAATTTCATTAACAAATACATGTTTAAAGTTCTTAACCAAGCTCTTGGCGAATCGTTTGCAGAAATTAATCCTTCAATGCATCCACCATAACCAATATGGTTTTCTCAAGTGTCGTTCTATCCAGGATTGCCTAGCGTGGTGTTTTGAATATATACACCAATGCAAAGCTTCTAAGAGGCCCATTGTTCTTTTGAAGCTGGAGTTCTCTAAAGATTTTGACACGATCGAACATGAGGCCATTCTCAGAATTCTTCAGTGCAAGGGTTTTGATGATCGTTGGAATGGTTGGGTCAGTAGCTTGCTTTCATCTGGTTCTTCTTCGGTTCTTTTAAATGGAGTCCCAGGTCAGCATTTTAAACGCAAAAGTGGTGTTCGTCACGGTGACCCTTTATCGCCTCTACTGTTCGTAATTGAAGTGGATCTTCTGCAATCTGTGGTGAATGACACATGCAGCCGTAATATCCTCTCTATGCCAATCCCGACAAGGTCCAAGGATTACCCCATTGTTCAATACGCAGATGACACCCTGATTGTTTTGCCTGCTGTCGACAGCCAATTAATTGCACTCAAAGATATGTTGCAGAAATTTGCTGAATCCACGGGTTTGTGTGTTAACTTCAGTAAATCTTCCTTCATCCCAATAAACATGTCTGAGGAGGAAGGAGCCAGAATTGCTGCTTTGTTAGGATGCTCTGTTGGCTGGATGCCCTTCACGTATCTTGGTTTGCCCATGGGCACCTCTAGGCCAACTATTTATGATCTGTTGCCGCTAGTTGATCGCATTGACAGAAGATTATCAGCATCTTCTTATCGTCTCAATCAGGGTAGTCGACTTCAACTCCTTCAGTCAGTCCTCACATCCATGCCTATATATTTCCTCTGCTCCTTATCCATACCGCAGGGTATCCTCATGCAGATTGAGCGAATTGAAAGATAGTGTCTTTGGAGAGGAAATACTGATAATCCTAGACAATCTCTAGCTGCATGGGATTTGGTTTGTTGGCCAAAGAAGTATGGTGGATGGGTGTCACTCATTTGGGAGTTCAAAATGAAGCCCTTCTAATCAAGCATTTATTCAAGTTCTTCAATAAGAAAGATGTTCCATGGGTTAATCTTATTTGGGATTCATATTATCACTCCTCAGCCCCACAAGTTATTCAGCTTTGTGGCTGCTTTTGGTGGCGTGACGTGCTCAAACTGTATGACAAATTTTGTACGGTAGCTGTCGGATGTGGTGTTCCGACAAACCCTTAAGGTTCGAACACTGGGGTGCGCGCGAAGTCTCTCCCTCCTACCGATCTACGCTCTAGCTCGCTAAGATCTCGCGGATGAACTCGACGAACTTGCAAAACAGAAAGACACGGGGTTTATACTAGTTCGGGCCACCGTTGTGGTGTAATACCCTACTCCAGTGTGGTGGTGGTGGATTGCCTCTTGGGCTGATGATGAATAGTACAAGGGAAGAACAGCCTCCTGAGGTTGAGGTGTTCTTGTGCTTGTGTAGTTGAGGATGATCTGAACTAGTTCGGGATCAGTTGCCTCCTACTGTGGTGGCTAGTCCTATTTATAGAGGCCCTGGTCCTCTTCCCAAATATCGAGCGGGAAGGGAGCTAACAACGGCGGGCAAATTTGAAGGGGGACAGCTAGTACAAGCTATCCTGACAAAAGCGGTCTTCGCCTGCGAAAAGCTCTGGGGTGATGCCGTCTTGGGCTCCACGATGACCTTCGCCTTGCCGTCCTCCGGTCTTGGTCTCGTTGCACCAATATGGAAACCTTTGCCTGAAGCCTCGGTACTCTTCGCCTGCGCAGGCCTCCTTGGCACCAAAGAGGAAATAGAGATGTTGCGTGCACTGGCGCCCGCCTGGCACCCGCGTGGTGCCGTTCGTCATGGCTCACGTCACGAGAGCCTCGTGAGGTTTGCCTCGCCTTGATATCTCCGCTCCTCGTGAGCCTGCCTGGCTAGGCCACTCCAGAGGAGGTCTTGCGTCGTCCGCCTCGCGAGGATTGGACCCTCGCGAGGGTCTTGGGTGCCTTGTTGACGAAGATGGGCCGTACGGCCTGCTGCTTAGCCACGCTATGGGCCGCAGGCAGGCAAGTCTGGGAACCCCCGTTCCCAGAATGCCAACAGTAGCCCCCGGGCCCAAGGTGCGCTCGGGCTTGGCTTCGCGGCGAAGCCAAGGGTCAAGTTCGGAGCACCGCGGGCCCCAAAATCCTGCGGCCTCGGTCGACGCGTGGCGGTTGATTGGACGTGGGCGTCTCCGCTTCCCCATGCTGCCTCGGCAACTGCACGACTTGACAAGTCCCTGCGACATGCAAGGAAAACCATCATTACCTGCGATCGTGGGAGACGCCGGTTGGCCTTCTCTTGCTATAAATGGGGAGGGGGCGGAGCCCCCATTGCCCATCTCTTCCTTCCTTGCTTGCTTCTTCCTCCTTGCTCCGCTGCTGACAACAATGGCGCCCATCAGAAGGTTTTCCGCCAAAGAGAAAGGAAAAGCTCCCCGTGATGATCCGGGCCCACTTCCACCAAAGAAGAGGTCGATCCATCGCCGTGATAAAGTGGCGATGCAGGTGGTGACGAGGCCTTGGTGCGAGCGGCCTCCTCCGGGGTACCCGCTACCCTTGTACGCCTGAGCTGAGGGCTCTGGAGGTTGGAGCGACGAGCAGCGCCGCCCGCGCCGCGCCCGGGGCCGCTGTGCCACGGCGACACGTGCCATTGCCCCTGGGATCCACGCCGCGGACTCCTCACGCGAGTTGGTGCTGTGGGCGCCGATGCCTCCAAGCTCTTGGATCCGCTTCCCGCGGTTCTTCTCCGACGTGATGCCGCCGAGGGGGCCTCTCGAGCTCTGGCTGCAGCATGCCGACTACAGCGCTCCGGCGACCGGAGCGGAGATCGAAGCGGTCCCCGCCGACAAGATCTTCATGACTCGCGGCTGGGGCGAGATCGCGCGGGTCTGCCGTGCGAGGGGAGCCCTCGCGATCCACTTCGAGTACGACGGCGCCTCCACGCTCTTCTTCAAGGTCTTCGATGCCGAGGGCCGCCGCCTGGAATGCTGCCCTAGAGAGGAGCGCCAGACCGACGTGCGTTCCGATCGCGGCTACTCCAGCAGCAGCAGCCCTTGGGAGTCCGGCAGCTCTCCTAAGCTATACGAGACTCCGGAGACGAGCGACGACAGCTACGTGCCCCCGAGCTCTCACCGCACTCGGAGCAGGACTGCGGCATCCGGCCGTCGCCGCCGCTGATCTGGATGGGGTTGGCGCCGGCCTCCCGTGGCCCACTGTTGATGATGGCGTCTGCCACGGAAGGGTGTAGATAGGATTCCCCTTAGTATCAGCTTTTGTTTCCTGCGAAGGATCATGAATCACCCCGTGGGGGCATGTAAGGGTCTGTAATGTCTTTGGTGCTTATATTCCTTGTTATGAAAACTTGGTCAGTGCATGTCCCGTTA
Source organism: Aegilops tauschii subsp. strangulata (assembly GCF_002575655.3). Lineage (NCBI taxonomy): Eukaryota > Viridiplantae > Streptophyta > Magnoliopsida > Poales > Poaceae > Aegilops > Aegilops tauschii. The sequence continues at coordinate 377,312,716 of NC_053038.3, read as the reverse complement.
AGGCTTGGTCCCCCCTTTCTTTCCTCGCGATGGCTTGTTGCTCTACGCTGACATGTCCCGGTCCCCAGGCAGGCTACAGCCGTCGCTGGTATGCCAGGTCGCGTGCCGTGGTCAAGGCCAGGAGGTGTGCGGCCCGAGGTCTGGTAAGAGCCCCTGAGGCGCGATGCTCAGGAGGTCCCCCTTAGCGCTCAAGTAGCCATGGTAAGGGAAGAAAGGAAAATGACTTGGCCGCAACGGGGCTGCGGCATGGCGTGAGTGACCATTAGGCCCAGATATTTAGCCGATCCTAGGGCGAAACTTATCTTGCTGACTTCGCGGCGGTTCCTGATGTCGCGCTAGGGCTGTGCGCCAACTCGTGCGGTATAGTCAGGTCGGGCCATACGAGTCCCCCCCCCTCATGCTCTCCTTAGTGCTCTACGTCCTCAGGTCCCGGCCCTCGAGCGAGCTCAGCCGCCGTTGGTATGCCAGGTCGCGATGCCGTGGTCAAGGGCAGGGGGTGAGGGCTGGAGAGCCTGTAAGAGCTCCTGAGTCGCGATGCTCAGGAGCCCCCCTTTTAACGCGCAAGCGAATTGCACGAGGGAAAAAGGGACTCGCGGTGCCGCCTGCTATCCTTCCCTCGGGATCCCTGTGAGCAGGCACAAGAAGAGACATGGTTTGCCGTTACAGCTATTAGCCTGCCGCTGGTTGCTCTGGGTGAGGTGAAGTCACTAAGGGCCTGGTGAGGTGACGTGCGCGGCGCGTGCCGCGAGCCAGAGCTCGACCACTCAGATTTGTCGGGCGTGGCAGGGACGGACCCATGCACCAGCGTCGTGCCTGTGTGAAGGCCTCGGGGGAGGCGATGACCGAGCAGGCGATAGCCGTTGGTAGGTTAAGCGTGAAGAGCAGATCAACTTGGATAAATGCAGGAAGATACACGCCACCGGGTCTGGCCCGAGCGGCTTAGGGATGATGCAGCCCGAGGGGCGCCCCCAGCAAGGAGCTAAAGACTTAAGCAGAAGGGATACATGCCATAGGGACGGACCCATGTGGCCTAGGAATAATGCAGCCTGAGGGGCGCTCCCAGCTTAAACGAACTTGGAAGATGTCACCTGGTTCTGTACGAAGTAGAGTTGGTGCAGCTGAAGCCGCGCGTTGAAGGAATGGCTCCTCATGAGCCACCGGGACCCTGAGCCTCGGGGGGCTCTGGAGGTTCAGGAGGTTCCCTGAAGACCGTCTCCATCTCCTCCAGGACGGCGTGGTACCTGGCCTCCTGAGTGGCCAGGATACGCCGTAGGTTGCGCTGATAGGCTGACGCCACGCTCGGCAAGCCGAAGGGCATGCGAATGTAGATGTGTGGTGGGCCCTCATAGCGGCCCACACGCGATGGCCGGAAACGCTCCTGAGATGCAGCCCTGTTGAGCCCTGGGACGTCGATGCAGACACGCAGCCCGGCATCCTCGCCTGGATGGGGAGCTGCGCCTTGTGAGCGGCTGTGGCCGCGCATGGCTCTTGCTTCTTGCAGTTCCTGGGTGGTCTTGGTGATGAACTCTTGGGTGGTGGGCACTCCTTGCCCTGTGCTCTCCTGAGGAAAGTGTGCCGTGAGGCACGCTTCCAAGTGGTGCCCAAGCGCCTCCCTCGTGAGGTTGGCAAGGTCTGAGGCTCTCCAGAAGAGAGCCCCCGAGCCCTGCCTGAGGAGGGCGCCGGGCGCGCTTTCCTATGCGATGGAGGGAGCCGCCCCTAGGACAGATCTTGATGAGGCTCCTGCCGCGGTGCCATCCTCCTGAGGTCCTGTGCGGCGCGGCTTCTTCTTCTTGGGAATGGCCTCCGGAGGGCCTTCACTTCTGCTGTCGGGGTCGTCGATTGCTGCAGCTTGAAGGGCGCGCTCGAGGGAGCACACCGCATCCCTCTCCTCACACGGGACCGTGATGATTCCTCCACTTCCTGGCATCTTGAGAACGTTGTAGCCATGATGAGTGACCGCCATGAACTTGGCCAGGGCTGGACACCCGAGGATGGCATTATACGGCAGGCGGATGTGCGCGACGTCGAAGTCGATGAGTTTGGTGCGATAGTTCTTGCGCTCCCCGAAGGTGATAGGCAGGCGTACTTGCCCTATCGGTGTGGTGGAACCGTCGGTCACTCCTGAGAAAGGCTTGGTGGGCTCGAGCTGCTCATATGGCACTTGGAGGTTGTCGAACGTGTCGACGGATAGGACGTTGAGCCCTGCGCCACCGTCGATGAGAGTCTTGGTGACTTGCACATTGCTGATGACTGCGGAGCACAACATAGGGAGAGCGCCAGCGGTGGCTGCGCACTTGAGCTGGTCTACCGAGTTGAAGGTGATGGCACATTGGGACCACCTGAGCGGGCGCGTGGCCTCGAGCTTGGGGAGCACCGCGTTCACCTCGTGAGCGAACTGTTTGAAGATGTGCTGAGAGGCTGGGGCATGGGCACCGCCCAAGATGCAGGCGATTGCACGCGGCTCCTGGAAGCCCCCAGCCCCCTCGTCCTGACGGTGATCGTCGTTCCTTCTTGGTGGCGGCAGTGGGGGAAGACCGGCGTTGCCTTGGGGGCGATCCTCACGAGGCTGGTCCCTCCAGGTGCCCTCGTGAGGATGGTCCTGCCAGCGGTCCTCACGAGGCCTGTTGCGCCATTCTTGGCGTGGGCCACGGTCGTCCCAGCGTCCGCCTCCACGTCATCCTCCATGGTCGTAGCCCCGGTCGCTGCGCTCGGGGCGTCGACCGAAGCGTCCTTCTCGTATGGCTCTGAGCTCTTGGCAGTCGCTGGTGTTGTGGGTGTTCAGGTTGTGGAAGGCGCAGAAAGGTCGGCCGTTCTTGGATGACTCAGGATGATCTCTGCCTCGTTTGGTGTCGGGCTCCGCTGCGAGCACTACTGCCTCTTTGCGCTTCACGTCCTTGGCCTTGGCCTTCTTCTCCTCCGCTCGTGCAACTGGCAGCTCAAGGAGAGAGAGGCGCCCCTCCTCAGCTCTTGCGCACTTGGTCGCCAGGTTGAACAGCTCCTGAGATGTGCAAAGCTCCTCGTGGATAGCGAGCTCTTCCTTCATCTTGACGTCACGGATGCCGTCCGAGAACGCGAAGATGATGGCTTCGTCCGTGACCTTGTGGATGTTGAGGCGGGTGTTGTTGAAGCGCTGGATGTACTTCTGGAGGGTCTCCCCTGCCTGTTGCTTGATGCGGCGTAGATCACCCGCGGCCGGTGGGCGGTCGGGAGTACCCTGGAAGTTGGCGACGAAGCGGTCGCGCATCTCGTCCCAGGAGGAGATCAAGCCGTGCTGCAGGTTCAGGAGCCAGGAGCGGGCCCCATCCTTGAGAGCCATGGGAAACCAGTTCGCCATGACTTTTTCGTCGCCGTTGGCCGCTTCGATGCTCAGCTCATAGAGCTGCAGGAACTCTGCAGGATCGGCGGTGCTGTCGTAGCGAGGAGGCAGATCTTGCTTGAACTTGCCTGGCCAGGCGACGCTACACAGTTCTGGGGTGAAGGTGCAGCAGCCGGCCGTGGTCGCCGGGGCCCGCTTCTAAGGTGGAGCTTGGTCTTGGCGAGGTCCGCGCTGCGCCACTTCAGGTGGCACACGGTCTTGACGAGGTTGCGCGGGGAGCGCCGGTGCAGCTTCTCGCGGCCGCGGGATTTCTTGACAGCTTCTTTCTTCACGTGTGGGCGCCGGGCGCGGTGGATCACGCCGTGGAGGCACGCGCCTTGGTGCCAAGGCATCGTCTTGGGGTTGAGGTGGTGGAGGCATGCCATGAGCCTAGTCGCCCGTGGCTGGTTGAGGGGGAGGCAGAGAGTGGGACGGCGCCGGAGAGCCCCTGCGGTACGGACGAGCTCGGCGACGCGGTCGAGCCACTCCTCGTAGAGGTCGTCGACGGGGCGGTAGCGCAGGAGCTCGTTCGCCGCGAGGAGCGCGACCCGTGCCTCCATGGGAGCGCGGTGCGCGTGAGACGAAGAACCGGCAGGGGTCAGCGACGGAGTAGCGGTGCGGCCGTCCTGCCGCACCGAAGGATGGAGCGAGGACGCCTGCTGCTCATTCCTCGCCGGGCCAGTGGCAGCGTTGGCGGCGGGAGACGGAGAACGACGAGCCTACAGGAGCCGTCTGAGCGACGCGGGCAGAGAGGGTAGCCCGACGCTCAGCTCGAGCACAGCGAGCGTCCGCCATGGAAACGACGGAGCGATGGAGCAATGAACTGATGGAAGGGAAACTATGGCGCACCCCTACCTGGCGCGCCAAATGTCGGATGTGCGGTTCCGGCAAACCCTTAAGGTTCGAACACTGGGGTGCGCGCGAAGTCTCTCCCTCCTACCGATCTACGCTCTAGCTCGCTAAGATCTTGCGGATGAACTCGACGAACTTGCGACACAGACAGACACGGGGTTTATACTAGTTCGGGCCACCATTGTGGTGTAATACCCTACTCCAGTGTGGTGGTGGTGGATTGCCTCTTGGGCTGATGATGAATAGTACAAGGGAAGAACATCCTCCTGAGGTTGAGGTGTTCTTGTGCTTGTGTAGTTGAGGATGATATGAACTAGTTCGGGATCAGTTGACTTCTACTGTGGTGGCTAGTCCTATTTATAGAGGCCCTGGTCCTCTTCCGAAATATCGAGTGGGAAGGGAGCCAACAACGGCGGGCAAATTTGAAGGGGGACAGCTAGTACAAGCTATCCTGAAAAAAGCGGTCTTCGCCTGCGAAAAGCTCTGGGGTGACGCCATCTTGGGCTCCACGATGACCTCCGCCTTCCCGTCCTCCGATCTTGGTCTCGTTGCACCAATATGGCAACCTTTGCTTGATGCCTCGGTGCTCTTCGCCTGCGCTGGCCTCCTTAGCACCAAAGAGGAAATAGAGACGCTGCGTGCACTGGCGCCCGCCTGGCACCCGCCTGGTGCCGTTCGTCATGGCTCACATCACGAGAGCCTTGTGAGGTTTGGTTACCTTGCGAGGTCACTCCAGAGGAGGTCTTGCGTCGTCCGCCTCGCAAGGCTTGGACCCTCGCAAGGGTCTTGGGTGCCTTGTTGACGAAGATGGGTCGTACGGCCTGCTGCTTAGCCACGCTGTGGGCCGCATGCAGGCAAGGCTGGGGACCCCCGTTCCCAGAACAGCGACAGTAGCCACTCCTCAAGTGCATGCAGGGGACACGGTGGTGTTCTGGCTTGTTCGTTGGCAAATTGATAACAGAATGATTGCGCTTAAGGATCATTTTCCTAGGCTTCATTCATTTGCCATCGATGATATGATAACAGCGAAAGACTTCTTTGATTACCAATCGGTTGGTGAAGGTTTCCATCTTCCCTTTTCTTTGGAAGCATATTTGGAACTAACTCAGCTTCAGGCATTGCTGCAATCAATCAGTTTGGATCCACATGAGAAGGATATTTGGAAATGGCCGTCAAAAACTGGGGAGTATCAGACCAAGCTCTATTATGAGTTCACCTTCTCTCATTTGGGGATTGATCCAATCTTTAAGTGGATTTGGAAATGCTCATGTACACTCAAGATCAAGGTATTTGGGTGGCTCTTATTAATGGATCGTCTTAACACAAGGGGCATGATGCAAAGGAGACATTGGAACATCTAGGATGATACTTGTGTTCTTTGTCAGTCCTCCCTGCATGTAGACAGAGTCCACCTCTTTTTCTCCTGGAATTTTAGTCAAAGAGTTTGGAATTATCTTGGGATTTCATGGCAGGCCTTCCCAGCCAGTCCACTTTCATGATGGCCTCAGCTTCTACGAAGGAATTCAATAGACCTTTCTTTTCTGAGGTGGTTTTTACTGCAGTTTGGAACATCTGGACATAGAGGAATGGGAAGATTTTCAGAAATGAGGCTCCTAGTTTCAGATCTTGGAGGAGGAATTTTGTGCATGACCTCTCTTTGTTAGCACACAGAATCAAATGTAAATATAGGGATAGTCTGTTAGCTTGGATTGCTTCTCTCCCCTAGTTCTCTTTGTAAGTATTGTAATTTACTTTCTCTTGTTTTCTCTCTTTTGTACAGTGAACCTCTATTTTTTTATGAATAAAGAGCTGTGAGGCTGTTGCCTTGCAGTATATAGTAAAAAAAATATTTTCTATCTTGAGAGAAGCCTCTAGTGAAACCTATGGCCCCGGGGTCTATTTTCCATCATATAAGTTTCTATTTTCTATCATATAAGTTTCCGATCTATTATTTTGCAATCTTTTACTTTCCGTTCCATAAACCAAAATTACGAAAAATATATACTTTACCGTTTATCTATCTCTATCAGATCTCACTTTGCAAGTAACCGTGAAGGGATTGACAACCCCTTTATCGCGTTGGGTGCAAGTAGGTGTTTGTTTGTGCAGGTATTCGGTGGCTTGTTCGTTTTCTCCTACTGGATTGATACCTTGGTTCTCATACTGTGGGAAATACTTACTCTAATTTGCTGCATCACCCTTTCCTCTTCAAGGGAAAAACCAACGCAAGCTCGAAGTAGCAGAAAGAATTTCTGGCGCCGTTGCCGGGGACATTTACACCAAGTGAAGATTTGCTTCCCGTCAACTTGCCAATTTCTGGCGCCGTTGCCGGGGAGATCTATGCCAAGTTAAGTCATACCAAGTACCCATCATAAACTCTCATCTCTTGCATTACATTATTCGCCATTGGCCTCTCGTTTTCCTCTCCCCCACTTCTAAAACGATTTTCAAAAAGATTTGCCTTTTCTTTCGCCCTTCTTCCGTTCGATCTTGTGTTACCATGTCCCTTCTTTTTGCTTGCATCTTCGCTTGCTAAAATTTTATGCATCCCCATCCACTTGCTAATCTTTTTAAAGGATCCAATTATGATGAAACCAATTGCTAGTGAGTTGAGTGCACTAGATTATCTGTATGGAGTTTTGCTTGAAATCCATGAATCTGAAAATTGTGATAAAGTGCTTTATAAAGTGATTCACGATAGATCTTTCAATAAAAAGGATGATTGCCATGATGTTACTATAAATTCTATTAATGCCAATTGTGCTAATAATGCAAAACCCTAAGCTTGGGGATGCTAATTTTGCTATGTCTACTAGTTGTTGCAATGATCACGATTGGGGTGATTCTTCTTATGATTTTGAAAATTTATTTAAGCCGCATGATGGATATGAGATTGATAATAATGTTTGCAATAATATCGAAAGTGGGTTTGGAAGAGTGTCAACTTTAGATCCCACATATTTGGAGAATCATCAATCTTGTGATTTTTTTGGTAAAAGTGGGTTTGGAGAGGTCATGTCTTTATTTTATGATAATCCCACTATTTTGGAAGAGTGTCAACTTTGCATGCATGTGGAACAATTAGAGAATATGTTATGTGATAGATATAGTGTTTAATTTGAATATGTTCCCACATGCAATTATTACGAGTGAGGAAAATATGGTTGCAGAAATTTCCATGTTACTAAATTACCTCTCTTCATGTTGAGATTGCTATTGTTTCCTTTTTCTTCTTTGCATATGCAAGATATTGCTTTTCTTGACAAATTGTTTGTTTATAAAATGCCTATGCATAGGAAGTATGTTAGACTTAGATTTGTTTGTCACGTGTTTGATGATTCTCTCTTTGTGCTTCAATTCTTGTCTTTCATGTGAGCATCATTAAAATTGTCAATGCGTAGCTTAATGGCTTTAAACAATAGCGCTTGTTGGGAGGCAACCCAATTTTATTTTTGTTTTTGATTTTTAGGTTCTGTTTTGCAATAAATATTTTATCTAGCGTCTGGTTAGATGTGGTTTTATGTTTTAGTTAGTGTTTGTGCCAAGTAAGACCTTTGGGATAGGTTACGGTGCTAGTTGATTTGATCTTGCTGAAAAACAAAAACTTTTGCGCTCAGTCCCGGAATTTTTAAAAATCACAGAAGCGTGATAAACTACTGATTCTTTTTGCATAAGATTAATAAACAAATTTCTTAGGTTGTACTACTTTTTCAGAAATTTTGGAGCTACAGAAGTATTAGAAATATCCAGATTGCTACAGACTGTTCTGTTTTTGACAGATTCTGTTTTCTTTGTGTTGTTTGCTTATTTTGATGAATCTATGGGTAGTATCGGGGGGTATGAACCATGGAAAAGTTGGAATACAGTAGATATTACACCAATATAAATAAAGAATGAGTCCACAACAGTACCAAAAGTGGTGATTTATTTTCTTGTACTAACGGAGCTTATGAGATTTTCTGTTGAGTTTTGTGTTGTGAAGTTTTCAAGTTTTGGGTAAGGATTTGATGGACTATGGAATAAAGAGTGGCAAGAGCCTAAGCTTGGGGATGCCCAAGGCACCCCAAAGTAATATTCAACGACAACCAAGAGCCTAAGCTTGGGGATGCCCCGGAAGGCATCCCCTCTTTCGTCTTCGTCTATCGATAACTTTACTTGAGGCTATATTTTTGTTCACCACATGATATGTGTTTTGCTTGGAGCGTATTGTATGATTTGAGTCTTTGCTTTTTAGTTTGCCACAATCATCCTTTCTATACACACCTTTTGAGAGAGACACGCATGAATCATGATTTATTAGATTACTCTATGTGCTTCACTTATATCTTTTGCGCTAGGCAATTTTGCTCTAGTGCTTCACTTATATCCTTTTAGAGCACAACGGTGGTTTTATTTTATAGAAATTTATGAACTCTCATGCTTCACTTATATTATTTTGAGAGTCTTTAAGCAGCATGGTAATTTTCTTTGCTTATAAATTTAGTCCTAATATGATAGGCATCCAAGAGGGATATAATAAAAACTTTCATATAAAGTGCATTGAATACTATGAGAAGTTTGATTCCTTATGATTGTTTTGAGATGTGAAGATGGTGATATGAGAGTCATGCTAGTGAGTACTTGTGAATTTGAGAAATACTTGTGCTAAAGTTTGTGATTCCCGTAGCATGCACTCATGGTGAACCATTATGTGATGAAGTCGGAGCATGATTTATATACTGATTGTCTTCCTTATGAGTGGCGGTCGTGGACGAGCAATGGTCTTTTCCTACCAATCTATCGCCCTAGGAGCATGCGTGTAGTACTTCGTTTTGATAACTAATAGATTTTTGCAATAAGTATGTGAGTTCTATATGACTAATGTTGAGTGCATGGATTATACGCACTCTCACCCTTTCACCATTGCTAGCCTCTCTAGTACCGTGCAACTTTCGTTGGTACCATAAACCCACCATATACCTTCCTCAAAACAGCCACCATAACTACCTATTATGGCATTTCCATAGCCATGCCAAGATATATTGCCATGCAACTTTCCACCGTTCCGTTTATTATGACAAATTCCATCATTGTCATATTGCTTTGCATGATCATGTAGTTGACATCGTATTTGTGGCAAAGCCACCGTTCATAATTCTTTCATACATGTCACTCTTGATTCATTTCACATCCCGGTACACCGCCAGAGGCATTCATATGGAGTCATATTTTGTTCTAAGTATCGAGTTGTAATTCTTGAGTTGTAAGTAAATAAAAGTGTGATGATCTTCATTATTAGAGCATTGTCCCATGTGACAAAAGGGTGATGGAGACTATGATTCCCCCACAAGTCGGGATGAGACTCCGGACGAAAAAAAAGAGGCCAAAAAATGAGAGAAGGCCCAGATAAAAAAGGAGAGAAAAGAGAGAAGGGGCAATGTTACTATCCTTTTACCACACTTGTGCTTCAAAGTAGCACCACGACCTTCATGATAGAGAGTCTCCGATATTGTCACTTTCATATACTAGTGGGATTTTTTTATAGAACTTGGCTTGTATATTCCAATGTTGGGCTTCCTCAAATTGCCCTAGGTCTTCGTGAGCAAGCGAGTTGGATGCACACCCACTTAGTTTCTTTTTGAGCTTTCATAAACTTATATCTCTAGTGCATCCGTTGCATGGCAATCCCTACTCACTCACATTGATATCTATTGATGGGCATCTCCATAGCCCATTGATACGCCTAGTTGATGTGAGACTATCTCCTTCTTTTTTTTCTTCTCCACAACCACCGTCTATTCCACCTATAGTGCTATGTCCATGGCTCACGCTCATGTATTGCATGAAAGTTGAAAAAGTTTGAGAACATCAAAAGTATGAAACAATTGCTTGGCTTGTCATTGGGGTTGTGCATGATTTAAATATTTTGTGTGATGAAGATGGAGCATAGCAAGACTATATGATTTTGTAGGGATAAACTTTCTTTGGCCATGTTATTTTGAGAAGACATAATTGCCTTATTAGTATTCTTGAAGTATTATTGTTTGTGTGTCAATATTAAACTTTTGTTTTGAATCATACACATCTGAACATTCATGCCACAATAAAGAAATTACGTGGATAAATATGTTAGGTAGCATTCCACATCAAAAATTTAGTTTTTATCATTTACCTACTCGAGGACGAGCAAGAATTAAGCTTGGGGATGCTTGATACGTCTCCAATGTATCTATAACTTTTTATTGTTCCATGCTATTATATTATCTGTTTTGGATGTTTTATATGCATTAATATGCTATTTTATATTATTTTTTGGACTAACCTATTAAACTAGAGCCCAGTGCCAGTTCCTGTTTTTTCCGTGTTTTTGAGTTTCGCAGAAAAGGAATACCAAACGGAGTCCAAATGGAATAAAACTTCCGCGATGATATTTGTTGGACCAGCAGGAAACCAGGAGACTTGGAGATGAAGCCGGAGTAGCCACGAGGCGGCCACAAGGATGGAGGGCGCGCCCCCACCCTTGTGGGCCCCTTGTGCGTCTCCTGACCTAATTCTTTCGCCTATATATACTCTTATATGCCCAAACCAACAGAGGCATCTACAAAACACTTTTCCACCGCCGCAACCTTCTGTACCCGTGAGATCTCATCTAAGGGCCTTTTCCGGCATCCTGCCGGAGGGCGATTTGATCATAGAGGGCTTCTACATCAACTCTATTGCCCTTCCGATGAAGCGTGAGTAGTTTGCCACAGACCTACGGGTCCATAGCTAGTAGCTAGATGGCTTCTTCTCTCTCTTTGATTCTCAATACCATGTTCTCCTAGATGTTCTTGGAGATCTATTCGATGTAATACTTTTTTGCGGTGTGTTTGCCGAGATCCGATGAATTGTGGATTTATGATCAGCTTATCTATGAATATTATTTGAATCTTCTCTGAATTCTTATATGCATGATTTGATATCTTTGTAACTCTCTTTGAACTATCGGTTTGGTTTGGCCAACTAGATTGGTTTTTCTTGCAATGGGAGAAGTGCTTAGCTTTGGGTTCAATCTTGCGGTGTCCTTTCCTAGTGATAGTACGGGCAGAAAGGCACGTATTGTATTGTTGCCATCGAGGATAAAAAGATGGGGTTTTCATCATATTGCTTAATTTAATTCCTCTACATCATGTCATCTTGCTTGATGCGTTACTCCGTTCTTTATGAACATAAAACTCTATATGCATGCTGGATAGCGGTCGATGTGTGGAGTAATAGTAGTAGATGCAGAATCATTTTGGTCCAGTTGACACGGACGTGATGCCTATATTCATGATCATTGCCTTAGATATCATCATAATTATGTGCTCTTCTATCAATTGCTCGGTAGTAATTTGTTCACCCACCGTAATATTTTCTATCTTGAGAGAAGCCTCTAGTGAAACCTATGGCCCCTGGGTCTATTTTCCTTCATATAAGTTTCTATTTTCCATCATATAAGTTTCCGAGCTACTATTTTGCAATCTTTTACTTTCCGTTCCATAAACCAAAAGTACCAAAAATATTTACTTTACCATTTATCTATCTCTATCGGATCTCACTTTGCAAGTAACCGTGAAGGGATTGACAACCCCTTTATCGCATTGGGTGCAAGTTGGTGTTTGCTTGTGCAGGTATTCGGTGACTTGTTCGCTGTCTCCTACTGGATTGATATCTTGGTTCTCAAACTGAGGGAAATACTTACTCGACTTTTTTGCATTACCCTTTCCTCTTCGAGGGAAAAACCAACGCAAGCCCAAGAAGTAGCAGCCTCCAGCGATCCAGAGCAACGGCGGAGCGAGGCGGGTCACGGCGTGGAGACTCGGAAGGTTGGCGGCTTGGAATGGTGCGGCAGCTCCGCGGAGACGGGATGTAGAGTCTGAGTCAATCCCCTCGTCTCTGTGCTCGTCCTGGTCGTTGTCAGTTTGACCATCCCTAATCCGTGTCCTCCAGGTCGTGGGCTTGTGGCCCCCACTTTTTTATCCCTTTCGTTTCCGTGTCCATGATACTAGTACTTTGGAACAGTTAGCAGTTCCTCCGCCTTTCCTTTCTACTACTAGTACTCAACCTTTGTTGCGTACGTACTAGTGTGGAACAGTAGAAGTGATTGAGGATTCTTTGGACTTGACTCGGTCCTCCCGCCAGAAAAAGCAACAGCAACAATGACGATCGCTTCCCTTAAATACGTGGGACTTGAGTACATGAAGCATCAATGGAAAAGCCAAACTGGTTTACTCTGTTTCTCGGTGGAAACTTGCCATTGGATCAATCTCGCGGCGCATGGCACACCGCCTAATCAAAGAAAAAAAATCCTCTGAACTCCTGTCGGACTGCAACTTGCGGCGGCACAGTAGCAAAAACTGATCTTCTGTCGGATTCAATGGATCGCCAAAGATGGGTACGGTGGACTGACCGCGAAACCCTAAATTGCTTTCATATCAAAATCACGTATATGCCGTTCCGACTGCTTTCCATGGAGACGGCGTAGACTCTTCCAAATCGGTTCTTCTTCATACAAAAAATTGCGAACTTCTCGATCCCTCCAAGAACTCATCACCACCATGCGCAGGCCCCACGGCGGGTGCCAACTATCGTGGATTTGTCACGGCAGATGTCCTTAGTGTGAGGACTTAGTCGTGAGGCCAACGCATCCATGTGATAGCTTGAGAGGGGTTGAGTGGGACGAGAGCCGCGAGGTTTTACCCAGGTTTGGCCCCTCACGGTGGAGGTAAAAGCCTACATCCTGCTTCATTGATATTGATGATGATGATGCTCACGATTACAAGGGTGCTCTTTCGCTACCTCTACCCCGAGAGCTATTGACTTGTCTGTCTCAAACGTGTCTCCCTTGGGGTGCCCTGTCCCTCCTTATATAAGTTGGAGGAGCAGGTTACATGTGTAGTCCTAGTAGGATTAGGACTACTCTATTCCAAGTGGAATCCTAGTCTTGCTTCCTTTGTAAGGCAATACTCCTTATGCCTTTCCTCTTAAGCCGGCCTACCATAACATGAGATGGCCTACTAGGCCTTGCGCCGTGTCATCCATATGACCAGCCGTCGGGTCATTAGTGAGCCGCCAGACCAGTGAGTCGCCAGTCTTCGGGCAGGTTACCGATGAAACACCAAGTCCCAGCCGGGTCATATATCTGGCCGGGTCATACCGCGGGCTATATCCCCGAGAGGGATTGAGTAACTCCTTCGTAGGCTCGCTGGTCGGTGAGGAGTTGGATGAGATTCATCATGTAATCGAGTTAGTTTTGCTCGGGCTTGATCCCTAGTATCCATTATGTTCTGAGATTGATGTTGTTATGACTTTGCCATGCTTAATGCTTATCACTTTGGACCCGGGTGCCATGATTTCAGATCTGAACCGTTTGTGTTTTCACCATTATATCTATGTTCTAGATCCGATCTTGCAAGTCATTTTCACCTATTACGTGTTATGATCCGTAAACCCCAGTGTGACAGTAATTGGGATACTTTCCGGTGATGACCGCAGTTTGAGGAGCTCATGTATTCACTATGTGTTAATGCTTTTTTCCGGTTCTTTATTTAAAGGAGGCCTTAATATCCCTTAGTTTCCTTATGGCCACGGGAGGGTAGGACAAAAGATGTCATGCAAGTTCTTTCCATAAGCACGTATGAATATTTACGGAATACATGCCTACATTATATTTATGAACTGGAGCTAGTTTTGTATCGCCCTAGGTTAGGAATGCTAAATGATGAATATCATCCAACGAATCCACCGATCCAATGTCTAGGAATTTTCCACATATTGCTCTTGCTAAGTTACTACTGCTGCTGTTACTGTTACAACTGCTACAAAATCATTGCTATCACTGTTACTGTTACTACTGTTGTTACAACTACTATCAAAACTATCATACTACTATGCTACTGATCACTTTGCTGCAGATACTTAATCTCCAGCTGTGGTTGAATTGACAACTCAACCCCTAATACTTGCAAATATTATTTGGCTCCCCTTGTGTCGAATCTATAAATTTGGGTTGAATACTCTACCCTCGAAAACTGTTGCGATCCCCTATACTTGTGGGTTATCAAGACCTTTTTCTGGCGCCGTCGCCGGGGAACATAGCTATATTTGTTGAGTCACTTGGGATTATTATTTATTTATCACTATGAAGAATCTGAAGGATACTAAAACCAAGATTGTTCCCTCTAGGACGAGGGGAGGTAAGGAACTTCCATCACACTCTACATTTGATTCACCTTCTGTTTTGAGTAGACTAGCAACACCACCACGTGCTATTAATCCTGATATGTCGCAAGTTATTGATGATGCTACTTCTGCTATGGATAATACTCATGATGATGCTAGTACCTTGCTTGATGATAATGTGCCACTAGGTGAATTTCTTGATGAACAACTTGCTAGAGCCAAAGATATTGAGAATGCTGAAACTGATGAAATTATTGAAATGGATGAAGTACTTGAAACTGAAAATCTTGAAACACCTATTAGACCTAGCTCTCCTAGATATGAATTGCCTAAGATATCGGAAGGTTATGTTATGGATGAGGAGATAGCTGGAGACTTTCTTGCTTGCAATGGTAGGGATGATCTTAAGAAATTATTATGCAAACTGAAAGAAAAATCTTTAAAAGCTAGAATGAAATGTGATCCTAAGTTTGCTACTTCACCTATCTTTGTTGGTGATAAGGTGAATTCTCTGTCGACCCAGAGTTAATTACGTTGGTTGAATCAGATCCTTTCCATGGTTATGAAACCGAGAATATTCTGGCACACCTTAGTAAATTAAATGATATAGCCACCCTATTTGCTCATGATGATAAAATTCGTTACTATTATATCCTCAAATTATTTCATTCTCATTAAAGGGTGATACTAAGATATCGTACAATACTCTTGCTCCTGGTTGTGTGCGTAGTCCCCAGGATATGATTTATTAGTTCTCTAAAAAATATTTTCCTGCTCATAAGAAACTAGCTGCCTTATAGGAAATATTTAACTTTGTGCACATTAAAGAAGAGATTCTCCCACCAGCTTGGGGGAGGCTTCTCCAATTGCTTAATGCTCTATCTGATCATCCTCTTAAGAAAAATGAAATACTTGATATCTTCTATAATGGACTAACCGATGCTTCTAGGGACTTCCTAGATAGTTGTGTGATACGTCCATTTTGCATCATCTTTACCTACTGTTATTTATAATGTTTTTATGCATAATAATGATTTTTGGAGTAATTCTAATGCCTTTTCTCTCATCAGATGCAAGGTACACACCAAGAGGGAGAATTCCGGCAGCTGGAAATTTGGACCTGGAAAAGCTACGTCAGGCCACCTATTCTGCACAACTCCAAATAAGCTGAAACTTCGCGGGGAATTTTTATGGAATATATAAGAAATATTGGAGCCAATAAGTACCAGAGGGGGGCCACCAGGTGGGCACAACCCACCTGGGCACGCCAGGGAGCCCAGGCGTGCCCTGGTAGGTTGTGCTCCCCTCGGCCCACCTCCGGTGCCCATCTTCTGGTATATAAGTCATTTTGACCTAGAAAAAATAAGGAGAGGACTTTCGGGACAGAGCGTCGCCGTCTCGAGGCGGAACTTGGGCAGGAGCACTTTTGCCCTCCAGCGGAGCGATTCCGCCGGGGGAAATCATCGTCATCATCATCACCAACAAATCTCCCATCTTGGGGAGGGTAATCTCCATCAACATCTTCAACAACACCATCTTCTCTCAAACCCTAGTTCATCTCTTGTGTTCAATCTTTGTACCGGAACTATAGACTAGTACCTGTGGGTGACTAGTAGTGTTGATTACATCTTGTAGTTGATTACTATATGGTTTATTTGGCGTTAGATTATATGTTCAGATCCATTATGCTATGTAATACCCCTCTGATCTTGAGCATGTTTATCACTTGTGAGTAGTTACTTTTGTTCTTCAGGTCACGGGAGAAATCATGTTGCAAGTAATCATGTGAACTTGATATGTGTTCGATATTTTGATAGTATCACTACACGAATCAGGCACTTTGCCGTCTGCCATGGCTGACGGCAAAGGCATGCCTAGCTGACGGTGAAGGCCTTTGCCGTCCGCCAGCAGACGGCAACAGGTCCGGCTGAATAGGCTACGGCGAACGGCTCTTTCCCGTCCGCTGGCGGATGGCAAAGATGGAACGCTCTTTGCCGTCTGCTAGCAGACGACAAAGAACCTGGACGGCACAAGTGCCAGGTTAGGTCCGTTAGGGGTTTAACGGCGTGCTTTGCCATCCGCCAGCAGATGACAAAGACCATTGCACCTTTGCCGTCTACTGGCAGACGGCAAAATAGCGAAATAGGCCAGCCCCCAGGTGCTGCCACGTGTCATGCTATGCCGTCCGCTGGCGGACGGCAAAGGTGCAACGTTCTTTGCCGTCTGCGAGCAGACGGCAAAGTAACCAAATAGGCCAGCCAGTGCCCCAGGTTGCACAGGTAGCTGCCACGTGGCGGCTTTGCCGTCTGCTGGCAGAGGGCAAAGCTCTTTGTCGTCTGCCAGCGGACGGCAAAGAGCCTATATAGCCCCTGTTTTTTCTGTTTTTTCTTATATTCATTCAATTTCAACACAAAAGTTTGAACACACAAATTTCACAGCAGACATATGACATATCCAACACACAAGTTTCATCATACATACATAGCCAACACATCGTTCCATCCATACATAACCAACACATAGTTTCATCACATTGTTCATCCAACACCTATCCATCCATCCATATAACTAGTTCCGCATTGTTGAGTGATACAAAAGAAAAGCAGAAAGGGAACACTCCATCCATGCAAGCTTCCCTAAAGTAAATGAAATCTGCAAAATGGGAAACAAGAATGTTAGAAGAAGAAAACTAGAAGAAGAAGAAGAAAATGAAGAAGAAGGAGAAGAATAAGTAAGCGTACTTAGGTAAAATGGAGCTAACCTAGCTAATTATGCCTTTTTTGAGTGAACTAAGCATATTATGGCATTTTTGATATAAAGCAGCTAAGTATAGGTCAATATTGATCTAACCTAGGTAACTAAGCATATTAGACCTAACTTAGGTCATTTTGGAGAAGAAGAAGACGACTAGAAGAAGAAGAAGAAGACTAGAAGAAGAAGAAGAAGGTTTTTACCCTTTTCCTTCTCATTCTTCTTCTTTTATTCTTTCTTTTTCTTCTCTTTCTTCTTCTATTCTTTCTTTTTCTCCTCTTCCTTGTTTTTCTTCTTCTTATTCCTTATTTGTGTCATTTTAGAGCTTACATAGGTAATTCTACCATTTTTAGCTAACTAAGGTTATTATGTCAATTTGGAGGAAATTAAGGTAAGTATAGGTCATTTTTGTGCTAACATAAGTAATTATGCCATTTTTTAGCTAACGTAGGTAAAATGGATGATTTTAGGGCTAACCTAGCTAAAATGGATCTTATTGGAGCTAACGTAGGTAAAATGGATCATATTGGAGCTAACCTAGGTAAACTTGCTCATTTTGGAGCTAACCTAGGTAAAATGGATCATATTGGAGCAAACCTAGGTAAAATGGGTCATTTTGGAGCTAACTTAACTAATTATGCGATTTTTGAGTTAACTAAGCATATTATGCCATTTTTGACATAAGTAAGCTAAGTATTGGTCTTTATTTAGCTAACCTAGGTAACTAAGCATATTAGAGCTAATTTAGTTAAGTATAGATCATTTTGGAGCTAAGTAAGCTAATTATGTCATTTTGTAGGAAGATTGGCAAAGTCTAGGTCATTATGGTAACCATTTTGGAGGAAATAAAGCTAAGTCTAGGTCTTTATACATTTGGTAGGCAAAACACTAGAGAAAACTTACCGTCATCACGGAGGTGAAGGGCCGGTCGGGTTTACGCCAGTGTCACATGGAGAAGGACCGGTCGGGGTTGGGGTTGCGCCAGTGTGAGACGGAGAAGGATCGGTCGATGCTTGTTGGGAGGCATGTTGCACCAAAGATCATTTGCAATGTCTCGTTAGCACGATGCAACTGAAATGTGAATACTAGTAACTAATGACCATTCAAATGAAACTCACCGTGTCCGCTATACCAATCTGAGGCATCTGCAGAGGGGTCTGACCGTTTTTCTCGCACACAGACTGCACATTTTGATTTCACGAGTCAGTCATATTAGTTAGTAATGAAACTTACATTACATGCATGATTTGGCTAATAAGCAGGAGAAACTTACCACGAGGAGCTCGTATAGGGCCCGATGAGACGCGTCATTCCGGTTCCTCTCCTCCTCCAGCATCCTACCCGTCCTCTGCTCCAGCTCGGTCTCCCTCTCCTTGGTCTGCCTGTTTGCCTCCGCCAGAAGCTCTTGGGCCCTAGCCTCGATGGCGAGGTCCACTGGCCGTGGTCGAGGCGGTATCTCAGGAAGAGACCTCGCGTGGCGCTTCTTGATCTCCGGGAGACTGCTAGGACAACGTATCAGTCCATCCCCAATGGCTACCGAGCCATGTTTCCTCCCATCACGAGATAGCATCGCGAGCTCTGTATCAAAAGGACTCTGGCTCGGGTTGAAGTCATCCCCTTTGGTCGCCTTCCCAAAGTCTTTGTACCTCACGAGCTTGTTGTGGGAGGAGATGTTGGTGAAGCTCTCTGGATGATCGAGGTCATCCTCAGAGAATGCCTTGGCCTTGTTGAATGGGGCCATATGGGACATGGCATAGAGCTCGTATAGCGGTGGCACTTCCTTCTTGTTGTGTTTCGCCTAAAAGAGAGGAATAGCATATTAGTTAAGGGTTGAAGCTAGCATGAAGAATGAAATTGCATGAATCATTAATGGCTGAAACCACATACCCAGTGATCCCCGTACTCAAGCAGGTTGGGGCTCCCTTGATGGTGTGGAAAACCTCGCATTTTGGAACGCTTATCCCTGGCCTTGTTGTGTTCGGTTAGCCATTGGGGAGAGCACCACTCACCCACCAACGCCTCCCAACAGTCCATCATATATGCACACCATCTCGGGGACACCTAAGTTTGGCAAAGAGAAATTTCAGTGCTACGACTATGATTGGAATCAAGGAAACTAAGTACAAGGCCTTAAGAATAGGTAATTACCTTCATGTACTACTCCTTACTCAGATACTTGCGGCGGCACTTATTCATGGCCCTCCTAATGTTAGTCGAGGCGTAGTAGTCTCGAACAGCCTGCACCCTAGCCTCGTGCCGTAAGTTCTGAAGTAGGCGCTTGCACTCGGCTTCCAGAACCCTAGCCGCCTCTGCCTCATGTTCCTCAGCAACCCTGTAGAAGGTCTGCAATTGAACAAGACAACACTGATTAGTACAATCACTAGGTAATGTTGATTTTTAATTCTCTAAAGAAGAAATTACCCAAAACCGCCGCCTCACAATGTCGGCCACCGTCTCGCACACGACACCGTCGACCCTCTCTTCTGGCGGGGCCGGTGCAGCCACGTACAGCTCTGAGCTCATTGCTAGCTGTGGAGCCTGACCCTCACCGGGCAACGTGGCCCACCCCGGGAAGTGCTGCCGGCAAATCACACCAAGGACCTGGTTGGGCCTGCGGAAACCATCGGGGTGTATCCAACCCCTGCAGTATGACAAGGCCAACACATTAGATATTAATTTTAAGAAACATGAAGGACAAAGGTTAAAATAGAGTAAATGCACTTACTTCTCCTCGTTAGGCTGAATCAACCACCTCTGATCGCGGGTCGCCTGCACGGCCGGGAGCTTCGTACCACCACGCTGGTAGACCTTCTGGCCCTGCTCAACCAGCTCGCCATCTCTAAAACTATCGTCGGACCAGGTGTCCTTGCCATCAGCATGGCCACTAGTCTCCGGAGTCACCTGGAACGAAGACTCTGGGACCGGAGTCTCGTGGGACGAAGACTCTGGGGCCCAAGCCTCCTGGGACGAAGGCTCGGGGACACGAGGCCCGTCAGCCAGAGGCTCGTGGACCGGAGTCCGAGACGGGTCCAAGTCTGACGACTCCACCTGAGACGGAGCACTCTGGTGGTCCGGAGAATCAGCTGCGGGTAGTGGCGAGGAAGGCACAACAACCTTCCTACCTCTCCCGCCGCCACGTCCACCTCTAGATGCACCACTCTTCGTCTTCCCCTACCTCTCCCGGCCGAAGAAGAAGGGCCCGCCGGTGTCCCCATGCTGTCTACGAGCACTCTCTGAAGCTGCTGGGTTGCAATATAGCCACCCCTCCCAGCACGCGCCAAGGAAGAAGGAGGCTCGGAGCGCTCTCGACCCGCGCCCATCATCTGTCAACACCTGCAATGACAAAGAGTAAACGAAATTAGTACAACATAAACGTAAAAAAAAATTGGTGGGTGAAAACAACACCAAAACCCCTTTTGTAATATTTCAAGCTTTTGAGATATCTACATAGGAAATATTCTCTATAAATTCCAAGAGAATTCTAGCATGTAAAAATTCCATGTTTGGTTATCTTGCCAAGTATCATCTCTTGGAGAACAAAATGACATCACCAAAACCCCTAAAACTAATTAACCTAACTAACCTAGAAACTAACCTAACTAACCTGGTCTAAAGATAACTAACCTAACTAACCTAGAAAATCAAACTAACCTAGAAAATCAAACTAACCTAACTAACACCTTCTACTTATTCTAAAGATAACTAACCTAACCTAACTAACCTAGAAACTAACCTAACCTAGTCTAAAGATAACTAACCTAACCTAACTAACCTAGAAACTAACTCGGCTACCTAAACTAAACTAAATTAACCTAAAATAAACTCATTTCCCCCTCGATCTTTCTTTTTCTTCTTCTTCCTCCTTTTCCTTCTTCCTCGTCTTCTTTTTCTTCTTCATTTTCCTTATTTTCCTTTTTCCTCTTCACTTCTACTTTTTCTTCTTTTCTTCTTAATATAAAAAACTGACCTAAAATCTAACCTACAATCTACTAACAGAAAAAAGCTAACCTACAACCTAAAGCAACTAAAAAAGAGGTCCAGGGTTCTTTTTTAAATAAAGAGAAAATACTATGGTTTTGCCAATACCACAGTATTAAAAACACAGTTTTAGTGATAGACAAACGGCTCACGGTAAATAAAACCATGGTAATCTCAAAAAGTGTAGTATTCTATAAATACTTAGAAAAAACTAAGCTATCAAACGGGGCCTAAATCAACTAACCTAATTAAAGCAACTAAATCTACTAACCTAAAGCAACTAAATCAACGAACCTAAATCAACTAACCTAAAGCAACTAGATCAACTAAAACAGCAAGAAAAAAAATAAAAAAATAAAGGGCAGAACCTCACCAGGGGGCAGAGCGGCGACAGGCAGCGGCGGGCGGCGGGGGGCGGCTGGACGGAGAGGTGCCGGGCGGCGCGGGGTGGAGCGGCACCGGGGCGGCGGGCGGCCTTGGGGGTCGGGGGCGGTGGGGGTCGGTGGCGGCGGGGGCAGTGGGGGTCGGCGGCTCGGGCACGGGGACGGCGCGGTGAGGGGAGAGAGACGGAGGGGAGAGAAAGAGCATGGCGCGGGCGCTGACTTTTTTGATAGGTCAAATCTCTTTGCTGTCTGCTAGCAGACTGCAAAGAGCCTAGGTAGTGGGGTGGGGCCGGGGGAACAGCCGTTAGGTGGGCCACTTTCTTTGCCATCCGGTAGTGGACGGCAAAAAATCTTTGTCGTCTGCTAGCGGACGGCAAAGAAAGTGGTCGTTAAGTTCTTCTCGTTAGTGGGCCACCTACCCTCTTTGCCGTCGGCTAGCTGACGGCAAAGCTTCTAAGCCGTCAGCTAGCGGACGACAAAGAGCAGGCTGACGGCAAACATGTTCTTTGCTGTCATCTCATTCTTTGTCGTCAGTTTTCTGTGAGCTTATGGCAAAGACGTTCTTTGCCGTCAGCTAGCGGACGACAAAGAGCTGGCTGACGGCAAAGATCCTTATTCCAGTAGCGTATGTATGTTGTGATTCCCTTAGTGGTGTCATGTGAACGTCAACTACATGACACTTCACCATATTTGGGCCTAAGGGAATGCATTGTGGGGTAGTTATTAGATGATGTGTTGTGAGAGTGACAGAAGCTTAAACCCTAGTTTATGCGCTATTCCGTAAGGGAACGATTGGATCCAAAAGTTTAATGCTATGGTTAGAATTCATTCTTAATACTTTTCTCATAGTTGCGGATGCTTAATAGGGGGTTAATCATAAGTAGGAGGTTTTTTCAAGTAAGAACATCACCTAAGCACCAGTCCACCCACATATCAAATTATCAAAGTAGCGAACATGAATCAAACCAACATGATGAAAGTGACTAGATGAAATTCCCGTGCACCCTCATGAACACTTTGCTTATTATAAGAGACCATTTTGGCATGTCCTTTGCCTCAAAAGGATTGGTCTACCTTGCTGAACTTTTGTTACCTTTACTATTACTTGCTCGTTACAAATTATCTTGCTATCAAACTACTCAGCTACTTACAATTTCAGCACTTGCAAACATTACCTTGCTGAAAACCACTTGTCATTTCCTTCTGCTCCTCGTTGCGTTCGACACTCATACTTATCGAAAAGGCTACAATTGAACCCATATACTTGTGGGTCATCAAGGCTCTTTTCTGGCACCGTTGCTGGGGAGTGAAGCGCTCTTGGTAAGTGGAAATTGGTAAGGAAAAATTATTACTACGTGTTGAAATTTATTGTTACTTGTTACTATGGACAACAATCCTTTGAGGGGTTTGTTCGGGGTATCTCCACCTCAACCGGAACCACAATTAGTTATTCCTCAACCTACAGCACCTACAGAAAATATTGAATATGAAATTCCTTCGGATATGATAGAACAACTGCTAGCTAATCCTTATGCAGGAGATGGAATCGAACATCCTGATATGCACTTGATATATGTGGAAGTAATTCGTGGATTGTTTAAGATTGCTGGTTTACCCGGAGATGAAGTTAAGAATAAGGTTTCCCCTTCATATTTGAAGGGAAAAGCATTGGCATGGTATAGGCTATTGGATCTTGGAACTGGAATCGATCGAAATTGGAGTTTCACCAAAAAAATCCTATGCATCTAGTTCATCGTGATCGGAATTATATATATAATTTTTGGCCTCATAAAGGAGAAAGTATCACTCTATCTTGGGGGAGGCTTAAGTCAATGTTATATTCATGCCCCAGTCATGATCTCTCAAGAGAACTTATTATTCAGAATTTTTATGCTCGTCTTTCATGTAGCGACCCGACCCGAATGGATCAAAGTCTCTATGCTTAAGTGCCATCCCTGGATCGGTATGCTGACACACACAGTACTCGAGGATTTATAACAGAGGTAAATCACATGTATAAAGTAACGTAACTACTATTACCTCAATCCATATAGCGGAAGTAACAACAAAATTGTGGAGTTCCCAACAACGCCAACGGCAAAGTTGAGTGTAGACATCGTAACCCTAACGTATCACTTACTCGTCGTAAGATTCCTGCAACATAAGACGTTGCAGCCATGTAGGTCAGTACATTGAATGTACTGGCAATTCACACCATAGGATAATGATGAATAACAACTATCACTACATGCATATTTGGCTGGTGGAGGCTCTAATGTTTAATTTTGCATAAAGTCATTTTTTCCTACAACAAAGGAATATATTTTATTTTACTGCTAAGTTAAATTACCCATATTGAGAAGGTAACCCCAACTCAATACCAAAAATCACCAACTCATTAATAACCCAACAATTTTATAAAATAGAGTGATGAGATCAAACAATAATTCACTTCCAGATACTCAAAGTTTTCCATAACCGGGGACACGGCTAATCATGATTAGTTTGTACACTCTGCAGAGGTTTGCGCATTTTTTCCCACAAGACACGATCCCCTCCCTTGAATTTCCTGCACTGCCTAATGTTTGAGAACCGGATGATTGAGACACAGTCTTTCTGAAGAGGTCCCCTTAACCAATAGATAGGCCGGTACACCTACAGTCCCCTACATCTGCTAGCCTATCATGGAAAGTTTTCCACAACTTACTCAACTATGCTAGAGCCCATAATGGCATGTGGGTGCACACGGAAGTTTCTAGCATGAATAATCTTATGATCCCTTTGAGCCTGGGTGGCATTCCATAGGATGATCACACGGGTCCCCCGGGATCTCCTAGGACAACACTGGATTCCCCAGGTGTCCGGGCAAGCCACTGGTATATCCCTAGGGTGCGCCAACCATTCCACCTAGATGTGTATTAAAGTAGCTACCTTAAGTTTCCCTTAGAAAATATTACTCTCGCAACTTTCATGAATCTCACATACCAATCCCCGTCTACGAGCATGGCTAAGCAATATTAGCATAACGTATATTCCCGGGGTGAATCAAAAAGGTAATAGGTTCCTACCTCATCAACCATATAGCAATACCCACATATTCCCAATCCTACTCATGCAATCATTTGAGGGTGAAACTAATGCAAGTAAAACTGGGTATGAGAAAATATGATCAAACTGTGAACTTGCCTTGTACTATTGATTAAGATTTGTCGCACTCATAATTCCTGATAGTTCTACTCGTCACACTCCGATCAATCTATCGTAAGCAAGCAATCGCATACATAAGCACTCATACAAAAGAATCGAAGAAAAGATCTCAGAAAACTCCGAAACAAGCAATTAACTCTTGCAACAGTAAACAATTTCTAACAGTACCAAAATTGGGTGTATTTGGTCTTATCATAAAGTTTAGGTCAAGAGCTTCAATTAGCAAAAAGAATCAATTAAGTCTGGGTTATAAAGCTCGAGTTATGAACAAAAGAAGTTTGAATTCAATTTTATTTGAAATAAAATTTTAAACTTTCAAAAATATGTTTAAGTTGGTTATCTGGATAGAGGGAATCATAACGAACAAGTGGGCGTTGGTTTCGTTATATTTGGATAAACGGTGTAAAACTTGTGATCATTTGAAAACCAGGGGCTAATCTGTAAGAAAAGTATTCACGGATAGGTCCCTGGCCGAAAATAAATGGAAAAAGAAAATCTATCGGACGAATGTCCGCTATAGAAACCTAACGAACGAAAACTGTTCGCTACCGATGACTAACGGACGAACGTCCGCTAAACAAACTAACCTAGTAATAAACCGGGTTTAGAAAAAAAATGAAAACAAAAACCGGGTCGGGGTTATACTGGTTCGGCCGGTTCGGGCAAGAAAAACCGACGGCGACTGTTGACGGCAGCGGCGGCTCCCGCGACGGTTAGCGGTGGCGCGGGGCGGCGGCGCTGGCGGCGGAGAGGTGCGGCGAGGCGGCGACGTGGTGCGAGGCGGCAGTGGCGGGCTACGGCGGCGCGGGCGGCGTCGGCGGCGGTGCAGGCGAGATGCGAGGAGGAGAGGGGGTCGGGGCCGGCCTTTATAGAGGAGGGGGCAGGGCGGCGGCGAGGCGGAGTCCGAGCCGGACTCGCGAGGCGGCGCGGTGTAAGGCAGCCGGACTCGAGCGGGAGTCGGTCGCGGGGAAGGCGGCGCTGCTGGGCCGGCTGGGCTTCGGCCCAGTCGGTCCGAAGAAGTTTTTTTTCACGCCGCGCCGCCTCGCGAGTCCGGCTAGGACTCCGCCTCGCCGCCGTCCTGCCCCCTCCTCCAAGACGCCGCTTCCCCCTCCTCTATAAAGGTCGGCCCCGACCCCCTCTCCTCCTCGCATCTAGCCGCCGTTCGCTCCCGCTGCCGCCGCAGCCCGCCGCTACCGCCTCACACCACCCCGCCGCCTCGCCGCACCTCTCCGCCGCCAGCGTCGCCGCCCCGCGCCACCGCGAACCGTCTGTTGGGAAACGCAATAATTTCAAAAAAATCCTACGCACACGCAAGATCCATATAGGTGATGCATAGCAACGAGAGGGGAGAGTGTTGTCTACGTACCCTCGTAGACTGAAAGCGGAAGCATTATGAGAACGCGGTTGATCTAGTCGTACGTCTTCACGATCCGACCGATCCTAGAACCGAAAGTATGGCACCTCCGCGATCTGCACACGTTCAGCTCGGTGATGTCCCACGAACTCTTGATCCAGTTGAGTGTCGACGGAGAGCTTCGTCAGCACGACGGCGTGATGACGGTGATGATGAAGTTACCGGCGCAGGGCTTCGCCTAAGCACTATGACGATATGACCATGGTGGATTATGGGGGCACCGCACATGGCTAAGACAGTTGTCTGTTGTGTGTTCTAGGGTGCCCCCTGCCCCCGTATGTAAAGGAGCAAGGGGAGAGTCCGGCCGGCCCTAGGGCGCGCCAAGGAGGGGAGGAATCCTCCTCCTAGTAGGAGTAGGATTCCTCCTTTCCTAGTCCTATGAGGAGGGAGAAGGAAGGAGTGGGAGAGGGGAAGGAAAGGGGGGGGGGGCGTGTCACGCCCAAGATGCGACCCTATCCTAAAGCAACACGAAGGTCCCACCAAGGATAGAAGCGCATCTTGAAGACGCTTTTGCAAGGTGGATATCATTACATCAACATTACATGATATTTGGGGATACATACAAGGCATACAAATGCCGCAAGAATACATCAATACATGAGGACAACATCCGACTATGGATGAAACATAAACATAAACTCAACGACATCCACCCTGCTAACCCAGGCTGCCGGCCTGGAACCTATCCCCTGATCGAAGAAGAAGCAGAAGAAGATCTCCAAAACAAGACATCGCTCTTGCGTCATGATCATCGCATAACCTGTACCTGCAACTGGTGTTGTAGTAATCTGTGAGCCACGTGGACTCAGCAATCCCATTACCATGGGTATCAAGACTAGCAAAGCTTAATGGAAAGGAAGGGGTAAAGTGGTGAGGTTGCAGCAGCGACTAAGCATGTATGGTGGCTAACTTACGCAAATAAGAGCGAGAAGAGAAGCAAAGGATCGGTCGTGAAACTAGCAATGATGAAGAAGTGATCCTGAACTCGTACTTACGTCAAACATAACCCAGAAACCGTGTTCACTTCCCGGACTCCGCCGAGAAGAGACCATCACGGCTACACACGCGGTTGATGCGTTTTAATTAAGGTCAAGTGTCAAGTTCTCTACAACCGGATATTAACAAATTCCCATCTGCCACATAACCGCGGGCACGGCTTCCGAAAGATAATACCCTGCAGGGGTGTCCCAACTTAGCCCATTATAAGCTCTCACGGCCAACGAAGGATATTCCTTCTCCCAGGAAAACCCGATCAGTCTCGGAATCCCGGTTACAAGAAATTTCGACAATGGTAAAACAAAACCAGCAAAGCCGCCCGATGCGCCGACAATCCCGATAGGAGCTGCACATAACTCGTTCTCAGGGCAACACCGGATAAGTCAAGCTACGAGTAAAACCAGACCTCGAGTTTCCCCGAGGTGGCCCCGCAGGCTGCTCGGTTCGGACCAACACTTAGAGAAGCACTGGCCCGGGGGGGTAAAATAAGATGACCCTCGAGAGAGCGACTCCCTAGGGAAAAGAAATAGACTAGGCAACTGGTAAAACCAAGGTTGGGCCTTGCTGGAAGAGTTTTATTCAAGGCGAACTGTCAAGGGGGTCCCATAAATCACCCAACCTTGTAAGGAACGCAAAATCTGGGAACATAACACCGGTATGACGGAAACTAGGGCGGCAAGAGTGGAACAAAACACCAGGCATAAGGCCGAGCCTTCCACCCTTTACCAAGTATATAGCTGCATTAATAATATATAAGAGATATTGTGATATCCCAACATAAACATAATCCAACATGGAGCAATCTTCATCTTCACCTGCAACTAACAATGCTATAAGAGGGGCTGAGCAAAGCGGTAACATAGCCAAACAATGGTTTGCTAGGAAGGGTGACAAAGATTAGAGGTTCATGGCAATTTGGGAGGCTTGAGGAGCAAGTGAATAGGTAACACAGCAAAGCGATAGAACGAAGCATCTAGCATAGCAATGATAGTAATGAGATCCAAGGTGACGGTCATCTTGCCTGAAATCCCGCTAGGAAGAAGAACGAGTCCATGAAGAAGATGAAGCCACGAAGACGAACGAATCCTCACGATCGCAACGACACGGGAATTATCGAGAAGAAGCACGCAACAAAGTAAACACACCGCACATGAACAAGGCATGATGCTCAACCAAGTATGATGCATGACAAGGCTATATGAAGCTACCCACGGCAAGAGATGATGCATACAAGAGCAACACATCCA
Source organism: Aegilops tauschii subsp. strangulata (assembly GCF_002575655.3). Lineage (NCBI taxonomy): Eukaryota > Viridiplantae > Streptophyta > Magnoliopsida > Poales > Poaceae > Aegilops > Aegilops tauschii. The sequence continues at coordinate 377,284,351 of NC_053038.3, read as the reverse complement.
GGCAAGTTTAAATGAGGCCGGAAACAACACATAACAAATCCGGTAAGTCCTCATATGCAAATTTCGAAATTGGTCCAGAACTGAATAAACCTTATATTCAAGTTGTTAAACAGCAAGTTAAAGAGCACCATGATGATCTACACGAAATTCTAGTCAAGTTACATATAAAGTTCATTAAATTCGGAACTACGGCCTAGAAGATATGAGCAAAACAAGATAAACATGGCATTGATGCAAAAATGCATTCGAACATCAAGCAAACACCTCAAAACAAGGATACAACAAGATAATATGAGACTACATGCAAAACTAAGCAAGTTTCATACAGAGCATGCTTAAAACGGAGCAACGGTGCAACACATACACTCCAAACAAGACATAGCAACAAACTGTCCAAAACAGCAACTATGCAACTAGCAAGCATCAAAACAATATGCTACAGCAACTCAACATCAAAACAAAAGGCATGGACATGATGTACAGGTAAAGCACAACAAAACATGAACACTGAGCTATCTCCAGAAATCACTAGGACAGGCTCAAAAGGACATGGCAAGATTGCAAATAATAACAGGTTCACAGACTTGGCAGAAATTACTGGACATGACAGAAAACAGCATCAGGTAGCAATGTTCAGAGCACGAAATCTACATGCTACAGGAATATAACATGGCAAAACAATGCATGGCATGAATCTACTCAAAGCATATAACAAAAGTCCCTTACTGACCATAAGCCAAAAAGGACCAGAAGATATGATGGCAAGCATGTAAACATAGCAAGTTTCGTTAACAGGTTTCAGACTTAGCAGAAAACAGAGCATGGCAGAAACAATAATATGTAGGCATGTTGGAGAGCTTGATGCACTCACTACAGAGCAATGCATGCCAAAACAAGCATACCTACAGCAAGATGGCATGTTTGTGAAGCTATCCATGGCAAGAGCAAATACATAGCATGTATGGATCAACTACAACAAGCTTGGCAAAATTGCATATCATGTTAGGAATCTGCCAGAAATATTTTATAGCAAAAGTAGAGCAAGATTGAGTCATGCTATGGCACTCCATAATTGCAAAAAAGGGCAGGAATGGATCAATTACAACTATAGCTACAAAACATCCTTACTGAACATCTCCAAAATATGCATGGATCTCTCTGTAGCATCAAGTTAACATGGCAACAAAATAACAGCAGACAAGGAGAAATCACTCTCTGAAATCAGAAACATTACGGGGCCTAATTTGCATGCTTGTGCTAGTCACCACAGAGATCACAAAAATACATGGCATACACCACTGGAAAGGTGGCATGGCATACAAAAAAACACATGTAGAGCTCATACTCATAAGATGCACAGATTAAATGTAACAAAAATAACAAATCACCAAGTTCTGATAACAGACAGCAGATAACAGTAACTAGCACTCTTGCAACGATGATTTGGGCATCAAGATGACCTCTAATGAACATGGTGCAATTTAACAAAATGTAGAACATCACGAGACAAACAATTTGACATATTACACGCGTGAAACGGAGCATTATGCATGGAGTTACACTAGGTCAAACAAGCTCACATATTATGCAGATCTGGGGACTGCAGTTTTCTGGAAAAAGAAATGAACGGGTGTAGAATAGCTAAAAGTCGCCTGGGCGGGGAATAGGGCATCTCACCACGTGGGCTCGGCCCAGAACGGAGGAGGAGGCAGGTGGGCCGCGGATCTGGCGCTGATGGGCCTGGGAAGGTCGCGGGGCCCACGGGGCGATGGAGGCCCGGTCGTCCCTCGCCTCGCTCCCGACTGGATCGTGGGAGGCAGGAGCAGGGCGGCTGCGCTACATGGCTGCCGGCCGGAGGTCGCCGGCGGGTGCGGGACAGGGCGGACCCGGACGGATCCGTGGCCGGAGCAGGGCCGCAGCACGAAGACGGGGCAGCAGGGCGTCGGGGACGAGCTCCACGGCGGCGGCGGCGAGGAGCACTGCAGCAGGGGAGAGGAGAGGGGTTAGGGCGAGGCATGGAGACGGAGAGGAGGGGCGGCGGAGCTGGCCTGGCGGCGGAGGAGGCTCGGCGGGGCTGCCGGGGTTGCCGGCGGGAGGCGCGAGGCGGTGGTGGAGGGAGCGGGGCGCTCGGGCTGGCTGCGGGCCTCGGAGCCCAGATCGGGGCCCAGGCGGGCCTGGCACGGGCCTGGCGGCTGGAGACGCGGGGGAGGCGACGTGGCCGGCTCCGATTGGCCCGGGGCGCTGGCTGTGGCGGTGGAGGCCAGTGGGGGCGCGCCACTTGGCGGCGGGGAGGTGGCCGGCGCCGGATTTCGAGGAGGGAGGCGGCTGGAGGCGCAGAAAACGAGGGAAAGGTTGGTGGAGGCCAAAAATGGCATGTGGGGGTGTATATATAGGGAAAGGGGGGTTAGGATTAGGGTTAGGAGGGGTTTCGGAGCTCTCCGATCGCAATCGAACGGTTCCGGACGCGATGAGGGGTAGGCTGGGTCTAGGGGACTGGACTTGGACTGTGGGAGAGGAGAGGGAGAGACCCGGCGACGGTTACGGAGACCGAAACGTCTGACGAAGGTACCGCCAACGATACCGCTATGAGTTCAACGGTTGGGCTATCAAACGGACTCCGAGTGCGACGAAATTTGACGGGCGGTCTGTCAGTGCTATACCAAGGCCACTCGGCAAATACCGACCCATTCCGAGAACGTTTAACACCCGCACACGAAAAGAGGCAAAAGGGGGCGCCGGGGAACATAGGAGTGCCGGATTGCAAAACGGACAACCGGGAAAATGCTCGGATGCATGAGACGAACACGTATGCAAATGCAATGCACATGATGACATGATATGAAATGCAGATGATGACATGGCAAAATGCAACACGTAGGCAAATGACAAGGCAAGGACGGCGAATAACTGGCAGACACGTGGCGCATCGGATCTGGGGTGTTACAGGGCGCCACCCCCTCCTAGTCCAATTCGGACTCAAGGGGGAGGGGGATCGCGGCCTGCTCTGGCAGCCCCTCTCTCTCCACTAAGGCCCATCTAGGCCCACTAGTTCCCCGGGGGGGTTCCGGTAACCCTCCGGCACTCCGGTTTTCTCCGAAATCACCCGGAACACTTCCAGTGTCCGAATATAGCCGTCCAAAATATTAATCTTTATGTCTCGACCATTTCGAGACTCGTTGTCATGTCCGTGATCATATCCGGGACTCCAAACTACCTTCGGTACATCAAAACACATAAACTCATAATACCGATTGTCACCGAACGTTAAGCGTGCGGACCCTACGGGTTCGAGAACTATGTAGACATGACCGAGACACGTCTCCGGTCAATAACCAATAGCGGAACCTGGATGTTCATATTGGCTCCCACATATTCTACGAAGATCTTTATCGATCAAACCGCATAACAACATATGTTGTTCTCTTTATCATCGGTATGTTACTTGCCCGAGATTCGATCGTCGGTATCTCAATACCTAGTTCAATCTCGTTACCGGCAAGTCTCTTTACTCGTTCCGTAATGCATCATTCCGCAACTAACTCATTAGTCACATTGCTTGCAAGGCTTATAGTGATGTGCATTACCGAGAGGGCCCAGAGATACCTCTCCGACAATCGGAGTGACAAATCCTAATCTCGATCTATGCCAACTCAACAAACACCATTGGAGACACCTGTAGAGCACCTTTATAATCACCCAGTTACATTGTGACGTTTGGTAGCACACTAAGTGTCGTGGAATTGTCACGGCAGATGTCCTCGAGCTAGGACTTAGTCGTGGAGCCATCGCAACTAGGAAGCTTGAAGGGGTTAATGTGGAACAAGGGACACGAGGGTTTATACTGGTTCGGCCCCTTATGGTGAAGGTAAAAGCCTACGTCCAGTTGAGATGGTATTGATTAGGGTTATGATCACCAGGGAGCTAAACCTGCTATGCCCGGCTCTCGATGAGATTGTTCTTGTCCCTAAACCGCTGCCGGGTCGTCCCTTTATATAGGGAGGCTGACGCCCAGCAGCCCTTAGAGTCCCGGCCGGCTCATAAGAGTGTTCGGCTCGGACTCTCAATCATACTTGCCTTACACTACAAGTTCTACCATAATAATGATTGTAACTATGGGCTTTAAGCCGTATCCGGGTCTTAGCCCATCTCTGGCCCATCGTCTTCAAGCTTGTCTCCGGGCTTCTGGCAACGACCATACGAGTAACCCGGCCTCTCCTGCGGGTGACTCTAAGGTCTATATCCTCAACATTAGGCCCCAGATTGATTTGAGCCGGCTCATGTCAATCTTCAACTCTTCTGACAGAAAAATCTCCGGCTTACCATTCATGTGAAGGCCATAACCCGAAGTGACGTCACCCTCTGGACTCCGGATAATCCGCCATGACGTCATCCTCCATTAAGTCCGTTTTTTACTCCGCCAGATCCGCAACGGATCTTTGCTTTTACTGTCATTCCGAAAATCGAGGCGTCGTGGGGGGAGATAACCACGTCGTGGTCTCCTTGAATCTCGCGCCCACTTATGACCTTGCCTTATAAATAGGCCGGCCCGACAGGCTCTTCTCACGCTTCCTTCTTCCTCCTCGCGCCGCTGCCTTTCTCACTGAGCTCGCACTCCGCCGCCGCCGTCTCGCCTCCGGTCTTCGTCAACCTCGGCCGCTGCATCACCCTGACTCGGACCAGATAAACGGCGGTGACTCCCACACCTCTTCTGCTCCGGTAAGTTCTCACCACCCCGTAGAGTAGATCTGCAGTAGGGTTCGCCGTGTTCTTCGTGTTCATCGCCATTGCCACAAGCTTCGGTAGTTCTCGTAGTCACCGCCCTTGTTTGATCTTTAGCCTTGTATAGAACTAGTACGGCAGTTTCTTAGGCCTCATTTCAAATGCCAGTAGATCTTTTTCCACTGTATAGATGCTTCGTTCGCACTCAAGAACATCCGCTCGTCTGTTTCTAGGTCTAGAAAATTTTCATTTCACCCGACCATTTTGATCCAAAAAAGTTACTGCAATATGTGAAACCTGTTTTACCACACTTAGTAAAACTACAACCATTGAATATTGGCGCTTATGATTCCGGGTTAAAGTACCCACGCGCTGTAGAATCCTCCGGTTTAAAGAAAGCCATGCTTCGTAGAATCCTCCGGCTTAACTGTAGTAAGGCCGTAGATAACCAACTTAATCTGAATGCCCCTGCGGCTTAAATAACCCACTGTACCTGAGTATATATCATTAGTCCCCTTCATAAGCCGCCACCTTAGTTTTGAACTGTAGATCTCCGGCTTATAATTAACCCGGACATTTTCCTTTTGTCATAGACTACCAACTTTCACCATGCCTCCCAAGGCTCCCATCACTTGCAACTGGATGAGGTCCAACGTCACCAACGAGACCCTAGCCAATTTTGTTAAGTCCGGATATCTCCCTAAGAAAGAAGTCATGTCCTACCGTGCCCCTGACCCGTCAGAAGAAAGACCACAGCCAAGGGACGGGGAGGTAGTGATCTTCGCAGATCATGTGAGCCGGGGCTTCGCACCGCCCGGCTCAAAGTTTTTTAGAGATGTGCTCAACTTCTTCGACTTGCGGCCTCAAGATATAGGACCCAACTCCGTATCCAACATCTGCAATTTTCAAGTCTTCTGCGAGGTTTACCTTGGAGAAGAGCCAAGTCTGCTGCTTTTCAGAGAGCTGTTTTACTTAAACCGCCAGAATGATTGTGCCAATGGGCCGAGTCTGGAGTTAGGTGGCATTTCCATCCAGCGGCGTAGGGATTGTCTGTTCCCTTATGCAGAGCCGCCGAGCCACCCCAAGGACTGGAACATGACTTGGTTCTACTGCCAAGATACGTCCCCGGCTGACGAAAGCCCGCTGCCCGGCTTTCGCCCAACACGTCTAGAGCCGACTCACCCACTGTCGGATAAGCTGACTCCAGCGGAGCGTCAGCCTCTGCTTCCTACCATCAATAAAATCAAGGCCCTCCTGGGCAACGGTCTGAACGGAATCGACCTTGTCCGGGTCTGGATCTCATGGCGGGTGATCCCATTGAGCCGCCGCCCCGGCTTAATGTGTGAGTACACCGGGCGAAAGGATGAACCTCAGAGGCACAGCCGCAATGATCTTCCAGAAGATGTTGCAGAGGAGGAGACCAAGGCTCTTTTAAATGAGAGCCTGGCAGACTGCGGAAGGACCGGGTTAGCCCCCTTCTGCAAGACCAATACAGCCCCAACGGTAAGCCGCTGACTTTAACTTTTCATCTTCGTCTGCATATAACCTTCATCTGAACCTGTTTTAAGAATTCCTCATTGTATTTTTCAGGCTGATGACAAGTTCTGGCGGGTCAAGTATGACCATGAAGCGGCCAAGAAGGCCAGGAAGGCGAAGAAAGCCGCCAAGAAAGCCGCCCCTCGCAAAAAAGGAAGCAGGCCTACTGCTTAGGAGCTGATGCAATTAAGCGACAGCTCCGAGTCAGAGGTAACCCCCAAGCCTTTAAATTCTTGCTGTACTTGTTATTTGTTGTTGTTTTCCTTATCAACACTTGCTCATTGATAGGATGACACCGGCGCCAGTAACCCGGTGGTTGAAGAGGTAATGTCACTTTCCTCCGACTCGGAGCCCTTGCCACAGCTGAAAGTCCGAAGGGTAACCCGGAAAGTAAGCTTTCACATCCTTTAGCTCATCAAGACCCTCAATTTCTTTTGAAGCGACAGGTTCACGAAAGCCGGCGTCACACCCGGACCAACAAGGACACCGACCTCTCCGCCGGGTTACCCGACGCAACAAGGAAGCGTCGAACTGAGGTTTTTTCTCACTTGTACCCTTTTCACCCGTTGGCGGGTGTTATCCGTCAGCCACTCAATTCTTCTGACTCCAATTACCAGGAGACCTCCCCTTCTTTGGGCGACTCTATGCAGTCGAGTCTTCCGACTTTCAAGACCGCGCCCGGGTAATGACAACCATCTCACATTATACTTGTCTGTACTTACTCTCTTTGTGCTGAATGTTTCTGTCCTTTCAGCGCCCAGGCAAAGCTCACCAAAAGAGCGAAGAAGACCAGGTCAGCCGGAGTGCCGGACTTACCTGAACCGGAGGTGACGGCTCAAGAGCCGCCAGCTGCCTCCGCCCCCGAAGCCACCACTCCGATGGACACGGCACCTGAAGCCACTGCTCCAACTACCAAGGCAACGACCGAAGCTTCGGTTAACCCGGAGGCCTCCGGCTCAGCTCCGCCAGCAGACGACCCGGACGTGGTAATCACCCGGACGGAGTTCGTTGAGCCGGGGAGACCGACCGTTCTGGCAAAATGCTCCGCGAAGGGGGAGTTGCTGCAGCCCCACCGGGTAAACCTGGACCTCTCCGACTACACCAACTTGAGCATTGGAGAGCTCGTCTCTGGCTACATCAGCCAGGTGCACAAGAGCCGGGACGCGGAGGTCGCCATGGTAAACCAGATCCAACAAAAATCTGAGGTATCCTTCTGCCATCTTCTTACTTACTGCATAGTTACCTTTGCCATGCTAGCCCCCAAGTCGACGACTTATGATTTGAATATGTTGTAGACTTAGGTTCCGGCTTACTCAATTGAGCCGGCAGTATATAGATAGATACGTTCAATATGCATTAGCCCCCAAGTGCCAAGTGTCTTTGCTTGGAAAGCACTTGGGACTTACATAATGACTGTTAATAACCCGGAAATTTATTCAGGCTGTTAGCAAGAAGCGAGAGTCGGACCTTGCGGATCTCAAGAGCCGGCTGAAAGCGCAGGAGATGGAGACCCGGAAGGCAAATGCCAAGTTTGTCTCCAGCATCGCCGCTCAAGAGAAGCTGAAGACAGAATTTGATGCTTAGCGGAAGGCCTGGGCTGAAGAGAAGGCCGCACTGGTGACCCGGGCAGAACAGGCGGAGAAGACTCTCTCTGAGAAGACCGCCGAGCTCACCAGCCTAAAGCGCCAGGTTTCCCAAATGGTGGCCGCCATCTTCGGTAAGTCGCCTCACCGACTTTCATCAATGTCAGAATGTTTATGTCTCAGTATTCATTCTTGCCGCCGGCTTATCTGATTCTGTTAAACAGGCCCCAGAAGTGCCAACCTCAACCAGAGCGTGGTCACCAAGCTCAAGGCCGTGTATACCCTGGTGGAACAGCTCTACACCGGGTCACAGCGTGCCTTAGCTGTGGTGGCCCTATCCAACGAGGTGCCAACTCATCTGGCCGAAGTCCTGCGCCGGCTCGCCGTTCTGCCTCAGCGGATCCAAGAGCTGCGACGGGCCTCCGTGAGAGCCGGGGCAATCGCCGCGCTGAGCCGGGCCAAGGCATTCCTGCCGGAGCTAGACCGGGCAGACATCGCTCTGGGTTATCCAAGCCTGAAGGAAGACGGCTCAGCTTTTGATCAGAAGGACTTCGTGGCGTGCGTGAAGGCGGTACGCCCGGTGGCCACCCTCATCGGGAATGACACAGATCTGACCAAGTACCAGCCGGGTTATGACGCGGAGAATCAGAGGATTCCAACCCCTCGCTATGAAGCCCTCAACCTGATCCCGCCGGCTCGTCAGCACACCTTCGCCCCAGAGATCGACCCGGCCGGGTTAATTGACGAGGAAGCCCAGTTCGAGGCTCTCAGCGGCATCGACTGGAAGTCATCAACCTTCCAAGTCTTGGGATCAGCCGGAGGAGAGGACAGGAACGAGCCGGAGACTTCCTCTCAGCGGGCATCGTAACTCGGCTGTCGGTTTACCAAACAATGCTCCACCCTCGTTAGATTTGATGAGTTTTTGTAATAGAGTAGGTGCAATAGTTCATCTCTGCCGTGCCATCGTGCACGTATTGAATGCAAAAGTCCTTTGAAAGTGTCTCTTTGATGTTTCTCCGGGTCATAGTCATCCCTTTGTTTTTCTCAACCTCAAAGAGGTACCTTTAAATATCCTGCATAGAAAGGCAAATCACAAGTCTCAAGGCGGCTTACCGCCCTGAGAATTAGGTGTTTGAGATAGATCACCCAGAATATGAATCAAAAAGATTGGTCCTTAATTATACACTTATCATAGCCGTAATAACAAACTTAACGGCCTATAAGCATACTTCTGGTTTAGATAACCCGGGTAGCATGGTTGGCACCTTAACGCTGATTCACTTGCCTTGATGACACCCATGATGTTCAACTAACACTTGTAAACCAAAGTTAAGCCGGCAATGTGAGACCCGGCAATGCACACCTTGTCATAATCAGAGTAAACTTGTGATAAAGCAGAAGAACTTAGGGGCTTCCGGTTCGAATACGACCAGAGACCCGGTCCAAAGGGGTTAAGCCAAGATTCGGATACGATCATATAGCCCCCAGTGGGTGTGGCGATGCCAATCAAGAGGGTACCGACAGCTATGTTCTCTTTGGTTCGAATACGACCCATGTTTGAATAGGAAGCCCCCAAGTGATTTCAAGAATTGTTTAACGACGCTGATTCGAATACGATCCACGTCGGTTCTCAGAGGGGTTAAACTATGATTCAAATATGACCAAAGATAACCTCCCAGTGAGCTCGGCACTTTGCCAATCAAATGGGTATCGACAGCTATATTGTCTTTGGTTCGAATACGACCCATGTTTGAACAGGAAGCCCCCAAGTGACTTTACTGCTTATGGCTCGATTCGAATACGATCATAAGCCGGATCCTCCCACTTGAGGAGCCACCACTAAGGCCAAGTGGCCCGGGTTATCCACCCAGGGAGGGTGATCCTCCCTGCTCCATACTATAGGCTGTTCAGACCACCGCAAGTAGCGTGGGACCGCCGGCTCAACAGCATTCACCGCCCTCTTGTGAAGCTTCTGATCTCGCTTGCACAAACTAGTGGTAAACACATGATATTGTCCGCCGCTAAGTTGCTTTGGATTGGTCTGATAACCCCCCTGCTGCTGTTGATGACCCTGGCCAGACTGTTGATTAAAGCCCCCTTGACCGTTCTGAGGACCGGAATTTGAGCCGCCACCCGGGCCATGAAAGCCGCCGGCGCCTGAGCCGCCGCCCGGGCCATTGTAGTTCTTAAAGGCCTTCATGATTGCACAATCCTTCCATAGATGAGTCGCTAGCTTCTCTCTAGAGCCGTGCCTCGGACAAGGCTCATTCAACAGCTGCTCCAGTGAAGGTCCTGACCCGCCGCCTCGGGGAGGGGGCCTCCCCTTGCGTCGCTGGTTATTGCCTTGCGCGCTGGCGTTGGCCACAAACTCTAGGCTGCCATCTGCCTTGCGCTTGCCTCCTCCTTGGTTCCCCGGGTTAAACTGAGGACCCTTGCCATTGCCGTTCTTCTTTCCCTTCCCTGTCCTTTCATCATCTGAAGGGGGATCCTTGGTACCATCAGAATCGGCATACTTGACAAGAGCCGCCATTAGTGTGCCCATGTCACTGCAGTCGCGCTTAAGCCACCCGAGTTTCATCTTCAGGGGCACGAAGCGACAATTCTGTTCCAACATTAAAACTGCAGAGCCGGCATCCATCTTATCTGATGAATGTATGATCTCCTTGACCCGGCAAACCCAGTGAGTCGTGGATTCACCCTCCTGCTGCTTACAGTTAGTCAAATCCACAATTGACATGGACTGCCTACAGGTATCTTTGAAGTTTTGGATGAACCGGGCTTTCAGCTCAGCCCAAGACCCAATGGAATTCGGTGGTAGCCCTTTCAACCAAGTGCGGGCAGTCCCATCTAACATCATGATGAAATACTTGGCCATGGCCGCCTCACTGACCTCCGGTAGCTCCATAGCCATCTCATAACTCTCGATCCAAGCTGCGGGTTGCAAGTCAGTTGTGTAGTTAGGCACCTTCCTAGGGCCCTTGAAGTCCTTAGGTAGACGTTCATTATGGATAGCTGGCACTAAACAAGGGACACCCCCGGTCCTGGTAGGGATTCCCACATCAATGGAAGTCGTTGGATAAGCCGGGGGGGTCTGGTAAGCCGTCAGCTGGGGTACTTGCTCCGCCTCTTGCCGCGCTTGGTCTGCTGCGTAAAAGGCTCCATTATGAGTCGGGCCATGGCCAGGGGGCGGGTCATGGCGTCGGACGTTACTTGAGCCGGTTGCTGAGACCATGTGCCGGCTGTAACTCGGGCTCTGGCCTGGACGGGGGGTCGAGTGGATCCTGTCCCGGCTGTAGGAGTATGCCTCTTGCTGCGCCAGTGCTGTCTGAAGGAGTTCCCTGACCCGGCGGGTCTCAATAGCCGTCGGAGAGTCGCCATCAACTGGTAGAGCCGCCAGCCGTGCTACCGCAGCGACCATGTTCTCCAGCGGGTTATTATAATGACCCGGGGGTATTGGCACGTACTGAGGCGGGGCAGGGGGCACCTGGGGAGGCCCCATCACTCGTGGCTGAATAAGGGGCCCAGACCCGGGCGCTATGACCCCTGGCGGGTTACTAGACCCTGCACATGGCGTGTTGAAGAGGTTGCGTGGATCGTAAACCGGAGGGAGTCGAGATTGGGCCTTCTGATGCCTCCTTTTCATGACCTCATTGGCCGCGTTCTGATCCATCGTGAGTTGGAAGGACTGCGCCTGAATCAGCTGAGTCTGGGCATCGAGAGCCGCCCGCTCCGCAGCCAGCCTGATCCCTTCCGCCGCAAGATCCTCTTTAGCTTTTATTAGATCCAATTTTAACTATGCCACCTCGGCATCGTGCTGAGCTTGATCCGCGGGATCAACCGTGGCGGTTAGCAGGGCCGTCATCTTGTCTGTGAGATCCATCAGCACCTGAGCCGGGGAGGGCACCGGGTTTCCCGCTCCAGCAGCGGGGTTCTGAACAGGCTGCGCGCCGGCCATAAAGACTCCAACCTGACTCGGCGGCTCAAACGGGTCCGGAATACTGTCACCATCGGAATATCCCATGAGCCTGCCATCTTGAAGTTGGTACAACGAGTTTGACTCATCGGTGGCCGACTCGCCGTCAGAGCCGGCGGCCGCCTCATCACCAGACCCGGATGGATCAGAGGCCCTCCATGGATGCATCCCACAAAAGTGCGCCTTAGGGCAGGCCGGGCCCGGGCGGGTTGTGCGCGCTTAGCCGTTTCGATGAGATTGGCGCAGAGATCCGGCTCAGGGCCCGGCTCACCAATCTTGCCAATGAAAACATGAATTCCGCCGAAGGGGACCCGGTACCCGTACTCAATTGAGCCGGCGTCGGGGCCCCAATCTGCATCGTCGATGTAGAGCTTGCCGCGACGACTCTTGGTCATCCGGCCCACGGCGTATCCCTTGAGCCCTTCGAAGCTGCCCTTCAAGAACTCAAATCCACCGTGCGCCAGCCCCACGGTGGGCGCCAACTGTCGTGGAATTGTCATGGCAGATGTCCTCGAGCTAGGACTTAGTCGTGGAGCCATCGCAACTAGGAAGCTTGAAGGGGTTAATGTGGAACAAGGGACACGAGGGTTTATACTGGTTCGGCCCCTTACGGTGAAGGTAAAAGCCTACGTCCAGTTGAGATGGTATTGATTAGGGTTACGATCACCAGGGAGCTAAACCTGCTATGCCCGGCTCTCGATGAGATTGTTCTTGTCCCTAAACCGCTGTCGGGTCGTCCCTTTATATAGGGAGGCTGACGCCCAGCAGCCCTTAGAGTCCCGGCCGGCTCATAAGAGTGTCCGGCTCGGACTCTCAATCATACTTGCCTTACACTACAAGTTCTACCATAATAATGATTGTAACTATGGGCTTTAAGCCGTATCCGGGTCTTAGCCCATCTCTGGCCCATCGTCTTCAAGCTTGTCTCCGGGCTTCTGGCAACGACCATACGAGTAACCCGGCCTCTCCTGGCGGGTGACTCTAAGGTCTATATCCTCAACACTAAGTGTTCCTCCGGTATTCGGGAGTTGCATAATCTCATAGTCATAGGAACATGTATAAGTCATGAAGTAAGCAATACCAAATAAACTAAACGATCAAGTGCTAGGCTAACGGAATGGGTCAAGTCAATCACATCATTCTCTAATGATGTGATCCCGTTAATCAAATGACAACTCATGTCTATGGCTAGGAAACTTAACCATCTTTGATTCAACGAGCTAGTCAAGTAGACGCATACTAGCGACACTCTGTTTGTCTATGTATTCACGCATGTACTAAGTTTCCGGTTAATACAATTCTAGCATGAATACTAAACATTTATCATGATATAAGGAAATATAAATAACAACTTTATTATTGCCTCTAGGGCATATTTCCCTCACCGTCACCGGAGCCGCCGCTGCCATCAACCGTCGTCGTCGGTTTTTCTTGCCCGAACCGGTATAACCTCGACCTGGTTTTCGTTTTTGTTTTCATTTTTTTCTAAACCCGGGTTATTATTAGGTTAGTTTGTTTAGCGGACGTTCGTCCGTTAGTCGTCGGTAGCAAACAGTTTTCGTTCGTTAGGTTTCGGTAGCGGACGTTCGTCCGATAGAATTTTCTTTTTCCTTTTATTTTTGACCAGGGAACTATTCGTGAATACTTTTCTTACAGATTAGCCCCTTTATTCAAATGATCAGAACTTTTACACCATTTATCCAAATACAACAAAACCAATGCCCACTTCTTCATTATGATTCCCTCTGTCCAGATAAGCAACTTAAACATATTTTTGAAAGTTTAAAATTTTATTTCAAAGAGATTTGAATTCAAACTTCTTTTGTTCATAACTCGAGCTTTATAATTCAGATTTAATTGATTCTTTTTGCTAATTGAAGCTCTTGACCTAAACTTTCTGATAAGACCAAATCCACCCAATTTGGGTACTATTAGAAATTGTTTTCTATTGCAAGAGTTAATTGCTTGTTTTCGAAGTTTTCCGAGATCTTTTCTTCGATTATTTTGCATGAGTGCTTATGTATACAATTGCTTGCTTACGATAGATTGATCGTGTGACGAGTAGAACTATCAGGAATTATGAGTGCGATGAATCTTCGTCAACGGTGCAAGGCAAGTTCACACTTTGATCATATTCCTCATACCCAGTTTTACTTGCATTAGTTTCACCCTCAAATGATTGCATGAGTAGGATTGGGAATATGTTGGTATTGCTATGTAGTTGATGAGGTAGGAACCTGTTACCTTTTTTATTCACCCCGGGAATATACGTTATGCTCTTGCTTAGCCATGCTCATAGACGGGGATTGGTATGTGAGATTCACGAAACTTGCGAGAGTAATATTTTCTAAGGGAAACTTTAGGTGGCTACTTTAATACACATCTAGGTGGAATGGTTGGGGCTCCCTGGGGATATACCAGTGGCTTGCCCGGACACATGGGGAATCCAGTGTTGTCCTAGGAGATCCCGGGGGATCCGTGTGATCACCCTATGGAATGCCACCCAGGCTCAAAGGGATCATAAGATCATTCATGGTAGAAACTTCCGTGTGCAGCCACATGCCATTATGGGCTCTGGCATAGTTGAGTAAGTTGTGGGAAACCTTTCCATGATAGGCTAGCAGATGTAGGGGATTGTAGGTGTACCGGCCTATCTATTGGTTAAGGGGACCTCTTCAGAAAGACTATGTCTTGATCATCCAGTTCTCAAACATCAGGCAGTGCGGGAAATTCAACAGAGGAGATCGAGTCTTGTGGGGAAAAGTGCGCAAACCTCTGCAGAGTGTACAAACTAATCATGATTAGCCATGTCCCCGGTTATGGACAACTTTGAGTATCTAGAACTGAATTATTTCTTGATCTCATCACTCTATTTAGTAAAATTGTTGGGTTATTAATGACTTGGTGATTTTTGGGATTGAGTTGGGGTTACCTTCTCAATATGGGTAATTTAACTTAGTAGTAAAATAAAATATATTCCTTTGTTGTAGGGGAAAATTGGCTTTATGCAAAATTAAACATTAGAGCCTCCACCAGCCAAATATGCATGTAGTGATAGTTGTTATTCATCATTATCCTATGGTGTGAATTTGCCAGTACATTCAATGTATTGACCTACATGGCTGCAACGTCTTATGTTGCAGGAATCTTACGATGAGTAAGTGATACGTTAGGGTTACGATGTCTACACTCAACTTTGTCGTTGGCGTTGTTGGGAACTCCACAATTTTGTTGTTACTTCTGCTATATGGATTGAGGTAATAGTACTTACGTTACTTTATACATGTGATTTACCTCTGTTATAAATCCTCGAGTACTGTGTGTGTTAGCATACCGATCCAGGGATGACACTTAAGCACAGAGACTTCGATCCATTCGGGTCGAGTCACTACATTTCTCATAATGATCGATCCACGCTTGATACTTCTTGTGCTAGTTCTTTTATGAAGAAGACTATTGAATTCCAGTGGGATCTCTTAAAAAGAATTAAACGCAACTCTGAAGATTGGGAACTCGACGAAGGTAAAGAGTCAGGTATTAAGCTTCAGTATGATTATGTTAAATCTTTTATGAATACCGATGCTCTTCAAAAGTTTAGCACTAAATATGGACTTGACTCTAAGATAGTAGCCTCTTTCTGTGAATATTTTGCTACTCATGTTGATCTCCCTAAAGAGAAGTGGTTCAAATATCACCCACCTATCAAAGAAGAAACTAAAGAACCGGTAATAGCTAAAGATGAAACTATTATTTATAATGTTGATCCAGTTGTTCCTCTGCTTATATTGAGAAACCACCTTTCCCTGTTAGTATGAAAGAACATGCTAAAGTTTCAACTGTGGTCAACAAAAGTTATATAAGAACACCTAACCAGCTAAACAAATTAAGATAGAACCTAGTGTTGCTATGGTTAAGGATCTCCTAGAAAAAAAATTAGATGGGCATGTTATTTATTTCTGTGATGAAGCTGCTAGAATTGCCAAACCCGATGGAAAAGATAAACATAGACCCGTTGTTGGCATGCATGTTGTCTCAGTCAAGATAGGAGAGCACTGTTATCATGGTTTACGTGACATAGGTGCTAGTGTGAGTGCTATTCCTTTTACCTTATACCAAGAAATTATGAATGACATAGCACCCGCTGAAATAGAAGACATAGATGTTACTATTAAGCTTGCCAATAGAGATACTATATCACCAATTGGGGTTGTTAGAGATGTTGAAGTCTTGTGTGGGAAAATAAAATATCCTACTGATTTTGTTGTTCTTGGTTCCCCACAAGATGACTTTTGCCCCATTATATTTGGTAGACCTTTCTTGAACACCGTCAATGCTAAAATAGATTGTGAGAAACAAACTGTCGGTGTTAGTTTTGGTGATGAGTCTCATGAGTTTAATTTTTCCAAGTTTAGTAGAAAACCTCATAAAAAAGAATTGCCTAGTAAGGATGAAATAATTGGCCTTGCTTCTATTGTTGTACCTCCTATTGATCCTTTAGAACAATATCTGCTAGACCATGAAAATGATTTACATATGCATGAAAGAAATGAAACAGATAAGATTTTCTTTGAACAATGTCCTTTGCTTAAACACAATTTGCCTATTGAAACTCTAGGAGGTCCTCCTCCACCTAAAGGTGATCCCGTGTTTGAATTAAAACAATTGCCAGACACTTTGAAATATGCTTATATTGATGAGAAAAAAGATATATCCTGTTATTATTAGTGCTAACCTTTTTGAACATGAAGAAGAAAGCTTATTAAAATTTCTAAGGAAGCACCAAGCTGCTATTGGATATACTCTTGATGATCTTAAGGGCATTAGTCCCACTCTATTTCAGCACAAAATTAATATGGAACCTGATGCTAAACCCGTTGTTGATAACCAACATCGGTTAAATCCGAAGATGAAAGAAGTGGTAAGAATGGAAATATTAAAACTTATGGAAGCAGGTATAATCTACCCCATAGCTAATAGTAGATGGGTAAGTCCTGTTCATTGTGTCCCTAAGAAGGGAGGTATTACTGTTGTTCCTAATGATAAGAATGAACTCATTCCACAAAGAATCGTTACAGGCTATAGAATGGTAATTAATTTTAGAAAATTAAACAAAGCAACTAGAAAAGATCATTACCCTCTGCCTTTTATTGATAAAATGCTAGAAAGATTATCTAAGCACACACATTTTTGCTTCCATGATGGATAGTCTGGTTTTTCACAAATACATGTTTCTCAACCTGATCAAGAAAATACCACTTTTACTTGTCCTTTTGGAACTTATGCTTATAGACGTATGCCTTTTGGTTTATGCAATGCACCTGCCACCTTTCAAAGATGTATGACTGCTATATTCTCTGACTTTTGTGAAAAGATTGTTGAGGTTTTCATTGCTGACTTTTCTATTTACGGGGAGTATTTTGATGATTGCTTAAGCAATCTTGATCGAGTTTTGCAGAGATGTGAGCAAACAAATCTTGTCTTGAATTGGGAGAAGTGCCACTTTTTGGTGAATGAAGGTATTGTTTTGGGCCATAAAATTTCTGAAATAGGTATTGAGGTGGATGATAGCAGCTTGAAGCTACGTCGGTATTTCCCCAAACAGGAAGGGATGATGCAGCACAGCAGCGGTAGGTATTTCCCTCAGATATGAAACCAAGGTTATCGAACTAGTAGGAGAACCAAGCAACACAACATAAACAACCCCTACACACAGATAACAAATCCTCGCAACCCGACGTGTTAAAGGGGTTGTCAATCCCTTTCGGGTAACGGCGCCTCAAGATAGGCAAGTGAATGTGAGATAAAATTGTAGTAGATTGATAGATCGAACGCGAAGTAAAATAAGTAAGAATAAAACGCAGAAAGGTACTTTTATATTTTTGGTTTAATAGATCTGAAAATAAAAGCAAAGGAAAAGTAGATTGCGAAGGCAAATAATATGAGAAAGAGACCCGGAGGCCGTAGGTTTCACTAGTGGCTTCTCTCGAGAAAAATAGCAAACGATGGGTGAACAAATTACTGTTGGACAATTGATAGAACTTCAAATAATCATGTCGATATCCAGGCAATGATCATTATATAGGCATCATGTCCAAGATTAGTAGACCGACTCCTGCCTGCATCTATTACTATTACTCCACACATCGACCGCTATCCAGCATGCATCTAGTGTATTAAGTTCATGGAGAAACGGAGTAATACAATAAGAATGATGACATGATGTAGACAAGATCTATCTATGTAGAGATAGACCCCATCTTTTTATCCTTAGTAGCAATGATACATACGTGTCGGTTCCCCTTCTGTCACTGGGATCAATGTCACGCCCAAGATGCGACCCTATCCTAAAGGAACTCGAAGGTCCCACCAAGGATAGAAGCGCATCTTGAAGACGCTTTTGCATGGTGGATATCATTACATCAACATTACATAATAGATGGGGATACATACAAGGCATACAAATGCCGCAAGAATACATCAATACATCAACCATAATATCAACATCCGACTACGGATGAAACACAAACAGAAGCTCAAACGACATCCACCCTGCTAGCCCAGGCTGCCGACCTGGAACCTATCCCCTGATCGAAGAAGAAGCAGAAGAAGAACTCCAAAACAAGTAACATCGCTCTCGCGTCATGATCATCACAAAACCTGTACCTGCAACTGGTGTTGTAGTAATCTGTGAGCCACGAGGACTCAACAATCCCATTACCATGGGTATCAAGACTAGCAAAGCTTAAAGGGTAAGGAAGGGGTAAAGTGGTGAGGTTGCAGCAGCGACTAAGTAAGTATGGTGGCTAACATACGCAAATAAGAGCGAGAGGAGGAGCAACGGAACGGTCGTGAAGCTAGCAATGATCAAGAAGTGATCCTGAACTCCTACTTACGTCAAACATAACCCAGAAACCGTGTTCACTTCCCGGACTCCGCCGAGAAGAGACCATCACGGCTACACACGCGGTTGATGCGTTTTAATTAAGTCAAGTGTCAAGTTCTCTACAACCGGACATCAACAAATTCCCATCTGCCACATAACCGCGAGCACGGCTCTCGAAAGTTTATACCCTGCAGGGGTGTCCCAACTTAGCCCATTATAAGCTCTCACAGTCAACGAAGGATATTCCTTCTCCCGGGAAGACCCGGTCAGTCTCGGAATCCCGATTTACAAGACATTTCGACAATGGTAAAACAAGACCAGCAAAGCCGCCCGATGTGCCGACAATCCCGATAGGAGCTGCACATATCTCGTTCTCAGGGCAACACCGGATAAGTCAAGCTACGAGTAAAACCAGGCCTCGAGTTTCCCCGAGGTGGCCCCGCAGGCTGCTCGGTTCGGACCAACACTTAGAGAAGCACTGGCCCGGGGGGGGTTAAATAAAGATGACCCGCGGGAGCGCGACTCCCAAGGGAAAAGAAGTAGGTGATAGGCAAATGGTAAAACCAAGGTTGGGCCTTGCTGGAGGAGTTTTATTCAAAGCGAACTGTCAAGGGGTCCCCATAACACCCAACCGCGTTAGGAACGCAAAATCAAGGAACATAACACTAGTATGACGGAAACTAGGGCGGCAAGAGTGGGTCAAAGCACCAGGCATAAGGCCGAGCCTTCCACCCTTTACCAAGTATATAGATGCATTAATTAAATAAGAGAATATTGTGATATCCCAACAAAATTCATGATATCCATGTTCCAACATGGAACAAACTTCATCTTCACCTGCAACTAGCAACGCCTATAAGACGGGCTGAGCAAAGCGGTAACATAGCCAAACAACGGTTTGCTAGGAAGGGTGACAAGGGTTAGAGGTTCATGGCAATTTGGGAGGCTTGATAAACAGGTGATAGGTAGCGCAGCATAGCGATAGAACGAAGCAACTAGCATAGCAATGATACTAATGAGATCCAAGGTGACGGTCATCTTGCCTCAAATCCTGCTAGGAAGAAGAACGAGTCCATGAAGAAGATGAAGCCACGAAGACGAACCAAGCGTAGACGAACGAATCCTCACCATCGCAATGAAACGGGAACTATCGAGAAGAAGCACACAACATGGTAAACACACCACACATAAACAAGACATGATGCTCAACCAAGTATGATGCATGACAAGGCTACATGAAGCTATTCATGGCAAGAGATGATGCATACAAGAGCAACACATCAAAGCAAGTTTAAATGAGGCCGGAAACAACATATAACAATTCCGGTAAGTCCTCATATGCAAGTTTCGAAATTGGTCCAGATCTGAATAAACCATATGTTAAAGTTATTAAACAGCAATTTAAGATGCACCAAGATGATCTACACGAAATTCTAGTCAAGTTACATATAAAGTTCATTTAGTTCGGAGCTACGGCCTAGAAGATATGAGCAAAACAAGTTAAACATAGCATTGATGCAAAATGCATTCGAACATCAAGCAAACACCTCAACACAAGGATGCAACATGATAACATGAAACTACATGCAAAACTAAGCAAGTTTCATATAGAGCATGCTTAAAATGGACCAACGGTGCACACATACACTCCAAACAAGATATAGCAACATTCTGTCCAAAACAGCAACTAGGCATCTTGCAAACATCTAAACAACATGCTACAGCACTCCATCATGATAACAAAAGGCATGGAAATGATTTACAGGTAAAGCATTACAAAACATGAACACTGAGCTATCTCCAAAAACCAATAGAACATGTTCAAAAGGACATGGCAAGATTGCAAATAATAACAATTTCACAAACTTTGCAGAAATCACTGGACATGGCAGAAATAACATCAGGTTCCAAAGTTTAGAGCTATCAAACAACAAGTTACAGGAAGATATCATAGCAAATGAAAGCATGGCATGATTCTACTCAAGGCATGGAACAGAAGTCCATTACTGATCACGAGCCAAAAAGGCACAGAAGATATGATGGCACCCATGAAAATAACAATTCATGGCAGAAACAACGATAAGTAGGCATGTTGGTGAGCTTGAACCACTCACCACAGAGCAACACATGGCATGACAAGGTGATCAACCTCAAGATGGCATAAATATGAAGCTAAGAATGTCAATAGCATAGTCATAGGATGCATGTATCACTATCAAAACACATGGCAATACTGGACTTCATGTTAACAGGCTGACAGCAACATTATTTCGCAAGTTGAGAGCAAGTTAACAATAATCTACAGCAGGCTATAAATGTAACAAAGGGCATGGATGGAAAGAGCATAACATGTGCACGAAACACCCTTAGTGAAAATCTCCAGATTATGCATAGAAGGCCTTGTATAAGCAGGTTAACATGGCATCACAATGTTACAGCTACAGACTTGGCAGAAATGATTGTCACATAAATCAGCAACATCATAGAGGCTACTTGGCATGCTTGTGCTAGTCACCACATAGATCACAAAAATATAAGACAAGCACCCCTGTACAGACGGCATGATGTAGTTCAAAACACATGTAGAGCTCATCCCCATAGGATGCATAGACAAAATGCAATGAAAAAGACAAATCATCAAGTTCTGTTAACAGACAGCAGATAACATCATATAGCACTCTTGCAACGATAATTTGGGCATCAAGATGGACTCAAACAAGCATGGGACAGTAGAATGAAATGTATAGAATCTCATGATGAAAATTTTGATATATTATATGCATAAAACGGACGAGCACACATGAAGTGATGACATGATGAATAGGGCAACATAATGCAACAAACTCAGGACTTAGTCGAAATGTCAGAAAAAAACCGAGCGAGCGACAATTAGCTAAAATGCGCACGTGCGGGCATTAGAGGGGTAGCTCACCATGGGTCTGGCCCAGGTCGACGTGGAGGTGGGCTGCAGAAGAGGCAGCGGCGAACTGGGCCGCGGGGCGCGCTGGGCCGGGGAGGGGCCCACGAGGCCGGGGCGTCACTCCCGATCCGATTTGGGTCGGGGAGACCGAGGGCGGCGGGGCGGTCGCCGGCGATGCGAGGGAGCTCCGGCGGAGGGGACGGCGGATCCGGCTGCTGCCTTGCCGGATCCGGCGACCTGCGGCGGGGCTGGCTTGGTGGTAGAGGGCACTCGGCGGCGGGGTCGCGGGAACTTGGGGAGGCGGCGGCGAGGTTCTCCGGCGAGGAGCCGGCCGGCGGAGGAGGACATCCGGCGGCAGGGTCGGTGATTCCGGCGGGGGAGCGGGCGGTCCGGCGCGGGGTCCGGTGTGGCGGCGGGGCGCGAGCGAACGGGCGGCGGTGTCGCGATGGGCTTCGGGGCCCCCGCGCGGGCCTGGTGGGCCGGCGGCGGCGTGCGGTGGCCGGGCCCACGTGGCGGCTCTTGGTTGGCTGCGGGCGGCGGCGGGATCTGTCTGGTGGCGCCCGGACGTGTCCGGCGGCGCGAAGGGACCTAGGCTAGGGTTTGTACCGCGGAAAATGAGAAGGGGGAGGCAAATATATAGGTAGAGGGAGCTAGGAGTGTCCAAATGAGGTGCGGTTTTCGCCCACACGATCGTGATCGAAGGACCGAGAGCATGGAGGGGGTTTAGATGGGCTAGGTGGGATGATTTGAAGGCGTGTTGGGCTGCAAGACAAAAGGGGCTCTCAGGGTACGCGGTTAGCCGTTGGGGCATCAAACGATCTCCAAATGGAACGAAATTTGACGGGCGGCCTGCCGGTGATATACCAATGCCACTCGGCAAATCTCGGCCCATTCCGAGAACGTTTTTCTCCCGCTCACGAAACAAGGTCTGGGAGGGGCGACGGGCGAGTGTGGGAGGACCTAGGCTAGGGTTTGTACCGCGGAAAATGAGGAGGGGGAGGCAAATATATAGGTAGAGGGAGCTAGGAGTGTCCAAATGAGGTGCGGTTTTCGCCCACACGATCGTGATCGAAGGACCGAGAGCATGGAGGGGGTTTAGATGGGCTAGGTGGGCTGATTTGAAGGGGTGTCCGGATCGCGAAACGGACAACGGGGAAAAGGACCGGATGCAAGTTTCAAAAAACATGTAGATGATGACATGGCAAAGTGCAACACGCAAGCGAATGACATGGCAACGACGGCGAATAACTGGATGGCACCTGGCACATCGGATCCGGGGCGTTACAATCAAGCACTGTAAGATCGGACCCACCACAAAACAACTCTTCCCATTGCAAGATAAATAGATCAAATTGTCCAAACAAAACCCAAATATTGGAGAAGAAATACGAGGCTATAAGCAATCATGCACAAAAGTGATCAAATAAACTCAAATACTTTCATGGATATAAAAAGATATAACTGATCATAAACTCAAAGTTCATCAGATCCCAACAAACACTCCGCAAAAAGAGTTACATCATATGGATCTCCAAGAGACCATTGTATTGAGAATTCAGCGAGAGAGAGGAAGCCATCTAGCTACTAACTACGGACCCGAAGGTCTACAAAGAACTACTCACGCATCATCGGAGAGGCACCAATGGAGGTTGTGAACCCCATCCGTGATAGTGTCTAGATTGGATCTAGTGGTTCTGGACCCTGCGGCGGCTGGAATTGATTTTCGTCGACTCCCCTAGGGTTTCTGGAATATTGGGGTATTTATAGAGCAAAGAGGCGGTCCGGGGGGCACCCCCGAGGTGGGCACAACCCACCAGGGCGCGCCTGGGCCTCCTGGGATGCCCTGGTGGGTTGTCCTCTCCTCGGAGCACCCCCGAGGCGCAGCCTTGGCCCATTAGGTGTCTTCTGGTCCATAAAAAAATTTCTCTATGAAGTTTCGTTGCATTTGGACTCTGTTTGGTATTGATTTCCTGCGATGTAAAAAACATGCAGAAAAAGATAACTGGCATTTGGCACTATGTCAATAGGTTAGTACCAAAAAATGATATAAAATGGCTATAAAATGTTATAGAACATCCAAGATTGATAATATAACAACATGGAACAATCAAAAATTATAGATACGTTGGAGACGTATCAGCATCCCCAAGCTTAACTCCAACTCGTCCTCGAGTAGGTAAGTGATAAAAACAGAATTTTTGATGTGGAATGCTGCCTAACATGTCATATCATATTATTTTCTTTATAGCATGGACATTTGGACTTTTATATTGTTCAAAGCAATAGTCTAGTTTTGACATGATAATTTAAATACTCAAGCATATCAACAAGCAACCATGTCTTTCAAAATATCAACGCTAAAATAAGTTATCCCTAGCCCATCATGCTCAACCATTGATCCATTCATGAAACATACTCGCATATAAACTACGCCCAATACTCAAGTACGATCATATTGCCTCCTAGTTAGTGCTTTTATAAGAGAAGATGGAGACTCAAATTCAAAATAAAAATTGCATAAAGTAAAAGAAAGGCCCTTCGTAGAGGGAAGTAGGGATTTGTAGAGGTGCCAGAGCTCAAAGCGAAAAAACTTAGAGATAAAAACATTTTGGGAGGTGTATCCGTCCCACCAACGAAAACGACTTAGAGTTCCCAACACTTTCCATGCTAGATATATCATAGGCTATTCCGAAACAGAAAATAAAGTTTATTCCTTTTTCAACCATACTTTCACTTTCCATGGCTAGTTGTACCCACGGTTGCCCTCCATACCAACACTTTCAAAGGAATTTATTATTTAACAACATAAAGTAAATTCATTTTTCATTTCGGGACTGGGCATCCCTAACCTTTGCCTTACTCTCGTGCAATGACAAGTGAATAAACACTCATCATGAGGATAACACATCTAGCATGGAAAATATTAGCCACCCCTCACCGCTCCGCGAGCGGAACGAACACACAAAAGAGACGTTTATTTTGAAAATTAGAGATGGCACATACAAATTTGCTTAGAACAGCAAAACAATACCGCATATAGGTAGATATAGTGGACTCATGTGGCAAAACTGGTTTAAAGGTTTTTGGATGCACAAGTAGAGATCATACTTAGTGCGAAATGAAGGCTAGCAAAAGATTGAGAAGCGACCAACCAAGAAACGAATAATCTCATAAGCAAGCATTAAGCATAATTAACACCGAATAATGCACCACAAGTATGATATAATTTCATTGCGTGACTATTGACTTTCGTGCTTGCATAGGGAATCACAAACCTTAACACCAATATTCTTACTAAAGCATAATTACTCATCAACACAACTCACATATCACATCATCATATCTCAAAACTATTGCTAGGAATCAAGTTTATTTTGTCCAATGATCTTAATGAAAGTTTTTATTATATCCTTCTGGGATATCTATCACTTTGGAACTAATTTTCATATATTGCTTTTCATAAGCTCAAACAAATATAAGTGAAGATCATGAGCATAATTTTTTCTTTCTCTCAAAATAGTTTAAGTGAAGCAAGAGAGAATTTCTTGAAAAGATTACTAACTCTCAAATAAATCTAAGTGAAGCAAGAGAGCATTTCTTCAAAAATACTAAAGCACACCATGCTCAAAAAGATATAAGTGAAGCACTAGAGCAAGTCCATAGCTCATAAAAATTTAAGTGAAGCATAGAGAGAAATTCTAACAAGTCATGACATAATTTTGGCTCTCTCAAATAGTGTGTCCAGCAAGGAATCAAGACTTAAAGCACAAAATAAAACAAGCAAAGACTCATATCATACAAGACGCTCCAAGCAAAACACATAGTATGTCACAAATAAAAATATAGCTTCGAGTAAAATACCGATGGTTGTTAGAAGAAAGAGGGAATGCCACTCGGGGGCATCCCCAAGCTTAGTTGCTTGCTCACTTTTGGATAATAGCTTGGGATGCTGGGGCATCCCAAAGCTTAGGCTCTTCTTACTCCTTATTCTTTCATCCATCGTAAGATAACACAAAACTTGAAAACTTCAATCACACAAAGCTCAACAAAACCTTCGTGAGATCCGTTAGTGCAAGAAAGCAATCCACTACTATAAGTACTGTATCAAACCAAATCATATTTTATTTTTGCATTATATCTATTGTATTCCAACTTTTCTATGGAAAAAACTTATCAAAGAAAACCATAGAGCCATCAAAATAAGCACACAACGCAAAGAAAACAGAATCCATCAAAACAGAACAATCTGTAGCAATCTGACTATTGAGAATACTTCTGGAACTCCAAAAATTCAGAAAAATTAGGACGACCTGAGCAATTTGTATATTAATCTTCTGCAAAAAGAATTGGTATGTTAGCACTCTCTGGTGATTTATAACAATTATTTTTGTGAGCGCAAAAGTTTCTGTTTTTCAGCAAGATCAAACAACTATCACCCAAGAAGATCCTAAAGCTTTACTTGGCACAAATACTAATTAAAACACAAAAAACAAAATCATAACAGTAGAATAATTGGGCAAACACTCAAGAACAGAAAGCAAAAAAGCAAAAATAAATTTTATTCATTGGGTTGCCTCCCAACAAGTGCTATAGGTTTAGGCCCTTAGCTAGGCATAAAGCAAGGATCTAAGTTTTGTCACCTTTGGTGTGAGATCCATAAGATGCTCTCATGATTGATTCATAAGGTGGCATAATTCTTGTTCTAGGAAAGTGTTCCATACCCATCCTCAAAGGAAATTGGAACTTGATATTGCCTTCTTTCATATCAATCACGACACCGATAGTGCGTAAAAATGGTCTACCGAGAATAATTGGGCAAGACGGATTGCAATCAATATCAAGAATAATAAAATCTATGGGCACATAATTCCTAGTTTCAAGGATAAGAACATTATTAATTTTTCCCATAGGCTTTTTAATAGTAGAATCCGCCAAGTGCAAATTGAAAGAACATGATTCAATATTGGTAAGACCAAGCACATCACATAAAGATTTCGGAATTGTGGAAACACCAGCACCCAAGTCACACAAACAAAACACTCATAATTTTTAATCTTGACTTTGATAGTAAGTTCCCATTCATCATGCAATTTCCTAGGAAATGATACTTCTAATTCCAATTTTTCTTCAAAAGCTTTCATCATAGCATCAACAATATGTTTAGTAAAAGCTTTATTTTGTTCATAAGCATGGGGTGGATTTATCATGGATTGCAACAAAGAAATACAATCAATAAAAGAGCAACTATCATAATTAAAGTCTTTTTCTTCCAAAAGAGTGGGCGCATCACTAGTTAAAGTTTTGACCTCTTCAAATCCACTTTCATCAATTTTCTCAACGAGACTTTCACCCTCCGAATTATCGGAACGCCTTCTAGCTAAAGTTGACTCTTCTTCAGTCCCTTTTTCATCAATCTTAACTTTACTAAACAAGGAATCAATAGAAGAAACACCAATCATTTTAAGATCTTCATCACTTTTACGAAAGTAATCACTAGAGAACGCTTTTTCTAAAAATTCTCTTTTAGACCTAAGCATCGCAGTTCTTTTCTTACTTTCATCCATTGAAACATAAAGAGATTTAATTGATTGGTCAACTTTAGGCACACAAAAATTCATCTTGAGATTTTCCACATCATGAGAAATTCTATCAACACTTCTAGACAAATCATCAAACTTATTCACCTTTTCTTCTATGGTAGTGTTGAAAACTTTTTGTATGTTGATAAATTCTATAATATTATTCTCAAGATCAGAGGTGTTCCTATTATTATTATAAGATAGATTTCCATAGGAATTAACATAATTATTAGAGGAATTACTAGGAAAAGGCCTAGGATTAAAATTACCTCTATAAGCATTGTTATTGAAATTATTTCGAGAGATAAAATTCACATCTATGGCATCACTATTTTGCTCAATCAAAGTAGACAAAGGCATATCATTAAAATCAATCGGAGCACTTTTACTAGCAACCAATTTCATAAGAGCATCAACTTTTTCACTCAAAGAAGAAATTTCTTCAACCGAATTAACTTTTTTACTAGTAGGAGCCCTTTCGGTATGCCATTGTGAATAATTTGCCATGATATTATCAAGCAATTTGGTGGCCTCACCGAAAGTAATTTCCATAAAAGTACCACCCGTGGCGGAATCTAAATGATTACGAGAAACAAAATTCAACCCCGCATAAATTTTTTGTATGATCATCCAATGATTTAACCCATGAGTTGGGCAATTCCTTACCATCATTTTCATCCTTTCCCAAGATTGTTAAACATGCTCATGTTCAATTTGCTTGAAATTCATGATCTGGGTTCTAAGGGAAATAATTTTTGCAGGCGGAAAATACTTAGTGATAAAAGCATCTTTGCACTTAGTCCAAGAATTGATACTATTGCGAGGCAAAGAAGCGGACCAAATTTTTGCAGAATCACGCAAAGAAAACGGAAATAATTTCATCTTCACCACATCATTGTCCACATCTTTTTTATTTTGCATATCACATAATTCCATGAAGGTATTAAGATGGGACGCGGCATCCTCATTAGGCGTACCAGAAAATTGATCTTTCATAACAAGATTCAGCAATGCAGTATTAATATCACAAGACTCTGCACTAGTGGCAGGAGGAGCAATTGGAGTGCCAATAAAATCATTGTTGTTGGTATTTTATAAATCACAAAACTTGGTGTTCTCTTGAGTCATGATGACTACACAACAAGATTGCACTCAAAAACAGATCCGGCAAAAAACGGCGAACGAAAATAGGGGCGAATAAAACGGCAAATTTTTGTGAAGTGGGGAGAGGAAAACAGGAGGCAAATGGCACATAACATAAATTGCAAGGAGATGACATTTGTGATTAGGAACCTGGTATATGTTGAAGATCCTCCCCGGCAACGGCGCCAGAAATTCCTTTTGATTGTGGCTTGAAGCTACGTCGGTATTTCCCAAAAGAGGAAGGGATGATGCAACACAACAACGATAGGTATTTCCCTCAGATATGAAACCAAGGTTATCGAACCAGTAGGAGAACCAAGCAACACAACATAAACAACCCCTGCACATAGATAACAAATCCTCGCAACTCGACGTGTTAAAGGGGTTGTCAATCCCTTTCGGTTAACGATGCCTCAAGATAGGCAAACAGACGTGAAATAAAATTGTAGTAGATTGATAGATCGAACGCCAAGTAAAATAAATAAGAATAAAAAGTAGCAAGGTATTTTTGTATTTTTGGTTTAATAGATTTGAAAATAAAAGCAAAGGAAAAGTAAATCATGAAGGCAAATAATATGACAAAGAGACCCGAGGGCCGTAGGTTTCACTAGTGGCTTCTCTCGAGAAAAATAGCAAATGGTGGGTGAACAAATTAATGTTGGGCAATTGATAGAACTTCAAATAATCATGACGATATCCAGGCAATGATCATTATATAGGCATCACGTCCAAGATTAGTAGACCGACTCCTACCTGCATCTACTACTATTACTCCACACATCGACCGCTATGCAGCATGCATCTAGTGTATTAAGTTCATGGAGAAACGGAGTAATGCAATAAGAATGATGACATGATGTAGACAAGATCTATCTATGTAGAGATAGAACCCATCTTTTTATCCTTAGTAGCAACGATACATACATATCGGTTCCCCTTCTGTCACTGGGATCAAGCACCGTAAGATTGAACCCACTACAAATCACCTCTTCCCATTGCAAGATAAATAGATCAACTTGGCCAAACAAAACCCAAATATCGGAGAAGAAATACGAGGCTATAAGCAATCATGCATAAAAGAGATCAAAGAAACTCAAATACTTTCATGGATATAAAAAGATATAACTGATCATAAACTCAAAGTTCATCAGATCCTGAAAAACACACCGCAAAAAGAGTTACATCATTTGGATCTCCAGGAGACCATTGTATTGAGAATTCAGCGAGAGAGAGGAAGCCGTCTAGCTACTAACTTCGGACGCGAAGGTCTGCAAAGAACTACTCACGCATCATCGGAGAGGCACCAATGGAGGTGGTGAACCCCATCCGTGATGGTGGCTAGATTGGATCTGATGGTTCTGGACTCAGCGGCTGCTGGAATTGATTTTCGTCGACTCCCCTAGGGTTTCTAGAATATTGGGGTATTTTTAGAGCAAAGAGGCGATCCGGGGGGCACCCGAGGTGGGCACAACCCACCAGGGCGTGCCTGGGCCTCCTGGCGCGCCCTGGTGGGTTGTGCTCTCCTCGGAGCACCCCCAGGCGCAGCCCTGGCCCATTAGGTGTCTTCTGGTCCATAAAAAATTCTCCGTGAAGTTTCATTGCATTTGGACTCCGTTTGGTATTGATTTCCTGCGATGTAATAAACATGTAGAAAATAGCAACTGGCACTTGGCACTATGTCAATAGGTTAGTACCAAAAAATGATATAAAATGACTATAAAATGATTATAAAACATCCAAGGTTGATAATATAACAGCATGGAACAATAAAAAAGTATAGATACATTGGAGACGTATCAATGGACAAAGCTAAGGTAGATGCAATTGAGAAAATGCCATGTCCTAAAGATATCAAAGGTATTCGTAGTTTCCTTAGTCATGTTGGTTTCTATAGGAGATTTTTCAAAAAAATTCTAAAATTTCTATGCCCCTTACAAATCTTTTGCAAAAGGATATTACTTTTTTTATGATGATTGTTTAGAAGCCTTCGAAACACTCGAGAAAGCCTTAATTTCTGCACCTATTGTTCAACCACCTGATTGGAACTTGCCTTTTGAAATTATGTGTCATTCTAGTGATTATGCTATTGGTGCTGTTCTAGGACAAATAGTTGATAAGAAATTAAATGTTATTCATTATGCTAGTAAAACTCTAGACGGTGCACAACGAAATTATGCTACTACTAAAAAAGAATTTCTAGCAGGGGTGTTTGCTTGTGATAAATTTAGATCTTACATTGTTGACTCTAAAGTTATTGTTCACATCGATCATGCTGCTATAAAATATCTTATGGCAAAGAAAGATGCTAAACCTAGACTTATTCGATGGGTTCTCTTGCTACAAGAATTTGATTTGCATATCACTGGTAGAAAAGGAGCAGAGAACCCTGTTGCTAATAACTTGTCTAGGTTGGAGAATATCCTTGATGTACCACTACCTATTGATGATAGTTTTCCTGATGAGTAGTTAGCTGCAATAAATGTTTCTCATAACACTCCTTGGTATGCTGACTATGCTAATTAAATTGTTGCTAAATATTTACCACCTAGTTTCACATACCAACAAAAGAAAAGTTCTTCTATGATTTAAGACATTACTTCTGGGATGACCCACCTCTTTATAAAGAAGGAGTAGATTAGACGTTGTGTACCTGAGCATGAACAGGGACAAATCCTATGGAAATGTCACTCCAAAGCTTATGGAGGACATCATGCGGGAGACAGAACTGCTCACAAGGTATTACAGTATGGGTTTTATTGGCCTACTCTCTTCAAGGATGCTCGTAAGTTCGTCTTATCTTGTTATGAATGTCAAAGAATAGGTAATATCGGTAAGCGTCCAGAAATGCCTATGAATTATTCGCTTGCTGTTGAACCATTTGATGTTTGGGGATTTGATTACATCGGACCTTTTCCTTCCTCTAATGGGTATACTCATATTTTGGCAGCTGTTGATTATGTTACTAAGTGGGTAGAAGCTATTCCAACTAGTAGTGCTGATCACAACACCTCTATTAAAATGCTTAAGGGAGTTATTTTCCCAAGGTTTGGAGTCCCTAGATATTTAATGACTGATGGTGGTTCACACTTTATTCATGGTGTTTTCCGTAAAATGCTTGCTAAGTATGACGTTAACCATAGAATTGCATCACCCTATCATCCTCAGTCTAGTGGTCAAGTTGAACTTAGCAATAGAGAAATAAAATTAATTTTGCAAAAGACTGTAAATAGGTCCCTGAAGAATTGGTCTAAGAAATTAGATGATGCACTTTGGGCTTATAGAACAGCATATAAAAATCCTATGGGTATGTCTCCTTATAAAATGGTATATGGAAAAGCTTGTCATTTGCCTCTTCAGTTAGAACATAAAGCTTATTGGGCAATTAAAGAACTCAACTATGATTTCAAACTTGCCAATGAAAAGAGGTTATTTCATATTAGCTCATTATATGAATGGAGAACCCAAGCTTATTGTTGGGGATATAACTATTAGGTATGAACTGCCCAGGACACTACAAAAAAAGACACATCCATGACATTTTGGGCCGAACGAAATTTTTTCTGTCATGCTTACGACACTTCTATGACGATAATTGTGACAAAACCCGGTATCATCATAGATGTCGTGGGCTCCAACTTCTATGACAAAAAGTCATGACAGAAAATGGGCTTTCCATCCTGGGCGGGCTGGAGGTGCAGCTACAAGACATTCTTTGGGCCGTCCATGACGGAGAAGACCGTGGTAGAAGCGAGGGCGAGGAAAATATCGGGGAGTTCCCGGTTACGGTGGGTGGTCGGGAGCCGAGCGATGCGCATTTCTCTCGTACACGTAGGCGCGTGGGTGCGAGGCGTTGGGCTCTAACTGAACCCGAGCGAGGCGTTCGCCTACTGAACCCGAGCGATTGCACTTCAGGCTACGCGTTACTGAACACGAGCGATCGATCGATGGCTGTTAACTGAACCCGATCGAGCGATTCCTTCGCTACTGCTGCTAACTGAAGCCGGTCGAACCTGCTGCCTCTTGATGAACCGTGAGCGTTGTTGGGGGTTTGGATGAATAGTTCCCGGTGGGGGCTGGATGAACAAGAACCCGTGGTAGTAGAGGCCATTGCCGCTGGATGAACAGGACCCCGATCGATCGAGCCGCTGGATGAACAGGACCCCGTGGAGGGCTGGATGAACAGGACCCCGTGGAGGGCTGGTTGAACAGTAGCCCGTGGAGGGCTGGATGAATAGTAGCCCGTGGAGGGGTGGTTGAACAGGACCCCGTGGAGAGGGCTGGTTGAACAGTAGCCGGTGGAGGAGCGGTGGAGGCTGGGTGAACAGGAGCCCGTGGATGAACAGTCGCAGGTGGAGGCTGGAGGAGGTCGACGGTGGATGAACAGTAGCCCGTGGAGGCAGTCGACGGTGGATGAACAGTAGCCCGTGGAGGCAGTCGATGGTGCATATGAACAGTATCCCGTGGACTCCCGTTTTGCGGTACGCCACACCCCTCCCGATGAATAGGACCCCCGTTTCGACCATAACGCTCCAACACAAGTCTGTTTCCTCCGTTTTGTGGTACGCCACACCCCTCCCGATCAACAGGACCCCGTTTCGACCGTAGGAGGTCCAAGAGAGGTCTGTTTCTCCGTTTTGCGGTACGCCAGACCCCTCCTGATGAACAGGATCCCGTTTCGACCGTGGCCGGTCGAACACAAGGCCGTTTCCTCTGTTCTGCGATACGCCAGGCCTCGTTTCCATCGGCTGTTCCGTCCAAGCCGGTTGGCTCCCGATGAACAACACGCGTTGCGTTGCCTCCCGATGAACACGACACATTCCGTTGCCTCCCCATGAACACGACGATGCAGTTTCTCCGTTCCGACCCAGCCATGTACACGAGACCTGGCCGTACGTATGCGCGAGTAGGCGTTCGAGACCCCGCCCGTATGTACGTACGTGGCCGTATTTAC
This sequence comes from Aegilops tauschii subsp. strangulata, assembly GCF_002575655.3. Lineage (NCBI taxonomy): Eukaryota > Viridiplantae > Streptophyta > Magnoliopsida > Poales > Poaceae > Aegilops > Aegilops tauschii. Next base: position 377,251,064 of record NC_053038.3, on the reverse strand, counting down.
TTTCTTGCACCCCGGGCGCTATACGTACGTGTACATGCTACATGCGCGCCTCTACGACACGTGCCCTTCCTTACACGGCCATGGTTCATCGTTGCAGCCCGCAGATAGACCGATCGTATGTACGTACACGTTCGCGACCAGAATGACAACGCTACGCACGCTTCGACCAGGTGGGTCCCGACTGTCAGGCACTTCCTTGCGTATGAAGATGTAGCTAGTGGGTCCCAGCAGTCAGGGGGCGAATCATTTTTTTGCCCGTAATATGGACGCACTTCCTTGCGTGTGAAGATGTAGCTGCTGGGTCCCAGCTGTCAGTGGGGAAACGTTTTTTTTTTGTGAAATACGGTGGCCCATCCGGTGGGTCCCTGCTGTCAGGTGGAGGAATAATTATTTTGCGCATAATAAGGAGGCACTTCCTTGCTGCAGCCGTGGACGCAGCTGTCAGCCTCTCCACATACAGTACTCTTCCGATGGAAGTCGTTCGTTGACCACATTGACCACGCCGCGCCGAGAGCACCAAGGCGGTGGAGGACGGCAAGGCCTAGGAAGGGAACGATGCGGAGTCGGCGAAGACGCGGCTGTGGATGCCCATGTGGAGAGGAGTACAAGGGTTCACTGGTTCGGCTGCGGTGTGAGGCTGCCGTCGCCGCAGGGCCTGGCCAGCGGTGGGAGTAGTAGGGGGCGGTGAGGCCTCCGCAGCAGCACAGCCGGCCACGGGAGGCAGGAGCAGGCAGCATGACCAGCGCTGCTTTGGGCGGCTGGAGCAAGAAGACCAGAGGTAGAAGAATCACGACGGCCGTAGGATGGACATCGTACGGTCACTACAGCTAGAATCGTTTATATTGACCAAGCTGACAAAGCCCTTGGTACCCGTCAACTTAGTAGGCCCACAGGTCAGCCTCTGAAACGGTGCACCCCAGATGTCAGGGGAGGAATCATTTTTTGGGAGGCTGAAGCTAGAATATCCGACATTGAAGAAGAAGCATGACATCCGTTGGATGGACATCCAACGGACACTGCTGCTAGAACCATGTGTTGACTACAAGTTGACAAAGCCTTGCATAAGCATCAACTTACTTTTTTTAGGGGACGCGTCAACTTAGTAGGCCCACAAGTGTGTGGCAGAGAACTTATAGCCCATTTGTGATTTGTAAGAATGCATAGCCCATTTTTGAATTCTAATGGAATTTACTACAACCCATTTTCTAGCTAGGACAACGATTAATAATTTCAACCAACCGTTCAAAACAGAATTCAATAAAAATTTCCCACATTTTGATGGGATCCAAAATATTTTTATCCCGAAATTTCTAGTCAGATTAAATACAATTTCAATATAAATTTGTATTACGTAAAAATCCGACGAAACATTGCGTGCGCAGCAATTAATGAAATTAAAATTTTCAAAATCCAAAAGTAATATTTTATAAACTAATTACGTGTTTGGTGCATGTTTTTATAGTTACTGCCCAGTTTTTATAATTATATCCCATTTATTACTTCTTCAAGCCCATTTTCTTGTTAAGCCTAATGCATCCCTCCTAGGAAAGATTTGCAGCCCAGCGGGGCGGAGAATAACAAGTTGACCCGGATTGTGTACAACTGTTGGCCCAGTTGCATTGCTGATGTTGAAAAAAGGCCTGTGTAGTACAGTACAACCTTACATGGCTACTCAGCCCACATTCAGCGACGCCGGAAAAGCCCAAAGAAGGCTTCTGTACAACTTTTTGAAGTCTCTGAGCTCAATTAATAACTTAAGAAAAAAGCTAGAGTACAGTGGAACCTAATTAAAAGTTGTCACGAGCGAAATAATTCAACGGGTCCCACTTGTGCGTGTGTGCGCGCGTGTGTGTTTGTGTGTGTGTGTGTGTGAGAGAGAGAGAGAGAGAGAGAGAGAGAGAGTGACGCATCGGTCGATGCTCGTAAATACATCTTTCAGCCATATGCATTGATAATGCTCAGTAAAAACTTATATAGTTGACACAATCATATAGAACATCATAGCACACTGAATTTGCATACAAAAATTTCACGCAGGCGGCACAATCAGGGTGGAAGAAGTGGATCACTACGGGTAGGGCTATGTTGAAACCAACGAACTCGTACATAACGGTTCATCGTCTTTATCAATGACGGGGAAATATCTTGAATGCTATGCAAAGAAAACAGACAGACAACACAATATATAAGTTCTGCTAGAACATTAAGTTGACGTACAGCCCTTTCTAAGAAAAGTTTAGGTAAAAGAATAGAACAGGTCACAATCAAATGTACTGGCACATCAGTGCTTCACACCCATAGCTCGGATTTAACTAGTATCTGACAAGATTCAGTTGTTGCCTCAAATTAGAGCACATCCAGGCAGCCAGCCCTGCCACTTGTCCCAAAGAAGCAGTGGCCTCTGCCGCGCAATGGAGTAGGCCATTTGCCATCCATCGTTCCGAGCAACACGGGGAAAGTCTGACGTTGACTCCTGTAATGGACGTCGTTGACGGGCCCGGGCACCAGCGACGGCGGCAGGACTTCGATTGATGGATTGACCACTTCTTTGACATGCACGAACACTCGATACAGGTACATCCCTAACGTGGTCCGCGGCAGCCTTTGTGGCGACGAATAGTACAACCTCGGTTCCTGCACTGGTATCTCAACACCAATCACCTTTGGTATGGTGGACGACTTCTTCATCCATGCCATAACTGTCAGAGCCTAGCTGTTTGGAGGAACAAACATACTTACGAGCTCACCTCCAAGGTCATTGATAAGCTCATTCATGGACTCGTTGTTCCAAGCACGTCGAGGCATGCCGTGGAAGGTAAGCTTTGTTAAAAACTCAAGCTCAGAGGGCACCGAGCCCCATCCTGGGTGCCACCGATCAAAGCTCACCAGCGCGCCATCGCAGAACAAACGCCGGGAAGATTCGAACACACGACTGCATTCGAAAGTTGTCCGGAACCTGACAAAGAAATTAGCCGGTGGCAGACAGACTTCGATGAGCAAGTCACTTATTTGGATGGCGTGCGCAATGCCAAGAGCTTTGACAAGGTCGTCCGGCGAGACGGGAGGGCGGTCGCCGTTGATTGTTACCATCAGCACTTTGCCGGCAAGTCGTCAAGCGCCGCCATGCCACTGTTGAGCGACAGCACGCAGCGCCCGGAGGCAGGACGGACCTCAGGGTCTCTGGCTCGGAGATCCGCGTTGACCGGCGACATGATAGTGCGCTTGAGTACAGGGAGTACATGAGGGGGATTTGGGGGAACTGGAGTAGGAATCGAGATTTGGGAGGTGGGGGAGGGGCGGAAGATTGGGGATGAAAAGGTAGCATGAATTTCGAACACGCGCCAATATGCTCTCGGCGCGCAAGCGCACGAAAACACCAGTGGCGCCCACATGTCGGCGCGCAAGAGTCCCGATTCTCCCATAAGATCTTGATGTTTCTTGCAACGCACGGGCATCTTGCTAGTAACTTGAAAAAAGGAGATATACTCTGAACACTGGAGAATGGTGATGCCCTCATTTAGCCCACCAGTAGTTCGAGACAATAAACAGTTCAAAACAACGATATATACAACATTCAAACATTGACTAGTGACTACTACTGACATAAACAGCAAGACATGATAGTTCATAAGAAGTCTTGCTACACCACCAAAACGCACCCATCCGCAGCGCTCAGACTCTCGTGATCCAGACGAGAATGACATTCTAAATAGAGGCAACTATTACATAGTAAGAGTGACATGGACGAGGATGAGCAAATGACAAGGAATATGCATAACAAAAGAGAGAACTACCCATCCAGAACAAGCAGCAAAGACAAAAAGTCATTCAAAGAGGGATGATCCAACACTATCATAATTTGCAGCCCCGGTTCAGCCACCAGTGATCCGGAGACACCAGTACTCCACCCTTTCGATGCAACAGCCCAATTACCTATCAACCTGAAGGCTTGAGCCACATCACTGCCTGTCGAACTCGACACATCCAAGGATCAAAGTTAATCCAGAGGCCTTTGTCATTCTCACCTTCTTTTGGCTGCAGGGGAGTTTGCTCCCGAACTCCTAGAGCTCGCCGTGTAGACACAGTTTTCCATAGAAAACAGAGCCTCTCTGCCATCAAGGTCCTTGCCAACGGTGATCTCCTGGTTAATCGGATAATTGAGTCCGAGAAACAGAGAGTGTGAACCATGGCTGTTTACCCGCCTCCAACTCAGAAATCCTGAAGGCCCCAACAAGCTGGTAATCTGCTTATAGACATAACAGCCACTGTCCGGATACTCACGTATTTCGCGATGCTTGCATACAGTGGGGTTTTTGCAATATAACTTTTCTGGCTCATGTGTCCAAATGATCATCAGTCTTTTGTCGTCGTCTGATCGAGCGAGGAACCAATTGTTCTTCCCTGTTTTTGGCAAAGGTGGTGTGATTACTAAGGGCAGTAACTGTAGGGACACGACATCATGTCAAAAAGGACATGCATTGTTAATGTAAGATCAGCATTGTTCAGAGTATGAGTACAATAATGCAAGAAACATCATTGATATGTCCCTGTTAGAACTGGGAGGAAAATACAGGGAAATGTATACTGGGTTTGAAAATATAGAAGTGCCATGCATGGTTATACTCATGTTATCTCACAATCGATTCTTCGCAGGAAACTACCATGCATGTTATGTAATCATGTTCTGTCCTCACAAACAAATTATTCAAGGAAACTAACAGACCATGCATTGTTATATACTCATGTTCTGTGGGCAAAAATTTTGTGAGCATATTATTCTAGCCATTGATTGCTGAAGGGCGAACATATATAGGTATGTACACATGGTAAGCATTACAGGATTTCACTACTTCCAAATATAGAGTTCTCCATATGCACATTTACTTCCCTAATGTATGGTTAGATGAAACCAACAGTGTTATGCATGTTTCTACATCATGAAAATGAGGAAACTAACATGGCCATTGATACACACTCATATTTAGTTGTATATAGATTACTATAAAGTAAGGAGAATATCAATATCTTCCTAACTGTTTGATTATTTAGGGGTACAAATTGGCTATAATGACATGGTCACAATCGCATGAATTAACTCATTCCAAATATAGCTGATTTATGGCGTCTCTAATACATTGCCATAGTTCTACTCAAATTCTGCTCAAACAGGGATATGTCAATCATCACAAAA